>NC_056734.1:686030684-686665684 GCF_019279795.1 Protopterus annectens | reverse complement strand
TTACTGTGACATTAGATTTTCAAATGTATTTCTTCACATCGAATAACATACAAATGTTAGATAGTACCCAAATGGAAGATTTCAAAAATGTCTCTCTTTACAGCAACAGTGAGGTGAAAGTTAAGTAACAATTAATATAATGGGAAGGTAGTTACCCCCTGCATACCACCTCCTTCCCATTGAAAGCTTCATGAGGTTTTTAATAAGGGAGTTCCAAGAAAAGCAAAACATGCAAACCAAAATGGACTTTAAAGATAAGGCACAAGAGCTTAAATAAAAGAAATAATCTTCTGTGCAATACAGGAAAGGAGGCAAGATGAAAAGTACAGTTAATAACTTCAATGGCCCTGAATCCTAAGTATTATAGTCTTTTTTTTTTTTTTTTTTTGGGGGGGGGTGGTATTTCACATAGCTTGCCAAACAAATGGCATGAATTTTTAAAAGTTATAAAATGCAATGGCATTAAGACATGCAAAAATGTAACTATCTTTTAGTTATGTACTCACCATAACTTCAGATGTTTGGGATCCATCTCGCCTACATTCTGACTGATGGGTTTCTTATTGGCTGAGCTTACTATATCCCAGGATGCACCACTACCAGTCCCCCAGATCTAGTTTGTCCGCATACATGCACACATGCACGCACTGATTATATAACATCGTCAGATGAAACAAGATAAAACAGTAGAACTCAAACCGCTCAATCTCTTCTGATCTCCAAGGCAGGGGAAGGAGGGTGATGGATCCCAAACATCTGAAGTTATGGTGAGTACATAACTAAAAGATGTTATGTGATCCTATCTCGCCTTTCATTCTGACTGATGACACAGCCCCCCCTACTGAATCCTGGGTGGCTCACTGGAAAACACTCCTGAGTACCGTGGAACCAAATGATGCTCGCCCCTTTAGATGCCACATCCAATTTATAGTGGGAAATGAAAATAGCAAGTTTGGAATGAAAAGCTATAGAAGTTGCCATAGCTCTGGTAGAGTGAGCTTTGATAGATGTTGTAAGTTGCTTATTCAAGAAGAATAAGCCTGAGTTATACAATCTCTAATCCATTTGGAGATAGTAGCTTTTGTAATGGTTTTACCCAATTTATTGTCTGAGAAGGACACAAACAATTGGTCTGACTAAATTGCTGAGTCCTGTCTAAATAGAAGCGCCTGTGCTGTGAACATCCAATTTATGGAGAGTGTATTCTGCATCATTGGAGAATTTTGGGAAGAAAACTGGTAGCTCTAGAGATTGTTGAAGACAGAGATTAGAACAGACCTTTGGGACAAAGGATGGATTAGGCCTAAGTGATACTCTATCCTTGTGGAAAATCAAGTACGGTGGTTTAATAGATAGGGCTTGAAGCTCTGAGACTCTTCTTGCAGAAGTAATTGCAACTAAGAAGGCAGTTTTCCAAGACAGATATTTTAACTCACATGTAGCAGCAGGTTCAAGGGGAAGATGTTAATGCACCAAATCAAGATCCCACGGAGGTGCAGGATGAAAAACTGGGGGTCTTAACAGGCACGCACCTTTAATAAAAGTCCTGCATAATCTGCTGCTCATCAATGGAGGAACCATAGATTCGTGGAATTTAGAGATAGCCGCCAGTTGTACTTTAATAGTAGAGACAGAAGATCCTTGATTAAACAGGGATGTTAAAAATTTCAAAACTTCGATCGAGCAGTGATAGGGTCTAAGCCCCTGAGTTGAGCCCAGATAGCAAACCTCTTCCACTTACTGAGGTACAATTTGTTAGTGGTGGGTTTGTGGGCTGAAAAAATGTGAATAACTTCCGGTCTAATGTGTGACTTCTGACTAAAGTCGGAAGTGGAGGAGCCAGGCTGTCAACTTCAAGGGGACTGATGCTGTTGTCCCGACTGATGGATTAGCAGATCCGAGTTAGATCTAATGTCCAAGGATCGCCCACCCGCATGTTTTCAGGTAGATCTAATGTCCAAGGATCGCCCAACCGTGATGTTTCAGGGAAACCATACCTGACGAGGCCAGTATGGAGCAATCAGTATCATTGTGGACCCCAATTGAGAAGCTTTTGAATGACTTTGGAGAGAAGTGAGGAAAGGCATAAAGTAGCCCTGTTGGCCAAGGTTGTGCTAGAGCATCCATAGCTGCTTCCCCTGATGTGGGGTCAAGGAGAAGAACCTTTACACTTCGGTTTAGTGGTGTTGCAAATAGATCTCCCCATCTCCTGAAAACCTGAGCTGCTACTGTTTCGCTTTGGGGACCACTCGTGAGGAGAGAGAATTGTCCTGCTCAATTTGTCTGCCAATATATTTGATTTCCCCGAATGTGGGTCGCCACCAAGAAGCTGGTTGTAGCTACAGCCCATTCCCACACCCTCATGGCCTCTCTGCAAAGGGTAAGATCTGGTCCCTCCTTGTTTGTTCAGATACCAGACTACCGACATGTTGTCTGTGTGGATGGCGATGATGCCCTGAGGAAGAAACTTGTAAGGCCTGTAGGGATAGAAGTACAGCCCTCATCTCCAACACATTGATGTGGAGAAGAGCTTCGCCTGGAAGCCAGGAGCCCTGAACTAACCTGCCCAGACAATGCCCCCCACCCTATCTGGGAGGCATCTGTCATCAGGGTAACCACTGGAGAGGGAATAACAAAGGGCTTCCTTGATTTAGATTGGATGTCTGAAGCCACCAGCGAAGGTCCCTTTGCATGTTTCCGTAATCATGATGTGATGATTGAGGGAAGATCCTGAAAGGACCATTGAGTTGACAATAGCCACTGAAGAATCCTCATGTGCAATCTTGCCAGAGGAACTAAAGAACGGCAGACATTGAACCTAAAACTTGTAGGACCATCCTGGCTGGCTTAAAACTTGTAGGACCATCCTGGCTGGGCTTGGATCTTGAAATCAGAGCTCGAACTTGGCCCTGTAAAGTTTGATCCCTTCGGTAGGAAGAAAACGCATCAATTTTGAGTCTATCTCTGCTCCTATGAACCTTATGCAGAGGGCAGCAAGACAGACTTTGACCAATTGAATGTAATCCCCAGGAAGCACCCAGGGAGATAGTGGCTTTGAGGTTGTCCATTAGTAGATGCCTGGTGGTGGCAGTCGTCCAGATAGGGAAACACTTGAAATCCGAGACTCCTCAGGTGAGCAGTCACTACTGCCAAACACTTGGTGAACACCCTGGGGCTGTGGTGAGACCAAAGGGCAGTGCACAAAATTGAAATGACTGACTCCCAGCTGAAAGCGCAGGATACCTCCTGGGCCTGATGAATGAATGTATGTGTGATAATAGGCGGTCTAGGTATCTGGAGCACATCCAAACCTCCTTCTCCAACAATGGGAGAATGGATTGCAAAATTTGGATTTCGCTGGTCTGCGGGGACCGGTTGATGACTCCTTTTCTAGCAGCTTTAAAGCCTGCAATTTCCTTTGACTGGATGGTGGGTCCGGGATTTTTGGGTGAGCATGCGAATGGGATGGCGTAACCTCCGCCCCATCTGTCCTGAGTGATTGACTCCCAGGCTTTTAGGTGCTTTGCAGCGGCACCACCTGGCTGGCCGAGGCAAGCAGGGGCAATCCTCCCAGGCTTTTAGGTGCTTGGTAAACGGGCACCCGACTGGCTCCGAGCACACCTCATGATGTGTGGGAGGCTGAAGAGCCGTCTCCAGAATTGCGGGCCCTCTCCCAGAAAAATTTCCCTGTCCTCTGCCTCTGGAGAATCTTCCTGCTGTTGAGAAAACTTACGTGATTTTCAGAACCCTCCTTTGGCCTTGGGATAACAGATAAAGTTTTTCCTCTTGCTCACAGCTTAACCTTGGGTCCAAACAAAGAGGACCCATCAAAGGGCGCCGGCCGAAGAGGAAGACTTGAAGGCCTCTGCTGACAACAAAGCCAGGCTTGGCAGGCCTCAGAGCTCCCTGCCCCCACGCCTGCCCCTCGCTTTCCCCGCCCGCATAGGAAATGAGCCTCATGCATGGGACGAGTTATAAATTGACGTAGGATAGCCAACTGAGAGCTAACCGACTGGGCTAGCTGCTCAGGTAGGTTACCGAGAGGAATCTGACAGCTCCTGACCAGATCCCTCTGAAGCCTGGTAAAATGTGCCAAATAATTCAGAGACCTTAAAGTAAAGGCCGCTGAAGTCACTGTCCATGCTCCTAGACTCCTTATTAGGAGGATGGACGACGCTTGAAGCCTCTGCCACGCCTGTTGTGTAGCAGATGCCACCACCATGGCATCTACAGCCACGCCTTTAGTGAGGAAGCAGACAAAAATTTATTAGGACGAAGGGACTGGTTCCACGGTATCTGGACAAACTAAATCCAGAAGCTCGTCGCGGAGACACCCAGGAGGCGGAGGGCTGAGCCCCAAAGGCCTTGAGGAGCACTGACTCATCAGCAGAGGGGGTTTGATATCCAGTGTTTGAGGATCTCTAAGATGTCTGCAAATGAGACATCATCCGACCTCCGCATCATCAAGATCAGTGTCCATGTAATAGACTCGGGTTCCTCCAAGACAACTCAAGAACCCTCAGGAGGGAACCCCAATGGGGGTAACCTCAGGCCCAGGGGCTCCGCTGCTCACGGACAGGGGAAGGTGCCCCCCAGAATCCTGGGAGTGTCCAGTCTCCAGAGCCATGATAGCAGACGGCAATCCCGAGGCTCGAACCGAAAGCATAGGTCCCAAACATCAGTCCAGCCGAAGTCCGTACCAAACTCGCATCTGCTCCGTCGGAGGAGGAACAGCCATGGATATGGGCTATCGGCTCCAAAGCCAACTGGGTCGGAGCGAAACAAATTTTTGAAAGACTGGGGACTGGAACAGTCTTTGGAGCACCCTGTCTATATCCGAATCCGACATCCTCGAGGACTTAGAGGATACTCCAACGCCCCAAAGGACTAGGGGACCTGATTATCGGGAATACCCGCACTAGTTTCCATCGGTGCAGTAATTTTCTGACAGCAAGAACACACAATCCTAATTTAACTTTACTTAACTGACTCTACAAAAATCAGTTTACAACTGCCGGTTTAACAATCCGAACAACAAAACTCAAGGGATCTGAAATCCCAAAAGTTTGAGTGGGGTTAACTGACCGAAAGGCCCTACAGATAAAGGAGGCCTGAAATCAGAAACAACGCCCAATCACTCAACAAGTTTTCACAAAAAACCTTCAATCACTACACAAAGCACAGAGTAGCCGTTAAAACAGCTTTTTATGACAGGAAAAGCAATTTTCTGACAGAAAAAAGTAAGTAAAATTACTACTCAGCTCAGCCAGCTCGAGACCACATCTTCGCTAGTTAGCGGCAAACGAGATCTGGGGGACTGGTAGTGGTGCATCCTGGGATATAGTAAGCTCAGCCAATAAGAGACTAAGCTCTTTGGCATCCCATCAGTCAGAATGTAGGCGAGATAGGATCACATAACATCTTGCTGTTCCCTGTTTACTATTTAATTTGGATGTACACAGTTGCATAAAAAAAAGAAGCTATGTTCTTACCATTATGTTCCATCTGTGTTGTCCATTTTCATTCTTCCTCTACTTGTGGGTTCAGATCCGAAACACAGATCTAACTTGGCCACTTTTTATAACTTAGGATCCAACTCTTGAGCCCCTTACCCATAATGTCCCTGTTCACCAAATTACCTCAGATCAAGTTTTCTACAGCTATAAAACTAATATATAAAGAATGGATAGAAAACTATCAGCAGATAGAGAACATAGAACCAGGAGCTCAAAAGGAACAGCTGTTCCTAGGGCACAGCCACAAATCTTCAAGGAAGGGACAGGGGGATGGGGAGGGGGGGCTGAAGAAGAATGAAAATGGACAACACAGATGGAACGTTATTATCTTATGTAATTTTCATTTGTTCCTCACCCTGTGGGACAGAGCCCCAGCTACAGTAACCCCAGGTGGCCCTCATGGAAGGATATTCCGAAGCACTGTGGAGCCAAAAGCAGCCCTACATCTAGACGCAATATTTAACTGTAATGTGCGACAAAGGTATGTGAGGTTGACCAAGTAGCAGCTGCACAAATGTCCTCTATCAGAACTCTAGACCAGAAGGCTTGAGATGTAGACGTGGATCTAGCAGAATGAGCTTTAAAATTACCAGTTAAAGGTATTCCTTTGGTAGAATACTATTTCGATAAAGTGAGCTTGGACACTGGCCTTCCCTTTCTAACAATGGAGAAGAAAACAAAAAGCTGATCTGTTTTTCGGAAACATTCTGTCCTTTCCAAATAGAAATGCAGCTGTCCATGGACGTCTAACAAGTGGAGAGAATTGTGACGTCCCCACTCTGGGCTAGTAATCAAGAACCCTGAATCCTCACCACTGGCACTGGAGAGGGATATTCACTTGGAACAAAAATGGATACACCCAGTATTTCCAGATGCAGCTCTCTGCATCAAGCACAATTTCCCTTAAGAGCACACAGGGAACACACTCAGTCCGGGGTCTGGATTTCTCTATCTGTCTCCCTCCAGCTCTAAACAGCTGACACACATACTTTGAGATTTGATTTTCACACACACACACACACACACACACACACACACACACACACACACACACACACACACACACACACAGGGAAAAGGCTGGCACAGATTTACTAGCTATGCCCCCTGTTGCCCAGACTATATGGTAGTTATGCCATCACCAAACACTCCAAAGCCAGCTACTCTAAGGCTATTGCAAGGGTACCCAATTATACTGAGTGAAATTATTATTAATATAAATGGTAGTTTGACCAACAGCAATGCTTTCAGGAGTGGCCAGAGCGCTCATCAAATATATATAAATACTCTCAGAGATTAAAATGTTCTTTAAAAGACCAGCCACAATGAAAAGTTGGAATATATTTAATAACAAGTAAGAAAAGAATATGAAAATACTAAATATCTATTTACAGTAAACAACAGAGTTTCAAACACAGGAAACATTAAAATAACACAAATTAATAGATTCATATAGATACAGAAAAACAGGACTTAACTAATCTCACTATATTTTCCTGATTGATCTAAACAATTACTATTCCCTGGTTTTCTTAACAGAGCAAGGCAAGATGAAGTAGGTGAGGAGTCCCTCTCAGACAGACTGCAAAATCAGACTGCTGTGAGACTTCTTTCTCATCTGGTATTAAAACATTATTTTTGTCATATATTACAGAGTGAAATCACATACATCTGGTCATCTGACTTCTGAAACTGAACCAGAACTTAGAACATACGTGTTTACACACACACAGATACAGCTTTGCTGAGATGTGTTACAGCATCTGGAAGCTAAAAAAACATAAAACACTTCCACTCTTCTTACAGGAGCTAGTAAAAAATTCTCTGGCACAGACACCTAGGCTCTAGCTGCAATCAGAACTGTAAAATATAATCTTTATGGCCTAAACCACATAATTTAATTTCAGAATATTTTTTTCTAAATTTAGCTGGGGTGAGCTTAACCTCTTCTCTTTCAGCATCCTTTGTTAAAACATATACATTTAATCATGTACAATACAGTCAGGATGCACTGTTGGTACATTTTTTAACAAGCAGCTTTACAAATACATTTTTCAAGACAAGCATATGTACAAATCACTTTCATATACAAATGACATATAATTCTTTACAAAATTCCAGCTAGCTATGTTGGCATATGTTATACATCCACTGTCCTACTTCTCCTGGCATAGTTGGCAATACCTCCCATCATCACATCTCTCTCCCCTGTGAAGACTCAAGCTAGTTTCTCAAGTGACTCTGGAGCAATATTGCTTAAGGGGAATAAGCCTGTCTGGGAGTACATTAACCCATACACTGTCTTGAGAACACTTCCTGCATTGGCACTGCTGACCCCACTACAGTGCTGCACCTTCATGTCATATGCCTGCAAACCTAGGCTCTACCTTAGTAACTTGGCATTTTGCTGGCTGGCTCAATGTAACCATACATCCCACTCAAACTCCTACTGCAAATACTTAGCACAAGGGCCTCCCTGTCATGGTAAGGTTTCATCAAGTTAACACAGAACAATTTGTGCCCCTCCCTCCTGCCTAGCAGTTCCACCATGTAGTTAACATCACTGACCTTCCTTACCACTTTGAAGGGTCCCTCCCAAGCTGCCTGCAGCTTATTGTGTAGGAAAGAGAGCCATAACCTGCTGTCTGACAGCATACTCTCAGGCTCCAGCATTCCCATCATTACCAGACCTTTTTTCTGCTGTTGTGCTTCTGCCAGGTTCTACTGGGTCAAGTCCATAAGCTCCCTAAGCCTTGTCCTGTGGTTTAGGACATATGCCACAACAGACACCTTGTGGGATTCACACACACCCTCCCACTCATCATGAATTAAATCTAAAGCCCCCCTCACCCTATGCCCACACAGCAACTCAAAGGATGAAAAACCTGTGGATTCCTGGGGTACCTCACTGTATGAAAACAGCTGATGGAACAAATATTTGTCCCACTCTCTGTTATACTGGTCTGCAAATGCCTCTAGCATGGTCTTTAGTGTAGAGTTTAACCTCTCCACAAGACCATTAGTCTGGGGATGGTAGGGGTGGTCTTTAAGAGCTTTACCCCACAGTCCTCCCACAGATAAGCCAGCAGGTTTGACATGAAATTGACACCTCAGTCAGTATTTCTCTCAGGAAACCTACCCTGCTGAAAATCTCTAAGAAAGCATTTGCCACCTTCTCTGCCTCATTGGAGGACAGAGCCACTGCCTCAGGGTATCTAGTAGCATAATCTACAACCACCAGGATATACCTCTTCCCTGTGGAGCTTGGGGTACACAGAGACCCCACAATATATATAGCTACCCTCTGAAATGGTTCCTCAATCACAGGCAAAGGCATCACATGAGCCTTGAACTTGTCTTCTGCCTTGCCTACTTTTTAGCACTGCTCACAGGTCCTGCAGTACCCTGTTGCATCCCTTGCAATTTCAGACCAATAAATGTTCTACATAATATGTCTCTTGTTATGCTTTATACCGATATGATATGCAAAAGGAAAGTCATGGGCTACGGCTAGAAGTGCCAGACAATAGGCTCCAGGCACTATCAACTGCTATATAATCTCACCCTCTAGCCATCCCTCAGGGGTCCACTCTCTATGCAGTAAACCTTTGTTTGAGTATACAGACGCCCCTTTTCATTGAGGATCAGGTGCCTCCCTAGCTACCTCCCACAAGCCTATTAGTGTAGGGTCCAAGAGCTGAGCCTGTCTCAACTCTATCTTTGTGACCCTTTCCAGCTCCCCTTCCACAGGAGGTCTGGCATCCTCTGACAGCAGTGCCTCACTGTCAGCCGGAGTACTAGCAGTCACCTCTGCCCTTGCAGTCACCCTGTCCAAGGGAACACCAGTACCTACCATCAGCTGTGGCTCACCTTCAGGCTCACTGCTACAGGGTAGCTCCCTCACTGAAATAGCCACTTCACCAGCCCTGGCTTCAGGTGTGATGTCTGTCTGGGTCTCCCCAGGCTACCAGAGCCACATGCCTGGCTCCAAGCCTGACTGCGTGTAACGGCATGCACACAATGTACTACATTATCAAAATCATTCCCTATCAATATATCTGCAGGAATATCCTCAAACACACCTACTTGCTTGCTTCCTTTTCCACCAACCCATTCAAAGTGAACCCTGGCAAAAGGCATCTGGAATGGGTCCCTCCTAAAGCTCTGACTGAAGTGAACTGCCCAAGCAAGTACTGCTCCTTTAACCACTGTAGGCTTCACAATGGTTATGTCAGAGGCTGTCTCTCTCTTAGCAGTGGCCTGTTTTCCATCCAATAAGATAGGATATAACCTCTGGTGATAGTTTAGTAACCCTGTTGTCTCCAGACAACTTACCACTGGCATACTGTTATTCCCACTTGCTGGCTCCCCCACCTTTTGTTCTTCACTTTGCCTCGTGGACATCTATACGATACATGACCCCAGTGGTTGCATTTAAAACATTTACCCTTTGATCCTGGCTGTGTACCTGAATTAGTGGCTTCCCCTGTTATTGAGGTGGTTTAGGCTGCCCACCATGGATTCCCTTATATCCATGTGCAGCATTGGGTATCCTCTTCGGGTGCAGTGATGCCCTGCTTGTTAAGTAGAGATCCCCCTTTTTCCTCAGCTCAACTGCAGAGTTACACTCTCGGTCTGCCAACCAGATTCTCATGTCCTCAGGAAAAGTGCTAAAGACTTGTTTCTCACCAAAAGGTCTGCTAGCCCTTCAGAAGTGGTGACCTGACACTCACTCACCCATCTATGAAAATAAATGCTTAACTCTGCAATATAATCACACACACTTTCATCTGCCTTGCGTCTATGCTCACAAAACTCTTTTCCATAAAACTCAGGTGTTAACTGAAAATATTCAAGCAAACATTTCTTTACTTTATCACAGTTTAATCAATCAATATCAGAATATTTAGAAACAGCAGTTACAGCTTTAACATGGAGTAAGGGGGTCAGGAATCATACCCAGAATCCTTGGTCAACATTATACTGTTTTTACATACCTTTTCAAATATATGAATAAAACTGTCAAACTTATCACCCTCTGTAAACGGAATAAAACTATTGAAATTATCACCCTCTGTAAATTGTGGAAGAAATTTACTGACCTTTATTGCTTCTGGGGTTTGGTTATTCCCTTCTCAGATACTTCCATGACCCTGGTGAAGAGTTAGCATCTCCTTCTCATATTGACACTGCTTCTCATTTTCTTCAGCATCTAAACATGCAGTCTCTCTGCTTATTCTAATTCGACCACCAAATGCCACAGTCTCTCTGCTGATTCTAATTCCAAATGTTTGGCCTCCAGTTTAAGTCTCTAACTCCAGACAGATGTTTAAATCCTCTGAGGAAAAGGAGAACTGTCCTGTTTCTGAGGGCTGTACATCCCCATCATCAAACTGGTTGTCCTCCTGGTTGCTGGTTTCAGTTACCACTAAGTATGAAATCGTTTCCTCTTTAGTAAGGTTGGCATACACCAGTCCTTTGACTTCACACACCTTGGTCAACTGGTTCTTTGTCAGCTTGCCATAATCCTCTGCTGACATCTTTGCCTGCTTTCCTAACTAAACTAAACTAAGAAAAAAAATAATAAAACTGTTGTGAAAATGAAAAAGTATGTTTACCTTGTGGTTGTCGAGAATACACACTCCTTTAGTGACAACTGTTTACAGGCTACAGAAGTTCAGTTAATATCCACACCACTGTTCGCCAATATGTGATGTCCCCACTCTGGGCCAGTAATCAAGGAGCTTGAATCCTCACCATTGCACTGGAGTGGGACATTCAGATGGAACAAAACTGGATACATCAAGTATTTCCAGATGCAGCTCTCTGCATCAAGCATAATTTCCCTTAAGAGCACACAGGGAACACACTCAGTCCGGGTTCTGGATTTCTCTACCTGTCTCCCTCAAGGTCCGCAATAAGACTCCCCACTGCCACAGCTAAAGAGATGAGACCTCAACCGAGTGTCTAAGCCAAGTTTTCCAGCACCCTCTCTGTGAAATCAGTGCTTCGTGTCCCTGCTCCAAACAGTTGACACACACACGCACACACTTTGAGATTTGATTTTCTCACACACACACACACACACACACACACACACACACACACACACACACACACACCTGAGAAAGGCTGGCACAGACTTACTAGATATGCCTCCTTCTGCCCAGCCTATAAGGTAGTTATGCCACCACCAGACATTCCGAAGCCAGCTACTCTAAGGCTCTTACTAGAGTACCCAATTATACTGAGTGAAATTAAAACTAATACAAATGGTAGTTTGACCAACAGAAAGGCTTTTAAGAGTGGCCAGAGCTGTCACCAAATATATATATACAAGTACTCTCAGAGATTAAAATATGCTCTAAAAGACCAGCCACAATGAAAAGCTGGAATACATTTAATAATACAAAAAGAACATGAAAATACTAAATGTGTATTTACAGTAAACACCAGAGTTTCAAATCACACGAAATATTAAAATAACACATATGAATAGATTCAAACAGATCCAGAAAAACAGGACTTAACTAATCTCACTATATTTTCCTGACTGATTTAAAGAATTACTATTTCTTGGTTCACTTACTAGAGCAAGGAAGATGAAGTAGGTGAGGGGTCATTCTCTGTCAGGTTTCAAAAACAGAATGTTCTGAGACTTCTCTCTCATCTGGTATTAAAACATCATTTTTGTCCTAGATGACAGAATTACATCACATACACCTGGTCATCTAACTTCTGGTTCCCATGCTACCCCCATTGCTAATACCAAACCAGAATTTAGCACATAGGTGTTACCATACACATGGACAGAGCTTTGCTGAGATGTGTTATAGCATCTGGAAGCTATAAAACCATGCAAAACGTCCAGTCTTCCTACAGGAGCTAGTAAATAAATTCTCTGGTACAGACATTTAGTCTCCGGCTGCAATTAGAACTGTAAGATACAATCTTTAAGGCCTAAACCAGGTAATTTAATTTTAGGATATTTTTCTAAAAGTTAGCTGGAACTGAGCTTAACCTCTTCTCTTTCAGTATCCTCTGCTAAAACATACATTTAATCAGTTACAGTGCAGTCAGGACCCACTGTTGGTAC
The DNA here is from genome assembly GCF_019279795.1 of Protopterus annectens. NCBI lineage: Eukaryota > Metazoa > Chordata > Ceratodontiformes > Protopteridae > Protopterus > Protopterus annectens. The sequence goes on along the minus strand of NC_056734.1, from coordinate 686,653,072 downwards.
ATTTTTTTTAACACAAGCAGCTTTACAAATACATTTTTCAACACAAGCATCTGTACAAATCAGTTTGATATACAAATGACAAATAATTCTTTACAAAATTCCAGCTAGCTACGCTGGCATATGTTACACATCACTGCCCTACTTCTCCAGGTATAGCTGGCAATACCTCAGATCATCACATGTATATTCACCCCTGTTCTGGAAATTGGGGAAGAAAACTGGCAGGTTATGACCTGATTGATATTGTTTTCGGAGGCAACTTTAGGCAAAATGGCAAGATTAGTATGCAAGGTCGCTCTCTCTTTATGAAAAATCAAATAGGGTGATTTGACTGATAAAGGCTGCAATTCAGATACCCTCTTAGCTGATGTGATGGCCACTAAAAAGGCAGTCTTCCAGGACAGGAACTTCAAGTCTATCTTGGCTGAAGGCTCAAAAGGAGGCAAGACAAGAGCTTGTAACATCATGGTTAAGTCCCAAGGAGCGGTGGGGTCTTTTATAGGCAGTCTAAATAAAAATGTACCCTGTGAAACATCTTACACAATTTAGATGAAGCCAGAGAAGATGAACTGTCCCTAGATAATTTGAGATGGCTGCCAGTTGCACCTTAATAGTAGAAAAAACTTGCCCTGCTTTGGAAGACTGAAGCAAGAAAATTCAAAACTGCAGGAATACAGGCTATAAAAGGATCCAAATGTTTTTGGTGAGCTCATATAGAAAATATCTTCCATTTATTTTTATAAATTTTCCTAGTAGAGGCCTTGTGAGAGGATATTAAAATCCTCTGAACCGGTGAAAAGCATGGTATTTCTAGCCATCACTGGAATTGGAGAAACCTTGCGGTCAACTTAAATCCTGGAAGATCTGGGTGAACCTGCCCTGATGGGTGAGACAGAAGATCTGGATGAGGTGCCAGCATCCACGGAGGACATACTACATGAGACCAAAGAAAGGGGAACCAAATCTGTTGAGGCCAAAAGGAAGCAATGAGGATCACTTTGCTCTTCAACTTCTAAGCTTTCTGAAGAAATTTGGGTATGAGGGGTAGGGGTGGGTAGGCATAAAGAAGATCAGAGGGCCAAACATGGACCAGAACATCTCTTGGTGACTGCCTCTGAAGAGGGATCATGGCAAAGAACCTGCTGCATTTGTTGTTGTGGCGTGAAGCACAGAGCTCGCAGCGAGGGTGACCCCACTTGTGGAAGACCATATTTGCCACTGATTGATTTAGAGACCGCTCAAAAGGCATTAGAATAACTCTGCTGAGCCTGTCCATCAGAATGCTGGATTTCCCTGGAATGTGTGCTCTAATCAGGAAGTGGTTGGAAGACATTGCCCACTGTCAAAGCCTCATTGCTTCTTGACAAAGTGGGTAAGATCTGGTTCATCCCTGTTTGCTGATATACCATACAAACGCAATATTGTCCATTTGTATCTCAATTGTTCCTAGAGGTAGAATGCTCTGAAATGCTTGCAATGCTAGAAGCACTGCTTTCATCTCTAGGACACCGATATGCAAATTGGTCTCGAGCTGACCACATGCCTTGAACTGTCTGATCCAGGTAATGCCCCTTCCTTCACCCCAGCTGGGATGCATCCATGGTCACCTTGGAGTTGGGGGAAGGAAGAACAAAGGGTTGTCCTTGCTTGACCTCTTTTGCATGGAGCCACCATAGAAGTCAGTCTTTGCACACTTGGGACAACTTGATTAGGTGATGCAGAGGGTAGGAGTGTAAGGACCACTGGACCTCCACAGTCTATTGAAGTATTCTCATGTGGAAGCTTGCAATTGGAATCAAGGTTATAGTGGCAGCCATCAAACCTAATGCTCTGAGAACTAGATTTGCTGGGGGTATAGGAATGGCTAAAATTTGTCTGATATGCGATCTTAAAGTGGAAATCCTTTCTAGAGACAGGAAGTCTAGACAACTGGCTCTGTCTAGATGTGTTTCTATAAAGTCTATCAACTCTATGGGTTGTGAGTGAAATTTCTGCATGTTGATCGTGATGGCCAAGGTATGCGCTCGGTGTAGTAGACAGTCCCTGGCTTGTAATAGTAGATGCCTGGTTGGTGCAGTTAAAAAACAGTCGTCTAGATAAGGAAACACGTTGAATCCATGCAGTTACTACTGCCATGCATTCTGTAAACATCCTGGGGTCTGTGGTGAGACCAAAGGGCAGTACTCTAAACTGATAACGACTGGTCCCCAGCTGGAAGTGGAGAAACATTCTGGAGTGCCTGTTCATTTTGATGTGATAGTACACCTCCTGAAGGTTGATGGAGCACATCCAGTTCTCCTTTCATAACAGAGGTAGAATGGACTGAACCGTGACTATCCAGAACTTCACAGTGTCTATTGATTTGTTTAGTAAACTTAGGTCCAAGATTGGCCTTAGGTCCCCTGTCTTCTTTGGCACTAAAAAGAACCGTGCGTATATTACAGATCCAACTTGATCTGGTGGGACCTCCTGGATGATTTTTTTTCTAGCAGCTTTTCAATTTGTAATGCTGCTTCCTCCATCTGATTGGGTGGAACATCTGGGAGATTTTTCTTTGATTATGGTCTTTGGAAAAATTGAATGGAATACCCTCTGGATATGATCCTTTGCAGCCAACAACCATTTATGATGGCTAACCAGGTGTCTGGATGCAAGGATAAGCACCCCCCCTTGAATGACTCCAGACAGCAACAGTCAGACAATCTCTCGGGAGTGCTGAAATGACCTATCCGAGAAGGAGTCTCCTGATCCTTGATTCTGCAGACCCCCTCTGCCACGAGGGCATCATCTACCATTATAGTTATTTCCCCCTCTGCCTCTGTGGGAAAAATCTCCCTGTGATTCCTGAAAAGGACCCTGACACTTTTTGAACCACAAATTTTCACCACCATGTGGATTCCTGGGAAACAGTCTTTGTGGGGTAGAAAAACAGATTCCAATGGCATACAAGGTTTTTCCATTCACTATGGGAGAGCATCTCTAACAGTGGGGCCAAACAACAAAGAGCCATAAAAAGGAGCACTAATGAAGGACACCTTGAAAGATCCCATGAAGTCACATAGCTGCAGCCAGGCATGGCATCTTATAGCAATGCCTGAACCAGCCATCCCTGATGTACCCTCTGCTGCATGCAGGATTAGCCTCATGGACACATTAGAAACAGACTGTAGGGTGGCCAATCTGGAGGAAAAGGTTTTCTGCTTATCTGCAGACATGGACCCTGGAGCAGAGGTAGAGAGTTCCTTAATTAAGTCCCTCTGTAGTCTGATGAAGTGTGTCAGGTAGTTCAGTGATAGCAATACGAAAGTTTCTGAAGAGTATACCCACTTCCCAAATCTGTCCAAAGCCCTAGACTCCATGTTATGTAGGTATGGACACAGGAGCTCTGGCCAGCTTTTTAGGGGCTGCCACAACAACCATGGCATGAGCCTTTAGTCCAGTGCTGCATATCAGACGGGGTACTAAAGGATTTTGTCAGCTCTCTTTGGAATGGGCTCCACTGTGTCCTGCTTCTTCCATGCCCTTCAGGAGACAAGGTCGATAAGATCACTCAATATGTAGATGGGCCAGACCTGAAGGCCTCCAAAAACACAGCTTCGTCTGAGGAAGGGCTTTGGGTAAACCAACCACCTCTTTGGCACAGGACTTAAGGGATGCCTCAAAAGGAGACATCATCTGGTGGAGATCTTTGGGACCCTTCCCTTTCATCAAAGTCAGTGTCTTTTGTCAGTGATTCCAGAGAAAAATCCAGGTGCCTCCTCTTGCACAGTTTCTTCTGAGAAATGGGATGTTCCAGGGAGGTGTCAGAAGAGATAGAGCACTCTATAGGGGGAGCTGTTCAGAGGTTCTTAGGGTCTGGCTTTCCCTAAGGTGAAGGATGAGCAGGCTCAGGTGCAGAAGTCAGAAGAGAAGCAGTTAAAGTCAAAGTAATTCTCAGCTGGGAGAATAACCTCTCCACCACTTCAAAAGCAGAAGGACTCTGAGTCCAATACCAATCTCTCCTGAACTGAAAGCTCTAGGACCAGACAACTCCAAACCCTCATGGGTCCCCTGCCCTGAAGTTGAGTTGACCTGTCAGGTGCAAAGGCATAGAGGAAGAGTGACAGCTCCAAACATTTCACAGTCAAGGACATTCCCTGGATCTGATGCCAACGCTTCAACTTCAAGATCTGCTGTGCTCTAAGAAGTTTGGAGCTGATCATATCAGAAAAGCCATTGGAGCCGAAAAAGGAAGGACCATCGGTCCAACATATTGACTGTGGATACCTCCGGATCTGAGGGGTCCAAAATGGAGGTCAGATTGGACAAGGAGAAATCAAAGTCACAAAGGTAGGCTGGCTCACGGATCTGGTGGGGATGGAGCAGGCAAAACTCCTATCTGTATCTGCGTCCTGAGGAATCTCATCATCCTGTCGACCTCCGCTTCAGAAAGGCTTGGGGAAGATCTGATGCAGAGGGAGGTCTTGAAGGCTTCTTCGGGGTTCCTTTAAGAAAGAAAGGGAGACTTCAAAGTAGGAGATACAACCTCCAGAGAGGGGTTAGGAGTTCAGCACCAAGGAGGTGACAAAGTTTGTGACTGATCTGAAGGCCTCAGGTCTTACAGTTTCAGAGTCTTAGATGGAGGTTCAGAAATAGGCCTTTTTAGAGGAAATTGGGTAGGGGATCATTTTCTATGTTCCCTGGGCTCCTTATGTTTTCTAGTTGTGGTCTGAGCCCCTGATTCATGAGATGGACAAGCAACAGAAGCAGGCTGAGGAAGAAGACCCTTAAGAAAAATTTTGTTTCAGCGTTCCACAAGAGCACAAGCACTGAAACCCAAACAAATTTCAGAAGAGTCAGCTAAATGACTGGTTCCTAAACAAAAAAAATGCACTTCCTGTGGGCATCAGATTGAGGAATCTTGTGCCCACAGGAAGTGTATTTTTTGAACCCAATAGCCATGTCAGGTTTATCAAACATAATACATTTTAAACAACCACAACAAAAACAAAGCTCTAAGGAGAGAGAGATTATTTTTAGGAGGAAAACAGGAAAATAAAAGAAACTACCAACAATGGTAGGGATAGAAATTCCTGAAGAGACCAAAGTATCTAAAAACTTAAATGGAGAACCCAAAAATAATAATAATACAGAAAAGTTTATAGGAGGGTAAGGAAGGGTGATGAGCTACAAATAAGAGATAGAATTTAACAATAAAGTTGAATTAAATCACTCAGAAAGAGCTACGAGAGAATAAATCCCAGCTTGCTACAAGCGTGGCAAATGAGATCTGAGATAATTTGGAGGGCAGAGACAGTATGGGTCAGGGAGGAACTCAACAGTCGGATCCTAACCTATAAAAAGTGGCTGAGTGGGATCCGAGTTTCAGATCCAAACTCACATGTTGAGGAATGAAATAAATGACATCAGATCGAAAGTTATGTACTAACGTAACAATAGATCTGTATTGTCTGTTTCTGCCCTTCTTCAACAGAGTTTTGTATTCAATTTTGTATTCAACTTTTAGAGTTATGGATCCTCGGCTCAGGCTGCTCCCCTTAACCATAACCCTCACTTGTCCCCAAGATTACCTCAAATCGAGTTTGCCCCCAACCCCATAACACAATCCTGGTTGAAAACAGTAAAGGAAAACAAAATAATGCAATCCAAAAAGGAGTGTCTGGAACAAAACATTGTTTCAGAGCTGTAAGTGTACAATACCCTGGACAAGGGCAAGTCATTCTGTTATACCGGAAGCACACTGTTAATGATCTTCCATGAAATGGAAGAGGGACGGAGGGAGGGAAGTTATGGAAGGAAGGAAATAGGCAACACAGATTAATCGTTATGAAGTACATAACTTTTGTATCTGATGTAGTCTGTTCCTTCCAGTCCTCAACAAATGGGACAATGTCCTCAGCTACTCAGCTGTCAAGGTGGTCTCATGGAAGAATATTCTGGAGGATAGCTTTGCCACAGGCTGCTCTTTTCCTGGATAGCAGATCCAGCTTATAATAAGAAATGATGGCATGAATGTCACATCAGGTGGCAGCAGCACAAATATTATCAACTGAGGCCCTTGAAAGAAGGCTGTAGATGCTGAACCGGATATAGTAGACTGAGCCTTGACAGGTCTGAGTACAGTTAAGCCTTTTCCTTATAAATGTAAGAAATACAGTCAGCTAACCATCTGGCTAAGGATACTTTCAAAACACCTTGACCCAGTTTAACTCTAAAAAAGGAGATAAAAAGCTTGTCTGTTTTTATGATGTTTTAGTACAATGGAGGTAAAATGTAATGACGATGGATGTCCAACAGCTAAAACTTATATTCTCCTTTATTTGAAAAGGATGGAAAGAAACACAGTAGGTCGATGCACTGGTTAAGATATGTATCAGCAGCCACCTTGGGTATGAGGGATGGATTAGTCCATAAACACACTCTATCCTTGTATAAACATAAAAAAATCTATCCTTGTGAAAGATAATGTACAAAGATTTACATGACAGAACTTGCAGGTCAGACATTCTCTGGGTTGAGGAAATAGCAACTATTTTCCTGGTCAAAAACTTCATGTCCACTCTGGTAGCAGGTTCAAAGGGTGCTTTGATCAAAGCTTGGAGAAAGACAATCACATCCCAAGGTGGGGTAGGATCACTAGGTGGTGGTCTAAGCAGGAAGGTACTTCTCAAAAAGGCTTTAATTTACATAGCTTCTGGGATGCTAAAGTAGAAGGGCTTTCTACAATATGAAAGTTTGAAACAGCTGCTAAGTGAGCTTTAACAGTAAAGTAACTGACCCAGTAATGGAAAACAGAAGTGAATGAAATCCAGAACTGTGGGAATAGGAGCCAAAAAAGATCCAGATTCCTTTGAGAAGCCCAGATAGAAAATCTTTTCCACTTACTCTTATAAATTTTTCTGCTAGACTGTCTCTAGGAAGAAGTGAGAATGTGGACAACTTGGGAAGAAAGCCTGGACTGACCAGCCATCACTGAGGGGTTGAGAAACCAAGTGGTTAACCTAAGGGCTTGGGTGTCCAAGTAAGCCAAAAGATCCAGATTAGGGTCCAGTGACCAAACTGGGCATATCAAGTGAGGCTAAAAGAAGGGGGACCACATTTGTCTAGGACAGAAGGGGTCAATGAGGATGACCATGATCTTCCTCTGCAGAGCTTTCTGCAATAATGCTGGGATTAGGAGAGTATGAGGAAAAGTATAGCGGAGACCTGGAGGGCCAGACATACATTAAAGCATCTCTCAGTGACTCCTTCTTTGGAGGGATCAGGACAAAGAACCTGCTGCATTTGGACTTGATGAGAGAGGCAAAATGAATGCAGCATGGCTGACCCTACTGGTGAAAAATCCGTTTTGTAACTGCTGAATTCAATTGTAACAATACAAAATAAATTAATTTAATGATAGCTGGGGCACTTTTTCTTAAGGCCACAATTCAGTTAATTGAGAGTATGAAAATTGTTTTTCACATCTGGGAATGAAGTTGAAATGAAACAAGAAGGATGGTGTGGGTGCAAAATGGAGCACAGGCTCTGACATGCACTGTCATCATGATTAAACCTAACTTTAGGACAGGTAAAGTCAGGGGGTGCAACTGTATCTGGGACATCTAGTCATATATGGAGGGGTAATTTTCCTTTTTGGAAGCATATACATGTGTGTTTTCTGTGAATTAAAAAGTGTTGCGGGCTAAAAATAAAAATGTATATAATTTTATTATGGTTTTCTTAAATGAAAAGTCTGGGAAATGTGACATGGCTATAAGCACAGAATTGTACAGCAATTGTATTTATTACTGCTTGGTGTAACTCATTCAAAGCCTTTTAGTTTCAACACTTGGGCTTCAGACCAGTTGTTTTACATTGAGAGGGTTTGTGGTCTGCACTGTAGTGGCAGAACAGGTAGCTTAAATCCTTCTAAGTTGGGAACTGCTGATTGAGGGCTCAGTGTCTGTTATTCTAAAAGTGATTTAATTCTGGTTTAAACACTTGGGCTTTCAGGCCAGTTATTTTACATTAAGAGGGTTCGTGGTCTGCACTCTTGTTGGAAGAGAGGCTGGACTTTGCCCTTCTGAGCTGGGAATTTCTGGTTAAAGGCTTATAGTGCATGCATATCTGAACTGCTTCTTACTGAAATTGGTACACCTTGTTTGCTGCAGCATAGACTAGATCCAGGCCTGCTGAATCTAGCTTTGTTTGTATAACTTGAGCACTAATCCAGGCATTCTTTAAAGTATTCAATTGTATTTATTACTGCTTGGTAGTAACTTGATTAAAGTGTAGCTATCATTCTAAGTCTTTTGGATTAAGCACTTGGGCTTCAGACCAGTTGTTTTACATTAGGAAGGTTTGTGGCATGCACTGTGGTGGCAGGACAGGTAGCTTTCATCCTTCTAAGTTGGGAACTGCTGATTGAGAGCTCAGTGTTTGTTTTTCCTAAAGTGTATTAGTTCTGGTTTATGCACTTGGGCTTCAGGCCAGTTATTTTACATTAAGAAGGTTCGTGGTCTGCACTCTTGTGGGAGGAGAGGCTGGACTCTGCCCTTCTGAGCTGGGAATTTCTGGTTAAAGGTTTATAGTGCCTGCATATCTGAACTGTTTCTTACTGAAATTGGTACACCTTGTTTGATGTAGCATAGACTAGATCCAGGCCTGCTGTATCTAGCTTTGTTTGTATACTTGTTGTTTGTTTGCTTATTTCCCTGAAATGTTAATTCCACCTAAAACGCGGCTTCTCAGCGCTTCTGTGGATCCCTAGTGATATCTGCATTGCTTACTGTACTTATTTCCTTGTTTCACTTGAAAGAAAGTTACTGTTTGTCGTTTTTGCATTTAAGTTACCTGTAACACATTGCACTTAAGTTACCTGGCACTTGCTCACTAAAGCAATTATATAAGTCAACACTAAAAATTAAAAGCACTGCACCCTCACTCCCCATTGGCCCTTGTTTTCAATTATAAAGGAATTCCCAATATTATTCTAGCATGTCCAAAGGTCAGTTGTCAATCTCCTCTCCGGTCCAGCTGGTGAACCTGGGAATCTTGGGGCAATGTTACAACTGCCTCATGTACACAGACAACCCTCTCCTCCTCCCAACAAATTCCAACACATGTGAGAGATGCAGCCATATAACCAAACTGGAGGCTAAGGTCTCTCAACACAGTACTGGCATAACCAGTCAGGAGGAGAAGGAAACCACACTCACTATAATTCCAGTCTCACATAAACCTACCACGACAGCAAACCAAACACATAATCACACAAAAACATACTCGGAGACTCTAAATAAAGATCTGCCTAAGCAGCAGAGACCTTCAAAGCAGACACCCAAGCAACCGCTACCCCAAAACAAAACACGTGCAACACATATCTCACAAAGCCAGTGTGCCGAACAGTCACAGCCCTTAAGGCTAAACAACACACCTGATACACTTGTAAGACTCTATCGTCAGGCACACTGACATCCCACTCACCAGGCTGAACAAGGAGAAGGTCACGGTGAGCAGCCTGTCGGGCGCTAGGATCCGCCACATAACACAAGCACTCAGGTCACTCCAAGGCAAGTACAAATATGACTCAGTCATTGTCCATGCTGGTGTGAATGACCTGAGACGTACCTCCCTGGACTACATGAAAAGAGACATAGAGGAGCTCTCTGAGCATGTAGCCCAGGCCGGTATGACCCTGACCTTGAGTAGCATCTTACCCTCACCAAGAATGATGCCACAATATGAAGACAAGATGATCAATTTCAACAACTGGCTTAAGTAGTGGTGTCATTCAAAGGGGATCCAATGCCTGTCAGCCTGGGATGATATGCTCAACAAGCCACGATGCTTCGCTAGGGACGGCTTGCACCTGTCACCCCTGGGCTTTCGGATATTGGCAAAGGCTCTTGCTACCCCCATACTGCCTTTTTTAGGCAAGGCTCAAAAGACAAACCCACCTCCATAGGTATCACAAGGGATAAGAAACTAAGAGTAATGCTACTCAACCCCAGAAGTCTAAACCTCAAGATGCACGCACTTGAAACTCTCCTTAGCATGGAGAACATCGATATCTGTGCAATAACAGAAACCTGGTTCAGGGCTCCCGAGAGCACCTCAGCACTACCAGGTTATACCTCATACCATGCCTTTCGGCCCCAAAACTTGGTCCGAACCACAAAAGGAGGGGGAGTATCGATATTCATCAAAGATACCCACACCTCCAGGTTGGTGGCAAAGCACGAAGCATCAGAGACTATCCATGTGCAACTAACAGTGGGTAAAACTGCCTTCTAGTTTATAGCCTGCTGCAGACCACCCTCCCAAACCCAGGAACCCCACTCGGCCTTCCTGAGAACACTGGAAAATATGAAGGTCTCGCCAAACACCATTATATTGGGCGACTTCAACTACCCAAACATAGACTGGGAGCATTACTCTAGCTCCAACACCCTAGCCCAAAGGTTCCTAGAATTCATAAACTCAAATGCTATGGAACAACTTGTTACCACTCCCACAAGAGGGGAAAACATACTGGACCTGATCATCACCAACATGGGGACTCTATGCTCCAGACCAGAAGTGTATCTCACTGGTAAGATCAGACCATAAACTGATCTCACTGGATATTCACATCCCAACCCCACCCCCTGCCCAGAAAACCACAGTGAAAAACTTCTCTAAAGCAAATTTCACACTCCTCAAAACCGAGGTGGAATCCTTCAAAGCCTGCGGGCCTGTGGAAAATATGGCCCAGACCGCAGAATCCTTTATAAATGCATTCTATGAACACCTTCAGGAATGCATGGATCATGCAATCCCAAATAAAACCAAGACCCAATCCTCAAAGGCAGACATCCTGTCTGGTGAACCCCAGCCATAAACAAACTATACAATAGAAGGAGGAAGCTACTACATGATAGAGCAAAATCCCAAAAAAGGAAGACATCTCTGATCAGTATTAGCAAAAAACTAAGGGCACTCATAAAATCGTCTAAGGCCGGCTTCGAGAGAAAAATTGCACAGGACACTAAGGATAATCACAATGCTTTCTTTAGTTATGTTAGGAACCTGGGTGGGAATTCCCAGATATGCTCAGAATTAGTCCAAAATGACAAAAAATACACCAAACCCACAGACATTGCCAACATCCTAGCTGACAGGTTCAGCGCAAACTTCTCCCCCCCTTCCCCACCAAAAGGGCAAATATCAATCCCAGCAGAGTGCTGCCCCCCTGACATCTCAGATGCTCAGGTAAGAGCCGCCCTCTCCAAAGCAAAAAACATAGCATCAATGGGACCAGACGGTGTCCCGGGCTGCGTCCTACATGAACTCCAAGAAGAGCTAAACCCAAACATAAAACTACTGTTCAATCTCAGCCTTACTACAGGATATGTACCCAAAGAGTAGCATACAGCAACAGTGGTCCCCTCTCCACAAAGGTGGTGCCTCAACGGATCCTGGAAACTATCGCCCCATAAGCCTGACTAGCTTGGTCTGCAAAGCTATGGAAAAGATCATCATGGACCTCATAAATAAAGATATTGGGGACCTACAGACACTGGATCCTACCCAGTTCTGCTTTGTTAAGGGCAGATCCTGCCTCTTAAACCTGGTCGACTTCTTTGAAACAGTCACCAAGGCCATTGACGAAGGGAAGGTGGTCCACACAGCCTACCTGGACCTCGCAAAAGCCTTTGATACAACACCCCACTCGGGCATTATAGATAAGCTCACCAGCTTAAATATAAACCCCTATGTCACTAGATGGATTGCAAACTGGCTCAAGGACAGAACCCACATGGTTAAAATTGCTGGAGCCATGTCAGTTACAAGTCGCGTCCCACAAGGCTCAGTCCTGGGACCTCTCTTGTTCGGTATATATTTCTCGGAGGTACAGGCCAACACAGAAGGACTGTGGCTGACCAAGTTTGCAGATGACTGCAAACTGGGCGCCATAATCGACTCTCCAGCCGACACAAGCATCCTCCAAAAGGGCCTCATAGAAACAGACAACAGGTGCCAGAGCCATGGCCTCAAGCTAAATGCCAAAAGTTGTATAGTCATCCCCTTTGGCAAAAACAAAGTGCCCACAAATTACCACATAGGTGGTAATCCATTAAGTACAGAAGTAGTAATTAGGGACCTGGGGAACCAAGTTGATAGCAATCTCTCATTTGACAACCACGTGGCCAAAGCGGTTAGAAAAACATTTTATATAGCCCACCTAATCATGAAGGGATTCACATCTGGTTTGCTGTTCGTGCAGATATTGTGTTCGGTGGTGTTTCTTTGGTCAGCATTCTGCCACTTGTGTGTTTTTTCAACAGTTTTATTGGTAACTTGTTCAGCTAGATTAGGGGAGGTCATCGTGCCTCTTTACTCGTCCCTCATCAGGCCCATAATCGAGTACAATGCCCCTTTTGGGATGTACCTTACCACACACCTGCAGCAACTGGAAAGACCCCAAAAGTACCTCACCAAGAGGATCAAAGGGCTCAAACAGATGCCATATGCTGCCCGGTTAAAGAAACTCCAGCTCTACTCAGTGGCATACCACTTACTCAGAGGTGACCTGTGCCTGACGTATAAAGCCATGTCCAACCCAGAATTAAGGGACATGCTGCACCTCAAAAAATCCAAATCCCATCGAGCTACACGCTCGAGAGACTTGAACCTCAGCACTGAAATAAATAGGACATGCTGGAGGGACAGATTCATAACCCAGAGGCTCCCTTCACTCTGGAATAAAATCCCAGTCCAGGTTAGGCAGAGTCCCTCACTGACTCTCTTCAAGAGGACTCTTGATGAGTGGATGGGAGATCGTAGGTTTACCCCGGGTATCACTTCTGTGTCACTGGTAGACAGAGGCACAGTATACTAACCTCGAAAAAGGGCATAGCAAAATTAATTTTAAATGGGTGGCGAAAGCCAAACATACTCTGGCTAGGCTTATAAATGCCCTAGGGCAGATAGCCTAGTATGAACCTATGAACAAGCTGCAAATGCATATATGTTCAGCCTGCCAAACACTAATGCATACAAGTAAGTTGCAAGTTTGAAACATATATTCAAAATACCTATAATCTACTAAATGTGAAAGTAATAGCATCTTAGGAAAATAACTACCTTATCAGTCACATCATGGATTGTGAATGGCATTGAAGGTATGGACAAGTAGCAAAGCGTATTGAATGACATTCATAAGTGTAGCGTACAACTAACAATGTTACAGGAGAAACACATATTTAAAAATGAGCATGTGAATTTGGTAAAAATATATATATATATTCCAGAATGGTTATTCAGCAGAGTATCAGAGGCAAAGATAAAGAGGGATAATGATAATGATTGCAACAAGGGCTCCAGTAGTGCTTGAAGAAGACAAAGAAAGACACACACAAAGGATTACTGGCAAGGAAAGGGGATTACGTTGGCATGTATTTATATTCCACCTAAAACTACTATTAAGGAGCTGAAGAGAATTTATGTGAGAGGCAATTAGCTTCAGGGAGGGAATATTATTCATGGGTAGGGTCTGGAACCTGATATACAACAGGAATGATTTATTAGGGTGACCTAGAAGAGAAAATGTAACAAAAGGGGTTGTTTTCCAAAGAAATATAGGCGAACATTTGGAATGAAAGATGTGAAGTTACTATCAGGAGGCCAAACAGAATTTACATATTAATCTGTAAAGCTAGATTTCACAGAAATTATATTTCACAAAAGTATGGGTATTTAAATGACAGTTTTGAGACACATACATTAACTATTTCACACCATGTACCAGTGAAGACTGAGATAAAGATTATGATGAAATGTAATCAATTTAAAATAAGACACTGATGCTTTCTTACTTATCTATTAAAGAGAGATGATTCTACGGAATGGGTAGTGAAAATGACTCATACATTGCTAGGGAATGTACACATTTCTTCAGAAGGGACAGCTGAAGTGGGATAAAATGAAAATGAAATTTAAAATACTGCATTAATGGGAGAGAGAGACAGGAAAGAAATAGCAGGAATTATTTAGAGGGTTAAAGTACTGCTGAGGGTATCAGAACTCGTCAGAAGTTTGGGATATGTGACTAGGCTTAAAAAGGCCTTTGTGGTTGTTAGCCTAGTAAACACCTATGAACCCATAAGATAAAGACGAATCTTATGGAACAAGAAGAGGAACAGCAGCTGAGTGCTAAAGGAAAAATAAGGGAGTATTTCGATAATAAGCATACATTTAGAAAGGCTGCTGTTACGCAAGCACTTTTGATAACAATTCTGGATCACAAAATCTATTAACACAATGACATAGGCAACAGAAAATTTAAAAAAACTATTGTTATCAAGCTAAGAAAGCATATGACTAGAAAAATAACCACAGACCCTACACAGGAATTAGAGATATTTCAGAAATTCAATGAAAATCAGTACAAAGCAGAGGAATGGGAGAAACCAAGAAAAAATATAAATGGAAACATTTATGGAAGACTTAAATATGTCAAGGGTAGAGGATGATGAGGCTGAAGAATTAATAGCTAAGATGGGTGAAGACAAGATAAAAATGGTGGCGTATAATCAAGCAAAAGAAAAGTTTCCAGAAACGGATGGTATTCCAGTGGAAATCTGGAAGTCAGGAGGGGGATAAAGTGATAAAGATCTTAAAGGTTTTGTTTAACAATATTTTAAAAGGCAGGACAGTACCACCATCTTGGAAGAAGTTGTGGTGGCTGTACTAGCCAAAGAGGACAAATACCTTTAAATCTTATTTCATACTGACCACTTTCAATTTTGAACTAAGATTATAAAGCATTTATGTCTTTACTAGCTAAGAGAATGTCTAAGGCGCTGCCAAAACTGACAGATATGGATCAATGTGATTCAGCAGAAAGGAGAAGAATATTTGGCAACATTAACAGAACAATGATGATTCAAAGAGAAGCAAAATGCATGAAGACCCCATTATTGTTGATGAGTTTTGATGCAGAGAATGCATTCAACAGTGTTAGTCAGGATTTTATGAGTTCCCAGTAGAATAATGAAGTTAATTAGGAAGATATGCAAATGGTCAGAGGCAAGAATCAATGTGTGAGGGTTCCTCTTTCTCCTTTATTTGCTTTATACTTAGAACCACTGGCCAAGAAAATAAGGGACTCTCAAATTCAAGGGTATAACTGGTATGACACTAAGGAAAAAAACATCCTTGTTTGCAGATGATATTTTTATGTATTTGATAACTCCAGAAAAAGATATTTCAGTGTTATTGAACATTTTAAGACAGTTTCATTTTTTTCAGGATATAATATAAATGAGGACAAAACAATAGCTATGGCAGTAAACTATGTCCCCATATGTGAAATGGCTCAGCCTTATGGAGATATCACAAGATTAAGTAATTCAGTGTTTGGATTAAAAATGATTCTATTATGGCACCTAAAAAGATATGTGGGAAGACATTAAATAAAAGATAATACAAAAAGTGAGAAGTTGGATGTGGATAGTGAAGTACAAGTAGTACCTCTAGTATGTATACAGGAAAATCGGGAGACAAATAAAGAATTGAAAGAAGTTACTTGGAAGGGAAAGAGGGCAAGACTTAAGTGGGATCATTTGTTTCTCCCCACAACAAGAGGTTTTAGAATTACCAGATGTGAAAGGATACTGCAGAGCTACACAGTTAAGGCTCATATACACAGCACAAGCAGAAGACTACATATCAAAGTGGAAAGAAATGATGTTGAAAGGGGGAGAGGGCTCATAGAACAAGAACAAAAGTAGGATTTCTGGATGCAAACACTTAGGTCATACAGAATATTATATGTACAAAGTAGCAAAAAATATTTTGAGACCTAAGCCAACATCCTCTACCCTTGACATATTTAAGTCTTCCATAAGAGGTTGGGTTGGGAGGGTGGCCTAATGGTTAAGGTGTTTGCCTTATAAACACCAGGTGCAGGGTTCAAGTCTCACAAGGGATAATTGGCTAGGCTTAAAATGGCTCGCAAGGGCAGTTAGCTTAGTACTAACCTATGAACATAGGGGTGGAGAAAAGATATTTTACCAATAGGGCTAACTGTAAGTAGCAACACAGAAAACGGGCAAGAGGGAGCTGGAATTTATTGGCAAAGCAACCAAAGTGGCACATTGGTGCAGCATGTAGCATTGTTGCCTCACAGTATGAGGTTCTTGGGTTCAGTTCATGGTTGTGGTGTCTTCTGTGCAGAGTCTGTAGTTTCTCCCTGCATTCACTTGGGTTTTCTCCTTGTTCCCCAATTTCCTCCAACATCCCAAAGACATGCATAGGGTGGACTGGACACTCTAAACTGGCCATAGGTGTGAGTGTGCATACGTGCGTGCGTATGTGGCATGGAAGAACAACTGCTGCAGGGCTAACCACCTGGCTGTGTGAACACTGATAGTCACTGTTGATGGGACACCTCAACTCCATGTGCAAGAAATGGGGAAAAGGGGGTCATGGATGGATGATTCTGAAACCACTGGCAACACACTATGCAACAAAAGTCAACAGGTAAAAGTAAATTAGGAGTAATTTAGGACTATGGCTGCCACAATCCTAAAAGGAACCAAATAGCATGAGTATCCCATCCACCTATGAGTCCTCATGCAGGATGCCATTAACATGACTTCTTAGAGAGAGCAAAACAACCAAACCAGATGTTTGAAAATGACTACCCTTTGTCCCACACCACCCTTAAATACTGCATCCTGACTATAGACAAGAGCTCTTTCCAGGGAATCGCTTGAAGAAGCAACCAGAAGCCAGTCCCACAGGTTTGGGAAATAGCATGCAAATGTTCTTTAAATGTCTCTACCACCATGGCCAACACTGTGGTAAGGAGACTAGGGGTACAGTACAGGAAGGGTCACAGGACTGCACCCTGTAATGGAAGTCAGCTTCTTAAATCTTGATGTTATAGTAGAGCAACATCATGTCTGATGGCGCCATCCAGATGCCATGTAAAAAGCATTACTGTTTGAAATCTGGTGTGCTAGATGAACTAAAGTCACTGAGATCCAAGACAGGACTGTAAAATTCATTTTTCTGAAAGAAAATGAACAAAAGAACAAAATGATTCCTTTTTCTGAGGGTTTGGCATGTTCCACTGCTCCTTGAGAACTACAGACTAGGGATGCTTCAAAAACTCATTTCAGAGTGAGGTATCCCTCAGAGGAGCATCTGATGCAGGGGAGAAAAAATATCTAATACAAGGCCCGTTCTGACAATGCCCATGACCCCCAACAGTTCCTGGCAACAGTTATCCAAGCCAAAACAAACTCCCAAGAACTGACCTCTCAATGGGAACTCTGGTAGTCAAGACTGCTGTTGTGCTGCCTATGAAGCCTGCCTCTTTAGAGATTAAACAGGGGTGTGGGGAGGGAATAGAAGAATAAAAACTGCCTGCCACTTGGACTGCCTATAAGAGAAGGTTTCTTCCTTTGGGTAAGCTAGGCTGACCTGGAAGAGAAGCAGGCAGACAGCATGTCACTGTACATATCCTCGAGGCTAAGACCTTTCTCTACTTCTCAAGTTCAATTATGGTCTTTGAAGGCTCTCCCAAAGAGGATTTCCCTCCCACCATGGAATGAAGCCTCTGGAATGGCTTGGCAGAGCCAAGAAAAACAAAAGCCTCAACCAGTTCATCTGGTGTAGACACAGATCAGCAGATGACATACTTGCCAGTGCATAAGAAGCATTATAGGTACAGCATACAATATGAAACTCTAAAGAAGAGGCCACAGCCACCACTCTGTCATAACTGTTGGCTGCTGAGTTATGGACAGTCTGGCAATTAAGGTGACCCTCTTTTCATATTTTTTTCACTGCTAAACCTGTCACAGATATTTACAGTACATACTTTGCTGGTTGGTTGGGGCAATCTGGGATCATCTCTGAATCTAGGCAAATGGAGTGGTAAGACGTCTGTATTAACCTACTAGAGCTAAATTTGTTTCTCACTCTGCTGATACTGAAGAGGGATTTGAAATTAAACCCCTGATGGTAAGGTCAAAGATCCAGGCCACAATGTGCTGCTTAAACAAGAAGGGGGAAACATTCATGCCTATTTGCTGCAAAGTGATGCAAATCTGACAGTGGGCCATTAACTCTCATGTACTCCTGGTAAGATGTTCACATCATGGTTTTGGGGGATGCTGGGAGGAAAGTGAATTTTCCCATATTCCAGCTTCTAGTACTCAGAATTGGTGAAGCCTACATATGGTTTTGAAGTAGGTCTCCCTGGGAACTGACCAGTTTGCCAAAAGTGAAAATCTGTTTCTCCCTAGCTTATTATTCACTGTTTATATAGGAGATAATCATTGTCCACTGTTAATTATGAACAAATTAAGAAGAGAAATATATGCAGGTTAAATAATCCCTAGCCTTAATCATGCTGCAGACTGTATCACATTGGCAATAAAAGCAAACAGGATATTTGTCTGCATTGGTAAGGAAGTCATTTTAAGGACAGAAATATTTTATTACCTGTAGTTTAGGTATTTGGCAAGACCATACATTATAGTCTGTATAATTGTGGAGGCCATGCAGGCTGCAGACCATTCTTCAGTTTTTGCTTCTTAGGTACTATAAAAAGAGTAATAAAGTTGGTGATAAGTTTGGAGGAATGTTTCTAAGAGGAAGGGCTTACTAGATTTTTGAGGAAGAGACAAATATAAGTAACATTATATGAATGATAGCAGAATCACTCCAGGGAAATCGAGAAACAAACTTTCTCAAAGAAACTTAGTCAGAACTTCATTTTCTAGAAAAGGCAAGTTTTCTTTACTGTCTTGTGAGTTTTGGGCACATATTCAGATGTGGAAACCTACGAAAATAATGCCAGATTTTAATTAACCCCCAAGTGACTGTGTTTTCTTACAGTCTTACATTGAGACTGGTGTGAACTAGGCATGAGAACATTAGAAATAGGGTTAGGGCTTAAAGGGGTTTTAAGTGAAATTAGCAAGGGAAGCAGAGAAAAAGAGGGATGAACTATACCAAAATTGTGATATCAGAAGTTGCCATGTGAATGTTTGTATGGTTTGAACAGATATCATTTGTGGACTAATATTGTGAATAAATATAAATATTATTAAGTAAGGATGATGTGGGGAGGAGTAATCTCAGACTCAGGAGAATTAAAAAATGGCAAAGGTGTCTCATGAATGAGTACTAAGACCACTGTATGGTAGTGAGTTCAATTACTAATATATAAAAAACAATTTTTCGTTCATCATTTTTATTCTAGTTTCCCTTGCTAATTTCAATTACTTTAAAATTTTCTGCATTTGCTATGCTCATTCATACTCTAATTTTATATACCAGATGGAATGTTGCATATTTCTATTCATATTACTACATACATACTTTAAGACTCTATTTACTTGTGACTGTTTGGTGTCTGTATCAGTCAACTCTTGTCAATTTGCCTAGGATTCACACACATAGTCTGCAATTGTGCAAGAATGATGCTCAATAGCAGCCCAAGCCAGAGTCCTGCTCAATTCACAGACAGACCACTGTGAAATGGAAAAACAGACCCAACTATATAACTAGACTCCAACAGGTACGCAGCTGGTATGTAAGCATGTACATGTACGTAAAAAGGATACTGAGCAAGTACACAGTACATACAAGTAGCAGTAAGCCATGAAAAAAAAACCTTGGTTGTAGGGTAGAGAAAGGATGAACGAGGATAGCAGATAAGAAGAGATGGCTGGATAAATGGTGAGAGAAAAGGGGGAGAAAGTATTATACATGAAAACAGACAGGAAGGAGAGAAGAATTACAACTGTGAACAACAGAATTTAAGATAGAATAAAGGTAGTGATATTTCACTTGTTAGGCTATCCTGGATGTGGAAAAGGTGAAATGATGTTGCAGCTCTCAAAGTGAGTAACACTAAGGAAATCAACCTGCTTGTTTGAAAGCAGACGAAATTGTAGTCAGGCAGGATATGAGAAGCAATTTAGTCTAGCAGTGCACCATGTGGGTTCTAAACAAAAAGTTTCTGTGGCTATTTAAGGAATGAGTAATTATCAGAACAGAGACAATGGGTGCTTACAGGATCATTGACCAAATGAGCCATGATGAGGTATTTCTGGTCCTGGAAGTGTCAGAATTCCAATCACTTTAACTGTTGCACAACAACATAATGGTGAGAATAGTCACGGAGGCTGTTTTCCTGTGGCTGCTCCCATTGTGTAAGTTAGTCCTAGGCCAATTTAGGAAAGGTGGTGAGTCAATCATTAAACACTGAAGCAAGCAAATATGAGCTTTACACACACAAGTATCATCCATAAATAAATTGGCTCTGCAAAACACTCTGATTGTGTGCTTTGTTTTAGCAATCTCTCTGCCACAATTAGAGGGATCACAACAGTCATACCTGATATTACAAAAATTAAACTGTGATTCTATGTCCAAAAGAGTGAATTCTGAAAAATGAAAGCTATGTACTTATCATAACAACAGATCTGTAAGAAGGTCCATTTCCTGAAACAAGCAAAACTTAAGCCATATCTATTAGGAACATTCAGCAAATTAAACTTCTCCAGGTACCAGAAACCCTTCCCTTTTGAATCAAGCAAACACATGCTGCAATGTCCAGCAGTTCCTATTATAGTGCTTAGCTCAGTGAATAAGAAAACAAACAGAGGAGATTCCAGACAAGATACAGTAAAAGTGAGGGATGGAGGGAGGGTATGCTATAGAAAGCAGACCTTCTTCTTAAAGGTGTATTGTTACAGCATGTATACAACTTTTGTATCTGATAAGAAGAACCCTATCTTCTGTAACCAACAAAACAGAGTCCATAGTGGATCCTACCAAGTGCTCACAGTCAAAGAAACATACCATAGATGACATCATCCCCAAAAGAAGCATCTAGAAATAATGGCCAGCTTGTACTGCACTGCAAAATTGTTGAGGGAAGATCAAATCAAATGCTCCACCAGGGGGAGGGGGATGCAGAAGACATGGTCAACTTTCTTTGGTACTGAGGCTACCATGTCTGGGTTCTACAAGGAATCTTAGTGACATGAGAATGTCAACCAAAGAAGAAACTACCCAGAAGAACTGTGGACTGAACCTGCAGGTCAGTCTTCTCTAATCTTCTTTGACAATGCAATACCTGCAAGCACTGTCTCAGTTTTGGGAATTCAGGTGAGGAAGTGGGCAGTTGGGCCTCTCTTCCTTGTCCAGATCTTCCACTGGGGAGTCTAAAGGAGGTTAATTAAATTTGATTACAGACTCGATCTTTCTCGTTCACTTAGCACTGGCCTATGAGTAAGAACAGTAAATCACCCTTTTAGTAAAGCAACTGGAAGGTGAAGACTGCAGAAGACCCAAAGAACATTAGTCCTGCCACTGAGGAAACTGTCGTTGTAGAAGGTCCTTAATACAGGCTTACCTGCTCCAGCAATAGGAACTGCAGATATAAATATAGTTGGTGGCATTAATGACAATGATGCCAGAAGAACTGGTGAGGTCCACTGATTTTGCATTGGATACCAGAGCACCAGTATTGATACTAACCATATTTACATCTGAAGAAATGGCACTGAAGGTGTGAAAATCAACAAAACATGCAGTTATACCACTACTGCTAGTAACACCACTGCCAGATAAATGGAACATGCTCAACAGGAAATGATACAGAATCCTAGCTGAAGACATGGGTACAAGCATCCTAATGACTAGAATCTGACAGGAAATTACAGGTACATGTGATGGCCTCATGGCTGCTGATGATACTACTGCCTGGTTAAAAAGTACTTCCAACCAGAATGGTTGTTCCTTAAAGATGTGGTTCAGACAGGATGATAAAAAATGTCAGATCTGTGACCTTGAACTTTGAGAATGCCTTCATCATTCATTCTTTCTCATTGATAGACCCCAAAAAGTTTTGTGTGGGCAACAACACCTCAATGAACTTAACACTAAGCACAGGAGTCCCTCAGGGATGTGTCCTGAGCCCTCTGCTGTTTACCTTACTAACTCATGATTGCATCACCAGACATAATTCAAACAAGATTATCAAGTTCACAGATGACACCACTGTAGTGGGTCTTACCTGGAATATAGACGAGACTGCTTACAGAGATGAAGTGAACCACCTCATTAATTGGTGCAATATTAATAACCTGGCCATAAACGTGAATAAAACCAAGGAATTGGTAATGGACTTCAGAAAGAATCAGAACTCACATCAGCAACTCATAATTAATTCATTCACTCCAATGGAGCTCAGGAAGTTTGCACTGTAACTTCCAATGGATGTAATGTTATCAATGTAACTTCTAAGCCTTTCAACAGAATCAAATTATGTCCTCACATTTCAAACAAATGTTCATACCTCTGGAAACATAAGGGTTATGTAAGAAGTATGAATGGCAAACTCTTCAGCACAATTTTTTATAGTAATAGTATTCTTTAGTTTCTAGGTCTTAAATTGAATTTAATAAGTCACAGGAAACACAGTAACTATTTAATTTGCAAATTTTTAAAAACAACTTAGAATATCTCAGCAAGCACTCATGTTGCACACATACTGTCAGCAGCATTTTACTCATCTGCCGGAGAGCTTTCATATGAGTCTAAGGAGTTCTGTCTATCTTACTTGGTTGTTGAGATATTTACAAAAATGTGAAAATTATATCTATATAAATTAATATCATAAACACAAGTTAATATCTATTTACCTGCACTAGACAGAAATCAAATATTAATGCAGTTGAAAATAATCTTGAACAAAGGTAAACCACAGCGTTAGCAGGAACCAATCACCAAATAAAAAATCCAAAGGGATATGATGTAGAAACTCCAGCTTTAATCCAAAATAGACAGGAAAACAGACAGGATGAGCGCTTTCGCTATGTAGCTTCCTCAGATCCAACACATACTCAATAAAAGTCTCTGTAATATATATTAATGCAGTTGAGTTTGCCACAGTGTAAGCTTTAAGATGAAATCTTTTAAAACCTTGTATATAGCATGGTTTTGGAATTACTGATACAAATACGAATAAACAATATCTGACCCCTAGAGGCGTCAGTAGGAGTTAACTGCAGATACACCTGGAGGCATCACTCGGATGTAAAGGGAACAGTCGAGAGAGCGAGTAGCACCAGATTTCTGGGTGACTATATTTCTGAGGACTTAGCATGGTAAACAATACTAACCACACTGTGAAGAAAGCTCATCAATACCTGCATTTCTTGCTGAAGTTGAAGAAAGCTAGTCTCCCTTCCTCTGTCCTCAAAACTTTCTACAGGGGTACGAATGAAAGCACCTTGACTAGTAATCTCACAGTCTGGTTCGGGAACTGCAAAGCCTTGGACTGGAAGGCCCTACAGAAGGTGGTGAACGTAGTGGAGAAGATCACTGGATCCCCAATTCCAGCTCCACAGGCCCTATACAAAGCACAATTATTAGCAGAGCCAGAAAAATAATCAGAGACCACACTCACCCTGCATATGGACTGTTCTCTGCTTATTTTCAGGAAGACAATACTGCAGTATACACTTTAAGTCCTCCAGGTTTAGTAGGAGCTTCTTCCCACATGCTATCAGACTGTTGAACTCTACACCATATCAACAGCTGGTGACCAGATCAGTAGTACAGCTATCTTCTTGTGCAATACCTACATCAAGCTGCTTTTAAAGTGCAATCAGTAGTAATTGAACAGTCCGCACAATACACTTGTGCTATTCAGTATATTCTGTAGACTATAGCTTTTCCTCATGTGCAATATTTGGTGAAGGCTGCTACCAGTGTTACAAAGGTATCTCAGATCTTACTAAGAGCTCATTGAGCTTTTTTCGCAAAAGGAGAATGGGAATGCTTCACATTTTTTTACTAGCAGCAGTTCAAAAGAGCCTGTTCCACATTTTTGTGATGATGACGGAGCTTCTAACTAGTTGCCACAGCAAAGGCTATTCCATTGGCCCTTCGAGTCAGGTGATTGGAGAGGCTGGTGTGCACCAGGAATGCAGTACGGCATCCAAATCACAAAGATGTCTACAGGACGGTTTTGGTTTGCATTCCAAAGAGGGCATTGTGGAATTTTTACATTCTACCCACTCTAAAAACAAACGTGATGTATGTGCACATCATGAAGGTACTATACATTCTTTTAATATTGGTTTTGGTTTGCAACACGAGTGTAATGGCTCTAATGGTTCTAATGGACATTTTGCTTCACCATCGCATAATGTTCCTGGAGATTTGGACAACATAAATAATCATTATGCCAATTTAGTGGCTAAACAGTTAAATTTTGGACAGAATGATGTTACTGTATCCCAGAATTCAGTGATGGGTGCATTACATAGTAAAAATAATAACTTTGTTTCACTTAAAGATATGATATATTTTTTCGAGAACAGACTTTTTAAATTAAAGACACTGGATATGGATATAGCATACTTTAAAGAATGTCTGCATCTTAAAATTGTACCGCAGTGACTTTTCAAATTCCCATTTGGTATCATTTATGATACAGAAGTTATTGATGATTTTGTTACATTTTTTGATGATATTGGGTTGAATCTTGTTAAAAAAAAACTTTTTTTTTTTTTTATGAGAAACAGAAAAATATGGTAGCTTAAGAAACAGAATCTTTAGATGGTAAAATAAAACAGGATTTGATGTTTCCTCAGTATACTAATTTGTATTTTAAAATTCTGGATAAGGTGGAAAGGAGATGTAAAAGTATTTATTATAAAAAGAAATGTAAATTAGAAAGGGACGTTAAACAATATAACAACAAAAAGGTATATAGTACTGGGAAGGTGTTGGATATACATAGAGGTAGTGATACCCATAAATTAAGTTACAGTGAAGTGGTTATGAATGCTAGTTTAGATTTTGAGGGTGTTGAGGATGAACAGCAGGATTTTCCAGGGGTGAGGTGAGATGCTCAGAGAGACTGGCCCACAGATACACGGAGAACGGGGAATACAGCAGGAATTTTTACCCACTGATGGGGAGAAAGAACAGTTACAGGAAGAGGAACAACTACATGAATTAAGTGAATTCAATGGTATTGTGTGTACAAATGAAGGTTTTATCATTTATAATTACTCAGATAGGGTAATTACAAAAGAATATTTTAATTTGTTATCTAAAGGGGCTAAATTTATCCCTGAAAAGAGGGGTAATCTGGTGGACAATCTAATGGTTTTAAAATTATATATGAGAAAATTAAATCTTGACATATTTTTTCCTCTATTCAACAGACTAATCCCCCAAATGAGAATGTTAAGTGGAGTGGTTATACCAAAAAGGAAGAGTGTATTCAATCCCACTTTACACCCCTTGTTAGATATATATGAAAAAATTGTCATGGAAGATATTTATGATATACATTCAAATAATACCAGAATACCATGGAATCTTACTATAAGGGAATACACCTTGTTAATGGACCTCAGGAAGGATGATTCGTATTATGACCCCAGATAAAGGCGGGGGTATAGTATTATATAGAGCACTTGATTATTCAAATGTGATGCAGGTGATGTTATTTGATGTTACCACATATGCAGGGGTTTCAAAAAATCAGATAAATATAGCCTATTCCCGTACTGATTCATTCTTAGAAGAATATCTGATAAATCAGAGAACAGATGTAGAAGACTATAATTTTTTTGTACAACAAAGAACCCATTATTCCTGTGTTCTTTGGTATTCCCAAGGTCCATAAAAATGTTGAAACTCCCCCTTTTAGAACCATAGTGGCGGCGCAGTGGTGCAGCGGTTAATGCTGTCGCCTCATAGCAAGAGGTTCTCTGATTCGATTCTCAGTTGGGGTGCCTTCTGTGTGGAGTTTGCATGTTCTCCCTGCGTTCGCGTGGGTTTCCTCCGGGTACTCCGGTTTCCTCCCACATTCTAAAGACATGCTTCTGCAGCATTTCTCCCCGGGCCTCCGCTGAAAACAGGATCTGTGGAACCTAGTCGGACATTCCCAGTCAACAAATGTTAAATAAAATAAAAATAAAATAAAAATAAATAGTGGCAGCAAGCGGGTCTAAGATTCACCCGCTAGCAGTATATGTGGATTCTTGGGTACAACATGTGGTGGAGAAAACTGAACACCTAGTGAAAAACTCATGGGACTTTCTGGGTCATTTAAAGAAAGAACTATGGAAGGAAGATCTCATTTATCTTACAGTGGATGTAAGAGATCTGTTTACTGCTATTCCTAGAGAGGACGGGATGGCTTTGTTTGAGGAAACTCTGTTCCGGTTTTCTGACCTTACACATGATCAGATAACATTAATATGTGAAATTATGAGTTTAGTTCTAGAAAATAATTACATCTATTTTGAGGGGGAGTTTTATCAACAAATTAAAGGTGTAGCGATGGAGGCGGCTTCTACCCCTGTGTACGCAAATCTTATGCTACTAGGATAGGAAACTAATTATGTATTTCAGTGCCTTTTTTGGCATAGAATAAGGATGTATTCTAGATTTCTGGATGACATCTTTATTTTGTGGGATGGACCTAGTGCTGAGATTGAACAGTATATACAACATCTAAACAATACAACATAATTTTTAAAATTTACATATAATTCTAATGGTTCAGGTACTAATTATTTAGATACTTACATTTTTCATGACAATAATGGGTTTAGATCAAGGATTTTTCACAAAGATATGTTCTGCAATTCTTATTTACACTTCCAAAGTAACCACCCGATTATTCAGAAAAGAAGCATTGTGAAGGGGCAAGCCATTAAGAGTAGCACGTATAACATCACATCAAGATGACGTGAAAAGTGAATTAAACAAAATCTGTTGTATGTTTCAGGAGAGGGGATACCCCAAAGAGTTTGTTGTGGAAATAATAGATGAAGTATACAAAAAATGGGGTATTCTTTATAAAGCACTAATGGGGGTGGGTCTGTCTACAACAGGTAATGATAGATTGGTACATACTAATAAGGCTTCTTATGAGAAAGCTTGTATATTAACAATATACTCATTTAACCAACAAAATTAAGAGAGCTTTGAGCTCTAACTGGAACATTTTTAGGATGAATCAGGATATTTTGGATAAGGTGGGTAAAGCACCTAGATTTGTTTATAGTACAGGAGCAAACTTCAAGCAACTTTTGGAATGTAACTATAATCTTCATGTACAACAGATGCCTGTACTAAACCGTGTGGAGCTTGCAATCATTGTCCATTTATTTTCAAGGAGAAATTATTCACTTTGAATAATAGAATGCACGGTAGAGTTTAATTTAAAAAAGGTAATTGCAGGACTAGTAGGGTAGTTTACTTGGGTATCTGTGCTACATGTTGTCATTTCTATGTGGGTAAGACTGAGCGTCCCCTAAGATGTAGAATACATGAGCATGTAAATAATATAATGAATGGGAAACAAAACAGTGCATTGTACAAACATTCCCAGGTTGGTCTGAAATTTGAAAAGTTCCTATTTGGGATTTTGGAAATTATTAAACTTGATGCCAGGGGAGGAGACTGGAAAAATATTTTAAAGAAAAAAGAAACAGAACGGCAGCTTAGGTTAGCTGCGATGTTCCCTCCAGGTTTAAACAATGCGATTTCTATTGTACCTGCTTTACATGAAAAAGCAATCAAAATATAATAATTATATACAACAGCATGCAACAGTTTAGTTTTTTTAGATATATAGATATATATTATAACATTTTAGTATGTTTAAGTTGTATTTACCCTATCCAGGCTTTTTGAAAAAAATTCATTGGTTCATTATGGAGTTAATTAATGATTACAGATGACTGGTGGAGATGTAATTGAGGGAGAGTATTTAAATTGTTTATTTTTATGATTACTGTTATTCTGATGAAGTCTCTTTTTTATTGAGATGAAAGCGCTCAATAATTGTGTTACTAAAGATTGGATTATAGTAGCTGTGACTGTGGTTTCTCGGACTTTTTTATTTTATTATCAGTATCTCAGATCTTGTCAGTCTTGCTTAGTATATGTATACATGTATATATTACTGTACTGTTATATGTCCTTGTTATTCTCCATAGTTTCATATAGTATATACACTTGTAACCGAAGCAACGTAATTTCATTTAACTCGCACTGTGTGTGGGTCTGAATGACAATAAAGTTTACTCTGACTTTGACTATATCCTTCTTCGCACATGGAGAGTGTTGGAGATCTTAGCATGACAGTATTCAGCCTGACTCTGAACCACAGAGAGCACAGTAGTGAGCTCAATTACTGATATAGAAACAATCTTGAATGACTTTGAAGAGTCAGAAACACTATCTTTACTTATCTTTGGTAGGAAATAATCCTTCACAGTACTTACTAGAGACTAAGAGGGAAGAAAAATGAAAGTTGTGCACTTACCATTATAATAGATCTGTGTTGTCTGCTTCAATCCTTCCTCAATGGATGGGTTACCTGATTCAAATAGGAACCGGAAATGTCGCAAAGACGTCTAATCAAGAAAATTAAGTTTTTCAACTATCCCAACAGATTGGTATAAATGAAAATTACATACTTACCATAATGATAGATCTGCATTGCTTACTTCAGTCTTTCCTCAACTGATGGGTCTTCGGATCCAACCTCTGAGCTGAGTTTGGCCACTCTAGGCTTTAGGATCCATAGCTCAAGCCCTTCTCCTTACCATGGCTCAGTTGTCCTGGATTCCTCGGGAGCACCTGTTTTTATGCTTAAACAAGCTTAATTTCCTGAGTGCCCAATTTGTGTGCTTTTCCCCTCAAGATTTGCAGTAAAGCGATCTCTGTTCTGACTGTAGTTGTCTTTAACAATTTATCGCATCTCATTTACATGCTGAAGGCCAGTTTCTCTGTTTCTTGCTTTGTATATGCAGAAGCATGGACCTGATGTGCTTTTCATCTTCAATTAGGTCCGCACAGTCCACATAAAACCAGGGCATGACGGAGGATCCTGTACAGACTTCATCTCATCATGAAGCCTGAAGGACTGAATGTGTGGCTGTCTGCTGTGAGTTGTGAAGAGGAGAGACGGATGGGAATGAAAAGGAGAAGCTGGAAGGAAGGATTCACTGTCTGCTATGCTGAAAAAGAAGATCAAAGGAAGGGAAGGACTCACTGCTGCCCATCACGCCTGAGAAGGAGAAGGATTCAACTCATGGAACAGCCAGATCGACACTGTAAAATCAAGAGAGGTGCTGGTGCTGTTAAAGTAGCTGAATTTTAGTATATTAGGATTGAGGTTTATTTCTGTACACATTTTTGAGAACTGCAGGTAAGTTTAACTTTTAAATTCTGGTAACTTGCTAACAGAGGAGGACATCAACCACAATAATATTTGTTTGTCCCTCCCCACACTGTATGCTGCATTCAAATTTTTTGTGCTAAGAGGATGAGGTATAGCTTAATATTTATTTTTTATTTTTGGTCTGTTTCTCTTAAAATGTTTTGTTTTCTGGCAAATCGCTGGCTAAAACCATTAATGACAGACATTTACATATCCTATTATTCCAGTACTTTTTTAAGTTTATAGGCGCAAGATTTAAAATCTGTTTGTATGTTTGCTCCTTTGCCCCTTCCCAGTATTTTTGTCCAGATGCCTTGCACTAAGAGGGTGAGGTATAGCTCCATATTTGGTGTGTTCATCTTAAAATGTGTTTTCTGACAAATCACTGACTGAAGTCACTAAATCATGACAGACATTTGAGTTTCAGAATTGCATATCCTTTAGAAAATGCACGCTAACACGTATCCTGTTATTTCAGCATTTTTCTAAATTTATAGGGACAAAATTTAAAATCTTTCTGTATGTTTGGGGTCCATTAGTACCATATTATTCTATGTTTCTTCCAGACCTCTTGTGCTAAGAGTTTGAGAGATGTGATACACTGATCAGATTTTTGCATCAGATTTTTGGTTTTATCCATTTATAGTGTGTTTAGTAATGTGATTATTAATACAGTTGCACTCATGGAAGTAGTTTTAGGCCTTTGTTGTGGGATTTGCAGATTTGTACAGTTTGCTTCAAGTGGGACCAATCTGACGACAGCGTTTTGACTTTCTTAGGGGAAATGTTCTGAAATCCTAGATAACTGGTGTACTTGCATTCTGTTTAAATGATTTGAAATGTAGAAAATCATCTTTCATTGTTTGCAATACTTGTTGAATTATGTACATTCATACTTCTTCTAATGATATGGGCAAGTGCCAGCATAGCCAGCTAGAGTTTTGTAAAGAATAATATGTCTTGTGAATATCAAACTGATTTATACATTATGCTTGTGTTACAAATGGATTAGAAATGTATATCATTTGTATATCAAACTGCTTTGTACAGATGCTTATGCTGAAAATGTACTGGTGAGGTTTGCTTCTGTTAAAATGTATCAACAGTGCACCCTGCTGAAATGAAAAGAAATGTACATGTATTATTGCAACTGAATTAAATGTATATGTTTTAATAGCAGACACTAGGACAGCAAAGGTTAACTTTAAGACAAATAAGGGAAATGTAAATAAGCTATTAAACCATTAAAACTGCACCCCACAGTGCTGAATGGGACCGGAGGCAACAGGTCTGGGAAACAGCCTTTGTTAATTAGCTCGTTGAAAAGAGAGGAGGTCCCAGGCACTGCCACAAATATTTTGATGTGTATTGTGGCGGTCTGTGCAAAATTCGTGTCTGAGTTTCAACGGTGAATACTGTGAGAACCTAGAGTCAGGTCACCAGATGAGGTCATTCTGCCAGCCCTCTTGGAAATTATATTTTAGACATTAAAATGAGAAATCTCAGAGTACTGAGTATTCTGTTTTGGGAAGTCTGACTAGAAAGACCCTCATCCACAGCATCTGGCCTTATGGTAGCAAGTAACTTAACTAGTGAACAGTACAATTCTTTTACATTTAGTCAGGAATATAGTGAAGCTTGGTTTAGAAAGTGTTTTTCTTTATTTGTATGAGTCCATCTGTCAATGTTAATTTCAAAGTTTTCTGTGATTTGAACTCTGTGGTTTACTGTGAAAAAAAGTTATGTACCTACCATAACGTTCCATGTTAGTTGTCTTCATCTCGCCTTCTTTCTTGCTGGTTGGGATCGGAGCCGATCCACGGATCCGACTCGGCCATCTTCTATAGCTCGAGAGCTGTTTACTGGCTCGAGGCTACCCCTTATCCCATGATGCCTAGCGATAGCTACCCAGATCTCATTTGAAATAGCTAACCCCAGACATAGCCAGAGAATCAACCTGTATAAACAAACAGGTTGAGCATACCTGTCATACTCTCTAAGTCAGTAAAGGAAACAAATCAGAGAACAATCAGCCAGTGAAACCAGAACTCCTCTCGATCCAATAGGACAGGGGGACGGAGGGTGGGACGCAAGTAAGAAGGCGAGATGAAGACAACTAACATGGAACGTTATGGTAGGTACATAACTTCTTTATGTTAAGTTGTCTATCTCGCCTTCGTTCTTGCTGGTTGGGACAGCATCCCTAGCACCTACAATCCTGGGCGGCTCATTGGAACAGACTCTTCAGAACAGTGGAACCAAAGTCAGCTCTGCTCCTGGAGACCATATCTGGCTTGTAATGATGAATAAAGGTATGAGGATTTGCCCACATAGCAGCTGCACAGATAGAATCCATGGGCAACCTAGATTGAAAGGCTACAGAGGTGGCCAAAGCCCTAGTAGAATGACCTTTCGGTTTGATAGGCAACTCTTTGTTTCTCAATTGATAAATGAAAGTAATAATGTCAGACAACCACCTGGATAAGGTCACTTTGGAAACTGACAAACCTTGTTTGCCTAGAGCGTAGGAAAGGAATAGTTGGTCCAACTTCCTTATTTCCTTAGTCCTATGCAAGTAAAAATGCAACTGTCTATGAACGTCCAATTGGTGTAATTTGTATTCTGCCTTGTTGGTGTGGTTAGGGAAAAACACAGGAAGGTCTATAGATTGGTTTAAATTATTTTCTGAGCAGACTTTCAGAAGGAACGAAGGATTAGTCCTGAGAGCAACCCTGTCCTTATGAAAAACCAAGTATGGAGGACGAACACATAGTGCCTGAAGTTCAGAGATGTGTCTGGCTGAAGTAATAGCTACCAGAAAGAGTGTTTTCCAAGATAGAAACTTAATGGAGCAGGACGCTGCTGGTTTGAAGGGGGGCATAACTAAGGAGGTTAGTACCAGATTAAGGTCCCAAGGAGGAGGGGGATCTCTCACTGGAGGTCTAAGGAGAGTAGTCCCTCTTAAAAAGGCTTTACAGAGCTTATGAGACATAATGTTTGAATTAGACAACCCAACATGAAAGTTAGAAATGGCCGCCAATTGAACCCTGATTGTAGCAGAAGTGGACCCACAATGAAAAAGTTGTGCTAGGAATTCCAAAATTTTGTGGACTGGGGCTGAAAAGGGATCTACGTTCCTAGCCTCTGCCCAACAAGAAAAACGTTTCCATTTGCTCGCATAAGTTTTTCTAGTTGTGGACTTGTGAGAGGCGACAATAATCTCACGTACGGCCGGGGAAATGCTGGGAAGCCTGGCTAAGGTTGGAAGTGGAGCAACCAAGCTGTGAGCTGAAGTGTTTGGAGGGATTGATGCAGCCCGCCTGATTGATGAACCAGGAGGTCTGGAATCGGATTCAGAGTCCAGGGCTGATCGAGAAGGTAATGGTGCAGGAACTGAAACCATATCTATCGAGGCCAGTAGGGGGCAATGAGGATCATTTTGCAACCCGACGATATTGCTTTCTGTATGAGTTTTGGTATCAGGGGAAATGGAGGAACAGCATAAAGAAGTCCCTGAGGCCAATCGTGGACTAGAGCATCTCTGGGTGTGTGACCTGGAAGCAGAAGAAGGGAGAAGTAGTTGCTGCATTTGCTGTTGAAGGGGGTGGCAAAAAGATCACAGCAAGGCTGTCCCCATTTGCAGAAGATCAGATCCGCAACTACCTGATTCAGAGACCACTTGTGAGGCATGAGAATAGCTCTGCTGAGCCTTTCGCTATGACGTTGGACCTCCCAGGGATGTGCATCGCAATCAGAAACCATTGGGAGGAAATCGCCCACTGCCAGAGTCTGAGTGCTTCTCGACATAGGGGGTAGGACCTGGTTCCGCCCTGCTTGTTGATGTACCACACCACTGACATGTTGTCCGTTTGAACTGCAATAGTCCCAGAAGGGAGAGAGTCCTGAAGAGCTTGCAACGCTAGCAGCACGGCTCTCATTTCTAGGACGTTTATATGCAGATGGTACTCATGAGGCTGCCAAGTGCCTTGGACTGTCCTGCTCTGATAATGCTCCCCCCACACCCTATCAGGGAGGTGTCTGTGGTCACTGTGGCAATCGGAGGGGGCAGAATGAAGAGCATGCCCTGAGTCACTAGTGGGGAGACCATCCACCAGGAAAGGTGCCTTTTGCATGCTTCTGTAATCATGATCATGTGAGACATGGGCAGCTGTTGGAAAGACCACTGTGTGAACAGAAGCCACTGAAGGATCCTCATGTGAAAGAGGGCCAGTGGGATTAGAAGAACTGCCGCTGCCATGGAACCCAGAGTTTGAAGGACGAACCTGACTTGGATTCTCTTGCTCTGCATTAGAATTTGTAATCGCTGGCGAATTGTAGACACCCATTCTGGCGGTAGCCTTGCAGACATGTTCCTTGTGTCTAAGTCTGCTCCTATATAGGTGATAGATTGACAGGGCAACAAGGCAGATTTTTCAAAGTTTATTGTAATGTGTAGCTGGGAGCAGATTGTGATTGTGTAGTCTCTGGCTTGCAGAAGTTGATGCCTGGTAGTAGCAGTGAGGAGCCAGTCGTCTAAATATTGAAACACCTGGAATCCTCGACATCTCGGGTGAACAGTGACCACAGCCATACATTTGAATTCCCTGGGGGCTGTGGTGAGACCAAAGGGCAGAGCTCTGAACTGGTAATGACTGGCTCCCAGCCAGAAGCTAAGAAATTTCCTGGAGCGCCTGTCCATTTTGATATGGTAGTACGCATCCTGAGGATCTATGGAGCACATCCAATTGTCCTGACCCAGAAAGCGTAGAATGGACTGTAGCATGACCATCTGAAACTTTGTTCTTTGAACAGACCTGTTTAGTCTGCTGAGATCCAGAATCGGTCTCCAGTCCCCTGTCTTTTTTGGTACCAAAAAGAACTTTGAGTATGTTCCAGATCCGTGTTGGTCTGCCGGGACTTCCTGGATGACTCTTTTTTCTAGCAGTTTTGAACCTTCTATGACTGCTTGGTCCCTCAGATTGGGTGGAACATCTGGAAGGGATTTGCTTGACGGTAAGGGGGAGTTGAGAGAAGGGAATTTTGTAACCTCAGGTATAATGGACCGTACCCATTTGTCTTGCATTAAATTTTGCCAGGCTTTGGGGTGCAGTGAAAGTCTTCCCCCGACTGCCTCCAGAGGCGGACAGCCGGGCAACCCTTCAGGGATGCTGAAAGGGCTTCTCAGAGAAGGATTCTCTGTTGCCCTAGTTCTGCGGACCCCCTCTGCCATGAGGGCACTGTCTGTTGTTGTTGTTTCCCCCCTGCTTCTGGAGGAAAAATCGCTATGTGTGTCAGGTGAGGCTCCCTGGGATTTTCGGAACCACATTTTACCACTCTTCTGACCCTTGGGTTATGGTCTGGAAGGAGTGGAAAAATGGACTCCCACGGCAGAGAGAGTCTAGCCTTCTTACTCTCACCTAGTCAAAGTGTCTTTCACCTGTGGTCCAAAAAGAAAGGAACCATCAAAGGGGGTGTTGGTGAATGACCCTCTAAAGGGTTCTGCAAAATTACACAGCTGCATCCATGCATGCCTCCTAAGGGCCACACCCATACCTGCGGCTCTACTCGTACCATCGGCTTCATATGAAACGAGCCTCATGGAGGAGTTGACTACAGAATTAAGCGTCGCCAGCTGGGAAGCCACTTTAGCTTGAGCCCCCTCAGCTGATGGATCTTGGAGGGTATCTCTGAGCTCTTTAACGAGATCCCTCTGAAGCCGGGTAAAATGGCATAAGTAGTTCAGTGACCTCATAGAAAATGTCGCTGAAGCAAACATTCGCTTCCCGTGTCTGCTCATGGTCCTAGACTCCTTGTTAGGAGGATGGACAGAAGAAGAGGTTTCCACTAACTCTTTTTTGGTGGCTGCTGCTACCACCACCATGGCATCAACAGGAACACCTTTGGTAAGGAACTGCTTATCACTGGGTGCTGTGATGAACTTGCCAGGTCTCCTCAGAGTTGGCTCCACTGTGTCCGGAGCTGACCAAGGCTTTCTAGCCACCACTGGCATAAGTGGATCGAAAGGCGGAGAAACCCAGGAGGTGGAAGGTCAGGAACCGAATGCATCCAGGAATACAGACTCATCCTCGGTAGGGGCTAGGGGATTCCAGTTCCCCCTCTGCTTAAGCATTTCTAGGATGTCCGAAAAGGAAACATCTTCAGAGGGGGATCTCAGGGACCCTTCCAAATCATCTAAGTCTGTATCAGAAGTGACAGACTCAGGGGAGTCAATGTGCTTCCTCTTGCACTTCTTCTTACGAGGGGGTTCCTCTGAATGATCAGGGGAGGCCTTGGAAGAAGAGGAAACACCCAATGGGGTGCCCTGGAGTGCCGGTTCCCCACGCTTGGGGTCTGGAGGAGGAACAGAGGTTGGCACAGGCACTACAGGGGACGGAGCCAGTGGGGCCGATAGTGGAGCTGACTCAGTGGCCAGCACACTCCTCATGACATCGAAGGCGTCCATGCCACAATGCAGAGAAGGCTCCGGTTCAGAGGAAATCGGAATCCTTCTCCGCACTGAGGGAGACGGCTCTGAGGCCGATGTAGGAGCCAAGCTCACCTGCGCCGAAGCTCCGAGAGGGAGAACAGGGTCGGACAAGGGTCCGATGCCACCCGCCCCCTCAGAACTGACGAGGGAGCTCCGGTGCCCAGATCCCTCAACAGACAGCACCATCAAGGGAATCGGCGCCGACGACAGAACCAAAGGAGATAAGAGTTATCGGAGCCGAAGGTTCCACTATTCGAACCCCAACGAACTCCGGCTCAGAGCTCAATGGAGTCAGAGGAGGAACATCGATAGAAGTGGATGGAGCCGACACCTGTTGAGGAGGGCTGGACAACATCTTGGCACGTGCCTGCGACTTAAGCAACTTACTGACCACTCTCTCCATGTCATGATCCGACAGCCTAGAGGATCGAGAGGAGTGAGAAGATCTGTGACTGTGCCCACTCTGAAGCAGGGGAGACTGAGGAGCCGAATGTATCGATTCCAAGGAAGGGGACCTCAGCCTCTTGTGGCTCCGCGAAGGCACCGAAGTTTCTGATGGAACCAACAGGGAGATAGTCTTATCAGTTCCAGCTGAAACCGAAGTAGCAGGTGGAGTCTGAACCAAGGATGGCTCTGAACTTGGAGCCAACGGCTTGGTGGATTTCGGGAATTTCACAGGCTGAGTCTTGGCCGGTGAATCCTGAGGCTTTAAAAGACCCCTAAGAATAAGCTTACTCTTACACTCCTGCAGAACTCTTGGACTCAACGCATGGCAGATAGAACAAGAGTCCTGCAGGTGCACAGAGCCTAAACAATAGACGCAAGAAGTGTGCCCATCTGTCAGAGACATTTTCTGACAGCATGAGTCACACTTCTTGAACCCAGACACTTTGGATTCTTTAGACATCCTGTAACAAGAATATAACAATAGCTAACAAATCAAAATACAGTCTACAGAAAAACACCGTATACTATAGATTAAAGCTAAAGTTTTTTTTTTTTGATAGGAAAGCCTCTAACTTAAACAGCTAGCCTATATAGAAGGTAGAAGGAAAGCCTCTAACCTAAATGGCTAACCTGACAAGAAAGGGATAAGGAGGGGGGGAGGAGGAGAACTCTCTAAATTAAATGAGTTCTACAAGGAAGGGTAGGTAAGCTACAAATACACACTTAGCTAATACAACAAAATAAGACTAAAAGTTAACAATAACCCCTAGGAAAAGGACTATTTCTAGTGAAAAGGTTCTAAAAAGAAACTTTATATGAGCCTGAGACAGAAAAACGACACCTCGCAGCTGAAGCGGCAAACGAGATCTGGGTAGCTATCGCTAGACATCATGGGATAAGGGGTAGCCTCAAGCCAGTAAACAGCTCTCGAGCTATAGAAGATGGCCGAGTCGGAGCCGAGGATCGGCTCCGATCCCAACTAGCAAGAACAAAGGTGAGATAAACAACTTAACATTATATATTCAGTATTTTCATGCTCTTTTATTATTAATTATTAAATATATTCAAAACTTTTATTGTGGCTGGTCCTTGTAGACAGTACTTAATCTTTGAGAGCACTTATATTTATTTGGTGGCACTGTGTGGGCCACTCCAGAAGGCTACACGTCTTGATGAACTACTACCATTTGTATTAATATTACACAGAATAATTGGACACCCTTTGTTACGGGCCTTAGAGTAGCTGATGGTGGAGTGTCTGGTGGCGGTGATAACTACCTTATAGTCTGGGCAGAAGGAGGCATAGCTAGTAAACTTGTACCAGCCTTTCCCAGGTGTGTGTGTGTGTGTGTGTGTGTGTGTGTGTGTGTGTGCGTGTGCGTGTGCGTGTGCGTGTGTGTGTGTGTGTGTGTGTGTGTGTGTGTGTGTGTGTGTGTGTGTGTGTGTGTGTCCACATCACTCTCCAGTGTCAGTGGTGAGGATTCAGGCTCCTTAATTACTGGCCCAGCATGGGGATGACACATATTGATGGCCATCACATACTGGTAGCGGTTGTGGACATCACATTTGTCACTGATTGTCATAGTTTATATCTGAAAATATTTCTCTGCAATAAAGCTTGTGAGATTCAGGTTGGCTAAGCAATGATTGATCCACAACTGTGTAGCATAATATATCCATGATTTGCAATAATGAGCTTTTTGTTGGACACATTATAAATCTTTTGCAATAATGAGTTTTTTCTTGTACGCGTTATGAATCACTTGGAATGCTCATTCAGATTTTATGTCTATATATGTTGGTATACATTAAAGTGGCTTATCAAGTTGCATATGTTTCCAGAGGTTTCTGGCTTGGTTTCTTATTCTTTATCTGAACTGCTGCAATTATTTTCCACAGAAGTGAAGTAATGTCTGAATCACACAACATCATGGTAAAAGCAACAATGGAAGGGAGTGCAATACAAGCTTTCTTACATTATTATAGTGCAGCAACTCTGAAGGGTAAGGCTTTCTGATTAATGTTTGGCATCATACAAGCTTCATTTTACTTTAAGTATACTTCATGGTACACTTGTCACCTTGAAGCTTTTCTAATTACGCCCTCTTTTCACTAAAGGTGTTTCCTCTGAGAAGCAGCTAATGACTACATTCCAAAGCAGCTGGAAGGTCAACTTTAACTGGGTAATGGAAAGCAGGTGTGGTCATGGATATGCTTTTTTGTAAGATGTGTGCTACCAATATTAATGATGGACATGGAGGGAGGCATGATCTACAGTGACACGTAGATACTGAAAAGCACAAGATGAGCACCAAACATTCGACTGGAAGGAAAGTGACAGAAATGTTTGCCACTCAGCAAACCAACTGTAAAGTATTGGAAGCTAAAGTAGCCTTTATGAGTCTCCATGCTGAATACAACCTGTCTTTTACAACTGGGGACCATGTACTGAGGTACATGAAGAGCTACTGCATTGATCCAAAGGTGGTGCAAAAAATTACCTACAAACCAACAAAGGCTACTTGCACTGTAAGGGATGTAATGGCACATCGGCTTCAGTCAGATTCCTGGGAGAACAAGAGGAGGCTAAAGAAGGAGATTTTGAAACCCATCTTTCAAAAAATGGAGATGGAACCCTAGACAGCACCAGGTCAATGGTTGTTGAATATCGAGTTCTCGGAAGAAGCTTTCTTTCTGATGAACTTGGATCTGAAGAAGGCTTTGGAGATACAAGAGCCAGCTTTGATACAGAAACCTTCAGATTGGTCTTGTGCCTCTTTTTAAGAGGTTCCAATGGCGACGGACTGGAAGATCCAGACAGTATTAGGAACTTTTTTTGAAGTCTCCTTAGAAATAGTTTTGGGGGGTTGAGCCCCAGTAATTCCTTCTGAAAACGCAGAACATAGCAAGCCTTTTAAAATAAACTTGTTCTTACGATCTACGATATATATATATATGAAAATATCACTAATGGTATATATAAAGGATACACTAAGTGTAACAAAAATATATAGGGAAAAATACACTTATCTGAAAATAAGCTTGAGGGCTCAGGTAACCACAACTGTTTTGGGAAAGTGGCAAATGAGATCTGAGGTACATTAGGGGTTGGTGCATTGTGGGTAAGGGAGAAGCTTGAAAGCTTTATGGTCACCATGAGCTGTAGTAATGGCCAAGTTGGATCTGAGGATCAGATTCACACCCAGCTGTCGAGGAATGAATGATAATTGACAATATCAGATCCAAGCTGTTAACTTGAGAGGCTGAATGTCTGGGGTTATGCATTCCGGACACAAATGTCTGGGTTAGGCATTCCGGACACATTAGACAGAAGGCCTGGCTCAGTATCCAGCATCTAGGGAGGATGTACCAAATGAGGGCAGAGAACGGGAAACCACACCTGTCAAGGACAGAAAGGTGCAATTTGGATGTCTGAGATGATTTTCTCTAATGCTTTCTGTAGGAACTTTGAAATCAGAGGAATAATGGGAAAGGCGCAGAGAAGTCCAGGAAGCCAAATGTGCATCACAGCATCCCGTGGTGACTTACTCTCTGAGGAGGGGACCAGGGCAAAGAATCTACTCCCCTTGGTATTGTGGAGAGAAGCAAAAAGATTCAAGCATTGTCGACCCCATTGATGAAAAATATGTTCTGCCACTGTTGAGTATATGTGCTGCTACTGGGAAGAGATCCAAAGATATACCCAATACCACACTTTCACTGCTTCTTAACATAACAGGTAAGAATGTTGTCCCCCTTGTTTGTTGATGTACCAGACTACTGACATGTCCGTCTGGAAAGAAATCAGCCCTAGAAGAACAGCATCCTAGAATACCTGCAATGCTGTCCAAATCTCTTGAACACTCATGTAAAAACTGGTGTCTGATGGCCATGTAGTGCCCCCTCCCCTACTCTAGCTGGGAAGTGTCCACGGTTTACTG
The DNA here is from genome assembly GCF_019279795.1 of Protopterus annectens. NCBI lineage: Eukaryota > Metazoa > Chordata > Ceratodontiformes > Protopteridae > Protopterus > Protopterus annectens. The sequence goes on along the minus strand of NC_056734.1, from coordinate 686,612,937 downwards.
TGGCTTTGGGAGAGGAAAATACAAATGCACAGCCTTAAGATACCCAGGGAGACTGAATCTACCACCTTATATGCATTCTACAAATGGTTCTCACATGAATCTAAAAACTCATGGGTTGTTTCCTAATGGACCACTGTACTGCAATTGCCTGCTGAAGAACTCTTATGTAATATCTAGCTAGAGGAACAAGAGTGATGCAGGCTGCCATCAATCCCAGTAACTGAAGAACCAATCTGGCAGATGGCATTTGACAAAATAGAACCTTTAGTGCCTGGTTGAGTAGTGTGGACTGTTCTCTGACAGTCTTGCTATCTGGGTAGTAGCATCTAGGTGGGCACCTATGAATTCCAATGTCTGTTGTGAAGGCTGCCAGCCTAGCTGGATAGAATTTTGGCGATAAATCTATGTCAATGTAAATATTAATAAAATCCACAGGCTTGTTTTAACAAATGTAAGAAAACTGTTATTTTCTGAACTTCAAAAATGTAACCACAGTGCACCCTGCTGGAAGAAAGCTGTTAAGTAAAGAATTACCACTGTGTTTGATCTCAAGCTCAGAGACAGGATGTCTGGACCAGCAAATTACTTCTATTGTTTAAGACAGAGATAACTGATAGATTTTACATGTAAAAATGTCTCTTATTGCTGTGGCTTCCTGGCCAGGTGCAGCTTACAAAGACATGTACATTTTCAGTTTCTGTTAGCCTGGGAACTAAAAGAAAAGTGATAAAAATGATGTAATGTAAAATCAGTCAGCAGTACGGGGTATTAGCAATTTAAGACTTTCTAAGAGAGAAAGATTGAGCATTTTGAACTTTGTCTGAAGCTGACAACTAACCAGCACTTTGCCTTGTAAGTAAAGTTATTTAGGACATAGTTTCTCTTAGAGATGGATAGGAATTTAGACAGATTTGTCTAGCTGTTTTCTATATTTATGTCAGACTATCCTACAATATTGTTTTAAAGTTCCTGTGATTTCTGAACTCTTTGGTTAACACTGTGTTGAACTGATGAGATTTATCTTGTGTTTTTATTATTAAATATTTTTTAAACTTTTTAACTGTGGCTGTTTTGTGTAGAGATAATTTAAGCACTAGAGTACTCACATGTGTTTGGTGATATGGTCCAAGCCACTCCAATAGTCTTGCTGCTCAGTCACACTTACTATTTGGATAACAGTAATATTACACAGTGAAAGTGGTCACCTTTTGGGAAGGGCCTTATAGTAGCTGATATTAGTGGTTGGTGGCAGTCAGTGCTACCTTACTGTCTGGGCAGAAAGGGGGCACAGCTGGAGAACATGTGCTAGCCTTCCCCAGGAGTGTCCATGTGTTTGTATATAAATTAAATCTTAAAGTGTGTGTGTCAGCTACTTGGGCAGGGACATGAAGCACTGGTTGGACAGAGAGGGTGCTGAAAGTTTTAACTTGACCACTATGCTGAGATCTGGACCCTATAGCTGTGCCAGTGGGGGGACTTACTGGGGATATGGACAGAAAGGTAGAAACCAGCCCCAGACTGACTGTGATCTCTGTGTGCTCTTAAGGGAAATTGTACTTTACTATGTGTGTACTTGTTATCCACCAATGTGCACGCCCCTCACTGGTGCTAGTGGTGAGGACTAAGGCTCCTTGATTACTGATGCACAACGGTGAGTAAAGATGGAGCAGATAATTCCTGGCCTGAATAAGAAGAGCCTGCTAGGACATGAAATCACTCAGTCATCTAGGTAGAGGAACACTCAGAACACTTGCAGCCTGAGGTAAGCTATGACCACAGCCATACACTTGATGAACATCCAACGGATTGTAGTGAAACCCAAAGGCAGAGCTCTGAACTGAAAGTGACTGGTTGCAAGCCAGAAGTGCAGAAACATTCTGGATCACCTGCCCATCATAGCAAGGCAGTACACATCCTGAATTCATTTTTTTATCAAGCACATTCACTTATCATTCCTTAACAGAGAAAGGATGGTATGTACTATGACTATCTGGAAGTTCATGTGTTTTACACACTGATTGAGATGACCAAGGTCCCTATTCTTTTTTGGCATGGATCCATGTTTGTCTGGTGAGACCTCCCAGATGAGTCGCTTGTCTATCAGCTTTTTAATTTCTATAGTGGCTGTTTTTTTTTTTTTGAGAGGGTGGAACATTGGGAAGTTTCTTTGGTGATGGTGGGAAGTGAAGAAAGGGAATGGAATAGCCTCTGGTTATGATCCTCCACACCCAGACATCTTTGATAATAGATGCCCAGGCTTCTGGGTGCAGAGATAAGCACCTGTCAAATGCCTCCACAGCAATGCAGCTGGGCAACTGTTTGAGAGCATTGTTTAGGACTCTTAGAGAAGAGACCCCTGAGGCCTTGAGTCTGTGGACCTCTTCTGCCACGTGGGTGGCATCCACTGTTAGAATTCCTCCCTCTGCCCTGGGAGAACCATTGAGACTTCCAGAACCACAGTTTTTTTACCTCTCTTTTGGTTTATAAAGAAGGACTTCTGGGGACAGTATCTCTATGGCCAAAAGGATTTTCTTGTCTTGTTCACTTTTAGAGAGCATGCCCTTGACTTTTGATCCAAACAGAGTCGAACCATCAAAAGAGGCATTTACAAAGGATGTCTTGAAAGGCTCTGCAAAGTCACAAAAGCACAACCAAGCAAGTGGGTTTACGATAATTCCTGCACCTGCAGCTCTCATAATGCCTTCTGTCATGCTGGAGATCAGACACATTGAGGTGTTTGACAGGAACTGTAAGGTGGTCAGCTGCAAGTTCACAATTTTCTTGTCCTCTGCAGACATGGACCTTGAGAGGTATTTGGAGACCTCTTTCACCAAATCTCTCTGAAATCTTGTCATATGTCACAGATAGTTCACAGCCCTCAAACTGAAGGTAGCTGAAGGAAACACTTGCTTCTCAAACTTGTCCAATGCCCCGACTCACTATTGGGGGAATGACAGATGGGTTCTCTTAGACAAGTTCCTTTTTGATTGTTTCTGCTATCATGGTATCCACTGATGGACCCTTGCTCCAAAGTTGGCAATCCTTTGGTGCAACAAGAAATTTATCAGGTTTATGCAGAATCTGTTTTGCCACATCTAGCTCCTTCCATGCCCACCAAGAAATGATATCTACCATCTCATATGCAGGAGGGACCACCCACAAAGTAGTTAAGCTGGATCTGAAAACCTCAATAAACACAGATTCCTCTTGGATGAGTCTTCATAACAATTAGCCTCCTTTCTGTCTCACAAATTTGAGGATTTCCCTGAATAAGATGTCCTCAAGTGGTGATCTTGGGTACCCTTCCCTTCATCAACATCTGTCCTCAGTGAGTGATTCCTCTGGGAGTCAATGTGCCTCCACTTGTACATATGTTTCTGAGTGACCTCTGTGGCAGGATGCTAAGGACAGGAGTGAGAAGTCTCAATGCTTGGGAGAACCAGCTGTCACAATGAGACAGGAGCAACAGGATCAGGACCTAAGGCCTTTTGCTGGGAGAAGGTAGACCTAAGAAGCTGAGGAAAGTCCTCTCACCAGAAATGGAGATAGCTGTCTCAACTGTCTCAAAGGCAGAAGTCAAAGTGGAAACCAAACACCACCACAGTTGGAGCTGAGGCATCCAAACCAGGCTGGTCCAAGAATCCCATTCTGACTCTGCTTCAAGACAGATGTTAGAGCTAAGCTATCTAGCACTGAAGCTCCAAGAGTAAAGGAAGGCTCAGATAACTTCAGAGCTAATCCTTAAGCCCAGAAAACAGCACTAGTGCTTTGCCTCTAAGATCCCTCTGGATCCAAGGAACTCAGAACTGGTTGGATCAAAGATGTCATCACAGTGAAAGCTGACCACAACATAGGATTTGACAAGGACAATTCTTGGGACAAACTCAAATTTAAAGCCCTCAAAAGTGGGAGGCAGATCACGGTAGGAGCAACCATAGGCAGGATGGAAGCTCACAGGTCCAACAAAGGTCAGAGCCAGATGAACCCCCAAATGAATTTGTGTCCTGAGGAACTTCCTCATCATCCTATCCACATCTGCTCCCGTCAGGCTTCTGGTAGACCAGACTGATCTAATGAAGGAAGAAGTAGAGGGAGGTTGTGAAGATCTATGCACTGATCTTTCCTGTGGGAAGAGTGAGTGCAATCTATGGGAGACTGGCTCTGGAGAAATCTTGGCTCTGGTAAGAGGAGATTAAGGTCTTATAACTATCGGATCTGATGGAGGAGTGGGAGCTGAAGCTTTACACAGTTTCAGGGACAGAGCCAAAGACTCTTTGCCCCTTTCCCTGGGCTTATCACCACTCTTCTCCCCTGTGTGTCTGTCTGATGACTTTTATGAAGATGGGGAGGTTGCAGAACCAGTTGGCATTGATCTGGAATGTCCTCCCACAGGAGTTGGCTTAAGTCCCATAGAGTTTATTGTGCCATTCAATGATGGCCCACTGGTGAACAGTAGTAAAAATATCACAGCCTTCATCAAGATGGGCAGCACCCAAACAGTACACACATTTCAGACGGGCATTCAAATTAGGGATCTTATGGCCCCAAGCCATGCATTTTTTTTAAAAATCGATGGCTTCTAGGCCATAGTAAGTAATAGGCATGCTACTATGTTCTAGATAAACACAGTTACAGTAACAGCGATAATGATAATAATAGTAATAACAGTTGTTGTTGTGTCTTTTGGCTTTTCCCAGTTAGGGGTCGCCGCAGCGGAACTCAGGTCTGCTAATGACTGGCAGTAGATTTGTACGTGCCGAGATGCCAGCCCTGATGCGCAACCTTCAACAAAGGTATGCCCATTCACGCATGTCTCTGCACAGAAGACGCTTTAGCTGAGAATCGAACAGGACAACGTCTTACTGTGAGGCGACAACGCTACCGCAGCACCACCACCGCAGTTACAGTAATAATAATAATAATAATAATACTAGTAGTAATAATAATAATAATAACTGCAATAACAATAATGATAAGACACTACTCTTAAAAGTATCAAACCAACACTACCAAAGGTTGATGTCAAAAGTGCATGGAGAAGAAGAATTTTTTTTTTTTTTTGTGGGTAAGGGAGATATACAAAGAAAGAGAAGTAGTAGTAGTGTAACTGTCCAACAACAGGAAGACTAGATATCAAAAAGTTTTACAACTTAGCTGAGGCGAGCCTGATCAAAGGAATCGCATCTGTTCTCCATAAGTGAGACATAAGATCTGGACTAATGATTATGGATAAGGGGAGGAGTCAAAGCTATGGATCCCAAAGTCTAAAGTGGCCAAAGTCAGATCCAAAGACCCAACTGTTGGGGAACGGACAGAAAAGGCAACATCAGATTTCTAATTATTCTCAGTAGCCTACAGGCTGCTCCTAGGTGACATGTGTCTCATTTTTTGAACCATGAAAAACTCATCCTTACTTCACCTCCTGTTTCTTTGCAAAACCAGTGGCTATAGAAATATCAGCACTAGGTACCTAAATCTACAACAGATAAACAAGACTCACTGGAGTGTTAGGCTCCTAAACTCAACACATCCCTAGTCTATGGAATAAGTTATCAGTACAGGTCAATCAAAGTACTACCCTGACTATCTGAAGTACAATAAGCAGTCATATTCCATAGACTTCAAGAACAGATTTATAACAAAAAAGAGATGGGATGGGTAAATATACACTTATACCAGGGTTATCATAAACGGTAGGGAGGTTAGTAAAATTAAGTGCTTGAAAAGGGGGTAGAAAATTTAGTGTGTCTATTTAAATGCATATGTGGCTAGGCATCGTATGGTCTGCATGATGACTTTCCTAATATTGTTTCTATGTTCCTAAAATACACCTAGTTTTCTTCTGAATGGTGGAAGCTTGCCCTGGGTGCAGTAGGGAGTCTTTGCCCTCCATACCCCCTTGCATTATATAAACTAACGCCGTGGTTCTGTGCTTCTGTGCCCCTCTCTTGGAGTGGAGAGAATACAAAGCTTCCCTGAAAAAAAGGAAAAAAAAAACAATAAGCGTACCCTCTGTCTCTGAGGCAGCATAACTTCAAAGTCAAACACTGTATGCTGGTATGTTGCAGCTGCAGGTCCACTATATCAAGAGGTGTAAGTGGCTGGCCGTCTATGTAAACAGCATTACAGTACTAAACTCAGTGGCACATGGTGGCTTATTTACAATTCAAAATTAGAAGTCTTTCATTGTTTACATTCATTAATATAAAGTCTGAGAAGGATAACATATTTTTTTCTGTTAAGCAGAGAGAATTCATATCATACTGCAAACACTGCATTACAAAGTATTTTTTTCTTCAAAAAATGTCAACTGTTCCACATAAAACTCACTGTACTCTTCACAATAATTTTAAGCATGTTCTAAGATACATTGCTAAAGGCTCTGCCTGCCATCATTTACCTGAAAGTATTGGCCAGAAAGGAAGTCTGATTTTACTTACATGGATCTAGCAGATTAAGTGAAAATAAATCACACAGACATCTGTGATATTATAATTACTGTTCATATGAAAAAAAAAACATTATCTTTCTCCCTGTTTTGGATTGCTGCAGTTTATTACTTATTCATTCATATTTGTTAAGTGGGAATACTTGGGAAGAAAAATCTGCAGTACAGTAAAGATGCATAATATGAATTTACAACAAAAGCAATAATGAGAATTGTAGATGATTTCTTGCAAAAATTACAAAAAAAGCACTGAAAATCAAGTATCTGACTAATACACAAGAACAGACCAACTTCATAGTTAGTTTATATTAAAATGGATGAATTACAGTATAAAGTAAAAGTATCAATACACGTAGCTGAAAATAAAGCATTTAACTAATGCAGGGAACAGACTAATTAGCACAAATATAAAAGCTTAGCATTCACTAATGATTAAGCAAAATTACTTAAAGGGCCATATAATAATGATAATGGTTATGATGATAAACCACCAGTATATTCTCCAATAAAACAATATTTGCAGAGTTGAAATTATATCAGTTATCAGGGAATTCTGAGTCACAAACAAATGGCACAGCCATTGTTATTCTAGTTGGGTATATGCATACAGAGTGGTGTATTTGCAGAGGTGGCTTAACAGGGCAACCTAGGACAGCTACACATGTTATCTACCTGCAAGATGAGGTTTCAGAAGAAATACTAGAAAAAGCACCAAGTTGCACATTTTGTGTCAAAGTATTCCAGATGCTAGGCACTACTTTGCTAAATGTTATGTCAAATGGAGAGCTTTGCAAGTCAAAACTCTTTTGACTTCTCAAATTGTAAAAAGAATTTCTAACAAAGAGCTTACGTCCAAACTGAGGGCAATACCTGTCATTTATTAGTTTAACTATTAAGTTACTGAATAAAAAAAATTAGACCTAGCCTTCACTGACATCCAATTCAGTTTCGGCAAAACACAGAAATGTCGATGATTATAGTCTAAATGCATTAATAAGAAGTTATGTACTCACCATAACGTTCCATGTGAGTTGTTCATCTCGCCGTCATTCTTTACTGATGGGTTCGGAGCCGATCCATCAGCTCCGATATGGCCGTTTGCAAAGCTCGAGGTTTACCAGTAGCTTGAGACCAAGCCCCTTATCCCATGATGCACTACTGGAATTACCTCAGATCTTGTTTGCTGCGTGTACTATAGCAATAGAACTGGACTACCCTCCCATGGAGAGGAAGAAGAATTGAGCAACCAGGATGAGACCAACCTCTAGGTCAACTATCAGCCAGGTGGGGGAAGGAGGGAGGGACATAAGAATGACTGCGAGATGAACAACTCACATGGAACTTTATGGTGAGTACATAACTTCTTAATGAGAAGTTGTTCAATCTCGCCGGTCTTGCTTCACTGATGGGTAGCATCCCTAGCACCCTCAATCTCGGGTGGCTCATGGGAGTACATTCTTCAGGACCGTAGACCCAAAAGAATTCCTGTCCCTGGAAGCCTTATCAACTTTGTAATGAGTGATAAAGGTATGAGGTTTAGACCAAGTGGCTGCAGCACAAATGTTATCCAGGGGCAATTTGGCTTGGAATGCAGAAGATGTAGAAACTGGTCTGGTTGAGTGAGCTTTAATCTTGTGTAGTAAGGGCATATTAGCAGCTGACTAATCAGATAGCCATTTAGAAAGTGTTGTTTTAGCCACTGGTCTATATTTTCTGGCTTCAGAAAATGACACAAAAAGCTGGTCTGATTTCCTAATATCCTTTGTTCTGCTCAAATAAAATCTGAGCTGTCTGTGAACGTCAAGTTTGTGCAGCGTATTGGAATGGTTAGGGAAGAAGACTGGTAACTCAATGACTTGGTTAATATTAGATTCTGAACAAGCTTTGGACAAAAAGGAGGGGTTTGTCCTAAGAGATACTCTATCAGCATGGAAAATCAAATAAGGAGGGCTGATAGATAAATCTTGAAGTTCTGACACTCTGCGGGCAGAAATAAAAGCTACCATAAATATGGTTTTCCACGATAAAAATTTGAGATCACAAGATGACGCTGGTTCAGATGGGAAGATAATTATACGAGACAGCACAAAATTTAGATTCCAAGGAGAATAAGGAGTTTTCACTGGAGGCCTCATATGAAAAGTTCCTTTGAGAAAGGCCTTGGACAATTTGTGAGACATTATATTTAGCACGTCAGCTCCGAGGTGAAAGTTAGATATAGCAGCCAACTGGACCCGAACTGTTGCGGCTGCCACTACTTTATTAAAGATCATAGTCAAGAATTCTAATATAGACGTCAAGGGGGCTTGATAAGGATCAATGTTCTGCTTAGAAGCCCATATGGAAAATCTCTTCCACTTACTAAGATACAATCTTCTGGTGGACTGTTTATGGGAAGACTAAAGGATCTGCTTTGTCTCATTGGAAGAGTTATGAAGCCTGGTTATAAGGGGAACTGGAGCAGCCAAGCTCTCAGCTTCAGTGACTGCAAGGAAGGATGGAGGTCTCCCGACGGTTGTGTCAGAAGGTCCGGAACTGGGTCCAAAATCCATGGATCCTCCAAGAGATAATGATGATGAAATGGGAACCAAATCTGCCGAGGCCAATGAGGGGCTATAAGAATGATGGTCCTTCCCAGACATTTTGCTTTCTGTAGAAATCTAGGTATCAACGGGATAGGAGGAAATGCATAGAGGAGACCTGGGGGCCAATTGTGTACGAGTGCGTCTCTCGGGGCTTCTCCTGGAGGGGGAATCAGGGCAAAGTAGCTTCTGCATTTTGTGTTGATGTGACTGGCAAAAAGATCGCAGCAAGGCTGGCCCCATTTGTGGATGATCCCCTCCGCAATCTCTTTCTTGAGGGACCACTCATGCGGCAACAAGATTGCCCTTCTCAGTTTGTCTGCTATCACATTGGATCTCCCCGGGATATGTGCTGCCAACAGAAAGCACTGGGAGGAGACAGCCCACTGCCAAACTCTAAGTGCTTCTCAGCAGAGGGGGTAGGACTTGGTTCCGCCTTGCATGTTCAAGTACCAGACTACTGACATATTGTCTGTCTGAATTGCAACTGTTCCTAGAGGAAGTGTGTCCAGGAAGTACTGCAATGCCAGACGTACTGCTCTCAACTCCAGAACATTGATATGCAGATGTGACTGTTGATCCGTCCATGTGCCTTGGGCAGTCTTTCCCTGAAAATGCACCCCCCACCCTATCAGGGAAGCATCCATGGTCACAGTGGCTACTGGAGGGGGTAGTACAAAGGGGTGTCCTATGGTCACATGAAGAGATGTCAGCCACCACTAGAGATCTCTCTTGCAAGAGTTCGTAATTAAAATTGAATGATTCATTGGAAGTTCCTGATAAGACCAATGAGTGAACAGCAGCCATTGAAGAATCCGCATATGCATCCTTGCTAATGTTATGGCCAAGATCGCTTCAGCCATCAAACCGAAAACATTTAGAACTTCTGTGGCTGGTGCTCTGTTTTTCAATACCAATGAGATGATATGCTGGCAAAGAAGAAAGACTCTCTTGATTGGTAGTCGTAGAGTGTTAGTTGAAGTGTCTAACTCTGCCCCTATAAAAAAGATATGCTGTGATAGCAACAAGGCAGATTTTTCTCAGTTGACTGTAATGCCTAAGTGATTGCAGAGTGTATTCCCTTGCCTGAATCAGTTGATGCCTGGTGGTGGAGGTAAGGAGCCAATCGTCTAGGTACAGATACATCTGGAATCCTAGACTCTTCAGGTGAGCCGTGACCACTGCCATGCATTTGGTGAACACTCTGGGGGCTGTCGTGAGACCAAAGGGCAGGGCTTGAAATTGATAATGATTGGCTCCCAGACAGAAATGCAGGTGATCTCTGGATGGCCTGGCCATTTTTATGTGGTAGTACACAACCTTGAGATCTATCGAGCACATCCAGTTGTCTTTCCCTAAAAAGGGAAGTATAGACTGTAGCGTGACCATCTGGAAAGTACAGTTTTGTACCTACCATAAATGTAGATGTTTGAGTGTAAACACTGCTGCAGTCATTACACTAGGGTTATCCTGCTGTCAGGCGGCTCCCCAGTCGGACGCCTGAGTTCCAAAGTCTTGGTCCGGCGTCGGTTGCTGTCGCCTGCTCCCTGATGTCAGTGCGACAGGGGTATATAAGATGCAGCTGATGCCATTTTCTTCAGTTTTTCTTGCCCCAGATGTCAGGTGCCCCCAAATAGGTAGGCAATTTAAATTTCTAATAAAACATACATAAGAAAAGCAAACAACAACTTTCAGTTACCAGCAAATACTCCCCGTAGGTAGTAAAGGGTAGAAGGCATAGGTACGTACCAAGAAGTAAGAGGGGAAGGAGGGAGGGTAATCTGGACTGCTGCAGTGTTTACACTCGAACATCTACATTTATGGTAGGTACAAAACTGTACTATGTTCATCGTGTTACACTGCTGCAGTCATTACACTTGGGCGGAATCCCAAAGCTGCGGTAGGGAGGCTGATTCTATAAGGCATTAGGGGTGGCTATAAGGCCCTGCAGCACAGCAGTGGTGAAGCCAGCTCTGGATTTGGAGTATAAAGGCAAATGGTAATGCTTGGTGAAGGTATCCACAGAACTCCATGTGGCTGCTTCCAAAATATCCTTGGTAGGTACTCCTCTGAGGTACGCAGTTAAAGTGGCTGTTGCCCTGGTGGAGTGAGATCTAATGCTGCTAGGTACAGGTTTCCCATGGTGAGTATAGCAGAAACGTATGCAATGTCCTATCCATTTTGACATAGTCTGTTTGGAAATGGCTTTTCCCTGTGCTCCTGCAGCATATGCTACCAATAATTGCTCAGATTTTCTGAAAGCTTTGGTTTTGTCCAAGTAGAAGCGTAACTGTCTGTGAATGTCCAAAGAATGTAGTAGTCTCTCCCCTTTGTTCTGTGGTTTTGGATAGAAAGTTGGCAAATGAATAGTTTGGTTTAGAGCCACACATGATACCACTTTTGGCATAAACATAGGGTTAGTTCATAAAGACGCCCTGTCCTGGTGGAAAATGAGGAACGGTTCCAATGCCATTAGTGCCTGTAATTCTGAAACTCTTCATGCTGATGTTACTGCCAGTAGCAGAGCAGTTTTCCAAGAGATGTATTTTAATTCTGCTGTGTTAGCTGGCTCAAAAGGAGGTAAAGTTAATTTTTCCAACACAAAGGTGAGGTCCCAAGTTGGGGTAGGTGCTCTACGGGGCGGTCTTATGTTTGTAGCTCCTCTGAGGTACTGTTTGAGCAAAGGATTAGAAAAAATTGGTGGATCCATGTTGTAATGAGCAGAAATGGCTGAGGCGTGGATCTTGATGGATGAGAAGGAGAGGCCCTTGTCCAGCATCTCAGTTAAATATTGAAGTATCTGAGGAATGTTTGGGACAAGAGGGTCAAGGCTGTGCGCCTGGTTCCAGGCACAGAATCTATTCCATTTATCCGAGTAGGCTTTCCTAGTGCTAGGCCTTCTGGCCTCCAGAATGACATCCATAACAGCTTTGGAGAGAGGCATTGCTTGCTTGACTAAGGAATTTTCCATGCAGCTAGGTTTAAGGTCTTTAGCTGGCTGTGAAGTATCTGATTGTTGTGCTGTGTTAGCAAATGTGGGATTTGAGGCAAAATCCAGGGTGGTTCTTGTGCTAAGTTCTTTAAGATTGGGTACCAGTGCTGGCGTGGCCAGTCTGGTGCAATCATGATCATCTTTGGCTCTTCTTGCCTGGCTTTTATGAGTACCTTTGGAAGGAGAGGTAAAGGAGGGAAAGCGTATACTTGCAGGTTTTTCTAGCTGAATGAGAGGGCATCCACTTTCCATGCTTGTGGATGGTAACTCCTTGTGCAGAACTTCTGTAGCTGGCAGTTCATTGGGGATGCAAACAGATCTATGTCCGGGCTCCACCATTTCTGTGTTATCATTCTGAATACTTGTGGATTCAATTCCCATTCGTGGGGATCCATGATGTTTCTGCTTAGGTCGTCTGCCAGTGTGTTTTTCTCTCCTGGCAGGAATTGTGCTTGCAGATGAACTTGGTAGTCTAGAGCTGTGTTCCACAAGGTCATGGCTTGTCTGCAGATGGGGTAGGGGTGCGTGCCCCCTTGCTTGTTTATGTACCACATAACTGTGGTGTTGTCTGTCTTTAGTAGTAGTTATCCTGGATGCAGCAGGTCCTTGAAAGCTATAAGTGCATTTTGTACAGCTAGCATCTCTTTTTGATTGATGTGAAGATGCCTTTGCTCTATGGGCCACTCGCCCTGAATACATTTTCCTGCCATGTGTGCTCCCCAGGCGTAATCCGATGCATCTGTTGTCAGTGTTTTCCTGGCTGTGGGTTGAGTAAAAGGCTGTCCCTTGTTGAGGTGACAAGCTTGAGTCCACCATCAAAACTCCTGTTGAAGGCAAAGAATTAGTGGTATAACTGTTTCCTAACTTTGACAGTGTTGAGGCCATACACTCTTTAGGTACCATTGTAGTTTCCTCATATGTAGTCTGGCATATGGAATTAATAGTATGCAAGATGTCATGTAGCCCAAGGCCTGCAGAATTTTTCTTGCAGGGAGTTGGGTCTTTGTTGCCATCAATTGAAAGTATTGAGTCAGTTGTCCTTGCTTGTCTGGCATGAGATAAGCCATCTGCGTCGTTGTGTTCAAGGTGGCACCCAGGAATATTATCTGTTGTGAGGGCACTAGTTTTGATTTCTTTTCGTTTACTGTATACCCCAGGCAACTTAACTTTTTACGAACGCCAGATGCTTTAGAAGAATGTCCTTGCTCTCTGCTTGAATCAATCAGGCAGTCGTCCAGGTATGGATTAATTTGAATTCCTTTTTGCCTGCAAAATGCAATTACTGGTGCCAGGCACTTTGTGAAGACCCTGGGCGCAGTAGACAAGCCAAAGGGCAGTGCAGAGAACTGATAGTGCATTGAACCAGCTAGAAATCTGCGGTATCTTCTGCAGTTTTGTCTGATAGGGACATGCAGGTATGCCTCCTTGAGGTCCAAAGTCACGAGCCAAGCTTTCTTGCCCAGCATGGGAAGAAGCTGCTGTAGTGTCAACATTTTGAATTTCGGAACATCCAGGTAAGTGTTTAGAGAAGAAAGATCCAGAATGGGTCTTCAGGCTTTGTCCTTTCTGGGAACCAGAAAGAGTCTTGAATAAAATCCTTGTCCTTGCTCCTGTGGTGGTACCTTTTGAATAGCTCTCATGTCCATGAGTGCTGTAATTTGTTTTTGAGCCTCTGTCCATTGATTTGGTGGCAGATTTGGCATTCCTTTTAATCTTGGCAAAGTGTGAAATTGGAACCTATAACCTTGAGATACAATGTTGAGAACCCATTTGTCTTTGGTGATGCAATGCCAATTTTGATAGAAAAGTGCCAGTTTTCCACCTAAGGGGGCTGCCAAGAGAGAACTGTTTGGCAGCTGTAGTGGGAAGTCATTGAGGCTGCTTTTTATAAGGTTGTGGCCTGTCTTACCCTTCTTTCTGGCCTGGTGTACCCCATTGTCGAGGCCTGTAATGACCTTGTGCTTGACATCTACCTCTTGGACGTCTGTATCTGCCTCTTTGAGGTCTGTCAGTGACTGGAAAGGACCAATCCTTTGTTGGCCAATTTCTGCTAAAATGAGGAGGCTGAACCTGCAAGAAATCCTTCACCATTTGCATGGATTTTACCTTATCCTCCATCTTCTTTAATACCTCCGCTGCCTTAACTCCAAACAACACATCCCGCTGCAAAGGTGCATCCAATAATTTTGCCTTAACATGATCTGGTAACGTATGTTCTTTTAACCAAGCATGCCTTCTAATGACACAGCCTGTAACTGCTGCTCTACAGGAGGCCTCTAAGGAATCAAACCCACATTACAAAGTATGTTTTCCTACTTGTTCAGCTGCATGCAATAAATCCTGCATTTCTTTAAAATTAGGAGGATCTGAATCTGGAAGCATTTTTTGTTTTAACTGAGACATCAAAAATTGCTGATATTTTAGCATGTGAAACTGGCAATTTAAGGCTCTCATTGCTAAAGTTGCAGATGTATATACTTTCTTTCTCCATCTGTCTAATGCTCTGGAATCTCTGTCAGAGGGAACTGGGTTTTTTGCTGATGAGGCCTTGATCCCTTTGGGTCCCTGAGAAATAGTTTCAGGGTCAGCAACAGGGCTTTTATACAGAAATTTGTGAGAGTCAGGGACTCTGTAATATCTATCAGGTTTAACTGGGGCTGGAGGTAAGGAGTCAGGGTTTAAGCTGAATTCAGTGTACACATCATCCACAATATCTAACACTGGTGGAATAGCAAGGGGTCTGCGTTGAAGCAATAAAAGGAAGTCTCTGAGCCTTTTCTTGGATTCTGAGTAATCCTGGCCTTCCCAATGGAAATGCTCCCTCATGGTATGTAAGGTCTCCCCAAAGGAGTAGTCCTCAGGTGGAGAGGCTGATGGAACTGATTCCTCAGCATCCGAATCCTCATAAGGGGGTAAGGAATATCCTAGGTCTGAGGATGAATCTGAAGAAATGGACACCTGGTCGGAAGATTCATAATCTGCATCCTGTCTGGGCCTTTTATCAGGAGGGGGATGGGACGCCCTGATCAGGGTGATTAGGTCTTCGGCCATTTTGAGCATTTGTTTCTTAGGCATGGAAGCCTGTCCTGGAGAATGCTGTATATGTTTCTTAGTTTTTAATGGGGCCTTAGACTTAGCAGAGGGATTAATGGTTAACTGGGTAGGTCTGAAGATACCCTCTAAAACTGTGGATTGCTCAGCAACTTCGGTTCCCTCAGAAGGGTTAGTTTCGGTAGGCTGAAAACATAGAGCGTCCGAAGGCCCAGCCAGCTCCACGTGGGAGTCAGAGGCGGTCTGTGGTTCTGTAGATGCGGTCATCAGGGGCTGCGTAGGTGCCTCGCTGAAAACCGGAGAACCGGCGACCGGCCTAGAAGAGGCCTCGTCGTCAGTTTTGGGCCTCAGATGCCTGTCCTTATCTTTGCGCTTTTTATGTAATCCGGTCGTCGGAAGTTCCGATGGCATGGTGTAATTAAATTTTCTGCCAAAATAATGTCGGGCAAAATCAAACCGACATTTAATAGTGCGCTTGTTAAACCTAGCACAAAACCGACAACCAGTGACGTCGTGGTCTGGGCCTAGACATGGAATACAGTAGGAGTGGAAATCCTTATGAGGTATTTGCTTCCCACAAGAAATACAGTTATTAACTTTTACTGACATCGGTCTGAGGTTAGAAAAAGTTTCCCCAATGGGATACTTAGCTTTGTAGAAGACTTTGGTTCTGGATTCGGAAAGAAAATCTCAGGAGTCGGCCGACCGGCACTTGCGAACTGCTTCTGCTTCGGGCAAGAAAGACTGAAGAAAATGGCGTCAGCTGCATCTTATATACCCCTGTCGCACTGATGTCAGGGAGGAGGCGACAGCAACCGACGCTGGACCAAGACTTTGGAACTCAGGCCGACTGGGGAGCTGCCTGACGGCAGGATAACCCTAGTGTAATGACTGCAACAGTGTAACACGATGAACATCTTCTTTTTCTTCACAAATTGGTTGAGTCTGCTGAGGTCCAAAATGGGTCTCCAGTCCCCTGTTTTCTTTGGAACCAAAAAGAATCTTGAGTAAGTTCCGAATCCTATTTGTTCTGCTGGGACTGGCTGGATGACTTTTTTTCTAGCCACTTGTGGACCTCTATAGTTGCTTGTTCCCTGTAACTGGGTGGAACATCCGGGATTCTCCTTGTGGGTGGGGGTGGAGTGGAGAACGGTATGAAATACCCTCTGGAAATAATACTTTGTACCCAGCTGTCTTTTGTTATATCTTTCCAGGCGTCTAGGTACAATGATAAGTGACCCCCAACAGCCTCCAGAGCAGGACAGTCGGGCCTCCTTTCAGGAGCGCTGATAGGGCTGACCAGAGAAGTTATCTCTGTCACCCTGGTGTTGTGGAACCCCTCTGCCGCGAGGGTGGTGTCTTCCATTATTACCCCCTCCACTGCCCCTGGGGTGGGGGTTCACCACATGTGTCCTGAAAGTCTCCTTGGGCTTTTCAGAACCACATCTTTCCTCCCCTTTGGCCTTTGGGGTAAGGCTGAGTAGGGGTGGAAAAACGGACTCCGACGGTAGACAGTGTCTTTCCCTCCTGCTCACACCTGGTCAAAGTTTCCTTCACTTTAGGCCCAAAGAGAAATGAGCCATCAAAAGGGGTGTTCACGAATGAAGACTTAAAGGGCTCTGCGAAGGAACACAAGCACATCCAGGAATATCTTCTGAGAGCAATTCCTATACTCGCTGCCCTACTCATCCCATCAGCTGCATATGATATGAGATGCATGGATAAGATCACAATGGAATTTAGAGTAGCAAGCTGGGTGGCAACTTTATCAGAAGCCCCTGCAGCTACAGTAACCTGAAGAGTATCTCCCAACTCCTTAAGGAGATCTCTCTGCAACCTAGTGAAATGGGTCAAATAGTTCAGCGATCCAAGTGTAAAAGTCGCTGAACTAAACATGCATTTCCCATATCTATCCATGATCCTGGACTCTCTGTTAGGAGGATGGATAGAAGAGGAAGTCTCAGACATTTCCTTTTTGGTGGCCGCCGTCATCACCATGGCATCAACAGAGACTCCTTTGGACAAAAAGGATTTATCTATGGGAGCAGAAATAAACTTGCTAGGCCTCCGAGGGACAGGCTCTATGGACTCCAGTGACTCCCACACCCTCCAAGAGACCAGCTGCATGAGCTCATCAAAGGGCAGAGACGCCCAAGAGGTAGAAGGTTGAGACCCGAAAGGCTTAAGGAGAACTGATTCATCCTCAGTAGGGCTTTTGGACTGCCAATCACCCATCTGCCTAAAGATCTCCAGTATCTCCGCAAAGGAGATATCCTCAGAGGGGGATCGTGGGGACCCTTCTGACTCATCCAAGTCATTGTCAGATGTCAAAGACTCCTGTGGGGAGTCCAAGTGTCTCCTCTTACACAATCTCTTCCTGGGGACCTCCTCAGTGGTAGCCTCTGGGGAGGTCTCAGAAGAGCAGGGGGTGCCCTGTGGGGCTACCTGAGGCTCAGGGTCTCTACGCCTTGCCTGGACGATGGAAGCAGAAGTGGACACAGGCACTTTGGGGGAAGAAGAAGCTAGACCTGGTGTCGAGGATGTCTTTAGGGACAAGGCGCTCCTCATGGCTTCGAAGGCATCACAGTTCCGATGAGGAGTCGACTGACCCAAAGGAACCACAGCCCCTCCCGCACCAAGGCCATGGGCTCTGAGCCGGAGGTAGGAGCCAAGCTCATCCGAGGCAAATCCTCGAGAGGAAGAGTCAGCATCGACAAGTCGGTGCAACTATCCTCTCTGGACCTGACAGGAGAGTGTTGGCTCCCAGAGTCCCCGGTCGTCGCCGAGAACGTCAGAGTAGATGGAACAGAGGACACCGGAGCAGGTCTCAGCTTCAAAGGCTCCACGATCAACAGGTCAGCCCCCTCCGGCTCCGAAGGTCCAGTACGGCTTGGAGGAGGAGCAGTCAAATCCGGGGTAGTGGTCTTCGGTTCAGATGCTAGGGTCGGAGCCGACAACAATTTAGCAAGGCCTGGTGCCCATAAGAGCTTCTGCACCAATCGGTCCATATCCAAATCTGAGAGGCTGACAAAAGACCTAGAGGAGGGCACCAATGGTGCCGACTGAAGAAGTGGAGATGCAGGTCTCCCAGATACTGGCTCCAGAGCTGTGTGCCAGCTCCAAAACGAACAGACAGTCGGCTCCGAGATCTGTGGAGCTGATGTCCCAGGATCTTCCAATTTCTTGGACTTCTTAGCCAGTTTAGATTCCTTGGAGTCCCCTGAAGACTTCGAGGACTTGCTAGTCCTATCCTGATCACTCAATGCTTCTTGGAACAGAAGCTTCAGCAAGCCTCTATCAACTAACTTTCTTTTCCTCTCCAATAAGACCTTAGAGGAAAAGGAGTGGCAAATACTGCAGGACTCCTGCAAATGTACAGCACCTAAGCAATAGACACACTGAACGTGGCCATCAGTTACAGACATCTTTTTCCCGCAGTCTGGACATTTCTTAAACCCAGACTTTGGGTGCCTGTCCTTGTCCTCAGACATATCCCAAAAAACAAATGTCTTAGGCTTAATAACAAAACAAAGCACACGAGAATCCTAGAAAAGGACACTCAGAATATAAAATATCAATAATCACCTAGGCTCTGACACACCACACAAAGCCTAGATAACAGTCAAATTTTCAGTACAAAACACACACGTACACACAAACAATGACCCAGAAACGAGGCAAACACTAGCTACTGTTTATATATATATATATATATATATATATATATATATATATATATATATATATATATATATATATATCTCAAAGAAGGCAGATAATCAACCAGGCCAAAACACAAGGCCACTAAAACTATCTAAACTATGCTAAATAACGCACTTGACAAAAAGGGAGCTTGTAAAAAGCTACATAAAAACTACTACTAACTATACTATGTGAACAATACAGAAAAAATTCTAAATAACTTGCAAAAACACTTTTTAGATGAAAAACTGTCTCGAGCAAAACTGGAACCTTTGATCCGTGCTGCGGCAAACTAGATCTGAGGTAATTCCAGCAGTGCATCATGGGAGAAGGGGCTTGGTCTCGAGCTACTGGTAAACCTCAAGCTTTGCAAAAGGCCGTATTGGAGCCGATGGATAGGCTCCGAACCCATCAGTAAAGAATGACCGGCGAGATTGAACAACTTCACATTATTAGTTATCTTATTCTCTGATGTCTGTAACATAGCTGTATTTATTAGCAAATGGAGTGCAAGAGGAGCCAAAGCATAATCAAATCTACTCATTAAGTAGCACGCTGATTACAATTCCCACACTAGATTCAAAGGATAAAAGAAGAAATATTCTGTTTGACAATTCTATTTGGTTAAGTACTCCGGCGTGCTTGGTGAAACTTGGTGCTTGGTCCAGGATAATGCTCAGATATTTAAAAAGTGATGGCACAAAGTATGGGAAAGTTACATGTATCCCTAATTAGCAATGATGTAGTTATTAGCTACTTTTATAACATTAACAATTAATCTGTTTTTACATACCCAATTCCAAATAATAGAGAAATCATTTTGTAAATCTGAGTTAAGTTGTTTAGGATTTTTGTCGGCTTCAGTAGTATTAATTCATCAGCACCACAATATATATTCTTTGTTGGGAAAACATGATGACAAGTCATTAATAAAAAATGACAACAAGAAGAGTCATCCAAGTACAGAGCACTGTGATATACCTTTTAAGGCAGTGCCAAAGTTGGAACAGCAGTTTTTTGCATGGCTGTGAATAGTCTGCGAGACAAGTAATTTATCAAACCACTGCAATACTGTGGGAGCATAACAAATGTATTTTATCTTATTCATAAGCAAACCATGATCAGCATTTCTGAATGCATATCTAGAAACTACTCTCATCAGTTTACTTTTTTATTATGATGGATTTGGTCAGTTAGCTTGTACAAGGCAGTGATGGTACAGTATTTGGATCTGAGGCCATGTTGTCTGTCACTAAGTAGATTGTATTTTGTCAGATAATCTAAGATTTGATCATGTACCAGTTTCTCAAGACTTTCTTTCCCATAAACAAACATTTGCTTTGGGTCTATAATCATTAACCAAGATGGGGTCTATAATCATTAACCAAGGTGGGGTGAGATAAGCTAGAGAAAAGTAAGAAAATGCTTAAAACTTGGTGGAACATTTTTTTTAAATCTTTATTAAATTATCACATATAATAAAGATTTTTAAAAAATGTTCCACCAAGTTTTAAGCATTTTCTTACAATACTTTTCCCTAGCTTATCTTTATTAAATTATCACATATGAAGCCACGGTGGTGCAGCAGTAGCGTCGTCGCCTCACAGCAAGAGGTTCTCCTATTCGATTCTTGGCTGGAGCGCCTTCTGTGTGGAGTCTGTATGTCCTCCCCATGTGAATGATCGCGCCTTTGTTAAAGGTTGGATATCGGGCTGGCACCTCGGCACCGTAAAACCTACTGCCAATCATTAGCGAACCGGAGTTCTGCTGTGGCGACCCCTAACCTGGAAAAGTTGAAAGAAGAACATTAAATAATTACATATGACATAGGCAATCTTACATTTGTATAAATGAAAAACAAACCATATTAACACAATTTTAGTTGCAAGCATTATGTGTCACAGAACCCGCTTGAGACAGCTGTAATTGCAAACATTATATATCACTTATAGTATGCCCACTAATTGTCAATAAAGTATTACATAGCTCATTCAAATCCTGTCTTCTTGTAAACCTCGTTCCTCCTCTGTATATAATGTTCCCACAATTCCGATTTTTTCCTATATAGTTTGTGCCTTCCCTTTTCTAAAGATCCCAACTCCAGTTGCTTTATCTCTATTATATCCACTACTTCTAATAAAGTTGGTTTAGACTTTGATTTCCATTTTCTAGAAACTGCTGTTTTGGCAGCCACCATAGCCTTACTATGTCTAGGCAATTCCAATTCTGTATCGGAGCCCAAAAAGATCATTTCCTTAGTTACGCCAGTTTGTTCATCCAGTATCTCTGACAGAACAGTCTGCAGGGAATCTTTAAAGTCTGTCAACTCATTACACTCCCAGAAAATATATTCCCAGTTACCTCTTTCTTCCCCATCACACCTCCAACATTTGCTGTAAACCTGAGGAAAAATTCTTTGGAGTCTACTTGGGGTATAAATAAACTGGGTGGAACAATTTTGGTGGTAAGAATGGGGTTGAAAGATGAAGTTAAGAGAAACTGTAGATTGTAGCTGTAATGTAAATCACCTAGCAAGTTTTCAAAAGTTTTCTGGTGATAGTTTTGAGCAGAAAGAGTGGTTCTTCTCAATACCACTGCATGGGAGTTGATGGTGTGGAAAGATTTATATGAAATGCCTTATTTGTCATTCTATGTGGGAAAGAAACCTGCTCACTATGATTTAATCTATTCAATATATACAACTTTTTTCTTGTGCACTTTAGAAAACAGTATGCTTGCACTGACTTGTTTAATAGTTTGCCAGAATAGTCTGGAATTACCAAACTGATGTTCCTGACTGTACCGAAGAAAAGTTGCCTCTGTGGCACTGGCAGCAATTCTTGTATCTCTCTTGAGGTTAAGAAAGTACAGTTGTGTAAGCCTAAGCTACATGGGTCCCACCTACAAGTGGCCAGCTTTCAAAAGCTAAGGGCATCTTCCACATGCTCTGTCAGGAGCTTGAGCACAGCTGCAAAAAAAAAAGACAGCTGAAACGTGAAAATCTTCAGACAATTTTTTTTTTTTTGCCAGGAAGGAGGCAAGAACTCTGTAAAACAATGCTAGGAAACTCACCAAACACTAACTACATACAAAAAGGGGGAGAAATTCATCCTTCAGCAACAGCAAAAAATAGAAGAAAGAAAAGGGGCTGGAGGCTACTGTAACAGCTGTACTACATCCTGATTGAAATCACTGCTGCAGTATTCCTAACACAAGGGTGATTCTCAGAGCTAAATGGAAAGTAAGTGGGGCTGGTTAAAAGGCAACAGAACTGTCCATGAGGCCGGATAGAATTGACCTAGCAAAGGCAGCTCTGGACCTTAAAAAAGCATCTAGCCTGTAGTATTTAGGGTGAGTGTGCACAGATGACCAGGTGACAGCCTCCAGAATGGATCTGGCATCCATTCCTTTGCAGAAAGTTCCACAGGCTGCTACTGCTCTGGCAGAGTGAGCTTGAAGGCATGAGGGCAAGGATTTTCCATGTAGAGAGTAACAAAATGAGATGGCCTTAGAGAGCCAGCTTGCAATGGTTTGCTTGGATACAAGTTGGCTCAGCTTAGTGTCCATGAAAGAAACATACAGTTGATCAGACATTAGAATAGATTTTGTTTTGTCCAGATAGAATTTTAGCTGTATGTGAATGCCCAGAGAATGGAGTATCCTTTCCCCATGATTTTATGGGCTAGGAAAGATGGAAGGTAGGTTTATGCCTGACTGAGAAACAGCTCACTCCCAACTTTAGGCATGAATGATTAGTCCTGAGGGTCACCCTGTCTTTGTGAAAAATAAGAAAGGGAGGAATGGCCCTGAGTATCTGAAGTTCTGAAACTCTCCTAGCTGAAGTGAAGGCCAGAAGAAGGACATTGTACAGAATTTGAGGTTTGCTGATGTTGCTTGTTGGAAAGGAGGTAAAGTAAGCTTCTTCAGCACAAATATGAGGTCGCAAGTGGGGTTAATGGGCTTTCCATGTGGCATAAAATGTATGGCCCCTTTAAGGAATAACCTGACCTCAGCTATGGACATAAGTGGAGGAGTAAGAGGAAAGCAAGTATAGATAGCTGACATGTGGGCTTTGATGGAATAATAGTCAGGACCTCTATGAAACAGTTCACACAGATATTTCAGAATGTTATATACCTCTGATTGGTTCAGGTCCTATCCATTTAATTTGCACCAGTAGAACAATCTCTTCCATTCAGCTATGCAAGATTTTTGAGTGGTGGATCTCCTGGCTTTTTGGAGAACCTTAATAACATCTACAGAAAAATGGTGCTTGTAAGGAATCAGGACCCTATCCTCCACAGAGTTGGGCTTAGGGATGGCAGACTGGAGTGTAGCAGTAACCCTTTCTAACGAGTGATGAGATCCACTTGGTGTGGCAGTTTGCAGCACTTATCCCTGGCTAGAAGAAAAAGATAAGAGAACTAATGCTGCGTTGGCCAAAATTAAACCACTTACAAGAGTTTTGTTTTTTCTTTTTGGGTTTTTAATAGAACTCTTGGAGTAAGGAGTAATAGAGAGAAGGCATAGAGGAACTTCCCTGTCCACTGAAAAGAGAAAAAAAGAAGTTATGTACCTACCATAACGTTCCATGTTAGTTGTCTTCATCTCGCCTTTTTTCTTGCTGGGTGGGATCCCGACTCAGCCATCTTCGATAGCTCGAGAGCTGTTTACTGGCTCGAGGCTACCCCTTATCCCATAATGCCTAGCGATAGCTACCCAGATCTCATTTGAAATAGCTAACTCCAGACATAACAAGAGAATAAACCAGTCAATAGAACTGGTTGACTTATACCTCTCATATTCTCTAAATCAATAGAGGAAAACAAAAAGAACACTCAGCCACTGAAAAAGGAACTCCTCGGTCCACTAGGACAGGGGGACAGAGGGTGGGATGCAAGAAAGAAGGCGAGATGAAGATGACGAACATGGAACATTATGGTAGGTACATAACTTCTTTATGTTAAGTTGTCTATCTCACCTTCATTCTTGCTGGTTAGGACAGCGTCCCTAGCACCTAAGATCCTGGGTGGCACAGTGGAACAGACTCTTCAGAACAGTGGAACCAAAGTCAGCTCTGCTCCAGGAGACCATATCCAGCTTGTAATGAGAAATAAAGGTATGAGGTTTGCCCACGTGGCAGCTGCACAGATAGAATCCATGGGCAACCTAGACTGAAAGGCAACAGAGGTGGCCAAGGCCCTAGTAGAATGACCTTTCGGTTTAAAAGGTAACTCTTTGTTCCTTAACTGATAAATAAAAGTAATAGTGTGGGACAACCATCTAGATAAGGTCACCTTCGAAACTGGGAGACCTTTCTTGTTTAAGGCATAAGAAAGGAATAATTGGTCTGACTTTCTTATTTCTTTAGTTCTGTGCAGGTAAAAACGCAACTGTCTATGAACGTCCAATTGGTGGAGTTTATACTCTGCCTTGTTGCTATGATTTGGGAAGAACACAGGAAGATCTATAAATTGGTTTAAATTATTTTCTGAGCAGACTTTAGGAAGAAACGAAGGATTAGTCCTCATAGCAACTCTGTCCTTATGAAACACCAGGTAGGGAGGGCGAACACACAGTGCCTGCAGTTCTGAGACATGCCTAGCTGAAGTGATAGCTACCAGAAAGAGTGTCTTCCAAGATAGAAAATTGATGGAGCAGGATGCTGCTGGTTCAAAAGGGGGCAGAATTAAGGAAGTTAGGACTAAATTAAGGTCCCAAGGAGGAGGGGGATCTCTCACTGGAGGCCTAAAAAGAGATGTCCCTCTCAAAAAAGCTTTACATAGCTTATGAGACATAATGTTAGAATTTGACAACCCAACAATAAAATTAGAAATGGCCGCTAATTGTACCCTAATCATAGCGGAAGCAGACCCGGAGTGAAATAGTTGTGCTAGGAATTCCAGAATTTCGTGGACTGGAGCTGAGAAGGGATCCACATTCCTAGCCTCTGCCCAACAAGAAAAACATTTCCATTTGCTAGCATAAGTTTTCCTCATTGTAGACTTATGAGAGGAGACGATAATTTCACGGACTGCTGGGGAAATGCTAGGAAGCCTGGCTAAGGTTGGAAGTGGAGCAACCAAGCTGTGAGCTGGAGAGTTTGGAGGGATTGATGCAACCTGCCTGATTGATGAACCAGGAGGTCTGGAATTGGGTCCAGAGTCCAGGGCTGATCGAGAAGGTAATGGTGCAGGAATGGGAACCATATCTGTCGAGGCCTGTAGGGGGCAATGAGGATCATTTTGCAACCCAACGATATTGCTTTCTGTATGAGTTTCGGTATCTGGGGAAATGGAGGAAATGCATAAAGAAGCCCCTGAGGCCAATCGTGGACTACAGTGTCTCTGAGTATGTGACCTGGAAGCGAAAAAGGGAGAAGTAGTTGCTGCATTTGCTGTTGAAGGGGGTGGAAAAAAGATCTCAGCAAGGCTGTCCCCATTTGCGGAAAATAAGATTCGCAACCTTCCTGATTCAGAGACCTCTTGTGAGGCATGAGGATAGCTCTGCTGAGCCTGTCCGCTATGACATTGGACCTCCCAGGGATGTGCGCTGCAATCAGAAAACGTTGGGAGGAAATCACCCACTGCCAGAGTCTGAGTGCTTCTCGACACAGGGGGTAGGATCTGGTTCCGCCCTGCTTGTTGATGTACCACACTACTGACATGCTGTCTGTTTGAATTGCAATGGTCCCAGAAGAAAGAGAGTCTTGAAGAGCTTGCAACACTAGGAGCATGGCTCTCATTTCTAGGACATTTATGTGCAGATGGCATTCGTGAGGTTGCCAAGTGCCTTGGACTGTCCTGCCCCGATAATGCACCCCTTCCACCCTATCAGGGAGGCGTCTGTCATTACTGTGGTTACCGGAGGGGATTGTATGAAAGGTCTGCCCTGAGTAACTAGTGGGGAGACCATCCACCAAGAAAGGTGTCTTTTGTATGCCTCCATGATCAGGATCATGTGAGTCATGGGTAGCTCTTGGAAAGACCACTGCGTGAACAGAAGCTACTGAAGAATCCTCATGTGAAAGCGAGCTTGTGGGATTAGAAGAATTGCAGCTGCCATGGAACCCAGAGTGTGAAGGACGTACCTGACCTGGATCCTTTTGCTCTGCATTAGAATTTGTACTTGCTGATACCCTTTCTAGTGGTAGCCTTGCGAACATATCCCTTGTGTCTAAGTCTGCTCCTATTTAAGTGATAGACTGACAGGGCAACAAGGCAGATTTTTCGAAATTTATTGTAATGCCTAGCTGGGTGCAGAATGAGATTGTATAATCCCGCGCTTGTAGGAGTTGATGCCTGGTGGTAGCAGTGAGGAGCCAGTCGTCTAGATATGGAAACACCTGGAATCCTTGATGTCTCAGGTGAGCCATGACCACTGCCATACATTTGGTGAACACCCCGGGGGCTGTGGTGAGACCAAAGGGCAGAGCTCTGAAATAGAAGTTATGTACTTACCATAACGTTCCATGTGGAGTGTTCATCTTTGGGTTCGGAGCCGATCCTCGGCCGTCGCTCTTGCAAGCTCTGCAGCGAGAAGAGAAGCTCGAGAAGAAGCTCGAGACCACAACCCCCTCTGCCTCTACCTCAGATCTTTGCAAGCAAACCAACAATCTACATAACACCACACATTTCAATACATAGTGTTCAATCTCGCCGCTTGTTCTTACACATGGGGTAGTCTTCCGATATTGATCTTGTGGAATGTCCCTTGGGTTTGTTTAGAAAGCCACAAAGAGTTGATCTGTTTTCCTGTGATCTTTGTTCTATCCAAATAAAACCCATTTTGTTGGAGTGGTTTTGAAGAAAGTGGGTAATTCAATGGACTGATTAATGTTGTTAATAGAACACACTTTAGGGAGGAAGGATGAATTTTCAGACACTGCCTAGCAGAAGTAATGGCTACCAGAAAACTCCTTTTAAAAGGCTTTACAAAGTCTGTGAGGAGCTCCACATTCTTCCACATGGAAATTCAAATGGCAGCCAATTGAACTCATGAAATAAGTCTGTTAAGAACTCTAAAATCTTATTCAAAGGAGCTGTAAAGGGATCAACGTGGTGTGTATTCCACAGAAGACAAACCTTCCATTTGGATCAGACCTGGCTAAGTTGGGGGAGGCATTCCCGGGGCAATCAGAAACCAGTAAGGCCCCTGGGGACCGAGGGGGGGGGGGTAGCTTTTCGCCACTGAAGAGACCACTCGTGCGGTAGCAGAATTGTTGCTCAGCCCTGTGACTATGATTGACCTGATGACCCCGGGATGCGTTGCTATTAGCGAACCCCTATCAGGGAAGCGCCGTGGTCACCGTAACTGTGGGCGTGAGTAATACAAACGGCCCTCTCTGGGAAAAAGGTTGGTTTCCGAATTACGGAAATCCTTAGGTGAAACACACAGTTGGTTGGCGCCGGTGGTGGCTGAAAGGAGCCAGTCGTCAGATAACGGAAACACCCTGAATCCCCTGGCCCTCACGAAATTGAAAGTGACTGCTCCCCCAGCCGAGCAAATGATCTCTGGATGCCCTTTCTAACAACTTTGAAATTTCTAAAGCTGCTGGCTCTCGCATGATGGGGTACATCTCAGGCCTGAGGGTATAAAGCTAAGCGACCGGTATACTGCCTCCAGAGCAGGACAGTCGGGCCTCCTCTCAGGAGTTGATGTTGCGGACCCCCCTGCCGCCAGGGCGCTGCTCTTCCTCTGCCCCTCCTCTGGGCATCACCCTGTGTGCCGGAAAGATCTACGGAGAGCAATCGCTGAAGCTGCTGCCCCGCCTCCAACCTTCGCTGCGTGAAATCAGCCTCATGGGTTAAGTAAGAATGCACTTGGGGCGGGTTGGAGGCCTGTCTCTGAGACAGCTGCATCTGTAGTACCCTGGAGGGTATCTCCCAACTCTTGACTAGATCCCCTCTGCAGCAGTGGTAAATGGGTCAAAATCAGTTCAGACCCGCATGGAAAAAAAAAAAAAACTAAAAATCGCTTCCATATCTATCCTCTATCCTAGAATCTTATTTATTGGAGGTGCTGTGATGTACTTGTTCGGTTTCCTAGGAACAGGTTCCACTGTGTCAGGAGTTCCCCACACGCCGGCCGAGCAATAAAGTCCATTAGTCTGGCCGGTGACAGTGGGAGGAGGAGGGGCGAGAGTCTTCCTAGGACTTCCTCTCGGGAGCATACACTGGTGCCCGGCGCTTTGGATGGCCGGGGGTGCAGTCGAACGCCCGGTCCCCCCGCAGAAGAGTCTCCTCGTTCGAGAAAATGGAAGAATCCCCACATCGGCACCCCGGGCATCGACCCCGAGACGGAGCCGACCGATCGCGGCGAGAGTCGAGGAGAGAGTCGGAACCCACACGGCGGGTTCGACTCTTGGCCCCGGAACTAAGAAGGCGAGAACAGCCGACCGGTCGGCCGGGGGTCGAGTCGAGGAACAGGGAGGGGACCGAGACCGAGGACCTCTCTGGAGGGGCAAGTTTGGAGGAAGAACGGGTCGGAAGGAACCAAGACGAGCGACACCTCAATATGGGAAGGAGGAGTTTCCATCACCGGGGTTCCAAGAGTGATCTAACCTTTGAAGAAGAGCTGAGAGCCCGACTCTTTGCTCCGGCGTCTTGATTCCTTAGAGGAGAGCTTCTTCTCGATGCAAGAGCTGTAAGAGGGCGACCGGAGCCGAGGATCGGCTCCGAACCCATGTGTAAGAACAAACGGCGAGATTGAACACTATCACATCTGGTAATGACTGGCCCCCACCTAGAAGCGAAGATATCTCCTGGAGCACCTGTCCATCTTGATATGGTAATACACGTCCTGAAGACCTATCTTGCACATCCAATTGTCCTGACCCAGAAAGGGTAGAATGGACTGTAGCGTGACCATCCAAAACTTTGTTCTTTGAACAGACCTGTTTAGTCTGCTGAGATCTAGAATCTGTCTCCAGTCCCCTGTCTTTTTTGGCACCAAAAAGAACCTTGAGTAAGTTCCAGATCCATGCTGGTCTGCGGGGACTTCCTGGATGGCTCTTTTTTCTAGCAGTTTTGAAACTTCTATTACTACTTGTTCCTCCAGATTGGGTGGAACATCTGGAAGGATTTTCTTTGACGGTAAAGGTGTTTGATGGAAGGGAATTTTGTACCCTCCGGATATAATGGACCGCACCCATCTGTCTTGTGTTAAATTTTGCCAGGCTTTTGGGTACAGTGAAAGTCTTCCCCTGACTGCCTCCAGAGGTGAGCAGCCGGGAAACCCTTCAGGGATGCTGGAAGGGCTTATCAGAGAAAGATTCTCTGTTGCCCTGGTTCTGCGGACCCCCTCTGCCACGAGGGCGGCGTCTATTGTTATTGTTTCTCCCTCTGCCTCTGGAGGAAAAATCACTATGTGTGTCAGGCAAGGCTCCCTGAGATTTACGGAACCACATCTTACCACTATTCTGACCTTTGGGGTAAGGTCTCGAGGGAGTGGAAAAACAGACTCCCACGGCAGAGAGAGTCTTGCCTTCTTGCTCACACCTATTCTACGTGTCTTTCACCTGTGGCCCAAAATGAAAAGAGCCATCAAAGGGGGTACTGGTGAAGGATGCTCGAAAGGCTTCCGCAAAGTTACACAGCCGCATCCACGCATGCCTCCTAAGGGCCAACCGGTGCCCACGGCTCTACTCACCCCATCGGCTGCATAGGAAATGAGCCTCATGGAGGAGTTAACTACAGAATTAAGTGTCGCTAGCTGAGAAGCTACTTTGGCTTGTACTCCCTCAGCTGTAGGATCTTGAAGGGTATCTCCAAGCTCTTTAAGGAGATCCCTTTGAAGTCGAGTAAAATGACATAGTAGTTCAGTGACCTCATGGAGAAGGAACAACACAGGTGCTCAAAGAAAAACCAAAACCAAATAAATCCACCAAAATAGAAGCAGCAAATGTAAAGGCAAGATGAAATGGCAACCAAAATAGCGTATCACAAATTTTATTCTCCGCTTTCGTCAAAGACTTCTTCAGAGTGATAAAAAACTACACAAAATCACATGACTTAAAATACTTTAAAAATTGAATTAATCATTTAATCAAACAATAAAAATCAATAATTAAACATATAAAGCCACTTCATAAGCTTGTTTACATGAAATGTAAAAGTAAAAGATCACTATCCTTGTTAATGTGTAGTTCACGATGTTTTAAATAACATTTCACATTTATAACATCGTTCAAACCAGGAGGGGAATCAGATTTTAATCTAATTTGCCAGTCAGTCTCTCTTTGCTGCAAGTGATTTTTGTAATCACCATCCCTCATGTCTTTATTACAAACCTCTAAAACAGAATACAAAATTTTTTTAAAATTAAGACATACTAAAGAATGCTTAAAAAGGGCATTAGTGTCATCCCTTTTCTTAATGCTGTAAAGATGTTCCCTAATGCGTGTTTTTAGATGTCTGCTCGTCATCCCGACATAAAATGCCGGACAAGTTGAGCATAGGGCGATGTAAATAACCCCCTGAGAACAACAATCAACATAACCAGGCACTACAAGAGTCCTGTCTGATGAACACACCGAAATATAGGGACCTAAAGAAATGTAACGGCACACGTTACAATTGTAACAACAGTGCATGCCTTTTTTATCACTAAAAACCTTAAAGTGGCCACTGTTTTGATTTTCCAAAATTCTCTTTAAATTGTAATTGTTTCTGTGAGTGAAAAATGGCTTATCACCTAAAATGTCAAACATATCAGAATTCCCTTTTATGACCCTCCAGTTTTTTTCTATCATATTTTTTATACTTTGAGAGTCAGAATTCATTTCCAAACAACAAGTCAGAGCACAATTAATTTCATTAGTGTTTCCATTGTTAATTGTGTCAAAGGTGGTAATTGAAGTCATGTTTAGTAAAGGTGGATAATGTAATCCACGCTTCTGATAAATTTCCCTGGCAATATCTGTCAATAGAGTTCTGCCGTACCCCCGATCCAAAAATAAAGAGATGATGAAATCAAATTCTAGCAGTAAATCTTCATCTTTGGAAGTCATACGGCAGGCTCTAATGAACTGTCCCCTTGGAATATTTCTCATCACATGTTTGGGATGTCCACTGCGGTAATGCAGGTATCCATTACAAAAAGTTTTCTTCCGATGTATACAACTATGGAACCTTTTCTCATGTGTGTCCCACCATAGGGACACATCTAAAAAATTCACACTTAACCACTTAACCCCACATTACCAATCACAAATTTTAAAAAAGAAGACAAAGAATTAATCTCTAACAAGAAGGCATCAACAGTTTGTTGATTACCTTCAATAATAAAAAATAAGTCATCTACAAAGCGAGAATAAAAAGAGATGTTATATTTGTTGGTTAAGTGAGAAATAAATTGATGTTCCCACCAAACCATAACTGTGTTGGCATAAGCGGGGGCTGCCGGTGACCCCATAGCTACACCTCTTTTTTGTCTGTAATAAATTCCATCAAAAAGAAAAAAGTTGTTATGTAAAATGATGTCCAAGAACCTACAAATTGTTGAAATAGTGTTGTTATTGAAATGAGACCTGTTGTTGTTTAAAAAGTTCCGAACAGCTTCTATTCCCTCATCATGGGGGATGCAGGTATATAATGAAATTACATCAAGTGTAAAAATGATGTGTTTACTGGGGTCAAAAAGTCCCGTCATACCATAGTGGTTAATTTTATTCAAAAAATGCCAGGAATCACGTGTGTAAGAACCTTCTTCAACAATACTTGGTCCCAAAACTGCGTCAATAACTAGAGATAAACCCTCTGTAACACAGTGTGGAGAAGATACAATGGGTCTAAATGGTGGATGTTTAACACATTTATGAGTTTTGGGTATCCCAAACATTACCCCAATTCTAGGTTCTTCTACCACACAAAATTCATACATGTCAAAACTGATGTCACCAGACATTAACGCCTCATAAAGATGGGAATGAATTAGCCTTTGACTCCGGTGTATATCAAAGAGTGTGACAACATCATATTATATTTCATTCATACTTTTTATGTATGCTTCTTGTTTCATTATAACAATGTTCCCACCCTTATCACTCTTCATAAATCTAAATTTGTTGGTCATACTTCGTAAATTCCGGAGTGCATTTTTTTCCCCCAAGGTCATATTGCTGTAATAATTGGGTTTAAAATTCAACATATCATATATATCTTGTATACACATATCCTCAAACACCTTAATGGTGTGTGATAGAGTTGGTGTATAACAAGAAGGTTTGGTGAAAATCTTGTTACCCTTAGAAATGTCATGCATTAAGTATTGTAGATTAAGTTTCCTAGTATATTTCTTAATATCAACCACTGTCCTTACATAGTTTGCTCTACTGCTGGGAACAAAATTCAAACCCAGTTTCAAAACTTCCACCTCATTTTCTGAAAAAACATAGTCAAATTAATGATGTTAAAAGTATTAATTTGTCCATCAAATTGTCCACTTAAGTCTCTTCCCCCGATGACTGGGACCCCAAAAAGGTCCGACTCCTGGTAAACACTGTCTTCGAATTCATCTGACTTTTCTTGTGAAAAAAAGATGTAAATGAATTACCTAAACCAGTCTTGGGCTTAACTGATTTCACATCACTAACAGTAGTAGGTAATCCACTGTCAACACCTGTCAATTGGTTGTCACCAGTGGCAACAGTGGCATGCTCTTGATCTACCAGGGAAATGACATCATTCCCCACAGTATCTTTAATAGTCAAAGAATCTTTTTTATTATTATGTCCAGTGTCTTCCGGAACTTTAATGTTATTGCCAGATGCCCCATTCAAAACAACATTAGTATATGTAGGTTTACTACTATGATGACAGTTAGACACTTTTGAAATATTTGGTTTATTGAACTTGTTAGAACCAGCAAAGTTGTCAAATGCGACTTTGTTATTGTAGGACGAAATATCGCGCATTAACTTCATTTGCTTCCTGTTAATAACTTCAGTGCAATGTTGTTTTGCATCGTTGGTTATTTGAACAAAGAAATTATCAAAGTTTTCCCCAACCAACTTTTGTTTAAAGTAGGTTTCAAGATTGACAATTTCTTTTTAAGTAGTTCCATCTTAGTTAAATTGTTATCAATTAACAGTTGCAAAAAGCGTAAGCCTGCATCATTAAAAAATGCAACTAGAGTCTCAAACATCGGCTCACCTAAATTAACACCATTAGGGCACTTAAAAAAGCGACGCCCTTTAGGAACTATTTTTAAGTCAATACAACGGTTGAAGTAACAGTTCTCTAAGTCAATGGAATTGTACCTTTTCAGAAGTTTAACCAATTGTTCACGTTTGCTGTTGAAATCCTCGTTGTTGAAAAGGTTGTAGCAGCTACCAGAATCACTAAACGGGTTATCCGCACGGTCGAAAAACCGGTCAAACACTCCCCGACCAATAATGCGTTGCTGTTTACCGTTGAAATTCTTCACTGCCCGTGGTGAATTCCGAAGGTCAATCACAGTTTCCATTTCGTGAAATGATTCCCCTGGACTGGAAACTCTAACAATGGCAGCAGCTTCCGTGTCATTAGCTTTAGTAACTAGATATTTTAGGGAATCCTTGATTTCTGTTAATGTCGCAATCAGTAGGTTACTCAGGTTCGAATTACTGGCTTCAGTAGAAGGTGTCGCATGGATAGTAAGATTTAACAGTGGATCCTCAGCTGCTTCTGTCATGATGTAAGCACCAAAAAGACAAGGAACAACACAGGTGCTCAAAGAAAAACCAAAACCAAATAAATCCACCAAAATAGAAGCAGCAAATGTAAAGGCAAGATGAAATGGCAACCAAAATAGCGTATCACAAATTTTATTCTCCGCTTTCGTCAAAGACTTCTTCAGAGTGATAAAAAACTACACAAAATCACATGACTTAAATACTGTAAAAATTGAATTAATCATTCAATCAAACAATAAAAATCAATAATTAAACATATAAAGCCACTTCATAAGCTTGTTTACATGAAATGTAAAAGTAAAAGATCACTATCCTTGTTAATGTGTAGTTCATCCTTTTTAACAATGGAAACACTAATGAAATCAATTGTGCTCTGACTTGTTGTTTGGAAATGAATTCTGAATCTCAACGTATAAAAAATATGATAGAAAAAAACTGGAGGGTCATAAAAGGGAATTCTGATATGTTTGACATTTTAGGTGATAAGCCATTTTTCACTCACAGAAACAATTACAATTTAAAGAGAATTTTGGAAAATCAAAACAGTGGCCACTTTAAGGTTTTTAGTGATTAAAAAGGCATGCACTGTTGTTACAATTGTAACATGTGCCATTACATTTCTTTAGGTCCCTATATTTCGGTGTGTTCATCAGACAGGACTCTTGTAGTGCCTGGTTATGTTGATTGTTGTTCTCAGGGGGTTATTTACATCGCCCTATGCTCAACTTGTCCGGCATTTTATGTCGGGATGACGAGCAGACATCTAAAAACACGCATTAGGGAACATCTTTACAGCATTAAGAAAAAGGATGACACTAATGCCCTTTTTAAGTATTCTTTAGTATGTCTTAATTTTAAAAAAATTTTGTTTTCTGTTTTAGAGGTTTGTAATAAAGACATGAGGGATGGTGATTACAAAAATCACTTGCAGCAAAGAGAGACTGACTGGCAAATTAGATTAAAATCTGATTCCCCTCCTGGTTTGAACGATGTTATAAATGTGAAATGTTATTTAAAACATCGTGAACTACACATTAACAAGGATAGTGATCTTTTACTTTTACATTTCATGTAAACAAGCTTATGAAGTGGCTTTATATGTTTAATTATTGATTTTTATTGTTTGATTGAATGATTAATTCAATTTTTAAAGTATTTAAGTCATGTGATTTTGTGTAGTTTTTTTATCACTCTGAAGAAGTCTTTGACGAAAGCAAAGAATAAAATTTGTGATATGCTATTTTGGTTGCCATTTCATCTTGCCTTTACATTTGCTGCTTCTATTTTGGTGGATTTATTTGGACCTCATGGGGAAGGTCGCTGAAGCAAACATTCGCTTCCCTATCTGTCTATCATCCTAGACTCCTTGTTAGGGGGATGGACAGATGAAGAGGTCTCCGCTAACTCTTTTTTGGTGGCTACTGCTACCACCATGGCATCAACAGGAACACCTTTAGAAAGGAATTGCTTATCCTGGGGTGCTGTAATGAAATTACCAGGTCTCCTCGGAGTTGGTTCTACTGTATCCGGAGCTGACCAAGCCTTTCGAGCCACTACTGTCATAAGTGGATCAAAAGGTGGAGAAACCCAGGAGGTGGAAAGTCGGGACCGAAAGCATCCAGGAATACAGACTCATCCTTGGTAAGGGCTAGGGGATTCCAGTTCCCCCTCTGCCTAAGCATTTCCAGGATGTCCGAGAATGAAACATCTTCAGAGGGGGATCTCGGGGACCCTTCTGAATCATCTAAGTCTGTATCAGAAGTGACAGACTCAGGGGAGTCAATGTGCTTCCTCTTGCACTTCATCTTCCGAGGGGGCTCCTCTGAGTGATCAAGGGAGGCCTCAGAAGAAGAGGAAACACACAATGGGGTGTCCTGGAGCATCGGTTCCCTACGCTTAGGGTCTGGAGGAGGAGCAGAGGTTGGCACAGGCACTATGGGGGGCAGAACCAGTGGGGCTGTTAGTGGAGCTGACTCAGGGGACAGCATACTCCGCATGACCTCAAAGGCATCCCTGCCACGAGGCAGAGAAAGCTCCGGTTCCGAAGAAATAGGAATCTTTCTCCGCGCCGAGGGGGATGCCTCTGAGGCCGATGTAGGAGCCGAGCTCACCTGCGCCGAGGCTCCGAGAGGGAGAACGGGGTCGGACAAGGGTCCGATGCCACTCGCCCCCTCAGAGCCGACGAGACAGCCTCGTTGCCCAGATCCCTTGATGGAAGGTACCTCCGAGGTAATCGGAGCCGACATTGGAACCGAAGGGGATATAGTTATTGGAGCAGACGGTTCCACTACTCGAACCCCAACGAACTCTGGCTCCGAACTCAATGGAGTCGGAGGAGGAACATCAAGTGATGTGGATGGAGCCGAGACCTGTTCAGGAGGGCTGGACAATAATTTAGCTAGGGCCTGCGACTTTAGCAACCTACTGACTACTCTCTCTACATCGTTATCCGACAGCCTAGAGGATCGAGAGGAGTGAGAGGATCGGTGCTATGCTCACTTTGAAGTAACGGAGACTGAGGAACTGAATGCACCAACTCCAGGGAAGGGGACCTCAGCCTCTTGTGGCTCCACAATGGCTTCGAAACTTCCGATGGAGAGGTTGTTTTGTTGGTGCCAGCTGGAACCGATGTTGAAGGAAAATCCTGTACCGGAGTCAGCTCTGAGAGTGGAGCCGACGGCTTAGTGGATTTTGGGGACTTCACTGGCTGTGAACTCTTTGCTGGTGAATCCTGGGGTTTTAACAGACCCCTGAGAATCAGTTTATTTTTACGCTCCTGCAGGGCTCTTGGACTAAAAGCATGGCAAATAGAACAAGAGTCCTGCAGGTTAGGAACACCTAAACAATAGACGCAACTAGTGTGCCCATCTGTCAGAGACATTTTCTGACAGCATGAGTCACACTTCTTACAACCAGAAACCTTAGCTTCCTTTAATACAGACAAAGAGAAGAATAGTATTAAACTAGACAAAAACACACTAATACTATCTATCTATAAAGGAAACCTAAGATATAATATAAAGAAAGGTTTTTTTTTTTTTCAAATGGCAATAGGAGAGCCTTTAAGTTAAACGGCTAACCTAGAAAAACAATAGGAGAGCCTCTAAGTTAAATGGCTAACCTAGGGATGGGGGAGGGGTGGGGAGAACTCTCTAACTTAAACGAGTTCTACAAAGAAGAGACTAAAGAGACTATAGAAAGTAACAACCACAACAACAACACTTATCACTAAATCTAAATAGAAAGATACTAGAAAAAATAAAATTTTATAGAAAAGTTTACACAAAAAGGTAAATATACGAGCCTGAGCCAGAAAAACGACACCCTCGCAGCTGAAGCGGCAAACGAGATCTGGGTAGCTATCGCTAGGCATTGTGGGATAAGGGGTAGCCTCGAGCCAGTAAACAGCTCTTGAGCTATCGAAGATGGCAGAGTCAGAGCCGAAGATGGCAGAGTCAGAGCCGAGGATCGGCTCCGATCCCAACCAGCAAGAATGAAGGCGGGATAGACAACTTAACATCATCTGTTCTCCAAACTGAGGGGCAAGGATCTCTGGTGCAGTGGAAGTGGTTTGTTTTTCTTTGAAGCAAACAGGTCTGTCTAAGGGACCTTTAATGGTGAAGGATGCCCTGGAAAACCTGTCTGCCCAGGGTCCATTCATGAGGGTCTACACCAAGGACCTGCATAAAGAATCTACCAACACACTGTCATCTGATGGGATGTATGTGGTTGTCAGTGACATGTTTTTCTGGGTGGCAATGTCCAAAGCTTTTTCTGCCACTCTGCACAACTGGTAAGATCTGATCCATCCTTGCTTGTTTATGTACCACATTACTGCTGTGCTGCCTGTGAGCACTTGTAGGGCACCAGGTTTACAGAGATGTGAAAAGATCTGAAGAGCTTGCATGAGGGCCCTCATTTCCTTCATGTAGATGTGTCCTTTTAATAGCAATGGCTGCTAACTGCCTGCACTCGCTGGTTGCCTGTCCACGCCCCCCATGCCTCGTCTTTACCGATGAAAGCGCTTGTTTTACATCTTTTGCTGAAATTCAATAAAGAATTCAACTTTTTCTGGTTCCGTATTCCTTTCCTGGATTTTGTTTTTCTTGTCTGAGGCATCTGTGAACATTTCCTGAACTGGAGCTGGAATAGTGAAGGGAAGGGAAGCCCTGGGTTGAGATTTACCTCCTCTTTCCACCACAAGAGTTTCCATCTGAGACAGGGTAAAAGGAAGATCAGTATCTCGAGGGTGTGGGTGCTGAGATAAAACTGTTTTCAAGTATCACTGTTTTTTCCTCATAGGCAATCTGGCTGGATGTAGTATTTGGACAGCAGCTGCCATGAACCCCAGAGCCCTTAGGATCTCCCCTGTTGAACACCGTCTCAGTGAGGCAAGACAGTGGAAGTAGTTTGTAAGGCTCTGCACCTTCTCTTGAGGTAAGTATGCCTGCATTTTCTTTTGTGTCTAGACTGCAGCCCAAAACATTAGGTCCTAAGATGGCTGCAGTGAAGATTTATTGCAGTTGATCATAAACCTCAACTGAGATAGGAGGAAAAGGGTGAACTGGAGATGCTCTTGGAGAATTTGTGGTGAAGCAGCTTGGATTAATATGTTGCAGGGAAAAACCTGAATTCCCTGGGTTCAGCAGAAGGTGATCACTGGTGCCAGACACTTTGTGAAAACTCTTGAGGTTATGGAAAGCCTAAAAGGTTCAGCAGTAAACTGATAGTGAGATAAGCCAGTACAAAACCTTAGGAATCTCCTGCAAGGAGTCTGTATTGGTATAAGCAGATAAGCATTCTTTAGATATAGGGATACTAGAAAAGCTTGGGCAGAATGAAAGGTAGTACAATGTGCAGGGAGAGCATTTTGAAAGTTAGTATTTTTAAGAATATGTTTAGTAAGGAGAAAGATGCAGTATGGGTATCCACTGCCCTTCTTTCCTTGGCAACAGGAACAGTCTGGAATAAAATCCCTTTCCTACAAATTCCTCTGGTATCACCTCTACTTTGCCTTGTGCTTGAAGTTACTGTAAAATATGTAGGAGCAGATGAGTCTGGTTGTGTGGAGCTGGGGGTATGCTATTTAGAAGGAGAATCTGTAGCCAACACATGGCATAACTATTTTTAATGGCAGATGGCACAGATTTGTCTGTGACAATCTTTTACCAGGTAGGGAAAGACTGGGTCAGTCTTCCTGAGAGATGCAGGGTGAGGCTGGGGCAAGGGGGAAAAGAGGTTGAAGACAGTCACAGAGATTTATCTCCAAAAGGAGGCCTCCACATGAGGCATCCCTCTGTGGTTTATCGTTAAATCTCTTTCTGGGAGCCTTACTGTGTTTCTGGGTAGGCCTAGGGTCCTGTTTGACAAAACAAGTAGGCTTGGTTGGGTAATTCCTCTAATACCTACGTACAGAGGTTAACAGTAGCTACCTGCAGTCCTTCATGGTTATACCCTGCTCTTGAAGGGGTTTGACAAGGCTGGCAGCTTTTGGGACAGACAAGAGACCCTTGTCTAAAAGGGAGCCCACTGTTTTTGCTTTCATGCTCTCAGGAATAGGCTGACTACATAACCATGAATACTTGTGTGAGTCTGGAGCAGCTGCTCTGGATGAGGCTTCTACAGCATCATAACTGCATTTAATGGCATTTCTAGCCCCTTCTGTAGACTGATTAAGTAAGGATAACATTTGCTGTTTGGAATCAGTATCCTGCAAATTCACCATTACCTTATGTAAAGAAATGAGAATGTATATCAAGTATTTGGTCCACTGAAATGAATATTACATATTCGACCGCTTAGGTTGTCGAGCGCCTAAACATTGACACCTAAACGTCGACAACTTAATCACAAACGGCCGTTTCCACACAGGGAAGCAATGCCATTGGTCAAAGTGAAAAAAAAAAATGTAAACAGAAATCAAGTGGGAAGCTTCACCCCTCATATCCCCCATGTGGGGGGCTGTGCACCCCACACCCACCCTAACTAAATATACCAACTCCAAGATCGCTCTACGTTGTAAACAGGGCAAAATCCACGTAACAGCCAAACAACTTGTTTCCCTGTGTGGAAACGACCGTTCTTGATTTTAAGTTGTCAGCGTTTAGGCGTTCGACAACCTAAGCGGGCGACTATTTAATATAGACCCTTTGGTCATATGGGTTTGGTAATTAGTAGCCTTGAATGCCAAAGTATTGGAGGTATAAACCTTTTTACCCCACCTATCTACATCCCTACTATCCTTGTCTGAATGGAGGGCACTGGCATTGGGAAGAAGTTTAAAGGGCTTATTAGACGAGAGTGAAATTGAAAATGGTCTGCCACAAGAATTTTAAAACAGAAACTTAAAATAAGGGACTTTGTAAAATATGTCTGGTGTTTTGGGACCTGGAGGCTTAGAGTCAGGGGCAACAGAATAGGACTAAAAAGCATCCAAAAATGTCTCGAGAACAGGAGAAGGGGCTGGGGTGCCCATTTTCAAAAGTTTGTAGTATCTTTTCTGCACCTCTGAAATCTGCCTAGATTCCCACTCAAAATGCTTCATCATATTTATGATTACTTCTTGAAAAGAGGTTTCTTCTACTGGAGAATCACGTGAAATGTTGATTTCATCATATAAAGGGGCTAGGCCAAGAGGATGCTTTTGAGAGTAGAAGGCTGAAGTAGAAAGATCAGAATCAAAAGCCTCCTAATCTTCAAGGGAAGATGAATCCACAGCCATCTTTTGAAGGGTAGGGAAGGGGGTTGACAGGAGAATGTAGGAGGATTCAGAGCCAAAATGGCCTTAAACAATGCTTGAGAGAAATCCATCCATTTCTTCTCCCTAGAAGAGAAAGGATGAGGGGAAGCAACATGTTTAGTTTTCTGAATCTTCCTTTTTTGGTTAAGACATCTGCCTTTACTAAACATGGTGGCGCATTTCACTGACGTACCTTGATTAGTTTGCCTGGGTTCTCTTCTATGCTCTCAGGTGTCCTCTGAGGGGCATCCTCTGGTCCCACCTATATGATGATTCACGGTTTACCTCTGTCTATAGAATCTTCAGTCGTCAGTGTCTCCGATACCATACTAGCCTCCAGTGGGGTCTCTGTAGAGGGCATCTGATGAGGAATCAAACATACCCACGGGTGCTAAAACCTCAGTGTATATGTCAGAGTCAGAAACAGACAAATGAGTGTCTCACCTAGCTTTTTAAACTTATTCTTAAGTGATGGAGGTATATCTGGGAAGCAAAATCTGCCATCTTGGAGTGGGCCAAGCATTTGAGACAATGGATCTCCAGGAAAGTGTTACAAAAGGACAAATAGGACTGCAAAGTCTTAGCAGCAAACGACTGGCAGATGGAACAAGCTTTTTAGTTGTATTCCACTTCTAAGTAAAAGAGATACTGAGTGTGCAAGTCTTTGTAGAGGATTTGCCTATCGCACTCGCAGTTACCCCTCCTAGCTGACATCTAATACTGGTAAGAAAAATGGTTAAAAATATAAAGGAAGGTTCCTCAAAAGGGCACTTATCTGAGTTTTCAAAGCAGCAGTACCAATGACCAAACGATGATCAGTCCCGAAGGATAGTGAACTGTGTTTGGGCTGGCACTGAGATAGTCTGAGGAATTAAACTTGTAGATCCCATCAATATACCCCTACTCTTGCAAGCTGAGGTCACACATCAGAAGTGTGATACTGGGATGGTAAAGCTTTGTCACCCTGTCCAGATGACAGTAGTGATAACCCATGTGTTAGGAATACTGTAACAGTGATTTCATTCAGGAAATCTACTGTTATGGTATAAGTTTCAATTGCACAACTGTACTAGGTTCAAACAGATCACAGTTTCTATAGCCTAAGCTATGTGAGTATATTACCATAGCTTATGGAAGAAAAAGGAAAACAGAGAGTAGGTCAATAAACTAAGATTCCAGGAGTCCCTGGAAAATGGTCCAAGCAAACTCAGTTTTAGACCTGGAAAAAGAATCCAGTTTGAAATGCTTCATAAAAGTGAGCACAAAAGACCATGTTGCTGTCCTACAATACTTCTAGAGTCCAATCCTTCCCAGAAAGCCACCAAAGAAACCAAAGCTTTTGTGGAATGGGTTGTAACCTGTCCTGGAAGTGGTTTATTATGGTGATTATAACAAAAGGCAAAAGCACAAGACAACCATCTGAAAATTGTCTGTTTTGAAACTGGTTGTCCTTTCCTCTTGCCATCATAGGAGATATACAGCTGATCATCTTTTCTGAAAGTTAAAGTTTTGT
This sequence comes from Protopterus annectens, assembly GCF_019279795.1. Taxonomy (NCBI): domain Eukaryota; kingdom Metazoa; phylum Chordata; order Ceratodontiformes; family Protopteridae; genus Protopterus; species Protopterus annectens. Next base: position 686,571,236 of record NC_056734.1, on the reverse strand, counting down.
CTAGGTAGAAATTGAGCCACCTGTCGATATATATAGAGTAAAATATATTTTCACTTTTGTTCTTGGACTCAGGAAAGAAAATTAGGAGATAAATAGTCTGTCTTAAAGTAAACTCTGAGACCACTTTAGATGTAAAGGCAAGATTTTTTCTCAAAGAAACTGTCCACTGTGAAAAAACAAGGTAAGGTTTACTCATAAGAGCTTATAACTTAAACACTTCTAGCAAATATCAAACAAATGAGTGAAACAGTATTCCAAGCTAAGAACCTCAGCCATCAGAGCCACAAGGGCGAGAGAGAAAAACTCGACACGGCTAATAATAGGACGGAGGAGGGATAAGAGAAATCTTGACCAATGGATGGGAGATCGAGATATACCCCCAGAAATTACCCAGTGTCACTTGCTCGACAGGCAGTATAGTTCCCCATACTAAAGGGTGGTGGCGTAAGCCAAAACAATGGGCTAGGCATAAATGTACAATCTCACAAGCTACTTCAAATGGAGACTGAGAAAGCTTCTCAAGCACAGAGTCCAAATCCCAAGAACAGCAACCTGTTTCCTTTAACTTAAGCATTACTACAAAGGGGATACAAGGGCAAACAAGCAGAAATTGCCAACAAATGTACTTTTAGAGAGAAATACAGAAGGCCACCAGACAGTAGCCCACACAAATAATTAAGAACCAGAGGTCGTTGGGTTTGAAGAAGATCCAGGCAATTAATTCAAGAGTTTCTAGCTTGGGGTGTATCAAAAGTCCCTGTCTTGGGTGAGTAAATACAGACTGTGGTAGCTACCCCTGGCCAAATTGAAAAGAAGGGTGAACCACAGTTACCTTGGCCAAAATGAATTCACCACCACAACTTTGGAGTCTCCTGCTTGATCTTTAGAGGAACCCCAGACATTAGTGAAAAGGAAAGAAAATCATACAGGAACATTTCCTTCGGTAGGAATGAGAAAGGCTCTGTCTTCAGTTGTCTGTGTTGAAGGGGGGCACACAAATCTACCTTACATGTTTCCCAGAGTAAGATTAATTCTTGGAAGACCCCAAGATGAAGTTTCCATGGGGGGGGGGTCTGTCCTGGTCCTGCTAAGCTTGTCTGCAACCAGGTTTTGCTCAGAAACAATGTATGAAGCTTGCAAAATCAAAATCAGAGTTGCTACCTTGGAGGCTATCATGCCAAGTCTGCAAAGGGGGTAAGATCTGGTATTCCCCTGTTTGTTAATGTACCACGTCTTTGGTATTGTCTGTGTATACCCGCAGAGGTCCTGGGGAACAAAGATGATTCAAGACCTTCAAAGCACTGATAACTGCAAACATCTCTATGATACTGACATGCTTCTCTGTCAACAGTACCACAGAGCTTGTACTTTTGTCCCGTTTGAAACTGCTTCCCATGCCAGTGTGGCACCTGGCTGGTGGGGTTGGAATGGAAAATTGAAGACCTGCACCCACCATCCAATCTTTCATCTATACAGATACCACAACTGGTATCAGAAAGGCAAATGGTGTAGACGCTGAATTCACACTGACCTGAGGTATCACTGTATTTTCCTCACATATAGCCTGGCCAGAGAAAGTATAGTTGTGTAAATAAACTTATCAAAACAGTTCATGTTTGAATGATCACTGTTGAAGTAGCCTAAGCTATATGGGTTATATCCTGTACAGGAAATAACCAGGCAGTTTCCAAACATTCAGGACACCTCCCATTCTTCTAAACCAATAGACAACTTGAGCTGAGCTGACTAAAAGACTGGTTTGGGCACCAAACCTTTCAGAACTTTTATGCCAACTGAGACAGGGATGCTAAGCTCTGAGAGGATAATGCTGGGATAAGGAAAATACATGCCTACATCCTAGCATGAGTCAAGGTGGAAGGGAAGTGAAGCAAAGCCACTTGGCTTGGGATCCAGAGTCTACTACTCAGAAGGAGGGCAGACTAGAAAAGGTGTAGGAACTGTGGTGCGGGAGAGGCTTTAGAAAACAGTGAGCGATGCCATCAGAATTACTGATGAACTAAGGGCAATCATTCTGCAATGTAAGGATAGGGCAGTACTCAATCTCAGCTACTGCCCGCAGTAGGATTGTGATAGTGAGAAAATGAGTGCATCCAGACATCAGTTCAGGGCATACTAAATAAATCAGGACATCTGGTGTTAATAATGGAGGACCTGAGTACACATATTGGAACAGACAGATAGAGCATGATATAAGGACTGCCGGGGTCCACATGGATGGTACAAAAGGAATAACGAAGTAAAGGCCATTCTAGACTTCTGTCTGGCAAATAGCCTGATGGTAGCCAACACATGATTCGGCAAGAGAGAGAGAGAGTCACAAGATCACATACAAGAGCAGCCAACATGCAACTCAGGTACTCTTCCTCCTAGTAAGGAATCAGCAATTGCAAAATCATCCCCAGTGAAACAGCATAAACCACTGGTTGCCACAATCAGTAGCAAGTAGTGATCAGAGAAGGCTCTAATAAGGTCAACAGAGACAATGCTGAAAACCTGCGGTTGACTGGAGTGAAAGCACAAGACCTCAAGGAACTACTCAGGACTGTAGCACTTCTGAAAATAGGCAGAGTTAAAGAAGAATGGCAGTGTCTCAAAATGGCATATATGAGGACTACAGGAAAGATATGCGGCTGTGCCAGAAATGGAAGCAAAGTACATAAAGAAAGTTGGTAGTGGAATGCAGAAATGCGGGAAGTCATCAAAAGAAAGAAGTGTAGGAAAAAGAGGGAAATATAAAAGATGGACCAGACTAAGAAGGGATACTGGTCGATTAACAAAGAGGATAACAGAGGAGTTGCAATAGCAAAAAACAAATAAATAACTAAAAGAAGTTATGTACTTACCATAACATTCCATGTGTGCTGTCCATCTCGTCCTTTATTCTCACTGATGGGTCAGATCTGATCCATCGGATCTGTCTCGGCCATTCTAAATGGTTGAGGTCTTCAGAAAAGCTCGTGAGCATCACTCTTTACCCATAATGCAACCTCCTAGTTTCCTCAGATCTTGTTTGCCCCAAATACTCTTACAAAGGTAAGAGTAAAATCCACTTTGTAATAAGTAATAAAGGTGTGAGGTTTTGCCTAAGTTGCTGCAACGCAGATATTATCCAATGGTAATCTAGCTTGAAAGGTTGCAGACATTGCTACAGACCTTCTGGAATGAGCTTTAACCTTATCTGGCAGTGTTTTATTCTTTGAATATTATTTGAATTATAAATGTATGATATACAAAATGTACGCCATTTTGATAAGGCAACTTTTGTGACTGGAAGACCTTTTTTAATGTCAGAATAAGATAAGAAGAGTTGATCCAATTTTCTAATTTCAGAAGTTCTATGCAAGTAGAAACTTAACCGTCTATGAACATCTAAGAAATGTAGTGAATATTCTCCTCTATTCTGGAAGTTCGGAAAGAAAACTGGCAGCTTTATAGATTGATTGAGGTTACTTTCTAAGGCAACTTTTGGTAGAAATGATGGGTTAGTGCGTAAAGAAACTCTGTCCTTATGAAAGACTAGGTATGGGGGCTTAGTAGACAAAGCTTGCAATTCAGACACTGTTCTGGCTGAAGTCATAGCCACTAAAAAGAGCGTTTTCCAGGAAAGGTATTTCAACTCATGTAGCTTATGGTTCAAAGGGAGGATAGATAATGCTAGATAAGAAAAAATTCAAATCCCACTGGGGTGATGGATTTTTATATGGGGGTCTTATCATAGTGATTCCTTTCAAAAATGCTTTCTGTGTGACATGACTGCAGAACCTTTCTCTTCTATATGAAAACTGGAAATTGCTGCCAAATGAACCCTAACAGTTGCAGCAGTAGCTCCTTCATTGAAAAGTTTTGTCAAAAATTCTAGAATAGAATGTATGGGTGCAGAAAAAGGGTCTATCTGATTCTCACTGGACCATGTAACAAATCCTCTCCATTTACTTTGGTACAATTTTCTTGTAGATACTTTATGGGAGGATAATAAAACATGTTTGACTGGAGAAAAAGGGATGGAAACCTGGCAATCAGGGGAACTGGATCAGCCAAGCTGTTAGTTTGAGATTGCCCAGGTTCAAATGAGCCATCCCTGATGGGTGAGTCAGAAGGTCTGGAGCAGGGCAAGGCTGAACCATTTCTAGAAGATCTGCTCTGTTACCTTCTGGTAGAGGGACCACTCGTGAGGCCATAAAATAGCTCTGCTCAATTTGTCCCCAATCACAATGGATTTCTCCCAGGATGTGAGTTGCTATCAGAAAATGTCTGGAGGAGGTAGCCCAGCCAGACCATCATAGCTTCTCAACAAATGGGGTAAGATCTGGTTCGTCCCTGTTTATGTACCACACTATGGACATATTGTCTGACTTGATTGCTATCATTCCTACAGAGGAGAGTGTCTTGAAATGCTTGCAATGCTAAAAGCACTGCTCTCATCTCCAGGATGTTTATGTGGAACTGAGCCTCATGTTCCTGCCAGATGCCTTAGACTGTCTTCCCTAGATAAGGCCCCCCCCCCCCACTCTATCTGGGAAGCGTCCATGGTCACCATGGCCTGGGGTTGAGGGGCGATGAAGGGACAGCCTTGATATACTAATGCGGAGTAAATCCACCATTGGAGATCCTTTTTGCAGGAGCTGGTTATCAAGACTTTGTGTGACATTGGAAGTTCCAAGATGGACCATTGTGTGGAAAGTAGCCACTGAAGTATTCTCATACAAAGTTGAGCTAGAGGAATGAGAACAATTGCTGCAGCCACTTTCCTTAGTACATGAAGAACCAGTCTTGCAGATGGTTGTGTCTTCCTGATTAATAATCTTACATGATGCAGAAGATCGTCTACTCTGTCTTTTGGGAGTCTTGCTACCATTATAGTTGTGTTTAACTCTGGTCCTATGAAGTTTAAGTTCTGACATACCTCTAGATCAGACTTTTCATAGTTTACATTGATACCTAAGGAGGAACAGAGTTGAAGGGTATAGTCCCTGGCTTGTAGCAGAAGATTCCTGTCAGGGTGGTTATGAGCTAGTTGTCCAGATATGAAAACACCTGGAATCCTAGGAGTCTCAGCTGAGCTGCTCCTACTGCCATACACTTTTTGAACACTCTGGGATGCTTTAGTGTGTCCAAAGGGCAGAGCTCAAAACTGAAAGTGACTGGCTGCTAGCTGAAAGCGCGCGTACCTTCTGGATCGCCTTTCCATTCTGATATGTGGTAGTATGCATCCTAAAGGTCTATAGAGCACATCCAGTTGTCTTTTCCTAGGAATAGAAGTATCGACTGATGTGTCACCATCTGGAACTTGGTCTTTTTCACAGATTTGTTCAGATTGCTGAGGTCCAAAATGGGTCTCCAGTCCCCTGTTTTCTTTGGAACTAAAAAGAATCTTGAGTAAGTTATGGATCCTCTCTGGTCTGTTGGGACTTCTTGGATGACTCTTTCTTAGCAACTTTTGGATTTCTAATGTTGCTTGTTCCTTCTAACTGGGTGGAATGTCTGGAGTTGACTTGTTTATGAGAGTGGAAAAGAAGGGAATGACCTATCATCTAGATATTATGTCCTGCACCATTTGTCTCTTGTTATCTTTTGCCAGGTTTTGCGGCGCAGAGACAATCGACCCCCGACTGCCTCCAGAGGCGAGCAATTGGGCACTCCTTCAGGAGTGCTGGAAGGGTCTGCCAAAGAAAGACTCTCTGGAGCACTGTTTCTGCGGGCCTCCCCTGCCGCGAGGGCAGCATCTTCCATTATTGTTCCCCACTCTGCCTCTAGGGGGAACTTTTACCTTGTGTGTCCTGGAAAGGCCTTTGTGATTTTCTGAACCACAATTTCCCACTACCTCTCTGACCTTTAGGAAAGGGTCTGGTAGGTGTGGAAAAACACTCTACAATGGCAGATAAGGTCTTCTCCTCCTGTTCACACATGGTAAGCGTCTCTGTAGCTTTAGGTCCACAAAGATAGGAGCCATCAAAGGGAGTATTCACCAAGGAAGATTTGACGGGCTATGGGAAATCACAAAGGTGCATCCAGACCTGTCTCCTGAGAGAAATGCCTGAACCCGCCTCTCTACTCACTCCATCTGATGCATATGATACTAGTCTCATGGACAAGTTAATGACAGAATTAAGGGTGGCGAGCTAAGCGTTGACTTTATCTGCCACCACATCAGCTACAACTCCTTGGAGGGATGAAAAGTCAGCAAGCAAAGGAGAGTAGTAGTGCTGAAACTGAATTCATCCTCAAGTCCTGGTGAGAACCTTCATGAGGTGGACCCTGTTTTTCATAAAATCTCGCCAAGACGACACTTATATATATATATATATATATACTGTATTTATACAGCATATATCATGGACAGAAGTAAGTCAAAAACTAAAAAGGATAGCTGGGTGCACAAGACCCAGTATAAAAAAGTGCTCAATCCTGGTAGGTGGACTGGTGCAAGGACTGGAAAAAATGACAATGTAGAATTCTCAAAATAAGGAAACATTCCTACAATGAGGCCAGGCCAGGCCCAGGGGGAGGATGACCCCCTCCTGTTGTAGAAGGAAGTAGCAGTCCACAAAAATTCCAAAAACTGACAGGTCAAAGAAGAGCCATAAAGACGATAGACTAGACTACTGAGGATAAGAAAGAAATTATGTATTGTTACGATTATGCAAAAAGCCCAGAACTTCCAAACACAAGTTATACAAAAAGATTAAGAGATAAATTAGAGGAAAGAAAATACTTCCACAGGAAAAACTGTCAGAAGCTTCAAATTAGAATTTGCATTCATTAATAAAACAGATTTTTGAAAAACTATACAGATCAAGAAACTCTGATCTGTTTGGAAAAAGAAGCATCTCAGGAAGTGCAAAAATGTAAAAAACAAAACCTAGATATTTTTGAAAAGTATAAAAAAGAAATATGGACATGGAAAAGAAAAAGAGATATGATATGGTGCAATATTTATGCAAAGGAGAAAGCCAAATTAATCAATATAAAGAAGGCAGCCCCAAAGATATTTGAGGAGAAATACAGGCAAAGGCATCCAGATATGGAAAATTTCACAATTAAAAAGATATCACAAAGATGTAATGTAAAAAAGACGATTAGTAAAGTAAAAATTAAAAAAAAAATAGAAGTTGAAGTTATGGAGTGCCTACGAAGTGAAGGAGTTAATGTAGAAATTCTAACACAGATTACATCTCAGCACGATGGAGTGAGTCTCTGAAGTAAGGAGAAGCAGGAAGATCAGGAGACATCTGAAGAAGAAATATGGACATGGGAAATAAAAAGATATTTAATATGGTGTAATATTTATGGAAAGGAGAACACAAAACTAACCAGTACAAAAAGAGCAGCACCAAAGATATTTGAAGAGAAATACAGGCAAAGGAATCCAGATATGGAAAACTTTACAACACAAAAATAAGAAGACAAAGAGGAAAATAGAGATTAGTACTGGAGAAGTTAAAGAAATAGAAATTGAGGTCATGGAGCACCTGCAAAGTGAAGGCTTCAGTGTAGAAAATCTATTGCAGAAAACACCACAACTGGATAGAGCAATGGATATCCAAACTACGGGGAAACCAGTGGAACAGGAAGCAATTGGTCAGGTGCAATATCAAGATATTTTGGACCCTTCCACAGGAAACCAGTATAAAAGTTCACTTGAAGTTAGACAGGAAGGAAAGAAACAGGAAACTGTGGAAACTGATGCAGTCAATGTTGAGAAGTGACAGGCCAGTGAGTTCCCATATGATAGAGCAACGGACAGCACAGGAGGAAATTGAAGAGAAGGTGACACAGGAAGATGCTATAGAAGTTTCTATAGAATGCCTGCAGGAAATGAAAAACAAGGGATGTGCTCTCAGTTTGGAAGAAAATGCGCTAAGAGAAGAGTTGCTTGATTTAATAGACTGACAGCTATATTAAGATCAACGAAAGAAATAGACTGCATAAGGTCAATAAAACCCCAAAAGTAAGAAATCTAATAAAACTAATAAAGACAGTAATTAGGACTGTCCATAGAGATCCATACGATATAATAGAAGTAAATGGGATATATTACTGTGCAGCTAAATTAATAACTGATAAAGTTCTACCACAAAACACAGGGTAGTGAGGGGAAAGGAAGGGGAGAAATTGAACACCATCATGGAAGTATCAAATATAGAAAACTATAAAGCAATTAAGACAAGAAGTGTCACTGTTAGAAGACTATAGAAGAGGAAATAGATAAACAAAATATTAAGAAAGATAGATGTGATAAAAGCAATGCACAGTATTATAACAGACCAGGATCTATCATGTACTATCACAAATAAACTAAAAATTTCAGCACAGGCAGAAAAACTTAGAATATACATAGATAAATATAAAGGAAATGTACAAAATAAGCAATTTATTGATGACCCAAAAAGTTCTATAGATAATTGGGAAACAAGGCAAAAGGAATTGAAAGACTGCCAAAAAAGAAGAAAAAGATGCATTTTTGGAGAAGTATCTATGAAGATCCTGTGGAACATAACAAAGATGCTAAATGGATAGAAGAAGTTAAAGATAGAAAAGGTACAGGATATGAAATGGAATGAAATACCAGCCAGAGAGATTGAAATAAAATTAAGAAAAGCTTCTAATTGGAAAACCTCAAGCACAGATGCAGTACCTAACTTTTGGCTAAAAGTATTAACATCTTTGCAGGAAGATTTAGCCATGAGTAAGAACTATTTATATGGGCTCCCTGAACAGACACCAACCTGGCTAACAACGGGAAAAACAATACTCCTACTTAAGAGTGAACCTGCAAGCTACCCTAAAAATTGTAGACAAATAACTTACCTTCCCATGACATATAAACTATACACGGGAATAGATGCTGACATAGTTTATAGTCATTTAGAAGAAAACTTAATTAAGGCAATAAAAGAAAGTCATATGGAACAAAGGATCATTTGTTGTTAAATAAAGTCATAGTGGAGAACTGCAAAAAGGGGAAGAATCTAAGCATGGCATGGGTTGACTACGAAAAAACATTTGATAGTATCCCACATTCATGGATAAAAGACTGTATAAGATACAGCCTACACTGATCGACTACATTACAGTGACCATGAAACAGTGGCATACCACTTTGCAATTAAGCTATGATAAAGGACAAATTATTATCCCAAGGATAAAAATTCAAAGGGTGATATTCTGCGGTGAGACTCTGTCACCACTGCTATTCTGCCTTGCCTTTAACCCATTAAGCTGTCTACTTAACAGCTTAGGCCATGGCTATAATTTTGTTCCTAGAAAACAACAAAGTCTAAAGACTTCTCATCTTCTCTTCGGCGATGATTTAAAACTGTACAGCTCATCAGATGTGGAACTAAAAGCACAGTTGCAGGTTGTCAAAACTTTTTCAGATGACATAAGTATGTCACTTGGGCTAGATAAATGTGCAAAAGCAACCTTTAAAGCAGGAGAACTGCAGCGCCAGGAAAACATCAGTTTGGGACAATAATGTGATATAAAAGAACTTGAGCATAAGGGAGTGTACAAATATTTGGGAACTGATGAGGGATCAGCAATAAAACATGAACAAATGTGAATAAAGCTTAGGAATATTTCAGAAGACTTAAATTAATCCTGGAAACAGCGTTGACATATAGGAACAAAATCTAAGCTATAAACCAATTTGCTCTTCCTGTCCTAACTTACAGTTTTGGAGTGACTGACTGGCCCCAAAATGTGTTGGATAGATTAAACTGAAAAACAAGAAGGATGCTTCGTGCTCACCAAATGATTTATAAAAATCAGTGTATACACCAAGATTATACATTCCCCATTCTGAAGAAGGGTTTGGACTGCTTGAAACTGACTATTTGTATAGATCTGCAGCTGTGGGACTCGCACATATCTGCTAACCTCACAAGACCCAAACGGATTGAAAGTTTTGAAACATGAGGAGAATAAATCTAAGATGACTTCTTTGTTTAATCTAGCAGAAGCATATCGGCGTCAAGCAGGAATGGAAATCAAACCAGAAGTAGATAAAAATCAGGCAGCAATGGAATGTGCCAAAAAACAAAAGAAAGAATATAAGGTGAAGGACCAGTTCAGAAGGCAAGAAATGTGGAAACCACATAAATTCAAGTGCAAGTATAGAAAACTTCTGAAAGAACCTCATGTTGACCAGGCGTGAACACAGGAATGGCTAAAGAGAGGCGAATTCAAACCAAGATATGAAAAGTTAATATTGGTGGCACAAAATAGTGGGCTACATACATGTCCATTTACAAAGTCCATTGCACATGTGGGAGAAACAGACTAATATAGGTTTTGCAAAACAGAACTGGAAACAGTTGCACATCTCATTGCTGGGTGTGACATACTAATGGCAGAAGGAATGTATACTAAAAGGCATAATAATGTGGCGAGATTGTTGTACTGGGGATTGTGCAAACATTGTGGTATTGAAGTGGCTGAAAAACACTGGAGGCACGAGCTACAAAGCATCATAGAAAATGATGAAGTCTACATCATGTGGGATCATCCATTATCAACAGTTCAAAAGATAGATGCTAGAAAACTTGATATAGTGGTCCAAGAAAAGAAGACAAAAGTAACACTGATCACTGAAATCGCCACACCTAGTGACTACAGTGTCCTATGTACAGAGAGACACAAAGTTATAAAATAACAGGATTTGCAAGCAGAAATGACAGCAATGTGGAAGAAAAGATATCCAGATAGTTCCAATAGTAGTAGGAGCAATGGGTCTTATAAAAAAAGAGTCTACAATCGTATTTAGATATGCTACCAATACATGTAAATCCATATGAATTGCAGGAGGAGTCATTACTGGGCACATTGCAGGTGCTGCAAACAGTGAAACAATACTAATTTCATGAACTTTAATTGTACTTTGACTTAGGAATGGGGTCCATTCCTGTCACGATATTAGAAACCCAAAAGATTTGGAGAAATTAAAAGAGGGAGTCTGTAAGTCCCTTTAACAGATCCCTCTGTAGTCCTGTAAAGTGGGTGAGGTAGTTCAGTGACTGCAAGGAAAAGGTCACTGATGAAAAGACATGCTTCCCCTACCTATCCTTGGTCCTAAAATCTTTGTTAGGAGGATGGATGGAGGAACTGGTCTCAGACAGTTTTTTGGTGGCTGCCACGACCATGGCATCCACTGCTACACCTTTTGTCAAAAACAGTTAGTCTTTTGGAGCTGTGATGTATTTATCTGGCCTCTTAGGAGTAGGTTCTACACAGTCTAGGGTCTCCCAAGCCTTTCGATAAATTAACTCAGTAAGCTCAATGGAAGGAGGGGTCACCCAAGAGGTTGAAGGGCGAGACCCAAAGACCTTCAGGTACACTGACTCCTTGGCCAAAGGGGTTGTGGACTGCCAGACACTCCTCTACTTCAAAATTTCTAGGAGGTCTCCAAAGAAGACATCTTCAGGAGGTGACCATGGGGACCCTTCTGCTTCAACGAGATTAGTGTCTGAACTGAGAGACACATCTAGGGAGTCAAGAAGCTTCCTCTTGCAGGTCCTCCTCAGTGGGATATTCTGGAGAGGTTTCAGAAAGGGGGGGTCCCCTGTTGGACAACCTGAGCCCGGGGGTCTCTGCAGTCCCCTGGACATGGTACATAAGAGGCCAAAGACACTTGTGCAGAGTTGGGAGGAAGATCTGAGGGGGATTCTCTCTCAGACTGGGAAGTGGTCAGCACCCTCCTCATGACTTCAAAAGCTGTCTGCCCCTGGTCTGAAGAACACCCCGGATCAGCCAAAAGGTTGTTGGCGCCAAAGGTATCTCTCTGGCACAGAAGACAGAAGCTCCAAAGCATAGGTAGGAGCCAAACTCACCAGTGCTGAAGTCCCCAGAGGCAGGGTCAGATCCAGAGAGAACTGAACAGGTTCCGGGGACCAAACCAGGGAGTGTAGGTTCCCAGAAGTTCCCTGCTCTGACTGAGTGGAAACACTTGGGGCAGTTATCGGATCCAAAGAACCTACAGGTTTCGGATCCCATAGAGACACTAGCTTGTTGTCGGAATCTTCCGGATCTGAAACTAAAGGATGGATCAGAGGATGAGCAGGTGTGGAGGGGGAAGATTGTGTCTTATTCAATGCCTGTGGGTTCGGATCCAAAAGTAATTTGGCCAAGGCTGGTGTCTTCAGTAGCCTTTGCACCACCTTGTCCACATCTTCGTCGAAGGGACTCCTGGTGAACTAGGTAGAGAGGATAGGAGATCTTGACCTTGTTAAGAAAGGTGAAGGGTACCGAGAAGGGATCGGTTCCAATATCTAAATTCAGTTGGCAAAGTCATCTTTGAAGCTGAAGATTCAGATAAAGCAGACTTCAGAGCTGTAGGTTTTGACTGCTCTGAGGGAGTCTTGGATCCGATTTGACCCACCTGCTCCAACTGTTCAATTGGAGTAGACACTTTAGTTACTTTCTGCTTTGGCTCCAAATAAGATTTTGAAGCCAAAAAGGGTAGTTTTAAAGACTTCTCTAATTTAGGTGAAGACTCAGTAGATATAGCCTCAGAATGTGGGGTTTTTAACAACCCCTTCAGAATAAGCTTGTTCTTGCACTCCAAGAGCACTCTCTGGTTAAAACCATGGCAAGCTGAACAGTACTCTTGCAGATGAAGAGGCACCAAGCAATACAGAGTGTGTGAATAGCTATACAGTATCTTTTTTTCTGCATTGCTCACACTTTTTGACAGAAGGACAGGTTAGAAGAGTGGAAGAAGTTTTTTTTTTTTCTTTTTTTTTTAAATCGTCCTCTAAATTACATGGATGAAAGGGACCACAAGAAGAGATCAAGAAATAATGTCCTCTAACTAAAATGGACGTTAGTTAGATGCCCTCTAACATAAATAGACACTAACCCCCAAAAGAAAAGTGTCAAAGAGCTAAAGAAAGGCCTATTACTCATACTAAAAGTGTAAGATACAGAAATTATTTTAAGAAAAAAAAGTTAAGAAAAAAGAAGTTATGTACTTACCACAACATTCCATGTGAGTTGTTCATCTCGCCTTCATTCTTTACTGATGGGTTCTGAGCCAATCCTTCAGCTCTGATATGGCCAGTTGCAAAGCTCGAGGTCTTCAAATAGCTCGAGGCCAAGTCCCTATCCCATGATGCACCTGGAGTTACCTCAGATCTTGTTTGCTGTATATAATAATACTACATGTCATTCTTTCACTCCCAAGAGAAAGGTATAGAAGGACTGAGTAACCAGGATGGATTCAGCATCTCAGTCATCTATCAGCCCAGGAGGGGGTAGGAGGGAGGGACATAAGAATGAACGCGAGATGAACAACTCACATGGAACATTATGGTAAGTACATAACTTCTTTATGTGAAGTTGTTTAATCTCGAAGTTCATTCTTTACTGGTGGGTAGCGTTTCAAGCACCATCAATCTCGGGTGGCTCACGGGAGTATATTTCTCAGGACCATGGATCCAAAGGAGGCCCTGTCCCTGGAGGCCTTGTCAACTTTGCAATGAGTGATAAAGGTATGAGGTTTTGACCAAGTGGCTGCTGCACAAAGGTTATCAATAGGAAGCCTGGCAGAAAAAGCAGATGAAGTAGAAACTGCTCTGGTTGAGTGAGCTTTAATCTTGTGTTATATTGGCAACTGAATAGGCAAAGGTGATACAATCAGATAACCATTTAGACAGAGTTGTTTTAGCCACTGGTCTACCCTTCCTGCAGTCTGAGAATGAAACAAAAAGTTGGTCTGATTTCCTGAAATCTTTTGTTCTATCCAAATAAAATCTGAGCTGTCTGTGAACATCAAGCTTGAGCAGCATATACTCTAAATTGTTTGAATGGTTGGGGAAGAAGACTGGCAAATCAATCTGGTTAAGACTGGTTTCAGTGCAAACTTTGGGCAAAAATGAGGAGTTTATTCTAAGTGAGACTCTGTCAGCATGGAATATCAAATAAGGAGGCTTGATGGATAAAGCCTGAAGCTCTAACACTCTGTGGCAGAAGTAATAGCTACAGAAAGATGGTCTTCCATGCTAAAAATTTTAGGTCACAAGAGGAAGCTGGTTCAAATGGTGGAAGAATTATCTGGGAAAGCATAAAATTTAGATTCCATGGAGAACAGGGAGATTTCACAGGTGGTCTAATATGAAAAGTCCCTTTGAGAAAGGCTTTGGATAACTTGTGAGACATGATATTCAACCCTTCAAATCCAAGATGAAAATTATAAATAGCAGCCAACTGAACACAAACTGTTGCTGCTGTGGCTCCTTTGTTAAAAATCATAGTTAAGAACTCTAAAATGGAGGCCACAGGGGCTTGGTAAGGATCAATATTATTTTTAGAGGCCCATATAAAAAGTTTTTTCCATTTGCTAAGATATAGCTTCCTAGTAGATTATTTATGAGAAGATAAAAGGATCTGTTTTGCTTGTTGGAGAGGTTATGGAACCTAGCTATGATGGGAACTGGAGCAGCCAAGCTGTCAGCTTCAGGGACTGCACAGAGGGATGAAGATCCCCCGAGGAGTGTATCAGAAGGTCAGGAACTGGGTCCAGAATCCAAGGATCCTCCAAAAGATGAAGTCGAAGGAAGGGGAACCAAATCTGACAAGGCCAATGAGGGGCTATTAAAATGATGGCCCTTCCCAGGGTTTTTGCTTTTTGTAGAAACTTGGGTATCAATGGGATTGGTGGAAATGCATAGAACAGACCCAGAGGCCAATTGTGTACGAGTGTGCCCCTTGGGGCTTCTCCCGGATGGGGAATCAGGGCAAAGTGGCTTCTGCATTTCGTGTTCATGTGACTGGCAAAAAGGTCGCAGGAAGGCTGGCCCCACCTGTGGAATATCTTGTCCGCTATTTCTATTTGAGGGACCACTCGTGGGGCAACAAGATGGCCCTGCTGAGCTTGTCTGCTATCACATTGGATTTCCCCAGGATGTGCACTGCCAACAGAAAATGCTGGATGGAAACAGCCCACTGCCAAACTCTGAAGACCTCTCAACAAAGGGGATAAGACCTGGTTCCTCCATATTTGTTCAAATACCAGACCACCGACATGCTGTCTGTCTGAATCACAATCGTACCCAGAGGAAGAAAGTCCTGAAAGTACTGCAACACCAGAAGTACCGCTCTCATCTCCAGGACATTGATATGCAGATGTGTCTCTTGACCGGTCCATGTGCCTTGGGCTGTCTTTCCCTGAAAATGCCCCACCCTATCAGGGAAGCGTCCATGGTCACTGTGGTCGCTGGAGGGGGTAGCACAAACGGGCGTCCTATCGTGACAGAAAGTGAAGTCAACCACCACTGAAGGTCCTTTTTGCAGGAATTTGTGATCATCATAGTGTGAGACATGGGAAGCTCGTGGTAAGACCATTGAGTAAACAACAGCCATTGTAGTATCCGCATATGCATATGAGCTAGTGGTATGGCTAGAATTGTTGCTGCCATCATGCGCAATAATTTCAGAACTTCTGATGCTGGTGCTCTCTCTTTTGATATCAGAATGCTGACATGCTGACACAGAAGAAGGACGCTCTCTATTGGAAGCCTTAGTGTGGTGGTGGTGGTGTCCAACTCTGCCCCGATAAAAACGATATGCTGCGATGGTGATGAGGCAGATTTTTCTGAGTTGACTGTAATGTCCAGATGATTGCAGAGTGACAAAGTAGACTCCCTGGCCTGAATGAGTTGATGCCTGGTGGTGGCGGTAAGGAGCCAACCATCTAGGTATGGAAATATCTGGAATCCTAAACACCTTAGGTGAGCCGTGACCACTGCCATGCATTTGGTGAACACTCTGGGGGCTGTAGTGAGACCAAAGGGCAGGGCTCGAAACTGATAATGATTGGCTCCCAGCCGGAAGCGCAGGTGATCCCTGGATGGTCTGGCCATTTTTATGTGGTAGTAAGCATCCTTGAGATCTATCGAGGACATCCAATTGTCTTTCCCTAAGAAGGGAAGTATAGACTGAAGCGTGACCATTCGAAACTTCTCTTTCTTTACGTATTGGTTCAGTCTGCTGAGGTCCAATATGGATCTCCAGTCCCCCGTCTTCATTGGAACCAAAAAGAATCTTGAGTAAGTTCCGTATCCTGTCTGGTCTGCTGGAACTGGTTGGATGACTGTTTCTTAGCAATGTTTGGACCTCAGTTGTTGCCTGTTCCCTGTTCCCTGTAACTGGGTGGAACATCCTGGATTTTTCTTATGATTGGAGAGGGTGTGGCGAATGGAATGAAGAATCCTCTGGAAATTATACTTTGTACCCAGTTGTCTTTTGTTATTTTGAGCCAGGAGTCTGGGTACAAAAGTAAGTGGCCCCTGACTGCCTCCAGAGCAGGACAGTTGGGCCTCCTCTCAGGAGCACTGATAGGGTTTCCCAGAGAAGTGATCTCTGTCGCTCTGGTGTTGTGGATCCCCTCTGCCTCGAGGGTGGCATCTTCCATTATTGCCCCCTCCTCTGCCCCTGGAGGGGGGGTTCACCACATGTGTCCTGAAAGGTTCCTTGGGTTTTTCGGAACCACATTTTTCCTCCCCTTTGACCTTTAGGGTAGGGTTGGGTAGGGGTGGAATAATGGACCCCGACGGCAGACAGAGTCTTTCCATCCTGTTCACACCTGTTAAGGTTTCCTTATCTTTAGGCTCGAAAAGGGGCGAGCCATCAAAGGGACTGTTCACGAAGGATGACTTGAAGGGCTCCGCGAAGAAACACAAGCGCTTCCAGGAATGTCTCCTAAGAGCAACTCCTGTACCCGCTGACCTACTCGTTCCATCAGCTGCATAAGAGATGAGGCATATGGATGAGTTGACAATAGAACTGAGGGTAGCAAGCTGGGCAGCAACTTTGTCGGAAGCTCCTGCATCTACTGTACCCTGAAGAGTATCTCCTAGCTCCTTAAGGAGATCTCTTTGTAACCTGGTAAAATGGGTTAAATAGTTTAGCTAACGGAGAGCAAAGGTCGCTGAACTAAACATGCGCTTCCCATATCTATCCATAATCCTGGAATCTCCGTTAGGAGGATGGATAGATGTGGAAGTCTCAGACATTTCCTTTTTGATGGTCTGCCATCACCATGGCATCAACTGGAACACCTTTTGTGAAAAATGTTTTGTCAAAGGGGGGCAGAAATGAATTTATTAGGCCTCCTAGGGACAGGCTGCATACTATCTGGAGACTCCTACACCCTTCGTGAGACCAGCTGCATCAGCTCATCGAAGGGCGGAGACACCCAATAGGTGGTGGGCTGAGACCTGAAAGCCTTCAGGAGAACTGACTCATCCTTAGTAGGGCTTCTGGACTGCCAATCACCCCTCTGCCTAAGGATCTCAAGTATCTCAGCGAATGAGATATCCTCAGAGGGGGACCGTGGGGACCCTTCTAACTCATCAAAGTCAGTATCTGATGTTAGAGACTCCTGTGGGGAGTCTAGATGTCTTCACTTACACAATCTCTTCCTGGGAACCTCATTAGTGGGAGCTTCTGGAGAGGTCTCGGAAGAGCGGGGGCCTCAATGGGGCTTCCTGAGGCTCTGGGTCTCTACGCTTGGGTCAGGATGTGTGAGGTAGAAGCAGACACAGGCACTTTAGGGGAGGAAGAAAGCAAACCTGAAGTCGAGGATGTCCTAGGAGACATGACTCTCCTTATGGCAATAAAAGCACCTCTGCTCCAATGTGCGGGAGCCAATGGATCCGAAGAAACCGTCGGCACCGGGACAGTTAGCTCCAAACCAGAGGTAGGAGCCAAGCTCATCCGAGCCGAAGCCACGAGAGGCAAAGTTGGAATCGACAAGTCGGTCCGACTGTCCTCCCCGGACCCGACCAGAGAGTGTTGGCTCCTAGAGTCCTCGATCGGCACCGAGAACATCAGAGTGCACTGGTGCAGGTGTCAGCTCCAAAGGTTCCACTAACATCAGGTCTGCCTCCTCCAGCTCCAAAGGATCAGCAAGGCTCGGAGGAGGAATAGTTAGAGTCGGTGCAAGGGTCTTTGGCTCCAAAGCCATTTGGGTCGAAGCCAATAATATTTTTTCTAAGGCCGGTGCCAATAACAGCTTCTGAATCACATGATCCACATCCATATCCGACAGGCTGATAGAGGATCGAGAGAAGCATACTGAAGGTGGTACCGACTGGAGAAGTGGACTCGTAGGTGCTTCGGAAACCAGTTCCAAGACTGGGGACTGGCTCCGAAAGGTAAAGACTGTCGGCTCCGATGGCAGTGGAGCCGAAGTCAAAGACTTTTTTGATTTCTTTGAGTCCGACGTCTTGGAAGACTTTGAGGACTTGCTAGATCCATCTTGGTCACTCAAAGCTTCCTGAAATGAAGGCTTCAACAACCCTCTGTCGATGAGTTTCCTCTTCCTTTCCTGCAGGACCCTTGAGGAGAAGGAATGACAAATAGAACAACTGTCTTGCAAATGCAGAGCCCCTAGACAGTAAACACAATTAACGTGGCTGTCTGTAAAAGACATGTTTTGGCCCCACTTTGGGCACTTTTTGAATCCAGACTTAGGGTATTTATCTTGGTCAGCCATAGTAATCTCAGGAAAATTACTGTTACCACAAAAAAACACAACAGTAATTATTCACAAAAGCCTAAAATAAAAGTAGGCTAAATCACACACACAGTAATACAAGTATAAATGTGAAATCACACAATAAGAAATTCCAAGCAGACTATGCAAAAAAAAAATGGAGATAGCTGCGAAGAAACAACAACCTTATCTAAAATTATCAAAGAAAACAGTAGAAATTGTGGCAAAAGGTCACTGAACAACACACTGTAATTTGAGAAAAAAACTATTAAACTAGACCTATAAGAGGCCAACTAGAAATTTGTTACAGAAAACTAGATGGGAAGGGATATAAAGAGGGAAAACACACCGATAAGCTGTAAGAGCTTTATAAACTATCCTAAACTATTCTATCTAATTAGCAAAATTTTTAGTAAGTAAGTAATGAAAAAACAGTTTTATTGGCCCGAGTTAAAGCAGAACCTCCGATCTGTTGCAGTGGTTCATAGGTTGGTACTAGGCTATCGCCCTAGGGCCTATACAAGCCTAGCCATAACAATTCCCTGGCTATTTCTTCCCACAATATTTACTTCCCTGGACCCCTGTCTAGCAGGGCGACTGACGTGATCCCCAAGGTGAATTTCCTTTCTCCCATCCAATCATCAAGATTCCTTTTGAAGAGGGCCAAAGAGGCACTCTGCTTGACATGTATGGGCAGTTTATTCCAGAGTCTGGGGAGTCACTGGGTCAGGAATCTATCCCTCCAGCATGTTTTGTTTATTGTGATGACAAGATTTAGATCCCTGGAGCATGTGGCTCTGAGGGATTGGGATTTCTTTAAGTGTAGCATGTCCAACAGCTCTGGGTTTGACATGGCCTTGTATGTTAAGAAGAGATTGACTCGGAGTAGACGATATGCGATAGAGTATAGCTGGAGTTTTTTAAGGCAGTCAGCATAGGGCATCTGCTTTAGGCCTGTGATTCTTTTAGTGAGGTATTTCTGCGGCCTTTCCAGTTGTTGCAGATATCTTGAGAGGTACATACTAAATGGGGCGTTGTATTCTATAATGGGTCTAATGAGGGATGAGTAAAGTGGGACAATGACCTCCTTTTTTCTGGATGAAAAGCCCTTATTGATGAGGTGTGCCACATAGAAGGATTTCCTGACTGTTGTGGCAAAGTGGTTATTGTAGCTGAGACCACTGTCCACCTGTGTCCCTAAGTCTTTTATCACACTTTCGGTGTTTAGTGTACTGCCACCTATGTGATAATTCAAGGGTACATGTTTTTCCCCAAAGGGGATAACTATACATTTCTTGGCACTGAGCTTGAGCACATGGCTCTGGCACCAAGCATCTGTTTCTGTAAGGCCCTTTTGTAGAGTATCCACATCATTTGGGGATTCAATAATAGCTCCCAGTTTGTAGTCATCTGCGAACTTTGTTAGCCAGAGTCCCTTAGTGTTGGCCTGTACTTCAGAGAAACAGATGCCAAACAAGAGAGGTCCCAGGAGTGAACGCTGAGGTACTCTACTTGTCACTTGTCTGGAGCTGGATTTGGAGTCAGCTACTTTTACAGTGTGGGTTCTGTCAGTAAGCCAGTTGGGAAATCATCGAGTGACGTAGGGATTAATGCCCAGCTTAGTAAGTTTATCTATGATTCCAGAGTGGGGGATGGTGTCAAAGGCCTTGGCGAGGTCCAGATAGACTGTGTGGACTGCCTTACCCCCGTCCACGGCTCTGAAGACTGATTCTAAGAAGTCAATAAGGTTCAGAAGACAAGATCGGCCCTTTACAAACCCAAACTGGGTGGGGTCCAGTGTTTTAAGGTTGCCATTGTCTTTGTTTATAAGTTCCATGATAATACGTTCCATGGCCTTGCAGATCAGGCTCGTCAGACTGATGGGGCGGTAGTTCCCGGGATCCAAGGTGGATCCCCCCTTGTGGAGTGGGATAACTGTAGTTGTGTGCCACTCAGTGGGCATGAAGCCTCAGGTGAGGGTATGATTAAACATGGCACTTAGGTGAGGTGCCAGATCACTTTGTAGTTCATGTAGTACATAGCCCAGGATGTCATCTGGTCCCATGGATGCTGTATTCTTAGCTTTGGAGAGTGCGTTTTTTACCTGTGTGGCCGTTATTACCGGAATTTGGCAATCTTCCAGTATTGACATGGGCCATTTAAGGGGAGAGAGGGGGGTGAAGTTGGCACTGAATCGATCTGCCAGGATACTGGCAACATCCTTGGGATCAGTATATTTAATGCCATTCTGTTGTAGCTCAGAGCAGATCTGAGCATTGCCATTTACATTCTTGACATAGCTATAGAATCTCTTGTGGTTGTCTTTGGAATGTTTGGCAATTTTATTTTCGTAACTAGCTTTGGAGGATTTTATGAGGGATCTCAGCTTCTTACTGAGGCTGGTAAGGGAGTTTTTTGCATCCTGGGATTTTCCTCTTTTCTGCAATGTTTTTTTCCTTTTGTTGTAAAGTTTGTTTATGGCAGAGGACCACCAGATTGGCTTCCTTTTTTTGGAGGAGAGCATCTTGGTTCTATTTGGGATGGCACGATTCATGCATGAGTGGATGTGCTCATACAGTGCCTTAGTGTAGGACTCAGCAGTCAAACTTTCAGTTCCCATCTGCATGGGTGTCATGAAGTTTGTAACTTCTGACTTGAGTAGCATGAAGTCGGCCTTGGAGAAGTTTTTTATAGAGGTTTCCTTATGGGGGAGTGGGGGTGGGATGTGGATGTTAAGGGTGATTAGCTTATAGTCTGACCTTACCAACGAGAGGGTGACCATAGGTGTGGAGCATTGATTTCCCATGTTGGTAATGACCAGGTCTAGGATACTGGAGCCTCTGTTGGGACTATGGGTTAGTTGATCCAGGGCATTGGAATTTATGAATTCCAAGAACCGTTGGGCAAAGGTGTTGGTGCACGAGTAGTTTTCCCAGTTAATGGCAGGGTAGTTGAAATCACCCAGTATTAGGGTGTTTGGTTGTATATTAATATCTTCCAGTATGTTTAGAAAGGTGTAGTGAGAATCTTGGGGCATGGTGGGGGATCTGTAGCAAGCTACAGTTTGGATTGCAGTCTTACCTAGTGTTAGTTGCACCTGGAGAATTTCAGACACATTGTGTCGGGCAACTAACCTGGTGGTGTGAATATGGACACTCCTCCACCTTTGGTGTTTCAATCCTGGTTTGGTAGCCGAAAAGTGTGGTACCAGTTGTAGCCTGGTATTGCAGGGGTGCTCTCTGGAGCCTTGAACCAGGTCTCAGTTACTGCACAGATATCAATGTTTTCCATTTTTAGGAGTGCCTCGAGAGAGTGCATTTTGAGGTTTAGACTTCTAGCATGGAGTAGCATTACCTTCAGATTTTGCATGCTTGTACCTGTTACGGTGGTGGTTTTGTCCTTTGAACTTTGCCTAAAAAAGGCACTATAGCGGTGGCAAGTGCCTTAGCCAGTAACCTGAATCCCGGGGGTGACAGATGCAGACCATCTCTGGCAAAGCATCATGGTCTGTCGATCATGTCATCCCAGGCAGACAGATACTGGATCCCCTTTGAATGACACCAGAAGCTTAGCCAATTGTTAAAGTCAATCATTTTGTCCTTATATTGTGGTATCATTCTGGGGGAAGGCAGGATGCTACTCAGAGCTAGGGTCATAACTGCCTGGGCCACATGATCCTTGAGCTCTTCCATGTCTCATTTCATGTAGTCCAGGGAGGTACATCTCAAGTCATTCACTCCAACATAGGCAATGACAGAGTCATATTTGTACTTGTTGTGGAGTGACTTCAGTACATGAGTTATGTGGCGGATCCTGGCACCCAACAGGCAGCTCACTGTAATTTTCTCCTTGTTCAGCCTGGTGAGTGGGACATCAGTGTGCCTGACAATATAGTCACCTATGACTAAAGTGTTAGGTACATTGTCTTGCCTTAGGGGCTGTTGCTGGATGGCACACTGGTGTTGTGAGCTATGTGACACTTTGGTTGTGATTGGTGTATGTTTGCATTTCAGCTTCGGAGGTCCTTGTTGCTTGGGTAGGTTACAGTTAAGGGCCTCTGCATATGTGGATTTAGTCTTGCTATGTGTGGGTGTTGGTGGTGTGAGTTTAGAAGGGCTATGTGTTGCTTGAGGTGTAGTGCGGTTGTTAATTTGCTCCTCTTGACTGTCTAGCACAATTTTGGGTGGAGAGAGCATTGCTTTCAGTTTGGCTATGTAAGTGCATCTCTCACAGGTTGTAGTGCTGGGTGGTAGGAGGAGAGGGTTGTCTGTGTACATGAGGCAATTGCTGCATTGCCCCAGTATGCCCAGATTCACCAGGTGGACAGGAGAAATCAATGGAAGCTGACCCTTGGACTTGCCTGGTTTGGTGCTTTTTTTTTTTTTTTTTTTTAAAGTACAGGAGCTGTTTTCCCTTACCTTAGCAAGGTACTTTGCAATTATAGGCTGTTTAGTGCCTATGATTAATTTCTCCTTATTAATGAGAGTTGAGTGCTTGTATCAATTTAAGGCTTCCTAGTGCTTTCCAGCAGGTATTAGAGCAAGTGCTAGTCACAGGGATGCTTAAAGGTAAGATGAAAAAAACAATGGTTTATCCTAAACACTGCAGTGTGCACTAGAGAAGTCAGATGTGAAAGTATGTAATTAGAAGTTATGTACTCACCATAACGTTCCATCTGAGTAGGTAGCTTCATTTGTCTGCAACCTGTGGGTCTTGGATCCGATATCGGATCCGAGCCGGCAACTTGTTTCAATCTAATGGATTTGAGCTCCTAGCTCCTCCCTTCACCCATAATCCCCAGCTAACCCCCCATGACCTCAGATCGAGTTTGCCCCTCAATATTTACCCAAAAAAATGGGTATCCAACTACAAATAGATCCGAAGAAGGCCAGGGGGAAGGAGGGGGCGATGGTTGCAGACAAATGAAGCTACCTACTCAGATGGAACGTTATGGTGAGTACATAACTTCTAAATCTGAAGTAGGGAGTTCATTTGTCAGCAACCTGTGGGACAGAGTCCCCAGCTACCTGCACCTTGGGTGGCCATCATGGAAGGATATTGCGAAGCACCACAGAGCCAAAGGATGCTCTCCCTCTAGAAATCACGTCCAGTTTGTAGTGGTTAATAAAGGTATGAGATGAAGCCCAAGTGGCTGCCAAACAAATATCATCCAATGGAACTCTAGACTTGAAGGCCGCAGAAGTAGAAATGGAGCGGGTGGAATGAGCACAAACTCCTTCTGGTGCGGGTCTCCCAGAGACTTGATACGCCAATAGGATACATTGAGAAATCCAGCGTGATAAAGATACTTTTGAAATTGCTTTCCCCAAATTAAATTTGGCAAAGGAAATGAACAGCTGGTTGGATTGCCTATGGCCCGCTGTTCTATGAGTATAAAAACGAAGCTGCCTATGAACATCTAATGAGTGCAGCTTGTACTCTCCCTTATTCTGATATTTAGGAAGAAAACCGGTAAATTTATGGATTGATTTATGTTGGTTTCTGATGCTATCTTGGGAAGAAAAGAGGGATTGATCTTGAGGTACACTCTGTCTGGGTGAAAGATCAAATAAGGAGGCTTCACAGAAAGAGCTTGAAGCTCCGAAACTCTCTTTGCTGAAGTGATGGCTACAAGGAATGCTGTTTTCCAAGACAGGAATTTGAGATCTACTGAAGCAGCGGGTTCAAAAGGTGGAGCAGTCAAGGCTTGAAGAACTAGTGCAAGATCCCATGGTGGCACGGCTTCTTTTATAGGGGGTCTAAGTAAGAAGGTGCCCTTGAGAAAGGTTTTACACAACTTGGCCGACATCAAAGGCCCTGTATCATGTCCCACATGGTAATGTGATATGGCTGCCAATTGCACTTTGACAGCTGAACAACTAGCTCCTTCCTGAAAGAGCTCGGTTAGGAAGTCTAATACAGACGGAAGAGGAGCCGTAAAGGGATCTAGATCATGATGCTCCGCCCAGATGGAAAAACGTTTCCATTTACTGTGGTACACTTTCCTGGTGGAAGGCTTATGCGCTGCCACAAGGATGGCTTTGACTGGTGAAGAGATACCGGGAGTCCTAACTAGGAGTGGAACTGCAGCAACCAAGCTGTCAGCTTCAGATTGCCCAGGTTTGGGGTCGGTAAGTTCGACGGATGGGAGATGAGATCCGGAGTGGGATCTAGAATCCAAGGAGGATTCACAAGGTGAGACCACAGGTAAGGGAACCAAATTTGCCGAGGCCAGAATGGGGCAATGAGGATCATCCTGCTACCAAACCGTGAGGCTTTCTATAAGAGTTGCAGCATCAGGGGTAGCAGAGGATAAGCACAAAGTAGACCGGGTGGCCAAGCATGCACCAGAGCGTCTCTTGGAGTTTCCCCTGGAGGGGGGATTAGAGCGAAGAAATTGTCGCATTTGGTGTTTGATGGAGACGCAAAAAGATCACAACAGGGTTGCCCCCATATTGAGAATATCTGCTTCTCTACTAGTGGATTGAGAGACCACTCATACAGGGTAAGAAGGGTGCGACTGAGCTTGTCCGCTAGGATGTTGGTCCGTCCCGGAATGTGGGTTGCAATGAGAAAGCAGTTGGTGGAGATCGCCCATTCTCATACTCTCATGGCTTCGCGGCATAGGGGGTAAGATCTGGTTCCCCCCTGTTTGTTGATGTACCAGACAACCGACATGTTGTCCGACTGAATCGCAATCGTTCATATGGGGAGGAGATCCTGAAGTGCTTGCAACGAGAAACAGCACCGCTCTCATCTCCAGAACGTTGATATGCAGGGAGGTCTCTGTGTCGTTCCACGTGCCTTGGACTGTCCTGCCTGAATAATGCCCCCCCCCCACCCGAGGCGGGAGGCGTCCGTGGTCACCATGGCGAGAGGGGGAGAGGTGCAGAAGGGACGGCCCATATGGAGGTCCGAGGCTTGGAGCCACCATAATAGAGCCCTCCTGCAAGCCTTGCTGATAGCAATGGGGTGGTGAAGAGAAAGGGATAGAAAGGACCATTGCACTAGAAGTGTCCAATGCAGTACCCACATGTTCAGACGGGCGCATGGAAGAAGCGTAATCGCTGCCGCCATGGAGCTTAGTGCCCTCAAGACAAATTCCGCTGGCGAAGTGTCTGATTGGAGGATAGCCCGCACATGGAGTTGCAAATTCTGGATTCTCTCGGTGGTTAGGAAGGCTCGTAGCTCTCTGGTGTTTATTCTGGCACCTATGAATTCTATGACTTGTGTTGGGGACAGAAGAGATTTGTCGACATTGATGGTAATGCCTAACTGTGGGGCTAGGCAGAGAAAGAAGTGTCTGGCTGAGCAAAGTAGATGCCTTGTTGAGACGGTCAGGAGCCAGTCGTCCAGGTACGGAAAGACCTGTATTCCCTGGAGTCTCAGGTGGGACGCAATCACTGCTAATACCTTGGTGAACACCCTGGGAGCTGTGGTGAGGCCAAAGGGAAGGACCCTGAACTGATAGTGACTGGCTCCCAGCCGGAAGCGGAGGAACCTTCTGGATCTTCTGTCCATTAGAATGTGGTAGTACGCATCCTTGAGGTCTATAGAGCACATCCAATGGTTTTCCCTTAAAAGGGGGAGAATAGATTGAAGAGTGACCATTCAGAATTTTTCTTTGGTTACTGACAGGTTCAAGTGGGAAAGGTCTAGGATCGGTCTCAAGTCCCCTGTCTTTTTTGGCACCAAAAAGAACCTGGAGTAGAACCCTAATCCGAGCTGGTCTTGGGGGACGGGCTGGATGGCTCTTTTTCTTAGCAGCTGCTGAATTTCTGCCGTTGCGGCCTCCCTCTGATCAGGTGGTACATCGGGGAGGTTTTTGAGTTTGGGGACATGGAGTAATGGTATTTTGTACCCTCTGGATATAATGCGAAGCACCCAGCGGTCTGTAGTGATGGACTCCCATGCCACTAGGTGCTCCGAGAAGCGCCCCCCGACTGCCTCCAGAGTGGAGCAGCCGGGCAACCCTTCAGGGCTGCTGCGCGGGCCACTCAGAGAAAGGTTCCCTGGACCCAAAGTTTCTCGGAGCCCCTCTGCCCCTGGGGCGGCGTCCTCCCTGTCCTCCTCTGCCACGGTAGGACTGGTTGTCCGGAGTGGGTTGGGAATGTTGCGATTTCCGGAACCACATCTTCTTCTGACCCTTTTGGTTCTTCGAAAAGGACTGCTGGGGAGCACAGAAGCGGACTCCGACGGCAGACAATGTCTTCCCGTCCTTTTCGCTCTGGACAAGTGTCTCGTGAACCATTTTGCCAAACAGGGCAGAATCATCGAAGGGGGCGTTCGCAAAGGACGCTTTAAAAGGCTCCGCAAAGTCACAATGATGGAGCCAGGCCTGATGTCTCATGATTAGGCCTGCTCCGCTAGCCCTAGCGGCTCCCTCTGTGGCGTGGGACAATAGCCGCATAGTGGTATTAGAAATTGATCTCAGAGTGGCCATTCAGGTGGAGTACAACTGCTTGTCATCCGCCGACATGGACTCAGGGGGGGAGGCAGCGTATTCTTTGATAAGATCCCGCTGCATCCTGATGACATGTGCCATATAGTTCAGAGACCTTACTGAGAAGGTCGCTGAACTAAAAACCTGCTTCCCTAAGCAGTCCATCGAGCGGGACTCCTTGCTCGGTGGATAGACTGAGGGGCTCTCCTGAGCCAATTCCCTCTTCATGGCTGCCGCCGTCAACATGGCATCTACGGGGGGGCCCTTACTCCAGTGTGATCGGTCTGAGGGGGGCTAAGTATTTTGTCCGGGCATTTTGGTATTGGCTCCACGGTGTCCGGATCCTTCCACGCCCTGGTGGTAATGAGGTCCACCAGGGGGTCGGCCGGAGGGGACACCCAAGAGGTAGACGGGCCTGCTTCGAATGCCTCCAGAAACATGGACTCGTCAGAGGAAGACTTGGGGGCAGACCACCCACCTCTGATCCTCAGCATCTCCATGATGTCTCCAAAGGAGACATCCTCAGGGGGCGATCTTGGGGAGCCTTCCCCTTCTTCCAAGTCCGTGCCCTCGGTTAAGGACTCAGGGGAGTCCACGTGCCTCCTCTTGCACTTATGCTTGCGGGGCACTTCCTCGGGTGGGCTGTCTGAGGAGGCCTCGCCAGCAACATCTTGTTCCAATGGAACCATCTGTGACATTGAAGCAGGCTGTCCCTTTGGCCGGGTGATGGAAGCCTGGCCCAGCAGAGAGGGAGTGCAGGGAGGAGCCAAAACAAGGACCGGGGGTCCGGATGCTCTCAATAGAGCCCTCTCCACAACATCGAAGGCCGAGGGAGAACCACTCTCTCTTGGATCCGAAAGTTGGCTCCCACTCAGATCCGATGAAGGGATCAGAACCGGCGCCGAGACCATCGGATCCGAAGGACCAGTGCGCTCCGACCTGGACAGAGCTGAAGGCACACTGAATCCCCCGGATCCGAAGCTCGGGCCACGGCTCCGAGAGGTCGGATCCGACAGGCTCGAGGGCAGGGTCGGATCCAAAGAACCGAGTACTGTCGGCACCGACCCACCCCCAGCTCCAACGCTGCTCGGCTCCAAACGCTCTGAACCTAGATAGCGGATCGGAGAAGGAGCAATAGGGTGAAAAAAAGGTGTCGAGCTCCCCCCCGAAGGGGGGGGAGGCAAGAGCACTCCCATCTGCAGCTGGGCCTGGATGAACCTTCGCATCATCCGGTCCAAGTCTGCATCGGACATAATAAAAGTAGATCTCGAAGAGGTCACCGAGGCAGGCCTGGAATGCCGCCTTGATGACCTCGATGGAGATCGGGCCTCCTCCTCCTCGGGCCCCGGGGAGAAACAAGGGGATCGGAGCCGAGGAGGAGGAGACCTAGAAGCAGTGGAGGGAGAAGCCCGCTTAGCTGGTGGGGCCGAAACGGAGGTCTCGGCCCACCGCTTGTGGTGCTTCTCCCTCCGTTTCTCCCTCCTGGCCTCCCTGTCCTCCGACACTTTAGCAGGAGTTTGAGTCCCGGACGGAGGAAGGGGGGCAGGAATGGCAGCAACCACAGGCTGTGGAGGAGCCACAGGAGCAGCGGAGGCCGGAGCCGAGTCCGGGGGTAAAAGTCCCGCCAAGACCAGCTTCGACCTCCGCTCTTTCAGTGCCCTGGGGTTGAACACTGCACAAATGGTACAGCCTGAGGAGAGGTGTTCAACCCCAAGGCACCGAACGCACCGAGTGTGGCCATCAGCCGGGGAGAGCTTATGGCCACACTCGGTACATTTCGAAAAAATGGCTTTTGGGGCCTCAGCCATACTTAAAAGTAAAAGGTAGAACTACACAAACACACAGGCCCCAAAAACACAACACACACACACACTCGCTAACGACCAAACGAAGGGAGGGAAAAATCTAATTAAAGAAATATATTTTTATACTAAAGGGTACCTAACACTTACACACTTTATATTTTGAAACAAAAAAGGAAAGTTTGACAGAAAAATACACATTTGACAATTCACTTGCTGATCTTAAGGGGATCCCGCTATCCACAAGCACGGCAAACTAGATCTGAGGTCATGGAGGGTTAGCAGGGGATTATGGGTGAAGGGAGGAGCTAGGAGCTCGGATCCATTAGCTTGAAACAAGTTGCCGGCTCGGATCCGATATCGGATCCAAGACCCACAGGTTGCTGACAAATGAACTCCCTACTTCAGATCTTAAGTTTTACCTGTCTAAAAAGTTAAGTTTTAGTGGAGAGTCACTATTTTTAAAACAGCACGATAGATTGAAAGGGGGTGATCACTTTTGTATTTCGGTACTATGGAATACAGTAGAATGGCCAATAAATTTAAATAGTTGAAGGGGAGTGATTTCACAAAATGATAATTTTGTGCTTACTCACACAAGCCAGTGAAAGCAGAGGAAATGAGATATATGGTCAAATTAACATAAGAGGCAGGCAGCTAGAAAGACAGTGGTATTTAAGAACACAACAGTGACAGGGTGGGGGGGGGTGGAAAAATTTCTGTCTGACTCACAAGAAACAGAGCTTTGGTGTCTCTTGAAGTTTTAATATGCAGTTAAAAGCAGAACACAAGCAAAAAACAAGGTAAAGAAAACAAATCAAAGCGCTCAAAATATAAAAAGGCAATAAACCAGTACAAAATACAACAAATAAAAAGCAAACCAACCTTTCCCTCACAGCAAAGTTTAGCAGAGTCTGGGTGAGCCTTTCCAATAAAGCAAACTAGATCTGGGGTAATTCCAGGTGCATCATGGGATAGGGACTTGGCCTTGAGCTATTTGAAGACCTCAAGCTTTGCAAATGGCCGTATCGGAGCCAAGGGATCGGCTCCGAACACATCAGTAAAGAAGGAACGGCGAGACTGAACCTCACATGAATAGTTAAAAGAAACAAATTTAGAGACACTTAGCCCAGAGCTTGTTTGCATAACCTCCTTTTTCGCAGAGCGGCAAACGAGATCCGATGAAGCTAGGGGGTTGCATTATGGGTAAAGAGGGATGCCCACGAGCTTTGCTGAAGACCTTGAGCTTTTACAATGACCAAGATGGATTGGATAGATCAGTTGCATTATGGGTAAACAGGGATACCCACAAGCTTTTTGAAGACCTTGAGCTTTTAGAATGGCCAAGACAGATCGGATCTGACCCATCAGGGAGAATAACGGTGAGAATGACATTATCACATCAATGCATCCAAAAGCACTTTACCAGCTTCTGGAAAGTGACTCACAAGATGGCACAAAAAAACTCTATCGGAGTGCAAAGCAAATACAGAAAGATAAAGAAAACAGTTGTTAGACACTCTTCATATGGGATGCCAGCAGCTAACTGCTTACAAGTTCACAGGATATCAAAGGCAGATGGAAGGAGTATTTCTTGCAGCTTCTGAATGAAGAAAACCCCACAGAAGCTGCACTGCTCCAGACACAACCTACAATGAAAGAGGAGGAGGAGCCCAGCCTACAAGAAGTAAGAAAAGCACTAAGCAAAATGAAGTCAGGAAAAGCAGCAAGTTCAGATGGGGTAACAGCACATATAATCAAGATGCTGGGCAATATAGGGGAGCAACTGCTTCTGAGGGTATTCACAGCAGTATGAAGAGAAAGGTATATCCCAGACAACTGGTGAATAAGCAAACTAGTGCCTGTGTACAACAACAAAATGGACATTCACAACTGTGGGCAGTACAGGGGTATCAAACCCCTGTTCCACTGCAAGAAAGATTTGGAGAGGGTTAATGATAAACAAGTACACAGAGTAGTAGAAAGTAAGGTGGGATATGAGCAGTTTGGATTTAGATCAGGATGCAGCACAAGTGATCAAATGTTTGGAGTGAGACAGTTCAGAAGTACCTAGAGATGGGGAAAGACTCCAACTAGGATTTCATAGACTTAGAGAAAGCATATGACAAGGTTGCAAAAAAGCTGATATGGGCAGTCCTGTGGTGCTCTGAAGTCCCAGAAACACTGGTAGAATTAGTGCAGGCTATGTACAATCACTCAATTACTCAAGTGCAAACAGTGTTCAGTCTCACAAAGGGGTTCCCAGTGAGAGTGGATGTGCATCAGGGTTCAGTTATGAGACCACTACTGTTCATACTGATGATGGACTACATTAGCAAACACGTCAAAGGCAACAGGATTAATAAAGTTGCTGTATGCAGATGATGTGGCATTACAGGCGGACTCTCAGCAAGAATTTCAGCAAAGGACAGGGGAATGGAATGCAAAACTGAAGACATAAGGAATGAAACAGAGTACAGATAAGGCAGTTGTAATGACAGCAAATGAGGAAAATTAGAAGTTGAGAAATGGGACAGAAGGGAAAACAGTGAAACAGATTAACAGCTTCAGGTATCTGGGAAGGGTGACTACAGAGAAGGGAAGTCTAAATGAGGAGGTCAAAGATAGAATCAGTGGGGCTGCAGCCAACTGGCACAATGTCAAATGTGACATATGACAGAAGAATGCCAAAGAAGATGAAAAGCAAGGTGTACAAAACAGTGCTGCTACCAATACTACTGTATGGTACAGAAAATTGGCCAATAAAGGCAGAGCAGTTGAGCAAGCTAGAGGTGATGGAGATGAAGTACCTGAGACAGGTGGCAGGATGCACATTGTTGGGCAGACAAAGAAATGTAGACATCACAGCAGAAGCCAAAGCAGCTCCAATTGCAGAGAAGGTCAAAGAAAACAGATTGTGTTGGTTTGGGGACATGTAAAAAAAGTAGAAGACAACCTGGTGAAGTAGATTTGATACACACAAGAAGAAGTTATGAGGAAATAAGGGCATCCAGCAAACAGATGGATGGACTGTGTGAGAGAAGACCTGTGATAGTCAAACATGAAGAAGAAAGGAGAGTGGCAGTGAACCGACAGAGATGGCAGCAGTTGACAAGCCACCCTGACCCCAGGTAGAATATGGGAATATGGGAGTTGATGACTCTGGCTTGAAAAAAGAGGGAGCTGCTACTGTAGCAATAATCATTCAAACATGTACTTTTACTCCAAGATTACTTATGCAACTGTACTATGTCCTTTATACTGAATACTGCAGCAGTAGCCTAAGTTATACGAGTAGATTACCATAGCTTAGAACTGGGAGGTGGAATAAATGTGTATTTAAACTTTGGAACTCCCTTAAATTTCAACTACAAAAAATGGGCTATCAGACATCTACACTCAACTGGGAATTCACTCTTTAAAATATCCTCCCAAACAATATTTCTAAAACTGAAGCAATTACTCTGATTATTATTTTTCTTTTAATGAAACTTTATATAGCAACCAACTGGCTTAACCCAACTAACACTTCTTGGGAGAATTTTAGAATGATGGTGACCAAAAATCTATTAGCCCATAAAATACTAATCGACAAAGGGAACAAAAATATTAAACTCAGGAAGTTATGGGAACAAGTTTTTAATATTATTCTTGCTTAGCTCAACACAAATATTCATACTTAACTACAACTAAGAGGACTCATAACAATTCATATCCATAACGCACAAAAGTTTTTTTTTTCTTTTTCCTTTTCTCGTTTATATTTTTACTCACAATAACCCTTGCTGAATTGTAACACCCTTTCTCCCGAATATTGAAAGCATCTATGCATATAGTGTAGATAGTATTGTTTGATTGTTTTACTTCTTTTTGTATTACTCTCAATGTATAACAACTGTTTATTGTACATATGTGTTCCCTCTCTTTGTTGCATTTTGCTTGCTATTCTGTATTGATGAAAAGAATAAATAAAAATTATTGAAGAAAAAAAAAAAAAAAAAAAGAACTGGGAGGTGGAAGGGTTCAGGAGCCCCTGGATAATGTCACTATCAAAGCATGTCCTACAACTGGAAAAGGAATCCAGTTTGTAGTGATTTCTAAAAGTATACACGAAGGACCAAGTTGCTGCTTCTAGAATATTCCTACTCTTTTCAAACAGCCACAGAAGAAGCCAAGAGTGTACCTTGACCATGCCTGGAATAGTTTTGTTGTGGTGGGAATTACAATAGGTAATACCCTGAGACAACTATTTGGAAATAGTCTGCTTCAACACGTTGTCCTTTCTTACCATTACAAAAAATTAACAACTGATAGTACTTCTGAAATATTTGTTCTGTCAAGATAATACTCGAGTTGTCTGTGGACGTCCATGATATGAATTATCCTTTCTTCCTCATTTTTGAAAAGAAAACAGGGAGATGGACAGTTTGGCTTAAACTAAACTCGGGATACCAAATTATGCATAAAAGAAGGATTAGTTCTCAAAGAAACCCTGTTATTTGTGAAAAATGAGATACAATTGACACACCATAAGAGCTTACAACTGAAATGCTTGCAGAAGTCAGAGCAATCAGCAAAACTGTTTTCCATGTTAAGAACCTCAAATCAGCCAGTAGAACTAGTTCAAATGGAACAAACGTTAAGTTTCTCTAACACAAAATTCAGATCCATGGAACAGCTATCACTTTTCTGGGAGGCTTCTTCTGTAGCACCCCTATCAAAAATATTTTCAAATGAGAATGCATTGATAGAGGGGGATACATGGGCAAACATGCTGAAATGGCTGACAAATGAACCCTGACCGGAAGTAAAACAGGCCAAAGTATAATAACTCACACAAATACTGTTAAACTAGAGAAGCACTATCCCTTAATGGGTGCTTGCTATTCTGTTGGCACCGTTTAGAAAACAATTTTCATTTTGCTTACATACAATTTTCTAATAGGCTTTCTTGCTTCCATTAGTACCTGCTGCACATCCTCAACAAGCAGGTGCCTAAAAGGTATTCAGACCCAATCATCCAGGCAGTCCAGTTGTAGTTGTTTGGGGTCGATGTATCAAACACCCTGTTTTTGTGGGAGTTAAATCCAGTCTGTGAGGAAGCTTGTGGTAAGGGGCCAGAAGGGAGTCATCACACTGATCTTTAGGGAGTCCTTCTGAATCTTCAGAAGTACTCTGGATATTACTGGAAATGGTGAAAAGCATACAGAAACATTCCTATCTAAAGATCAATATGTACGTATACCTTTAAGAAGCTTTCTAGGGGCTTGCACAAGTGTATAAACCTTGAGCAGGTGTGAGCTTGACTGCCATTTTGTAGTAAGCTGTTGAGATGTAAGCATGCCTGTCTGTGCAGTCTGTCAATCAGTTTGTTTATATTTTGTACTGCTGCTATCCATCCTGATGTGTTTCTGTGTAACAAAGCATATAAACAAAGATGAGCAACATGGTGTCAGAAAGGGATCCAGAAATTCAGATTCTGGACAGAGAAGGAACTCGGTTAAAGGTGGAGGAATATATAAGAGTGGATCATCCCCACTGCACGTTTAATTCGCAAAAACAGGTCACAAACATATTTCAAGTATCAAAGCTTACTTAAATGATTTCTTACTTGCAAAATATAAAACGAAACACTCAGAACGCTGAAAATGAATTTCTAAGTAAACAAAATGCCCACAACTGTGACATATTGAATAAATATTCAAATGACTATGGAAAATGTTTGAAATAAAGTCCAAATCACATAAAATTAATAAAATAGGGAAAACGACTGTATGTTTTTCGAAGTAGCTTATAGCACATACTTTTTCACATTAATTAAAGCTATTCAAGATATCCGAAGTATACAAAGAGTTTGCATAATTGTGCAGTATTACAGGACAGTTATTTCGCAAAATACAGCCATTTCAAAGCCTATTTCCCAAAGTACAGTTTTTCGAAGAGTTTACTGTACATTTGAATGTTCTTAAAAGTACTGGCTGTGTGTGCTTGTTTGTACACAATTACAATATAATTATTTAATGTGTTTAAGCATACTTTGTTGGCATGGCTGATGGATTTTGATGTCTAGCTACACTTGTATTTGATAATAACATTTTAGAGAACTGGAGAGTGTTTGAGGAAGAGTACGATATTTTCATACAAGCTGCATTTTCTGATAAAGATGACCATACAAAGGCATTTATTCTGCTTAATTTAGCTGGTTCATAGGCCATAGAAAGTGTGTGTTCCTTTGTGTATGCACCTGCTGTATTTGTAGGAGATGGGGAAAACTGCAATATAATGGTACCAGCTGAGTCAAGGGAAGTCCCAGAGTGCTTAAAATGTAAATTTAAAGAAATCCATAACCCCCAAAAGAATATTACAATGGAAAGGCACTTATTTTATGCAAGAGATCAAAATCCTGGGGAAACTTTTGCAGCACATATAACTGACTCAAGAAACAAAGCTAAAACATGCAGATTTGGTGACTTAAGGGATGAGTTGATAAAAGACAGACTTGTGCGTGGTATTAAAGATGATGCTGTGAGAAAGATTTTGCTTCATGACAGTGATTTAACTTTGAATAAGACCATTGAGTTGTCAGATATTTTGTACTGTTCAGATAAATGGAACACCCATTAAGCTCAAAGGTGACACAGGTTCAAAGTGCAACGTTATGTCAGCAGAAACATTTGCTAGAGTATGTGCTGTTGAGAAGCTTGATTTGGCAAAGTGTGTGAAGTTTGTTGCTTATGGTGGTGAAGAAATTCAGACTGAAGGTTCAGTAGTGCTTTCATGTTACTCTTTTGGGAACAGCTATGACTTGCAATTTTTTGTGGTCAAAAGGTATGTGCAGTCATTATTAGGCCACAGAGACAGTTTAAAAATGAGACTACTTTCATTTAATAAGGAGGACCACCATGTAAGCTTAAAAGACCACTGTTCTAATTTTGCCCAGTCTATTTTTTTGTACCTATGCTGATCTTTTCAAAGACAAACTAGACAAACTCCCAGTTGTGTACTCCATGATGTCAGTCCCCAAAGTCAGTCCAACTGTCAGGCCAGACCGGAAAGCTCCAATAGCAGAACAGTGTCAAGGCTGAGCTAGGCAAAATGGTGCAAGGTGTAATTTGTCCAGTTGCAGAACCAACTGAATGTGTATCCTCCAAGGTTGTTGCTCATAAGAAAACTCAGATATCAGAATTGTACTGATCCATGAGATTTGAACAAAGAACTGAAAAGACCTCATCATCCAATATGTACAGTCAAAGAAGGTGCTGCTCTTATGCCAAATGTCACTTTTTTTTCTGTCTTATATGCAAACAGTTCATATTGGCAAATTTTGCTTGACAAGAAATCCGCATTGCTAACTACTTTCAGTACTCCTTTGGGCAGGTACAGATTTTTGAGAATGCCATTTGGGATAAATTCTGCCAGTGAAGTCTTCCAGCGCGCAAAGGAGCTAATTTTGTTCTGGGTATCCATGTGCTATTATAGTAGATGATATTCTAGTAGGAGGTAATGGTGAAGCTGAGCATGACAGAAACCAAAATTTCTGGAAAAAGCATATAAAGTGAATCTTAAGCTGAATCCTCAGAAGTGCAAGTTCAGGCTAAGAGAAGTTACTTATGTTGGTTATTTGTTTACCAGTTCAAACTTATGACCAGATCCTTCCAAGCAAACAGCAATTCTCAAGATCCCAGCTCCAGACAATTTTCAAGCCCTACGTTTTCTTGGCATGGTTAACTACCTAGGCAAGTTCATTCCAGACTTGAGCCAACTTTCAGCACCGCTTAAAGAGCTGACACGCAAAGATGTATCTCAGTCATGGTTAGAACAACATCAGAGAGCATTTGATGTCCTGAAAAAGAGAATTGCCAGTCCACCAACTCTCAGATACTATGATGTTCACAAACCAGTAACTCTTTCATGTGATGCTTCAAAATTTGGTCTTGGTGCAGTCATTCTTCAAGAGGGTAGACCAGTAGCCTAGGCGTCCAGAATGCTAATCCAAACTGAAATGCACTATGCACGGATAGAGAAAGACCTTTTGGCAATTGTGTTTGCATGTTCGAAGTTCCATGATTACATTTATGGTAGACCTATCCAGATTGAAACATATCACCAACCTCTAGTCACTATTTTGAGAAAGCCTATGCATACAGCTCCAGCCAGACTGCAATGCATGATGCTCAAATTGCAAAAGTATAATTCTAAACAAAAGGCAAACTTCTTTACCTTGCTGATACATTATCCAGATCACCCAGAAGTGCTGCTGAACAGCATGAAAATGAGAGACTTGATTTTGAAATCATGGAAGTGAGACTTTTTTTTCCCCACACATCTTAATGAGCTTAGAAGCATACAGCCTCAGATCCAATACTTCAGAAGCTCGACCACTTTATCAGTCATGGATGGCCTTCAAAGCAATCTTGCTTACCAGTAGAAGTGCAACCATATTTTCCTTACAGAGATGAGATTTTGTTTGACAATGGTATCATCATGAAAGGTCCAAAAGTGATTGTTCCAAAATCCTTGCAACAAAAGTATTTTGCATCACGGAACTGATTCTACCAAAAGAAGGGTGAGAGGACTAGTATTTTGGCCTTTTATGCCACAGGATATTGAAAGAGTACCTTCAGCTTGATCTGTATGTAATAGTACTAAGCCATATCAACAGAAAGAGCCACTTCAGCTAATCCAGATTCCTGAACTACCTTGGTCAACAGTAGCTACAGACATTTTCAAATGGAATGGTCAACATTACTTGGTGTTAGTAGACTCTTATTCAAACTGGTTCGAGACTGACCTACTTCCTAACCTAGCATCCGGTACTGTCATCATTAAGATGAAGCATCATTTTGCAGTCCATGGTAGCCTGCACAAAGTTATTAATGACACGGGTACACAGTTCACAAGCCAGCAGTTCAAAGCATCTGTTGAAGAGTGGGACTTTACTCATGTCACAGTACCCGCAGTCAAATGGTTTGGCAGAATGTGCAGTTCAAATTGCGAAACAATTACTAGAGAAGTCAAAACAAGAGTGATGTTTTCTTGATTCTCACAAATATTCCTTGTGATAAACATCTTGGTTCACCTGCACAGACACTTCTGTCAAGACAAACCAGAAGCACACTACCAATCAGTAGTTCATTATTGTTTCCATGGGTCAAGAACAACACATCAGTGAAATCCAACTTGTTAAAGAAGCGCTTATCCCAAAAGTCCTAGTATCATAAGACCAGCAAATTGCTAAATCCATTACAACAAGGGGAGATAGTGAGGATGCAGATGTCCAAAGGTTTTGATTAGACTGGTGTCGTAAAAAAGTGCATGTCCAGAGTCGAGATTGTACATTGTGGAATCGCAAGGAGTAGAATTTAGGCGGAATCGGAAACATTTGATCCCGGTGTCCGAGCCTGAATTGCTGCATCATACCTGCGAGAAAGACTCTGCATCTCAGAGTGAGTTTTCCAGCATTCCAGTTTCAGAGAACATTCCAGTAAATATCCTTGTTTCTGAGAAGAATCCCGAAACTAATGAAGCAAGTTGTTTACCAATGACTGTCACTGTTGCTAAACCCAATTCTGATGCCTATATCAATAGATCAGGTTGCATTTCCAGACCATGTTCTAGATACATGGCAACTTATTATTTATTTATTTATTTATTTTATTTTACATTTGTTGACCGGGCTGGTCTAGCTGGATATATTTCCATTTTCAGTTGAGGCCCGGGGAGAAAAGCTCCAAACAGTAAAAACATGAAATACAAACAATGAAGGAATCATAATTGTTACATAGTACATAAGCATAGTAGAAATAAAGTATGCATTTTTTTTTTTTTTTGTCAACCAGTATGTATCATTGTGATATAAGGACATGAATATTGTGTTTATTTTTCATTGTCTATACCATTGCATGTTTCTTTTCATTTAAGAGGGAGGGAGGGTGTAAGGTGTTGAGATGTAAGCATGCCTGTCTGTGTAGTCTGTCAGTTAATCAGTTTGTTTATATTTTGTACTGCTGCTATCCATCCTGATGTGTTTCTGTGTAATAAAGCATGTAAACAAACTACCCCACCTGTTCATCTTTAATGGGTAACAAGACGAGCGACACTATCCAAGGAAAACAAAATCACCTGCCTTACAGGCCTTCTTTCATGGAGTCCTGTAACAGAATTTTGTCAGTTGATTGTTGAGAGAGGAGGCACATAGGTCTACCTAATAAATTCTCCACAGACGGATCAAATCTCAGAAGACCCCCTGATCTAATTTCCATTCGTGAGGGTCTGCCTTTGTCCTGCTCATCTTGTCTGCCACACAATTTTGTTCTGATACTTTGCTTTGACAGAATGTAAGATGCCTGTAAAGTGAAACTGTGTTGTTAATCCATATCCCATGCTAACATAGCTAGTCTGAAAAGGGGTAAGATCTGGTTTCCCTTTGCTTGTTTATTTACCACCACACTGTAGTACTGTCTGTAACTACATGAAGAGGTTATAGGAACCACAGATAGTTCAGAGAGTTGAAAGCGTTCATAAGAGCTAGCATTCATTTTATGCTTATGTGCTTTTACCTGTATTTCTTGTCCCACAGATACTGTACTTTACTGCCCTTGACACTACTCCCCCCAAGCAAAGTCTAAGGTGTCTGTTCTGACGGACTGCTTCAGAGCATGAGGGGAAGTTTGGATTCAGCAGTATTTAATGTCTCCAACCAGTGATTTCTGTTTTCACAAATTCCAGAATTAAAACTTGAAAAGACAATGGGTGTTGATGCTAGGACCAAACTTCAGTTATCATTGTATCTTTCTCATGTGGAGTCTTGCAAGAGGTTTCATGAGACTCATGGATGCCATGAGACAGAATCCTGAGGTATTCCCTCACAAAGACAGAAGTTTGAGTGGGGAAACCCTGGAATAGGTCTAAATAAGAAGTTATGTACCTACCATAACGTTCCATGTTAGTTGTTTCTTTCTTGCTGGATGGGTTCGGAGCCGAACCTCGGCTCTGACTCGGCCAATACTAAAGCTCGAGAGCTAATTCCACCGGCTCGAGGCTCCCCTATATCCCACAATGCTAGGTGGTAACTACTCAGATCTCGTTTGATAGCTAAACCAAGCAGTTCTGGTCTCCACAGTATGGAGAAAAAAGAACCCACCTCTATATAAACCTGAATGTAAGCTACACAAACATAAAAGGGGGAATAGAGGTGGTAGAACATGTGGGAAGGAAACTCAAAAGGAAGATCCCAAAATTTCCTATCGGTCTGTCCAGGCTAGGGGGAAGGAGGGTGGGACGCAAGAAAGAAGGCGAGAAGAAGACAACTAACATGGAACGTTATGGTAGGTACATAACTTCTTAATGTTAAGTTGTCAATCTCGCCTTCATTCTTGCTGGATGGGACCACGTCCCTAGCACCTTATTCCGGGCAGCCTATCGGAACAGACTCTTGAGAACAGTGGAACCAAAGCTGGCACGGTTTCTGGAGGCCATATCCAATTTGTAATGTAAAATGAAGGTATGAGGAGAAGCCCAAGTGGCTGCTGCACAAATGGAATCTATAGGCAGCCTGTCCTGAAAAGCTACAGATGTAGCTAATGCCCTAATTGAATGAGCTCTAGGTCTTGAAGGCAGTTTTTGATGTCTGATTTCATAGATGAAGGTAATTATAGAGGTAAGCCATCTTGAGAGGGACACCTTAGTAACTGGAAGGCCCAAGTTCCCTTCCGCATAAGACAGGAAAAGTTGATCAGATTTCCTGAACTGTTTAGTTCTGTCTAAATAATATCTAAGTTGGCAGTGAACATCTAGAAAATGTAACTTTTGTTCCGACCTGT
Source organism: Protopterus annectens (assembly GCF_019279795.1). Taxonomy (NCBI): domain Eukaryota; kingdom Metazoa; phylum Chordata; order Ceratodontiformes; family Protopteridae; genus Protopterus; species Protopterus annectens. Next base: position 686,530,655 of record NC_056734.1, on the reverse strand, counting down.
TGGAATAGTCAGGGAAAAATACTGGGAGATCAATCGTTTGGTTCAGATTTGTCTCAGAGGAAACTTTAGGCAGGAAGGACGGATTAGTCCGGAAGGACACCCTATCTTTGTGGAAAACTAAATAAGGAGGACGACTGCACAAAGCATGAAGTTCAGATACCCTTCTAGCTGAAGTTATGGCTACTAGAAAAAGTGTTTTCCATGAGAGCAGCTTAAGAGGGCATGAAGCCGCTGGTTCGAAGGGGGGGAGGATCAAGGATGCCAGAACCAAATTCAAGTCCCATTGAGGTGGAGGATCTTTGATTGGGGGCTTGAGCAGAAAAATACCTCTTAAAAAGGCTTTGCAGAGCTTATGGGACATGATACTGGAGACTGAGACTCCTACATGAAAATTAGATATGGCAGCTAGTTGTACTCTAATGGTAGATGAAGAAGAGCCTAAATGGAAGAGCTCTGCCAGGAAGTCTAGGATGGACTGGATAGGTGCAGTGAAGGGGTCTATATTCTTTGATGCTTCCCAGAAGGAAAAACGTTTCCATTTACTATTATAAATCTTCCTGGTAGAAGATTTGTGAGAGGCTATCAGGATGTTCCGGACCGAATGAGAGATTGAGGGAAGCCTGGCTAGGGTAGGAATTGGAGAAACCACGCCATGAGGTTGAGAGACTGAAGGGAGTGGTGCAGCTGGCCCGACTGGTGGGTCAACAGGTCCAGATGCCAAGGCTGCTCCAATAGGTAATGATGGAGGAACAGAAACCATATCTGTTGAGGCCAGTAAGGGGCAATGAGGATCATTGTAACTCTCAAGGCGATAGCTTTCTGAATTAATTGAGATATCAGTGGAAAGGGGGGAAAAGCATACAGAAGTCCCTGGGGCCAATCGTGGACTAGAGCGTCTCTGGTGGGATGGCCTGGTAACGGGAAGAGAGTGAAGAAGTCATGACACTTGCTGTTTTGGGGAGTAGCAAAAAGATCGCAGCAAGGCTGGCCCCATCTTTTGAAGACTTCTTCCAGCACTGATTTCTTCAGAGACCACTCGTGGGGCATCAGAATGGCCCTGCTCAACTTGTCCGCAATCACGTTGGACTTCCCGGGAATGTGCGTTGCTATCAGAAAACGCTGAGAAGAAATCGCCCACTGCCAAAGTCTGAGTGCCTCTTGACATCAGGGGTAGGATCTGGTTCCACCCTGTTTGCTGATGTACCACACTATGGACATGTTGTCCGTCTGAATTGCAATAGTCCCCGTGGGAAGAGAGTGGTGAAGGGCTTGCAACGCTAAAAGCACTGCTCTCATCTCTAAGACATTTATGTGCAAGTGGCACTCGAAAGGTTGCCACGTGCCCTGGACTGTCCTGCCCTGATAATGCCCACCCCCCCCCCCACCCGATCAGGGAGGCGTCCGTTGTCACTGTGGTGACTGGGGGGGGGGACGAAAGGTCTGCCTTGGAGAACTTGAGGTGATGTGACCCACCAAGACAGGTGATTCTTGCATGATTGAGTTATTAATATGATGTGAGACATCGGGAGCTGTTGGAAGGACCATTGAGTAAACAGCATCCATTGTAGGATCCTCATGTGGAAACGAGCTAAGGGGAGAAGGGTGATAGTAGCTGCCATGAGTCCTAATACCTTCAAGACTACCCTGGCTTTGATCTTGTTGCATTGTAGTAGAAGGTAAACTTGTTTGCAGATATCTAACACTCTTTGCTCTGTAAGTCTGGCAGAAAGATTGAGTGTGTCTAAGGTGGCGCCTATAAAGGTAATAGATTGACAAGGCGACAAGGCAGATTTTTCGAAATTTATTGAAATGCCTAGAGCTTGGCAAGTTTGGATGGTGAAGTCTCTGGCTAGAAGCAGTTGATGTCTGGTGGTGGCAGTAAGGAGCCAGTTGTCTAAATATGGAAAAACCTGGAATCCTTGATGTCTCAAGTGAGCCGCGACCAATGCCATGCATTTGGTAAACACTCGGGGGGCTGTAGTGAGACCAAAGGGCAGGGCTCTGAACTGGTAGTGACTGGCTCCCAGCCTGAAGCGGAGAAACCTCCCAGAGCGTCTGTGCATTTTGATGTGGTAGTACGCATCCTGAAGGTCTATCGAGCACATCCAATTGTCCTGACCCAAGAAGGGTAGAATGGACTGTAGCGTGACCATCCGGAATTTTGTTTTTTTGATATAATTGTTTAACTTGCTGAGATCCAGTATAGGTCTCCAGTCCCCTGTTTTTTTTGGCACCAAAAAGAATTTGGAGTAGATTCCGGATCCTTGCTGGTCTGCTGGGACTGATTGGATAGCTCTTTTTGATAGCAGCTTTGATATTTTTAGTGCTGCTTGTTCTCTTAGACTGGGTGGAATGTCTGGAAGGGATCCTTTGGGTTGGGAAGGGGTGTGAATAAAGGGAATTTTGTAACCCTCGGATATGATTGACTGTACCCATTTGTCTTGGGTGAGGGAAAGCCAGGCTTTTGGGTACAGTGATAATCTTCCCCCGACTGCCTCCTAAGGTGAACAGCCGGGCAGCTCCTCAGGGATGCTGAAAGGGTTTATCAGAGAAAGTTTCTCTGCTACCCTGGTTTTGCGGACCTCCTCTGCCTCTAGGGCGGCGTCTATTGTTATTCCCCCCTCTGCCTCTAGAGGGGAATTGACCTTGTGCATCAGATGAGACTCCCTGAGGCTTGTGGAACCACATTTTTCCTCCCCTCTGACCTTTTGGATAAGGTCTAGAAGGGGTAGAAAAACGGACTCGCATGGCAGAGAGAGTCTTACCTTCCACCTCGCACCTAGTCAATGTATCCTTCACCTGAGGACCAAACAATGTTGAGACATCAAAGGGGGAATTGGTGAAGGACGCCTTGAAAGGGTCCGCAAAATTGCATAGCCGCATCCAGGCGTGATGTCGTAAAGCTACACCTGTGCTTGCGGCCCTACTCGCCCCATCAGCAGCGTATGAGATAAGCCACATGGAGGAGTTAACAATCGAATTCAGGGTTGCCAACTGGGAGTTCATTTTGTCTTGGAACCCCTCAGCTGTTGGATCCTGTATAGCCTCACCCATATCTTTGAGCAAATCTCTCTGGAGATGGGTGAAGTGACACAAATAGTTCAGCGACCGCATTGAGAAGGTCGCTGAGAAAAACATCCGCTTACCGTACCTGTCCATGGTCCTAGACTCCTTATTAGGAGGATGGACAGGTACTGAAGGATCGGCTAACTCCTTCTTAGTGGCTGCGGCCACCACCATGGCATCAACAGAGACACCTTTTGATAGAAAGTCCTTGTCCTTAGGGGCAGTAATAAATTTTGACGGCCTCCTTGGGTTAGGTCCCACTGAATCAGGGGCTGTCCAAGCCTTCCTTGCCACCACTTCCATAAGGGGGTCAAAGGGAGGGGACACCCAGGAGGTGGAAGGGCGAGAGCCAAACACCTCAAGGTAAACTGACTCGTCCTCTGAAGGGTTAAGGGTGGGCCAGTTCCCCCTCTGTTTCAGGATTTCAAGGATGTCAGCAAAGGAGACATCCTCAGAGGGGGATCGAGGAGAACCTTCAGATTCCAACAAGTCAGTGTCAGAGGTGATAGAATCAGGGGAGTCAATGTGCTTCCTCTTGCACTGTCTCTTCCGAGGGGGTTCTCCTACCGGATCAGGAGAGGCCTCGGAAGAGGAGGAAATTCCCAATGGGGAAACCTGAGGAGCTGGCTCTCTGCGGTCTGATACAAGGGGATGGGTAGAAATCACCGCAGGCACTGAAGACGGAGGAGCTGACGGAGCTGACTGTGGGGTAGACACTGGGTCTAGCACGCTCTGCATGACCTCGAAGGCACCCCTATCATGCAAGGCCGGAGGTCCCCACTCCAAGGAGACAAGGATCCCCCTGGCACCGACAGAAACGGCTCCCAGGCCGATGTCGGAGCCAAACTCACCAGCGCCGAAGCTCCGAGAGGGAGAACGGGGTTGGACAAGGGTCCGATGCCACTCGCACCCTCGGAGCCAACGAGGGAAGCCCGGCGCCGAGATCCCTCCAATGAGGAAATCAGAGCAGACGACGGAGCCGAAAGGGAAGGTATCGGCTCCGAAGCACCGACAGCCACGGCTCCGATGAGCCCTGGCTCCGAACTCAATGGAGTTGGAGGAGGAGGAATAAAATCAGGGATGGAAATAGCCGCTGACTGTTGAGTAGGGCTATGCAGCATTTGGGCCAGTGCCTCGGACTTGAGAAGTCTACTCACCACCCTTTGTAAATCATGGTCGGATAGCCTGGAGGACTGAGAGGAGTGAGACCTATGGCTCAGTTCTGATAAAAGAGGAGATCCCAGTGCCGAATGTATGGAGCCAATGGAAGGGGACCTAGACCTCTTCTTAGCAGGTGGCTCCGATAAGCCTATCGGAGCCGACTGAGTCTTGTCAACCTCGGCTCCAGCCGGAGCCAAGGCGATAGTATGAGACTTAGAAACATCGGCTCCAGCCGGAGCCGATGTCGAAGCTGATCTAATGCTTCCAGGGGATGGCTCAGAAACTGGAGCCGATGGTCTGGAAGTCTTAGAAGGCTTCCCCGACACAGACTGAGTCGGGGGGCCTTCAGGCTTTAACAAGCCACGCAAAATCAATTTATTTTTGCGTTCCTGCAGGACTCTAGGGCTGAATGCATGACATACAGCACATGAATCTTGCAGGTGCAAAGGTCCCAGGCAATATACACAAGAAGTGTGACCGTCTGTCAGAGACATTTTCTGACAGCATGAATCACACTTCTTGAAGCCTGAGACCTTGGAGTCTTTAGACATCCTAACTTAGTGTGAAAAAACACAAGCACAACACACAAACACACCCTTAAGCAAAATATAAAAATTCAGTCACACTGAAGGACTAGGGGAAGGAGAGGGAGAGGCCAAAGGCCTAAAAGTTAAGAAGGGAATAAAAAGGGGTTTTAGACACTAGAGGGGAACCCAATTTACTTGGAACAAGCTCCGTGAATTTAGAAAGTCCACTTTATTCACCTGTTATAACACGACAATCCAACGAAACAAAATACATAGAACATAGAATTTAAAAATGAAAATGCTGGTGTACTAAGCGCTTTCACCCCTCTGTTAATAGGGCATCTTCAGAGTACAAAAACTGTTTTACTGTGCTGCAGTTTAAATAGTTAGCTATTGCGCTAATTGCTCTAATCAACATAACAATTTGTGAATAAATAAATTGATTAGTTAAATAAATGAATAAACAGAGTCTTCACTGAATGTTTATATCTGTCACACAACCTTAAAACATATCTGTAAACACTTATAAATATTACAATTCCTTAAAAATATATATATACTTCTGCTAACAATTGTGCATATAATACATATATGCAACAAGTTATAAAATGTGTTATTAGTTAGTTAAAAACAAAAATAAAACATATGTATAAATGTAAATAAATATTTTATTTGAATTGTTTTGTTTAAATTATTCTGTTTAAATTATTTATTTAAAATGTTTTGAAACCTGTTGAACCTGTATACATGTATAAATACATAAATGTTACTGAAGAAAATTTTACACGGTGAAAAGTTGTAATAAATTGTAGTAATTTGTATGAAATTTAAATATATGTATTAAATATAAAAAATTTTTTTAATACTTGTATATAAAATTTAAATATAAAGTATAAAATATAAAATATAACATATTGTTCATTGTGACTGTACAAATTTTGGCTCTATTTATATATATTGAGTTTGGTTTTTGTTTTTTCCACAATGGAACAATTATTAAAACAACACTTAGGGGTTACACAGCGACTAATAAACCTAATGCAAGAAAACCGTGATTCAACAACAACTGAGAACGAAGTCACCATTACAGATTCTCAAGAGCAGCTATTTACGTTGCATTCTACTCCTGGAAACAGTCCGAATTTACAGTCTGCTAGTAATGGTTCAGCACGTTTTATTGGAGGGGAAACACAGGCAAAAGCAGGAAATGTCAAACAATATGTACCGCTTCCGAACGTCGCGATGAACACTAGGGACTACAATAGAAGCAACCAGCGGCAAGACCAGAGGTTTTCGGACATAAGGGATATTTTAAAAGCACCTAGTTTTGCATCAGTTGTCAAAAGGAATGTGAATGATATGGGTACCATCAACAAACAATTTATGGATTTTGAAAAAACATTGAAACGTTTCAAGACTTTGCAAATGGACAATGCTTTTCTTGAAAGGTCAGTTGAACTTGGTCAAGTGCCAAAAGGGTTACGCATTTTTAAGTTACCATTTGGCTTTCAAGAAAACAGTCCATTGTTTGACGAATTGCTTAGCCTGTTTGACAAAACAGGTATGGAATTGATTAGATTAATCATTAGGAATAATAATATAGAGTTAAGCAAACTAAATGTCACACTTTTAGAACTAGATAAGAGTATTAGAAATGACCTTTTATTTGAAATTAATAAACACAGAATGGAAAACATTTTAAAAGATATGGACCACTTTGTAAAGAAAGGTCTTGATTTTAAGAATAAAAAATTGAATAGGGACAGTTTGGACTATGTCAATAAGAGAGCATACACACATTTTAAACAATATAAATATTCCAAACCAAGAATTTATAATGAAGGGAATAATACAGGGACACCTATAGACGGTGACAACAACAATGGACACAAGACACAAAACAACAAACATCACAAAGTGGATAGATTTGTTGGTAACAATCGAAACACAAGTGACAATGAACATGACAGTGTTTTTTTAGAAGAACCAGTCCTGAGGCGGTCAGAGAGATTATGGGACCGACATCAGGACGGTTACTATCAGAAAACAAACAGGAAGGGGAACAATTTTCACAGGAAGAACACTTATTATTAAATGTCCAAGGGTTGTACAAGTCAATTGTGATTCCAGACAATACTGACCCACATTTAGAAATAAACAAAGACGTTATGGAGACAACGCGTGATTTAGAAACTATAGACACATCAAAGGAGGAATTGTCCTCTGGCTTGATTGAAGATAAACAGAATAAAATAGTCAACATAGTTGGTGGGTTTGTTATATACAACTATACAGCCACTACATTTGACAATGGTTGTTTTTCCCTTCTCAAAAAAGGATTTACTTTTGTTCCAAGTTACAAACTAGATATAGCTAAGTTACTAGTCAACCTCAAACTATATACCAGATTATTGAATCTCAAAATGTATTTTGCAAACCAGAAGAACGGAGTAAATTCAGAAGTTGGGACAATAACTTTAAAAAGAGGAAGTACAGTTATACCACCTCACAACCCTACTATTCATTTATTTGAGAATCTATGTACAACACAGTTCCGCAGATCAATGAAGTCAACACAATTTTGTCAAGACAACCTCACAAGCAACGAAAGATTTTGTCTGAAGGTATTAACTAAACAAAACAAATACAGGGTGATGAAGCCCGACAAAGGGGGTGGGGTGATTATAATGAACAAAGTTGACTACATTAAGAAGATGTCAACTATGTTAGACAAAGGACAAACTTATGAGAAAGTAAACAAATTTGATATGTACAAGGCATACACCAAAATAGATTGGTTACTCTACGAATACTGGATTGATGGGATAATAGAAAAAGGTGAATATGACTATTTATTAGTAGAACACCCAGTAGTACCATCTATTTTTGGGATACCGAAAACACACAAAAGCATAATAGACCCACCACTCAGACCCATAGTTTCTGCGAAGGGTTCTAAACTTGAACCTATAGCTAAATATGTGGACTATCATTGTAAGATTCTATTGGAACAATTTCCGCACATTATTAAGGATTCTTGGGACTGTTTGGATAAGTTAAGAACATTTAATAACCTTGGTTCTAAAGATGACTTTTTAATGATAACAGTAGACGTAATAGATTTATTTTCAGTGATTCCCCACAAGGAAGGGTTGGATATGTTTAAGAAACTTATTCACAATTATAGTAAGCAACATATAGTGAAGAAAAGACTTTTTTTGGACATGATTGAAATGGTGCTTAACAACAACTACTTCTACATGGAGGGTGATTTTTACAAGCAGGTTACTGGAGTAGCAATGGGGGCCAGGTGTGCCCCCATTTATGCAAATTTAATTTTGGCACAGTGGGAGAAGGAAATAGTTTTTCCTTCTACATTTTGGACAAAGGTATTGTTTTATGTGAGGTACCTGGACGACATATTGGTATTTTGGAAAGGGACAAAGAACGAATTTACAGATTTTATGAATTATCTCAACACTTCGACAAGTTTTTTGAGATTCACAACAAAAATACACGATGAGATTTGTGACTATCTGGACATTAAGTTATATCTTAAGGACAACATAGTAGAATCTAATATTCATCACAAAGAGACATACTCCAATTCATATCTACATTATACAAGTTGTCATCCACAATTCCAGAAAACGAATTTGGTGAAAGGCCAAATGATAAGGTTATCACGAATCATCAGTGAGGACACAAATTTTATAAAGGAATTAAAAATTATAGAAGAGATGTTCATTGACAGGGGTTATCCTTTGGACTTCACCAATAAAATTAAAGACGAAGTGGTAAACAAAAGAAAGAATACTTTTAGACCTATCATTAAATATGGGTTAGTGAAAGATATTAATATTGACAAAACTACAGACAAAGTGGTAACGTACAACGATAGATTTATTTTACCATATAATCAAATATCCAATACCATAACAAGGGTATTACAAGATACTTGGACATGCGTTTTTTCTAATAACCCAGAAATTATAGAAACCATAGGTGACAACCCCAAGATTACCTACAGTAGAGGAAAGAACTTAAAGGGAATCATTGAAGGTAGTGAACAAATCATTCTGTATATCAAAAATGAGTAAATGTGGGTTATGCAGAAGTTGTAAATTTATTAACGACGGTCCTTACACTATGGTTCAAGGATATGATAGGTCAATTCAATGTCCCGGTTATGTCAATTGTAATACTAAGAGAGTTATCTATTTAGCAACATGTATTTCCTGTGCAGCTTATTATGTGGGAAAAACAAACAGAAGGCTAAAGGATCGGATATTAGAACATAACAGGGACATTAGGAACAAAAGGACAACAAATGCTTTATATGTCCATAGTATTAAATGTGAACAATTCAAGAGATTTGTGTTTTTTGTTAGAGATCGCATTCCCAATCAATATGAAAAGGGAGGTGACCTTGACAACCTACTACTTACTAAGGAGTGTTTATGGCAACTTAGGTTGAATGCAGACACAACACCTGGTCTGAATGGTTCTATTTCTATTTCAAGTATTTTAAAATGGAAATCTCTTTATATATAACGTAATACACCAAGTGTATTTTCCTATACACAAATGGGTTGACTATGTAAAAGAACTATCAACAAACACAATTATTAACATTTTAAAATGTTTAAGTTATAGAGTTAGAATTGGACAAGACAAATTTATTTCATACTCATTTTATACATATATTTTATTTTATAATCATTTACATGCATTTATCAATATGTAGCATTCACCAAGTTTTTTATACACATGATAGGTCCGAACTGGAACATATTTACTACATTACATATACATTTTATATGTTATATTTTATATTTTATACTTTATATTTAAATTTTATATACAAGTATTAAAAAAAATTTTTATATTTAATACATATATTTAAATTTCATACAATTTACTACAATTTATTACAACTTTTCACCGTGTAAAATTTTCTTCAGTAACATTTATGTATTTATACATGTATACAGGTTCAACAGGTTTCAAAACATTTTAAATAAATAATTTAAACAGAATAATTTAAACAAAACAATTCAAATAAAATATTTATTTACATTTATACATGTTTTATTTTTGTTTTTAACTAACTAATAACACATTTTATAACTTGTTGCATATATGTATTATATGCACAATTGTTAGCAGAAGTATATATATATTTTTAAGGAATTGTAATATTTATAAGTGTTTACAGATATGTTTTAAGGTTGTGTGACAGATATAAACATTCAGTGAAGACTCTATTTATTCATTTATTTAACTAATCAATTTATTTATTCACAAATTGTTATGTTGATTAGAGCAATTAGCGCAATAGCTAACTATTTAAACTGCAGCACAGTAAAACAGTTTTTGTACTCTGAAGATGCCCTATTAACAGAGGGGTGAAAGCGCTTAGTACACCAGCATTTTCATTTTTAAATTCTATGTTCTATGTATTTTGTTTCGTTGGATTGTCGTGTTATAACAGGTGAATAAAGTGGACTTTCTAACTTCACGGAGCCTGTTCCAAGTTTTTACTGGTTTTTGTGTACTTGCAAGTTACATTTTGTGGGGAACCCAATTTAAACTACTGAAATACTACAAATAAAACTATGGTAAAAGGAAAAAAATTAGGGGTTGAAATAGAAGTTTCTAATTAGAAAACTTACAAACCTGCCAGAGCCGGTAGAAGAAGCACCTCTTCAGCTAAGCGGCAAATGAGATCTGAGTAGTTACTGCCTAGCATTGTGGGATATAGGAGAGCCTCGAGCCAGTGGAATTAGCTCTCGAGCTTTAGTATTGGCCGAGTCGGAGCCGAGGTTCGGCTCCGAACCCATCCAGCAAGAATGAAGGCGAGATTGACAACTTAACATTAAAGATTTATTCCTTATGTGGAAGAAAAGCTCTTTGTATTAAGCTGTCTAGTGGACACCATGGAAATGCAACCATGTGTGATGGAGTCAGAAAAAAATGTTTGAATGTTCTCTTGGAATCCCAGCCAGTGTAGATCTCTCTCACAAATGAAAAGTCCTCAACACTTAGAAAAAGATTCTGAAAAGATAAGCAAGATGTCTAATTGAAAAATGTGGACACCTTGTGTCCTGCAACAGGATACGACAAGAGCTAGACACGTCCTGAACACTCTTGTATCAGTGGATTGCCCAAATGGTAAGGCAGAGAACCAATAGTGTGATCCAGATGCACAAAACCTTAACAAACGCCTGAAATCTGCATGAATAGGAATGTGATGATATGCATTTTTTTAAATCTAAGGATACTAAAAATTTCAAATGAGGAAGAAGGAGTAGCTGGTTGAGAAGTGAAAGCATTTTGAACTTCGGCACTATCACAAACTGATTCAGGAAAGAAAATACAAAGGAATTTTCTTTCTTTGGCACTAAAAACATTCTTGCATAAAATCTTTTTCATGACTGTGACAGAGAAAATACTTCTATTACCCCAGAGGCAGCATGTGGTGTAGGACTGGAGGAACAGAAGGGTTTGGTCTGGCTGAAGAGGAGGAATCCCCTAGAAAGGAGGAATTTCATCTCTGCCATTTGTATCCTAGCATTTGTCTGAAACAATCTGTTATGAAACAGAGGAACTGATATTCAGACTTTCTGAAAGGGATAAGTGACTGCCAGGGTGGGAAGGGAAACAACATCCCTTAGTCAGTCTGTCTTATTTCACTGTCCTTCATTCTGGGGGATTCCAGCTCTATTTTTGGAGGCTCCCTGACACTGCCTTTTAAACATTTGCTTACCAGCATTCTGCTGACAGTTAATTTTATTTCTTGCCAAAACTGGACACAGGAGCAGAAAATCCTTTGGAAAAGTTAGTGAAGCAGGGATGCAAATATGAGAGATTCCCTGTATCAGTTTACCTCTCTCATACTTTTTGATAACATCTGTAGCAGAGGGTTCAAAAATAAATCTCTATTCAAAAGATAATTCAAATTTTCACTTTTGACATCTTCTGAAAGGTTCTAAGAATGCAGCTGTGCAAACCTCCTCAAAACAGTACCAGTGGCAGCAGCCCTGGAAGAAGTATCTACAGAGTCATAAGCACTTTAATGAGTAGTAACCTGAGAAACAGAAGAAACTAGACTACACAAAGCAGATTTCCCCATAAGAGGAAACTGCAGCTAAAACATTCCTCATACTTTCACAATTAGTATAAACTGAAACATACAAGCCTGACAATTCAGAATTCTAAAAATCAAAGTTGCAGAAGAATACACTTTTTTCATACTTATCAATAGCTTTACCATCCTTATCCAAATGAGAAAGATTAGAATTAATACAATTCTTAGCAGCTAGATTAACTAAAACTACAGTTGCTGGGTCATGTCTGGGATTAGCTTATAAAAACTTGAAAGACTTATGCACTTTGTGCATTGTAATTTCTTTCTTAGGAGCAGCAAGTTGACTGTCAGGGAAACCACAGGATGTGACAAACACTCCTCCAGTACAGACAGCACTGGTGAAGGTTCTAGGAATTCCAGTTGTAACAATTCAAAGTACTTACTAAGGGACTGAGAAACCTCACTCCCACAGAAAACACTGACACATTCTGGAAATAGTCACAAAGAAAGTGAATCCCTCAATGGCAGCTTCAGATATCATACTCTCCTCAAAATCTGAATCAGAAATTTGTGGACAAAAATCTGCATCTGTCCCTTCACATTCTCCTACAGATTCCAAATCTTGAGGATCTTCAGGAAAAAATGAATCCCTTTACCTTTTACCAGAAACCACCTTATAAGAAGGGTCAACAGCCTGTACAAGACCATGAGCTGTGCTCAATAAATTACCCCTGCCAAGAGTAACTGACACAAAAGAAGATACATTTTTTTCTGTCTTTCTGACAGGAAAGTTGGGGCAAATATTCCTAATATTGTCAGCAATAGCTTCCCCAGGGATGGGCACAACATTCTGGCTAAGCAAAGGCACATCCCCTGCCTCTTCTCCCATGACCGAAAAGACTGGGTCTCCCTTGCCCACTGAGGTGACCCCAACAACCACAGAGGAAGTGGATATCCTATGGTCCATGGTAGCTGTATGGACAATACCAGAGAGGATCTGAGGAACCAGCTTTGATCACCGCAGAGTCCTCCACCTGCAACTGTGACAAACTACCAACCTCTTGTGATGGCAAAGGCTACTTGGGTAACTTTTTCTTTTTGTGACTGGAAGAAGGTCCAACTTGGGGATTGATAATTTGTTCCATGATAAAGTCGAAAATGATGCTTGCTTACTGGAGAAGCTTAGCAGCAGTAATCAGTAAAACAGGAAAGTAACAAAAAGTCACCTTTTCTCCACACAAAACACAGTAAAAAGCACTTTCCCCAACCCCAAAAAGGAAAACAAGCATAGTTTTGCTACAGAAAAAGTTGTTTTAAGCAATGTTTTAAAACTAAAGTAAAAAAAAGTGCGCTTCCGTTTAAAAGTATATAAAAGTAATGTGATAGTCACTAAAAAATTGTCTTCTGTAGCTTTAAAGTAGTTGTTTTTTTCCCAAAAAACTTAGTTTAATCAAATAAAAAGTAATGCAGAAAGTTTTTTTCCCTAAAGGAATTTATCTGCCCAGCAATGGAACAGCATTAGCAGACTGTCAATTTTTGAAAGCTTGCACAGGCGTGCTCTTCTTAGGGCTACAAGTTCATAGGCAACTGTTAAGCTAGACGCCCTTACAGGTTATTTTAAGCTTAGTCAACTTCCCTCAGAGGTGAGAATCAAATCCTGTACCTTGTGTCTGTGAGGTAAACATCTTAACCATTATGCCAACCCACCCCCTCCCCCCATGAAAAGGAAATCTCTGAAGGGCTTGGCTCCCAAACCTGTCTTATAGTCGGGTCAGCTTGAGCTTTCTAAGGGTTTGGGCTTGTGGAAGATGCCCTGAAGCTTTGGAAGCTGGTCGCTGTTATACCCCATATGTAGGCTATAACCCCTACAGCTTAGGCTACTGCAGCAGTGATCAATATGAAGAATATTCATTGATGCCATGTACCTCAGAATCTTGAGAAACTCCCATGCACATGCATGGTTTTGACTGAAGAAATTCAGTAACAAGCCTACTTTGGAGGAAGAAAGGCGCTTCCCAAGGCAGAGTCCAACATACATCCCAAGAAAATCATTCTGTGAAAAGGGATTAGAGAAGACCTCTGAAAGCTTATGTGAAAACCCAGACTGAGTAGAAGTTCCTGAACAGCTGCTAAAGGCTTTTGACACCTGAAAAAAAGAATCTCCAAAGATAAGGATATGGAAAAATATAAATACTTTGAAGTCTGCTGTAAGCAATGCCTAGAGCTAGGCATTCTGTGAAAACTCTTGGTTCTGTGGACAGCTCAAAGGGTACAAAAACAGAGATCTGACACTGTAGACCAGATGCAGTAAATCTTAAACTCCTGAAATGATTTTCAGTGGGGAAGTGATGACAGGCATCCTACAGATCCAGCTTTACTATGAAAGCTAGTGTGAGAATCAGAGGTACAAGAGACTGAAGAGATAACATCTTGAATGTTAGAATCTTGACAAAAAGGTTTAGAAAAATAAAGGTCCAGTGCAGACCTTCAGGACTGTTCAATTTTAGGAACTAGAAAAACATTCTTAATTTAAAACCGTTACCTTGGAGACTGGTGGGTACAGGTTCTATGACTCCCTGAGACAACATGTAGCAAGATGGAAGGAAGTAGAGAGATCTGATTCCCCGGACATGAAAGAATCCCTTAGAAAGGGGAGGGCTTCCCATTGCCAAGTGTACACCCACTGGATTACATTTATATGTCTGAGACATTCAGATTCCACAAGGGGAGGTGACATCTCAGAGAGATTGAAAGGTTGCATGATGGGATGGGGTAACAATCTGAAAAGGAGTATGGTCATGTTTTTTTTTTTTTCTTCCAAAACACCTCTACTGAACTATCACTTGTGACAAAGGCAAATTAGAATTCATATAAAAGTACTGAAACTATATTAACATAGCAAACATTAGACTTCACATATATTACTACACATCATATAACCTAAGCAATATTACATAAATTATTAAATTTCTGCTTTTTTTTTTTTTTAAAGAAACATCTTCATTAAACCATCTCTTACTACATAAGCAATCATACATTTATATAAATGAAAACAAACCACACGACACAATCCTGGTCGCAAGCATTTTACATCACAAACCATACTGACACACTCCCAGTTGCAAACATTATACATCACTTACAGTGCAATGAAAAAGTATTTGCCCCCTTCCTGATTTCTTATTTCTTTGCATGTTTGTCACACTTAAATGTTTCAGATCATCAAATTTAAATATTAGACAAAGATAACCCAAGTAAACACAAAATGCACTTTTTAAGTGATGACTTTATTAAGGAAAAAAAAAACTATCCAAACCTACATGGCCCTATGTGAAAAAGTAAGTGCTCCCTAAACCTAATAACTGGTTGTGCCACCCTTAGCAGTAACAACTGCAATCAAGCATTTGCAATAACTGGCAATGAGTCTTTCATCGGTGTTAAGGAATTTTGGCCCACTGTTCTTTGCAAGCCATATTGGAGGGTTTCCGAGCATGAACCTCCTTTTTAAGGTCATGCCACAGCATCTCAATTGGATTCAAGTCCGGACTTTGACTAGGCCACTCCAAAACCTTTGTTTTGTTTTTGTTAAGCCATTTAGAGGTGGACTTGCTGGTGTGTTTTGGATCATTGTCCTGCTGCAGAACCCAAGTGTGCTTCAGCTTGAGGTCACAAACTGATGGCCGGACATTCTCCTTCAGGATATTTTGGTAGAGAGCAGAATTCATGGTTCCATCAATCACAGCAAGTCATCCAGGTCCAGAAGCAGCAAAGCAGCTCCAGATCATCACACTACCACCACGTTTGACTGTTGGCATTTTGTTCTTTTTCTGAAGTGCTGTGTTACTTTTACACCAGATGTAATGGGACGCACACCTCCCAAAAAGTTCAACTTTTGTTTGGTCATTCGACAAGAATATTTTCCCAAAAGTCTTGGGGATCATCAAGATGTTTTTTGGCAAAAGTGAGACAAAGCCTTTATGTTTTTTTTTTGGTCAGCAGTGGTTTTCACCTTGGAACTCTGCCATGCATGCCATTTTTGTCCAGTCTCTTTCTTATGGTTGAGTCATGAACACTGACCTTAACTGAGGCAAGTGAGGCCTGCAGTTCTTTAGATGTTCTGGGTTCTTTTGTGATCTCTTGGAAGAGTTGTTGCTGCGCTCTTGGGGTAATTTTTGTAGGCCTGACACTCCTGGGAAGGTTCACCACTGTTCCATGTTTTCTCCATTTGTGGATAACGGCTCTCACTGTGGTTTGCTGGAGTCCCAAAGCTTTAGAAATGGCTTTGTAACCGTTTCCAGACTGACAGATGTCACTTTATTTCTCATCTGTTCTGGAATTTCTTCAGATCGCAGCATGATGTCTTCCTTTTTGGGATCTTTTGGCCTACTTCACTTTGTCTGACAGGTTATATTTAAGTGATTTCTTGATTCAACGGGTCTGGCAGTAATGAGGCCTGGGTGTTGGTAGTGAAACTGAACTCAGCTTTCCCAAAAATGCGATTAACCACAGTTACTTCATGATTAACAAGGGAGGCAATTACTTTTTCACATAGGGCCATGTAGGTTTGGATAGTTTTTTTCCCTTAATAAATAAAATCACTTAAAACTGCATTTTGTGTTTACTTGGGTTATCTTTGTCTAATATTTAAATTTGTTTAATGATCTAAAACATTTGTGTGTGACAAACATGCAAAAACATAAGAAATCAGGAAGGGGGTAAATACTTTCCAATTGCATTTTATAATCTACCCAATCTTTCTCACTCAAACATGTAACTCACGTAAGTCCTCCTGCCTTTTAGGCTTCATTCCTCCCTTGTATGTATTTTTCCCACAATTCCCATTTTTTCTTATGTAGTTTGCTCCTTCCCTTTTCTAAAGATCTAAACTCTAGTTGTTTTATCTCTGTTACTATATTCACTACTTTCAGTATAGGTTTAGATTCTAAATTCCATTTTCTGGCAACTGTATTTTTGGTGGCCACCATTATTAGTTACAGCAAGGCCTTGCCATATCTAGGCAATTCAGATTCTGTATCACAGCTCAGAAAAATCATCTCCCTTGTCAGACCAATCTGCCCACACAGCATCTCCAACAGAGCATCCCGCATGGAATCCTTAAAGTCCATCAGCTTACAGAACTCCGAGAATATATGTTCCCAATTGCCTCTTTCTTCCCCTTCACACTTCCAATATTTACTGTCTACCTGATGAAAAATTCTCTGGAGTCTACTTGGGGTATAAAAATATCTACGTAAAGATTTCCAGGCAAAAATCCTAAATCTTCTAGATTTTGTTACATAGTTGGGAGACATACATATATCCTCCTAATATTTCTTTGTGAACTGCTTATCCAATCTCTCATATCAACCCTTACTAACCTCCTCTGATTGATTCTTATAGTTATTGTGCAATATTTTATATGGTCTACCAATTATTCTTTTTTTAATGGCAGCTTCTGTTCTAGATTCTATTAAAACTCTATCAGTGCTGGCCTTTTGTTTAGGACCCCCTTATTTCCTTCTCTTTGCCTACACTCTGATATCAATCCCTGATAGGGAAGGCAGTCTCAACCATATAGTTCAAATAAATTCATGGCGACTTCCCATTCTATCATATTTCCCTCTCTAGTTACTTGCTCCCAATACCTTGGTTCCCTTTCCAGTTTTCTCCAATAAATTCCAGCCCTGTCTTGCCTATTGTCTATATGGGTCAATATTATATAAGCAAACGCACTAAATTGCGAACACTATATAATCAACCCACTAACACTGAAAAAACAAAATGTCAAACAAACAGATCAGCGATTTTTTTCCTAGGGAAAAAAATCACTGATCCATTAAAAAAAAAAAAAAAACCACAAAATAGAGTGGGGGACTTCACCCCCCCACACACCCCCCCTGACATGGGGGGCTGTGCCCCCTACACCCACCTACTTAAATATACCAACTCCAAGATCGCACCACAGTGGAGAAAATGGCAAAGTCCCAAAAACAGTCCAGCGATTTTTTTCCTTAGGAAAAAATTGTTCCATGCTTTCGAGATTTTGCCATTTCAGGTAAGTAGGTTCGATTAAGCAGCGTTCGCAATTTAGTGCATTCACTGACTTAATAGGGACCCATCTATATCTCTACCTGCAGTCATCCCTATCAGCAGAATCTCCTTTCCCCATTCCCACGTTGGTTTAGTTCTTAGAATACTTTCTGCTACTTTATGGATATAATATTCTGCATGATTATCGTTATTCTCCTTAAAGGCCTGCATCCAACATCCCAATCTCTCTTTGTTTTTTGAGCCTCCCCCCATTTCATCATCTCTTTCCACTTTCAATTATAGTTTTCTGTTTGTGCTATGTATGGGAATCTTAATGGTGTAGCTCTGAAATACCCCTTTAAATTGGGTAATCCCAATCCGCCCTGTTCTACTGGAAGAATCAACTTATCCCACTTGACTCTTGCCATCTTCCCCTCCCAGATAAAGTCCTTCAGCTCTTTATTAATTGTATGCACAACTTCTCCTCTGATTGATAAGAATATGCCTGATCTGTGTATAAGACTAAAGGGACCAAAAACATTTTAACTGCTTGTATCTTAACTATCCACATTCATATAACAAAGGAGCTTCCATTTTCTCAGTTGTTGTATCATTTTTTTAGTCTGTTCCCAAATATCTTTAGCTGCCACATTGGAATAATTTTAATCCATACTCCTAAATATTTAATTTTACCATGTCCCTATAAATATGGGTATTCCTGAACCAGTTCATGTGTGGGTACATAATTTTCTGCTATTGCTTTTGCTTTAGCTTCATTAATTTTGTATCCTGAAAAGATATGAAACTATCTCAAAATGTTTCACAACACCGTAATGTCTTTTTCTGGTTTTGTCAGGTACAAAGTAATATAATCTGCAAATAAGGCCAGCTTTTCTTGACTACCATACCAATTATATCCTTGAATTTCTGAATCCTTTATTTTCTTTGTCAATGGTTCTAAATATAATCCAAATCGTGTTGACTGAAAAGACTATCTTGGATTATTAGAGGCCTTTCCTTTCTTTTTACAGCGTCCTTACCATTGCTTTTAAAATCCTGTTTGCTGACTCCTTGCTGCTTAAAATGCTTACTGAAGAAGGAAGCTGAGGAAAAGGGGAA
Organism: Protopterus annectens; assembly: GCF_019279795.1. NCBI lineage: Eukaryota > Metazoa > Chordata > Ceratodontiformes > Protopteridae > Protopterus > Protopterus annectens. The sequence goes on along the minus strand of NC_056734.1, from coordinate 686,511,662 downwards.
ATTATCATTTGTTCTGAAAAAGGAGAGCTGAAAAATCTGAGATGCTCTTTCAATCAGTTTTTCCCTTTCATCATACTTTTTAAGCACATGAGCTGCAAAGGGCCAAATAGCACCAGTTCATCCAAAGGAGAATTTAAAATCTTAGATTTAACATAATTAGGAAGATTTTGAGAACAAAGCCAAGCAAATCTCACTGACAGATATATCTCTCAGAGACTGGCCCTTCTTTGGAACAGGCTTCCTATTCACACTAAGCACAGTCCTTCCCTGGCCCTCTTCAAATGCAATTTTGATCAATGTATGTGGAATTGTAAATTCATACCTGGGGTCATGCCTATGTCTCTTATGGACAGGGGCAATCTGAAAGATACTCAATGCACAGGCACAAATCCATGCCATCCTCTTGCCCTTAGGGGGCATACATTAGGTAAAATTGGGTTATACTGGCTAGGTTTGTAAGGCCATTAGCCTAGTAATCTCCTATGAACCTATAAGTAGTACTGTTCGCACCACTGTTTTGCACACCTTACTTTTCAGCTTCTTTGTCATTCTTCTTTCACATACTACACCTGACACTCTGTGCCTGTTGGCTGCAGCCCCTCTGATTCCAGCCTTGACCTCCTCATTCAGACATCCTTTCTCCTCAACTACCCCTCCCAGATACTTGAATCTGTTAACCTGTTCCACCACTTTCCATTCTATCTAAATTCGTAGCTTCTTCTAATTTACCCAGTTTGCTGCCATTACCACTATCTTATCTGTACTCAGTTTCATCCCATGTGCCTTCAGTTTTGCATTCTATTCCCCTATCCTTTGATGAAGTTCTTGCTCAGAGTCTGCCTGTAATGCCAAATCATTTGCAACTTTGTTAATATGTCCTGTCCAACTTGTTTGCTAATGTAATCCATCACCAGTATGAACAACAGTGGGCTCAGAGCTGAACCCTGGTGCACACCCACTCCCACTGGGAACCCCTCTGTGACAATGAACACAGTTTATACTTGAGTTATTGGGTCCTTGAACATAGCTTGCACTAAGCCTACTAATGTTTCTGGTACTTTGAACCACTGCATAACTACCCAAATTAGCTTCCTTGGGATCTTGTTATATGCTTTCTTCAAATCTAAGAATGCTCACTTGTACTCTTTTTTTTCATCTCTAACCTTCTTCTCAACTATCTGTCTCACTGCTAACATTAGGTCAGTTGTGCTGCATTCTGATCTGAATGTGAACTGCTCATTTCCCATCTTATTTTCTACTAGTCTGCATACTCATTTACCAATCACGCTCTTCAGAACTTTCGTGCAATGTGGCAGGAGTTTGATACTTCTGCACTGCCCACAGTTTTGTAGGTCCCCTTTGATCTTGAAATACTGGCACTAGTATGCTTATTCTCCAGTCATCTGGGATATGCCTTTCTCTCTATACTGCTATGAGTACCCTCAAGGGACATTTCTCCCCTATCTCACCCAACATCTTGATCATATCTGCTGTGACCTTATCTGAGCTTGCTGCTTTCCCTGACTTAATTTTCCTTAGTGCTGTTCCTATTTATTCTATGGTGGGATTCTCCTCTTCTCTAATCATAGGCTGTGTCTGGGGCAGTATGGCTTCTATGGGGTTTTCTTCATTCAGCAGCTGCTGGAAGTACTATCTGCTTGTGAAGTCCTGTGCACTGGTGAGCAGGCTATTGATGGCATCCCTTATGAAGAGTGCCTCTTTATCTTTCTGCTTTCCCTTGCAACATGATATATTTTCTTTGTAACATCTACTGAGTCACTTTCCAGACGCTGGTAGAGTGCCTCGTCTTGTTTTTTGCTACTGTAACTCCTTTCTTAGCCTCTCTGTTAGCCAACCAGTATTTCTTCAGAGCATTGTCTGTCTTTTCTAACTCTCACTTTTTCCTGCACTGCCGGTTTCTTTTCATGACTTCATGAATTTCTGCATTCCACCACCAGCTTTCCTTATGTACTTTGCTTCCATACCCGACTCAGCTGCATATCTGTTTTGCAGTCCTCACACATGCTGTTTTGAGATGCTGCCATTCTTCATCTCCACCTGTTTCCTCTTCTTCTTGAGGTGCTACAGCCCTCAGTAATTCCTTGACCTGTTGTGCTTTCTCTCCTGTCAACTTTCAGGTCTTCAACCCGGTCTCTGTTGACCTTAGATCCTTCTCTGATCACTGCTTGCAGCTTATTGTAGCAACTAGTGGTTTATGCTGTGGGCCACCTGTTTCATTGGGGATGACTTTGCAATCACAGATTCTACCCCAGTGCCCTTTCCTTACTAGGAGGAAGTCTACCTGACTTGCATGTTGGCCACTTTTGTATGTGATCTTGTGACTGTCTCGCTTTTCTGAACCATGTGGTGGCTATTATCAAGCCATTTGCCTGAAAGAGGTCTAGAATGGCTTCTCCTTCTTTATTCCTGTTGCCCCACCCACGTAGGCTCAGGCAATCCTCACATCCTGTTCTGTCTGTCCTAATATGTGCATGCAAGTCACTCATTATCAACACCAATTCATGTTGTACTGCTTTATCTAGTAAAGAAAAAAGACCTTAGGTTTCGTCCACAGCTTCAGGCTTCAGACTGTTAAAACACAATTTATTAATAGCTTAAAAAGTGAAGCTGACAGGACGTAAACTTCACTAGAATATGATGAACTGAAAATAGTTAAATATCCAAGCAGTTGTCATCCACAGCTTCAAACTTCAGGCTGTTAAAACTCAATTTATTGACAGCTTAAAAAGTGAAGCTGACAAAATGCAAACTTCACTGAAGTACTGAAATAATTAGCCTAGTAATTAACATCCACAACTTCAGGCTTCAAGTTGTTAAAGCACAGTTAATAGAAGCTTTGTAAGTAATGAAGTTTACATCCTGTCAGCTTCACTTTTTAAGCGATTAATAAATTGTGTTTTAACAGTCTGAAGCCTGAAGCTGTGGACGACACCTAAGGTCTTTTTTCTTTGTTCATTTGTCTACCCTCGGTGTCTTTAGTAGTGGTGAGGAGAATTTATTTCCTGCTTTATCTAGTAGGTCCTGTAACGACTGTCTGAATGAACTCTTTTCTTCACTATCACAACCCTGCTGTGGGGCATAGGCTGAATTTATGAAAACTGCCCTATCATTAGACTGCAGTCTGATTGCCATAAGTCTGTCACTAATTCTGATGACTTCCCTTGCTGTCTTCTGAAGCCTCTCCCTCAACACAATTCCCAAACCATTTCTAGCCTGTCCTCCACCTCCTGAGTAGCAGACTCTAGATCCCAAGCCAACTGGCTTTGCTGTACTGCCCTTCCATCTGGTCTCTTGATTAAATAGGATGTCCAGTCTACTCCTTACCATCATGTCATCCACGTCCAAGCTATGTCTTGTCAGTGAACCTACATTGAGTATAGCAATTCTTAGTTCACGTTTGGCACGTTCACGTTCACATTTGGCAGGTTAACTGGTTTTATATCCAGCTTTCACTCAACAGAGCTATTCCAGGTAACCCAAGCTGGGCATCTGGACACCAGCCAGCTAGTAGCTTACTGACCCACGGCTGCTGGGCTTTATGGTGAGTACACACTTGCCAACAGGGACACATACACCCCTCCCCATTAGCATGGACCCCTGGTGTAGGTTGGAGTAAGCCAGGTCATCAACCCACATATCTCCAGCAAATCTTCTTCTTTCAGCTTTTCTCGGTTAGGGGTCGCCACAGCGGATCACCTGTCTGCTCATGACTGGCAGTGGAGCTTTATGGTGTTGGGTTGCCAGCCCGGCGCCCAACCTTCCACAGAAGGCGCACACACATGCACTCATGCCTAGGGCCAATTTAGAGTGTCCAATCCACCTACAGTATGTCTTTGGGATGTGGGAGGAAACCGGAGCACCCGGAGGAAACCCACACGACCACAGGGAGGACATGCAGACTCTGCACAGAAGGCACCCCAGCTGAGAATCGAACCGGAGAACCTCTTGCTGTAAGGTGGCAACGCTAACCTTTGCACCACTGTGGCCACCCATACCTATCTCCGGCAAATACCCATGCCTATTTGGTGACATTAGTCAACATGACGGAATCACCTAGAGCCATATTTTACACCACTGACTGGTCAGCCCTGCCACAGCTTGCAGTCTGTGATCTGGATTCTCCTAACTTGAGGATACTGCACACCACAGTAGATGCCCAAAGTGGTTGGTCTAAACAACTCTTCCCCCTGTAGGCCGCCATGTAGAGTCTGAGCTGCTGCCCACAGCTCCATTCTTTGGTGAGTTTTGAGATGGAAGCACTCGGTATGTTTTTTAGAGGTGGGAGGTACCCAAAAGAGACACAGGGAGAACATGCAAACTCCAAACAGGCACTGACTAAATCTTGTGTCTTGTGCATGGGAGGCAAGACCTTAACCATTATGCCATCTGAACTCCTGAAGACATAAGTACTTGAAAAGTATAGTTGTGTAAGTAAACTTCCCATAAAAGCAGATGTTTGAATGATCACTTCTGCATTAGCCTTAGGTATATGGGTTATATATCCTGTCAAGGATATAACCAATGGCCAGCTTCCAAAGCTTCAGGGTACCTTCAAGGCACTCAAACTACAGGCAGCTTGAGCTCAGCTGACTAAAAGACAAGTTGAGGTATCAAGCCCTTCCGAGCTTTCCTACCAACAGAGAGGGAGGATGAGCCCTGAAAGGACAACACTTGAAATAATAAAAATAATTGTCCACATCCTTGAACAAAAACAAGGAGGGGGGGTGGAAGGAGGGAGCTGCTGCTGCAGCAGTGATCATTCAAACACCTACTGTTATGGTAAGTTTACTTACACAACTGTACTATGTCCATCATTTTGATCATTGCTGCAGTAGCCTTAGCTACATGAGTAGATTACCCTAGCTTACTACATTTGGCCTGTTACCACATAATCCTTATCTACCATAACACAATCCTTTTTAACCCATAGTGCTAGATACTTCATGTTATCATGTCCCCATAAACAAGGGTATTGCTGAACTAATTCATGGGTGGGTACATAGTTTACAGCTATAGCCTTTGTTTTGTTTTCATTACATTTATATCTCTAAAAGACTTGAAACTGTCTCAGGATGTTTCACAACTCTGAGATGTTCTTTTCTGTTTTCATCAAGTAAAAAAATAATATAATCTGCAAATAAAGTCAGCTTTTCTTGATTACCGTACTAATCATATCCTTGAGTTTCTGAGTCCCTTATTTTCTTTGCCAACAGCTTTAAATATAATGCAAATAACCAAGGGGAAAGAAGATAGCCCTTACTGGTTTACATGTTTATAGGCAAATACTAGGCTAACTGCCATTATGGGCCATTTTAAGCCCACCCAATTTCTAGTGGTGAGAATCAAACCTTGTACCGCTTGTTTGTGAAGTAAACACCTTAAAGCATTATACCAAATCACAACTTATCAGAGACGAACCCTCTTCCACTTTAATTTTTGCCTCCAATCCCTTACATATCCTCCTAATTAACGTTATTGCTGTATCAGGGAACGCAAATGCTTCCATTGCCCTGCTCATAAGATCCCAAGACCCACCAACAATGAAATTTTCTTACATTCTGTTTCCCTCTGGACAATCACTGTCCCATTAAATGTTGTCAAATGTCTGACCTCCTTGCGCAAAACCACAATGATCCATTATCTACAAATGCTGGCAAAATCTTTGCCATTTTTTAGCTATTATAGACAAACACTTTATAATCATGATTTAAAACTGAAATTGGCATATATAAAGCTGAGACTGATGGGTGTTTACCGACTTTAAGTATTACAACCACCACAGCTTCCGCCCAGGATGTTGGTGCTTCCCTTCCTTTTAAAATACTGTTAAACAAAACCTTCTGATCTTTATCACTTCCTGCTCCAAGCTTTTAAATTTCCATAGAAATAGCATCTACTGCAGATTGATTATACACCACCATTTTTATTTCATCTCCTCCTATCTTAACTGTTAATTGTTGAGCCTCATCTAACTCAAACCATGGCATACTTAAGTCTTCCATAAATATTTCCATTTGTGCTCTTTCTTGACATCCATATTTCTCTGCTTTATACAAATTTTCATAACATTTCTGAAATATCTCTAATACTGCTACAAGATTACATTTCTTGTTACAAGCTCTTAAGTTTAGCAACATCTCCTTTCTACTTTCTTTTACTTAAATCGTTGTGCTAAAAGTTTTTGTGCTCTGCAGTTACTAGCAAAACAGTTGCTTAACAGCAATCTTTCTAAACACAAGCAAATTATCCAGATACTCTCCTATTTTCTCTTTAGCACACTGTATTTGCGCCTGTTCTGGCTCTGTAAGATCCTCCTTATTCTGCAATACTTAAACCTTTGTCATCCCCTCTAAATAAATATTGTTACTTAACCTTTTTTCTTTTATTTTTACCCTATTTTTTAAATTCTGTTTTTATTTTATCCCACTCACTAGTTACAGTTACTAGCAAAACAGTTGCTTAACAGCAATCTTTCTAAACTCATGCATATTATCCAGATATTCTATTTTCTCTTTAGCACACTATATTTGTGCCTGTTCTTGCTCTGTAAGATCCTCCTAATTCTGCAATACTTTAACCTTTGTCATCCCCTCTAAATAAATCTTATTTCTTAACCTTATCTTTTTCTTTGTCTTACTCTATTTTTTTAGAGTCTGTTTTCATTTTATTCCAATCACTAGCTACAACTTCTAAAGAAATTTATATCTTCCCTAATAACTCTCGAACAACTTCCACTACCCATTCCTTAAATTCCTCACTTTTTAACAGGTGGGTGGAGAAGTGCCAGTGTCTCAACTGCACTTCATTACCCTGCATTTTTATCCTAGTTGTTACTGGTGCATGGTCTGAAACAGTTACTGGATGTGTGTTGAAGCTTTCACTTAAATGCACATGTTCCTGTGAAACAATTTCTGCCTAGTCAAGCCCAGTTATTGTACCTGGGGGAATAATAAGTAAATTCTCTCAGTTCTTTTTACTGAATTCACAGCTTCCATACGAAATATTTTCATACATATCTTCAGAAATCTGCCCTCGTTTGTTATATTTTCTTTTCCAAGTCCCCTCACATACATTCTCACTTTTGCAAATCAAGTTCCAGTCCACACCTGTAAGTAATATTCTCTGCTGAAAGCTGATTATTTCTCCCAAAATGTTATATTTTCTTAAACTTCATAATAGCAGTTTTAGGTGGAATATAAATACATGCCAGCATAACCCTCCACCCTTGCCAGTAGCCCCTTGCTACCACAAATCTATCATTACTATCTTTTTTCCTCTTCTATCACTACTGGAGCTCCTCTAGCAATTAGTACAAGTACTCCTCTTTTCCTTTGTCCTGACACACTGCTGAATTATCCCTTCAGAAATATTTTTTTATTAAATTCACATATTAATTTATTTCCAAGTGTGTCTCCTATAGCATTGCTATTTGCATTCTACATTACTTAATATAATTAAGCACTCATTTCCTTTTGTCTATACCTGTGAGGCCATTCACATTCCAAAATAATATGTTTAGTGTAGCAATTATGATACAATGTTAGTGTTACCACCTATTACAATTGTTTATTTTCACCCTTTTTGCTACATGCAACCACTAATGTTTGGCACACTGAACTTTTATACAGTTTTTTCTTGTCATCTTCATTTCAACCTATGCCACGTTTTACAAGACTTTTTGTTTTAATGAAAACCATAAAAAAAACCACACAGAACATCCCCATAACCTACTAACTTAAAACAAACACACAAAACTATGTACACTCTTCAAATAATGAAGTTCAGCACTCCTGACAGGAACAATTGTCCCAAATTAACAGCTGCACAAACAGGTAAAATCTAACCCAAAATAAAAAGTTATCTGTGATAAGTCACAAGTTAAAGCCTGTGCTGCTACTTACACTAACTGCTGTCTGTTCTTGTCTTAGCTTTTTTTCCCTCCCAGATGTGAAAAACAACTTGTATGCTTTCAGAACACAATAACTTTTAGCCTTAAGAAAAAGAGCACTGGCTATCTTTAAATAAATCTCAACTATACACTGTTCTAGTAAACACATTAAAGTATTTAGTTACCAGAAAAATTGCTCTTATTCACTTCCAATAATTTCAAATTTTATTTTTTACTTAAATGGGTGTCCTTGTACCTTTTAATTTTATGTTTTCTTAGTAAACAATGTCCAGAGCTTTCAGTTTATTGCCTTCACCTCTAGTTAGCTTCCATGGAAACATAAGAATAAAATGAAAAGCTGCCCTCGACTTCAGATTTCTCATTAGCACTGAACACTTATTTCCTTAAAGAAAACTATGTATTACATTGCTGTCTCTCATTTTTTAAATGCCACTTGCATTCACAAAAAATCAAAATGTCATTACATTAAGCCAAGGGCATTAATCCAGTCATTCACCTACGTATAAATAAAATAAAACGTTTAAGTTGTATCCACATAATAATCAGTGCACTTTTATATTCAACACCCCAAGATTACAACCTATTGATTTAAACATACTTTTGTCCAGCCTTTCTTCTCTTTTTACTCTGTAATGCCTACATTTCTTAAAACTAAAAAAGACAGAAAATGTACAAGTTTATTTTAGTATCTTTATCACATTGAACTATCACTGAAGCTACCTTACTATATAACAAGCAATTTATATCACAAAATATTTTATATAACTACTGTTAAAAACAAAATTTGCTTTACTTACAGTTACTTTTCTCTTTCCTCTTTTTTCACTTTTAATGTCCTTAGAAACATTAAGGATATGAAGTACGGCATATGCCTGTCAGTCCCCCAACAATTTTAACAAAACCAACAAAAATACAATCTTTCTCAGCCACTGTTTTTTGTAAAGCCATATTTCACAAATGTAACTGATACTTTACAGTCTCATATTTATTCAGTAATTTCAGTTTTGCTGGTCATCTGCCTGTTCATCTTTAGTTCCCAACAACCCCCAGACTCTGGTCCAAGTCGAAGGTACTCCTGATTCTTCTAGTCAACTCTAGTGCTTTTTTCTGTCTCCCAAGCATTTTCCTTTAGAATATTGGAAAACATTTCACTGGCAAAGTCTGTCTATGAGCCTTATTATTAGAATGAGAAGAGTCCCCTTTTGTTTGATGGCTCACCCCTTACTGGTCAAACTTTTTAATTCCCCCCTTAGCATGTTCTGCATCAAAAAATGACTTTAGACTTCCAGAAAAAATATTCTGAAGACAGCTCGATACAGAAGCTTGACTCTCATGATTGCTAGGATATACTTTCTTCTCTTCTGCCCAGTGTATAGTAAATTTTCATTTTTCATAAACACTCTACTATCTCCAGTTTTTAATATTTTGCCATTCGGCCACATTTTTGCAAGGGTCAATTCTTTTTGTTGGTATGCTGAAGTGACACTCTGAACCCATGTGCAAAAATGGGAAAAAGGGTTGTGGATAGATGGATGGATGGATTGCATCTTTACTAATACAGGCCTTTGCTTCTTTCTCATGGCCAGGTTTGGGCATACACATGATGTGCCCTTGCAATTAACAAATCCTGCTGTGAAATGCCAATCCAGTTACTTATTTGTGTTCTCATAACATTTATATGGTCTGTTCCTTCCAGTTTCTCTGGTACAGCAGAAAATATCAGGTCTTTTCTACATGCTCTACCTCTAAGTCTACCACTTTTTGAAACAGTTCTTCTTGTGCAGGGTCATACTCAACTAGCATTTTCATTATTTCAGCAGATAATGTTTGCAATTTTATCAAGTCATCTGAATAGCTGTTTAAAGCATCTTCTATTTCTCCAGCCTATTATTTAAACTTGTGTTCTCCTTCGATATCCCATTTATTTTAATCAACTCTGAGCACATCTGACTTATGATTTCTTCTAAAGTACTGGATGGTATCTCTTTTACTACAGCAACAGCTTGAACTGATTTTTGCTGAACAGCTGCAGGATTCTTCCCAGTCAGTGTTATCTCTTCACCTTTTTTAGCTGATTTTCTTTCAGGATCTCTAAGTATCTTATTTGCTAGCATCTAGGCAGTGTAGTACTTTACTAGTTAGTCAATGAATTTTACTAAAACAGGCAGAATTACTAGCCCTCGTCTATCAGTTTCTTTTTCCACACTGAGATCTGAAATTAAGCTGTTGATCAGTGTGCAGTCATCATGGAAAAAGCTTATTACATCTGGAAGGTGGAAGGAAAAGAGTCCAGGAGCCCATGGCGAATGGTCCTAGCAAAGGGTGACCTGGACCTAGAGAAGGAATTGAGCTTGTAGTGCTTTGTAAAAAGTATGTACAGAGGACACAGTAGCAGCTTCTGGAATACTTCTAGAATCCAACCCCTTTCAAAAAGCCACAGATGAATCCAAGGCCCTGGTAAAGTGTGCCTTGACACTGCCTGGAATAGCTTTGTTATGGTGAGTATTACAAACAATAATAGCATTAAACAACCATTTGGAAACAGTCTGGTTTGACACAGGTTGTCCTTTCTTCTTACCTGCACAAGAAATGAACTGACTAAAAGATCTGAAATATTTAGTTCTCTCAAGATAGTACTTGAGTTGTCTGTGGACATCCAAGTTATGGAGTACCCTTTCTCCCTCATTTTTCAGTTCAGGAAAGAAAACAAGGAAATGGATAGTTTGGCTTAAAGTAAACTCTGATACCACTTTAGGCATAAAATAAGGTTTAGTTCTCAAAGAAACCCTGTCCCTGTGGAAAATGAGATAGGGTTGACTCACCATAAGACCTAGCAGCTTGCATACCCTTCTTGCAAAGGTCACAGCGATCATTAAGACTGTTTCCATATTAAGAAGCTCAAGTTGTCCAGGTTAGCAGATTCAAATGGAGAAAGTGATAGCATTTTCTAACAAAAAATTAAGATCCCAAGGAGAAGGCACCAGTTTTCTTGGAGGCCTCTTATGCAAAACCCCCTTCAAAAAACATTTTGACTGGAGACTGCAATGAAAGAGGAGGATTCATGGGAAGACATACTGAACTGCTGATAAATGAACCTTCTCAAAGGAATAAAGAAGGCCATAGGATACTAGCTCACACAAATATTGTAAAACCAGAGATCAACTGGCCCTGAATGAGGGCTGGTTATGCTGATGGCACCAACTAGAAAACCTTTTCCATTTGCTACTATGTGATTTTCTAGCAGCAAACTTTCTTGTCTTCATTAGTACTGGCTGCAGGTGCTCAGTAAACAGGTGCCTAAAGGGCATTAAGACCCTATCATCCAAGCAGTCAATTAAAGTTGACTGGTTTCAGGACGTATCAAACACCTCTGCTCTTGTGTAAGTAGATCTACTCTGTGAGGAAGGTTGTGGTAACTGGCCATGGCCATTTTCAAAAGAAGAGAGAACCACAACTGCCTGAGGCAGAAGGGAGTCACCACAATGACCTTGTGGATTCCTTATGACTCTTCAGAAGTACCATGGATATTAGTGGAAAAGCATACGGGAACATTCCTGAACAAGGAAAAGAAAAGGTGTCTGCCTTCCAGGCCTTCTTGTGGCATCCTGGCGCAGAAGCTTGCCAGTTAATTGTTCATACAGGAGGCAACCAGGTCTACTTGAGGAACTCCCCCTAAGTGGATCAAATCTTGGAAGACCCCCTGACCTAGTTTCTATTCATGAGGGCTGCCCTGGTCCTGCTCAGCTTGTCTGCCACACAGTTTTGCTCTAACAGAATGCAGGATGCAAGTAGAGTGAGATTGTGCTGTAAAGCTATATCCCAAGCTAGCATAGCTAGTGTGAAAAAGGGATAAGACTTGGTTCCTTATTGTATGTTGACCATGTGACTGTGGTACTGTCTGTAACAACCTGAAGGGGTCCCAGGGACCAAAGATGATTCAGAGAGCTTTGATCAGGGCGAGCATCTTTTTCAAATGTTTGTGCCTGCATCTGTCCTTGGTGTCCCACACAACCAGCACTGTTATCCCTCCTGAAACTGCTCCCCAAGCAAAGTTTGAGGAGTCTTTGGTGACTCACTGCTTTGCAACATGGAGGGAGAAGGAGAGGCTTAGATGTAAGGCTATCTGGTGTTTCCACCAAACGGTTTCTCTTCTGAACAACAGCAGCACTGGGATTTGAAAAGACAAAGGGTTTTGATGCTAGGACCAAAGAAACTTCAGATACTACAGTGTCTTTCTCATATAGAGTCTTACCATGGGTATCATGAATATCATAGAAGCCTTGAGACCGAAACTCCTGAGGTATTCCCTTGAAGTGAATGAAGCTTGAGGGAAAGACTTAGAAACAGATCTAGATATACAGCTATTTTTCCCTTTGGAAGAAAAGCTCTTTGAACTGGGATGTCTACCTGACATACCAGGAAAACAATCCTGTGTGAAAAAGTCAAGAAAGACTTTTGAATGTTCTCTTGGAATGCCAGCTGTGTAAGAGATCACTCACCCAAGATAAAGAAAGAGATTCCTGACACTTTGAAAAAAGACTCTGCAAAGATAAGCAAGTCTTCCAAATATGGAAAAACGTGGATACCCTGTAGCCTGCAATGAGTTATAACTGGAGCTAGGCACTTTGTAAACACTCTTGGTGCAGTGGACAGTCCAAGTCATAAGGCAGAGTACTGATAATGTGATCCAGACATACAAAACTTTAAGAAATGTCTGATATCTGGATGAATGGGGAACTGATGAGCATCTTTTAAGTCTGCCGTTACCAGGAATTTTGAAAGAGGAAGATGAGGTAACAGGTTGTGAAGTGACATCATTTTGAATTTGCACACTATCACAAACAGGTTTAGAAAAGAAAGATCCAAAACTGGTCTCTAGGCATTTTCTTTCTTTGGCACTAAGAACATCCTTGAATAAAAAACTCTTCCCCACCTGGGAAGAAGGAACTGGTTCTATCACTCCTTGGGACAGAATGTGATGAAGGACTGGTGGAAAAAAGAGAGTCTCATCTGGAGGATGAATAATGCCCTGCTGCCATCTGTAACCATGATAACTGATCTTCAGAACCCATTTGTCTCAAACCATATGATGCCAAAGAGAAAACTGTAGATTCAGACTTTCTGGAAGAAAAATTAAGCCAGGGTAGGAGGGGATCACAAGATCTCTTGAACAGTCATTCAGACTTGTTGGACTGTCCTTAGTTCTTGGTGGTTCGAGGGTTCTTTATAGAACCTCCTGACATTTCTTCTTAAACATCTACTTACCTGTATTCTGTTGAGACTGTTTATTTCATTTTTTTTTTTGCCAAAACTGGATGAGGGGTTATAAAATCCCTTAGAAAATTTGGAAAAGGAGGGCTGAAAAATATTAAGACAGTCCCTGAATCAGCTTACCCCTTTCATTATACTTTTTTGATTACCTCTTCAGCAGAGGGGCAAAAAACTAAATCTCTATCCAAAGGAGAATTTAAAATAAAACTTTTACCATCATCTGGGAGGTTCTGAGAATGCAGCCATGCAAACCTCCTCAAACAGTACCAGTGACCATAGCCACTGTAGAAGTATCAACAGAGTCACATACACACTGCAAACAATTAGTAGTGACTCGTGCAGTAGAAGAAAGTACACTATTTAAAGTAGATTGTTCCTCACAAGAAGAAACTGCAGATAAAACATTCCTCATACTTTCACAATCTGTCAGAACAAACTTACTAACTTTTAACATACGAGCCTGACAATTCAAAATTCTGAAAATCAAATCTGCAGAAGAATGCAGTTTTTTCCAATACTTAGCAATAACTTTCCCATCCTTATTAGAATGAGTAGGACTGGAATGTTTAGCAGCAGTGGAATCAATTACAGCTATTGCTGCTGCTGGGTTATTGTTTAGGAATGCAGTGAATATAAAACGTTTACACAACCCTGTTAAAACGCCAGTTTTTTTAATATAAAAAAATGAGACCACAATAAATCATTTCAAAACTTTTCCCACCTTTAATGTGACCTATAACCTGTACAATTCAACTGAAAAACAAACAAATCGGTTAGGGGAAAAAATATAAAATGTACAATAAGCTGGTTGCATAAATGTGCACACCCTTAAATGAATACTTTGATGAAGCAACTTTTGATTTAATTCTAGCATTCTGTCTTCTTGGGTAGGAGTCTATTAGCATGGCACATCTTGACTTGGCAATATTGCCCACTCTTCCTTGCAAAAGTGCTCCAAATCTGACAGATTGTGAGGGCATCTCTTGTGCAAAGCCTTCTTCAGGTCACCCCACAGATTTTCTATTGGATTTAGGTCTGGGCTCTGGCTGGGCCATTCCAAAACTTCAATTTTTTTTCTGGTGAAGCCATTATTTTGTTGATTCGTATGTATGCTTGGGGCCTTTGTAATGTTGAAAGGTGAAATTCCTCTTCATCTTCAGCTTTCTAGCAGACGTCTGAAGGTTTTGGGCCACAAGTGACTGGCATTTGGAACTGTTCATAACTCCCTCCACCTTGACTAAAGCCCCAGTTCCAGCAGAAGAAAAGCAACCCCAAAGCATGATACTGCCATCACTATGCTTCACTATGGGGATGGTGTTCATTTGGTGATACAAAGTGTTGTTTTTGCGCCAAACATACCTTTTGGAATTGTGGCCAGAAAGTTGAACCTTGGTCTCATCAGACCATAGTACATTTTCCCACATGCTTTTCAGAGACTTGATGCATTGTTTTGCAAATTTTAGCTGGGCCTGGATGTTTTTCTTTGTAAGAAAAGGCTTCCATCTTGCAACCCTACCCCATAGCCCAGATATATGGAGAATACGGGACATTGCTGTCACATGTAGTACACAACCAGTACTTGCCAGAAATTCCAGCAGCTCCTTCAGTGTTGCTGTAGGTCTCTTGGCAGCCACCCTGACCAGTGTTTGTCTTTTCATCAATTCTGGAGAAACATCCACAGTTCTTTGCAACATCACTGCTGTCCCATACTTTCTCCACTTTTTGATGACTGTCTTCACTGTGTTCCATGGTATATCCAACGCTGTGGAAATTTTTTTGTACCCTTCTCCTGACTGATACCTTTCAACAATGAGATCCCTTTGATGCTTTGTAAGCTCTCTGCGAATCATGGCTTTTGCTGTAGCAGGCAACTGATTAAATGTCAGAAAAAAAAAAAAAACTTTACTTGGGGTTAATCAGAGTCTCTTTAATTGATGGCAGGTGTGTACCCAAGAAGACTGAATGCTGTAATTAAATCAAAAGATGCTTCAACAAAGTATTAGTTTAAGAGTGTGCACACTTATGCAACCAGCTTATTGTACTTTTTTTATTTTTTTATGTTTCCCCCTAACAGATTTAGTTATTTTTCAATTGGACTGTACAGGTTTATAGGTCACATTAAAGTTGGGAAAAGTTTTGAAATTATTTATTGTGGTCTCATTTTTTTAAATCACAAAAACCTGGCATTTTAACAGCAGTGTGTAAATGTTTTATATCCACTCTAGTGTATAAAAACTTAAAAGAATGAGGAACTTTATAAACACTATCTGCCTTTTTAGAGGCTTTTTAGGGACAAAAACATGCACACGCTGTAAAGCGATAGAAATGAAGGAGTGGGTACAAGTTCTGGGAATTTCTAAGTGCTTGAGAAACCTCAGTGGTCTCCTTGAAAACACTTGCACATTCTAGCAATAGTCTCACTCCCCCATAGGAAGAATCAGAAAATGAGCTCTACTCTAACTCTGAATTAGAAATCTGAGGAGAAAATCCTGTACATGTCCCTTCATCTTCCTGTTCAGATTCAAAATCTTGAATCTCTTCAGGAAAAGAGGTATCCTCTTTTACCAGAAACTGCTTCACAAGAAGAATCAAGTTAAACCATGAGCCAAACTCACTAAACTACTTCTGTCTAAGCAAATTTGAGGAAGAGTAGTTACATGCTTAACTTCATGTTTCTTTTTCACAGGAAAAATGGGGTCAACCATGTTACTAATGGCAGCAGCAGCTTCCCCAGGGATAGGCACAACATTCCGACACAAGGAAGCCTTCCCTGTTCCCTCTTACAGGACTGACAACACTGTCTCTCTCATGCCCACAGAGGGGACCCCAATAGCAACTGAAGATGTGGCTAGCCCTCAGTCTATAGTGGCTGTAGGTGCAACTCCTGAGGGATCCAGGGTAAAAGATAAGCGGTCTGAAGTACAATAAATGGTCACATCACAGTCACCCACCTGTGGTATAGACAAACTGCAGGCTGTAAAGTTGTTTGCTCAACGTTTTACTTTTGTGGCTGGAAGAAGTCAGACCATGGGACCAGTAGTTTCTTCCATGGTCAAGCTAAAATTGATGCCTCTTTCCTGGGGAAGTCGAGCAATAAATGATGGTAAAAAGTAAATGTCTTTAAAAGTAATTTTTTTTCACGGAAAAGCACAGCACTTTAAAACACTCTGCCTGCCCCAAAAATTTATATGAACAGAATTTGTCCACAGAATAAAATGGTCTTCAGTTACTTTAAACATTTTTTAAAATGACAGGAAAAAAAGAGCACTCCCATTTAAAAGTACAATACAGTCTTGTGGCAGTACATCAAAACACAAAACTGTTAACTTTTAAAATAAACTTCCTGAAGAGGAAAGTGATATAACACAAATGATGATTTGAAAATGGGGTACTTTTCCATTAACAGGGCAACAGCAGTTTTCGCCTCATTACCGGTTTTCTCATAAGGGAAGTACACACACACACACACACACACACACACACACACACACACACACACACACACACACACACACACACACACACACACACACACTTCTTAACAATGTGTTTGCATAAATATCTAACATATGTCATCTGTTATGTAAAAACACACACACAGCAGCTGTCATTGTCTTACCTCCAGAATCAGGGACAAGACCGGAAGTAATCCAGAGCATTCAGGGACAGTAAGTGGAGAAATTAGCTGACTAACAGAGAGAGAGAGAGAGACACACATTTTTTGTTAAGTCAGACTTCGGGACTGATCAAAGGACCCTTTTCAGCCCTGATCATGGGTGTAAAAACACAGAGTTAGAATGCAATTGCTTCATGCAGTCCTAAAGACCAATCACGTTTCAGTGCAAAAGCATTTACACATTCTTAGTTGGTGCAGACTGCAGAGGAATGCGTGTAACGACTTACGCCTTTGGCGGTACCTCATCTATTCTGTACCCAAAGTATAACGGCAATTGGCATTTGTTCCCCAAAACAGTTAGAACCAAGATTTCGCAAGTATTGTATTTTCTTTAACTTGCATTTCTGTTGACATGACAACTTTCCTTATGAGAAAATCATTAACGAGTGAAAAAAGCTGTTGCCCTGTTAACGGAAAAGTACCGAAAATGGAAGGTTTTTCCCCAAAAAAGGAAACTTATCTGTACAGCAAAGGAAGGGCACCCAAACTTGTCTTACAGGTTCATAGGAGGTTACTAGACTAGCGGCACTAGAGCCTTTACAAGTCTAGCCATGTTAATCATAGTCTTTTATTCAGCTTACCTTGAGCTGTCCTGCCTGAAACTTTGGTGATGTGGAAGGTGCCCTGAAGTTTTGAAAGCTGGTTTGCTGTTATATCCTTGGCAGGATATTACCCATGCAGCTAAGGCTTCTGCAGCATTGATATATATGATGAACTTGTAATATTTTAGTATGTCTGCTTAACAAAATTTGTATAAGTATCCCATTAGGATGATCGTCTTTTGGGATTCCTCTTAAAAATGAGGGTTGGCTTAAGGATTGCATTTTTATGCATTAGTGTTAAAATACCCCTTCCTAGTCCAGAGCCAGGTCTGTTATCTGCTTTCCGATGGCAATGTTAATCTATGAAGGATAATACCAAACTGTTTTCTTTTAACCAAGATTCAGTGACTGCTAGTATTTTAGTGCTATTATTTGTTATTCAGCACTCTATTACTCACCATTTACTGCTAATATTGCCAATTTTCATACAGGCTATGGAAAGATCATTTGGCCTGGGATGGTAATAGTTTGAATTATTGCGTGTGATTTGAGCAGTAAATATTGAGCTTCAGTTAGCTTTGATATTTCTTCAATTGTCTTAGCATAATGAGAAGAAATGCCAATTTTTCTGTAATAAAGGAAATGTACTGGCTGTTGTTTGCGCAGTAACTTGATAACAGTATGAAGATACCTGCTTTCTCATTTTTTCCTGTAATAAACATAATGTACTGGCTGTTGTTTGTGCAGTAACTTGACAAGAGTATGAAGATACCTGCTGTTTAGAGCTGGGATACAGTGACAAATTTCTGCCACCAAACAGGCATTTAAACATAGCAAGAGTGTTTTATTGGATGCTGGTATGTTAAATATTTTGAGGTAAAGACCATCTTAATAAAAATGGTTAAAGATAACTGGAAGCTATGAACCTGATCAGTTCATGCTGGGGTAGTTGGAACTGTTACAGAAAAGTTCTTCTGCCCTCAAACCACTAACCAGGCCTTCTTTTTTTACGCTGCAAACAAAAGAAACTGCATGAGGAACAGTAGATTCTTCAAACCCTGGACCATAAGGAGAAAGAGGGGTAAAAGAAACATCAACCAACCACAACCAGGCCTACTGGCAAAAGTACAGTTCATAGGTTCATAGGTTCATAGATTAGTACTAAGCTAACTGCCCTTGCGAGCCATTTTAAGCCTAGCCAATTATCCCTTGTGAGACTCAAACCCTGCAGCTTTAACCATTAGGCCACCCTCCCAACCCCAAGTTGTAAGTTGTGTACACTTACCATAAATGTAGATGTTCGAGTGTATTCACTGTTGCAGTCATTACATTTGGGTAATCTGCTGGCAGGTTGCCCTCAGTCGGCCTGAATTCCAAAGTCCTGGGTCCTGCGTCAGTTGCCACCTTCTCTTCCATGACTTCAGGTCGTCAGGGGTATAAAACATGCAGCCAACGCCAATTTCTTTAGTTTTTCTTGCCCCCAAAAAGGTAGCAATATTCTAAATATTTATATATGTATATAAATATATATATATATATATATATATATATATATATATATATATATGCATCAATATAAACTTTACCTTCATCTACAAGCAAATACACCACATAGGTTGTAGAAGATAAAGAAGGAAAGATGAACTGTAGAAAGACAGGGGGATGGCGGGAGGGTAACCCGGACTGCAACAGTGAATACACTCGAACATCTACATTTATGGTAAGTGTACACAACTGTACTATGTTCTTCATGTTTCACTGTTGCAGTCATTACATTTGGGTAGAATCCCAAAGCTATGGTTGGGAGGCTTGGAGCTAAACAGCATTAGGTGAGGCTATAAGGCCTTGCAGCACTGCAGTGGCAAAGCATGCCCTGGACTTAGAGTAGAGAGATAAATGGTAATGCTTTGTAAAGGTGTGGACAGAACTTCAAGTAGCAGCCTCTAGAATGTCCTTGGTTGGTACTCCTCTGAGAAAGGCTGCTGAAGTAGCTGCAGCCCTGGTGGAGTGAGAACTAATGCCCTTGGGCACAGGTTTGCCATGGTGTAAATAGCAGAAACGGATGCAATGGCTTATCCATTTTGAAATTGTCTGCTTTGAAATAACCTTTCCTTCTGATCCTGCAGCAAATGACACTAGCAATTGCTCAGCTTTTCTTAGAGCTTTAGTCCTACTCAAGTAGAATCTTAGCTGTCTGTGTACGTCCAGGGAATGCAGAATTCTCTCCCCTTTGTTCTGCGGATTTGGATAAAAAGTTGGCAAATGATTTGTTTGGTTAAGAGCCACACTGGAAATGACCTTAGGCATAAAAGTAGGATTTGTCCTCAGAGACACTCTGTCTGGATAAAATATGATAAAAGGATCTACAGCCATGAGGGCCTGTAGCTCTGAAACTCTCCTTGCTGAAGTAATTGCTAGTAGCAGAGCTGTCTTCCATGATAAGAACTTTATATCAGTGGTAGCAGCTGGTTCAAATGGAGGAAGGGTGAGCTTTTCCAACACATAATTGAGGTCCCATGCAGGTAATGGTGATCTTCTAGGAGGCCTTAAAATTTTTGCTCCTCTAAGATACTGCTTTAGTAAAGGATGAGAAAAGATTGGTGGCTCAGTATTGTAATGAGCCGAAATGGCAAAGTCATGGATTTTGATTGATGAAAAAGATAGGCCTTTGTCAAGCATCTCAGTTAAGTATTGTAATATCTGAGGAATATGCGGTTCTGCTGTATCAGTTCCTTGTGCTTGATTCCAAGCACATAATCTCTTCCATTTGTCAGCATAAGATTTTCTAGTACTAGGCCTTCTGGCTTCCAAAATGACATCCATCACAGCTTTACTGAGAGGTGTCATCTGTATGATTACAGGATTAGCCATGCTGCCAGGTTCAGGGTCTGTAGTTGATTGTGCAGGATTTGATTGTTTTGCTGGGACAGTAGTTGTTGTTTTTGAGGGAAGGTCCAAGCTGGGTATTGAGACAAGTTCCTTAGGATTGGGTACCAGTATTGGCGGGGCCAGTCCGGGGCAATTAATATCATCTTTGGCTTCTCTTGTCTGAGTTTTAGGAGGACCTTGGGTAGAAGAGGCACAGGAGGAAAGGTGTAAACTGAAGGACAGGGTGTCCACTTTCCATGCTTGTCTGTGATAAGTCCTTGTGCAGAATCTTTTCAGTTGATAATTTTGAGGAGAGGCAAATAGGTCTATGTCTGGGCTCCCCCATTTCTCTGCTATCATGCTGAAGACTTGTGGATTTAGTTTCCACTCGTAAGGATCCATAAGGTTTCTGCTTAAATCGTCTGCCAGAGTGTTTCGTTTTCCTGGCAGGAATTGAGCTTGAAGATTTATTTGGTAGGTCAAAGCTGTGTCCCACAGTGCCATGGCTAATCTGCAAAGGGGGTATGAGTGTGTTCCCCCTTGCTTGTTTATATACACCACATGACTGTGGTGTTATCCGTCTTCATCAGTAGTTGTCCTGGATGAAGTAAGTCCTTGAAGGCCCTTTGCCCACCATAGAAACTCCTGTTGCAGGCAAGGGATGAGAGAAATAAGAAGTTATGTACCTACCATAACGTTCCATGTTAGTTGTCTTCTTCTCGCCTTCTTTCTTGCTGGATGGGTTCAGAGCCGATCCTCGGCTCCGACTCGGCCAATACTAAAAGCTCGAGAGCTAATTCCACCGGCTCAAGGCTCCCCCATATCCCACAATGCTAGGCGGTAACTCCTCAGATCTCGTTTGAAAGCTAGGCCAAGCAAGAAAAAAGCTCCATAACATGGAGAAGGGTAATCCACCTCTATAGGGCTAACTGTGAGGTGACTTAAACCTAACAGAGGAAAATATAGAGGTGGTAAAACAGTGGGAGAAAGGATTAGAGAGGTCACAAAATAATCTCCTCTAGGTCTGTCCAGGCTAGGGGGAAGGAGGGGGCGCAAGAAAGAAGGCGAGAAGAAGACAACTAACATGGAACGTTATGGTAGGTACATAACTTCTTAATGTTAAGTTGTCTATCTCGCCTTCATTCTTGCTGGATGGGACCGCGTCCCTAGCACCTTGTCCCGGGTGGCCTATCGGAACAGACTCTTGAGAACAGTGGAACCAAAGTTGGCACGGTCTCTGGAGGCTATGTCCAACTTGTAATGAGAAATGAAGGTATGAGGTGAAGCCCAAGTTGTTGCTGAACAAATAGAATCAATAGGAAGCCTATCCTGAAAGGCTATGGATGTGGCTAATGACCTTGTAGAGTGAGCTCTAGGCTTAGAGGGCAATTGTTGGTGTCTGATCTCATAAATATAGGTAATCGTAGAAGTAAACCATCTCGAAAGTGACACTTTAGAGACTGGGAGACCCATCTTGCCTTCCGCATAGGAAACAAACAGTTGGTCTGTTTTTCTGAACTGTTTAGTCCTGTCCAAATAATACCTTAGTTGGCGATGAACATCTAAAGAGTGCAATTTTTGTTATGATCTGTTGCCATAATTGGGGAAAAAAACTGGAAGATCAATAGTTTGATTTAGGTTTATTTGAGAGGCCACTTTAGGCAAAAAAGATGGATTGGTACGCAAGGATACTCTATCTTTGTGAAAAATTAGATACGGAGGACGACAGCATAGAGCATGAAGTTCCGAAACCCTTCTAGCCGAAGTGATGGCTATTAGAAAAAGCGTTTTCCAATACAGCAACTTCACAGAACATGAAGCTGCAGGTTCAAAAGGGGGTAGAATCAAAGATGCTAAAACCAAGTTCAGATCCCATGGAGGAGGTGGATCCTTGACAGGGGGCTTAAGAAGAAAGACTCCTTTCAGAAAGGCTTTACAGAGTTTGTGGGACATGATAGTTGACTCTAACACTCCCACATGAAAATTAGATATAGCCGCCAATTGAACTCTGATAGTAGAAGGAGAAGAGCCTGCTTGGAAAAGCTCAGCT
Organism: Protopterus annectens; assembly: GCF_019279795.1. NCBI lineage: Eukaryota > Metazoa > Chordata > Ceratodontiformes > Protopteridae > Protopterus > Protopterus annectens. Next base: position 686,489,325 of record NC_056734.1, on the reverse strand, counting down.
AGGAAATCAAGAATGGACTGAATGGGAGCCGTAAAGGGGTCTATTTTCTTGGAAACTGCCCATAAAGAGAAACGTTTCCATTTGTTGCTATAAATCTTCCAGGTAGAAGACTTATGAGAAGCTATCAAAATATCTCTAACTGAGTGAGATATTAAGGGAAGCCTGGCTAAGGTTGGAATTGGAGGAACCACGCTGTGAGGCTCAGAGAAGAAAGGGATTGGTGCAGTTGACCCGACTGATGGATCAAGAGATCTGGAACTGGGTCCAGATGCCATGGTTGCGCCAAAAGGTAACGATGAAGAAAGGGAAACCAAACTTGTCGAGGCCAATAAGGGGCAATGAGGATCATTAAGGCCTTCAGAGCAATGGCTTTCCGAATCAGCTGAGGTATCAGTGGGAAGGGGGGGAAAGGCATACAGGAGCCCCAGAGGCCAATCGTGAGCTAGAGCGTCTCTGATGGGATGACCTGGTAGGGGAAAGAGGGTGAAGAACTCAGTACACTTGCTGCTTTGGGGAGTGGCAAAAAGATCGCAGCAAGGATGGCCCCAAGTTCGAAAAACTTCTTCCAATACTGATTTCTTCAGAGACCACTCGTGAGGCATGAGGATTGCTCTGCTCAATCTGTCTGCTATCACATTGGACTTGCCGGGAATGTGCGTTGCTATAAGGAAGCACTGAGAAGAGATCGCCCATTGCCACAGTCTGAGTGCTTCTCGACATAAGGGGTAAGATTTGGTTCCGCCTTGTTTGTTGATGTACCACACTACGGACATATTGTCCATCTGAATTGCTATAGTTCCCTTGGGAAGAGAGTCTTGAACGGCTTGCAACGCTAGAAGCACTGCTCTTATCTCTAGAACATTTATGTGCAAGTGGCACTCGATCGGGTGCCAGGTGCCCTGGACTGTCCTGCCCTGGTAATGCCCCCCCACACCCTATCAGGGAGGCGTCCGTTGTCAGAGTTGCAGCCGGGGGCAGGGGGGTGAAGGGTCTCCCTAGAAGAAGTTGGGGGGATGTGACCCACCATAGAAGATGATTCCTGCATGACTGAGTTATGCTGATAGTGTGGGACATTGGTAGAAGTTGAAAGGACCACTGAGTGAAAAGCATCCACTGTAAGATCCTCATGTAAAAGCGGGCTAAGGGGAGGAGAGGAATAGCCGCCGCCATAATCCCTAGGACTTTCAACACCAGTCTGACTTTGATCTTGTTTTGTCGTAAGAGAAGGAAAACCTGCTTGTGAATGTCTGCTACTCTTTGTTCTGTGAGTCTGGCTGACAGACTGGCTGTGTCTAATCTTGCGCCTATAAAGGTAATAGATTGACAAGGCGACAAGACAGACTTTTCGTAATTTACCGAGATGCCTAGAGCCTGACAGGTTCGTAAAGTGTAGTCTCTGGCTAAGAGAAGTAGATGCCTGGTGGTGACAGTCAGGAGCCAGTCGTCTAAATAAGGAAACACCTGGAATCCCTGGCCCCTCAAATGAGCGGCGACCACTGCCATGCATTTGGTGAAAACTCGGGGGGCTGTAGTGAGACCAAAGGGCAGGGCCCTGAACTGAAAATGACTGGCCCCTAGCCTGAAGCGGAGAAATCTCCTGGATCGTGTGTTCACTTTGATGTGATAGTACGCATCCTGGAGATCTATGGAGCACATCCAGTTGTCCTGGCCCAGAAAGGGCAGGATGGACTGCAGCGTGACCATCCGAAATTTTGTTTTCTTGACAAACTTGTTCAAGTTGCTGAGATCCAAAATGGGTCTCCAGTCCCCTGTTTTCTTTGGAACCAAAAAGAATTTGGAGTAAATTCCGGATCCTTGTTGGTCTGCTGGAACTGGTTGAATGGCTCTTTTTGTGAGCAGCTTTGAAATTTCTAGTGCTGCTTGTTCCCTTTGACTGGGTGGAACGTCTGGAAGGGATTTTCCGGACTGTTTTGGGATGCGAATGAAAGGAATTCTGTAGCCTTTGGATATGATAGACTGTACCCACTAGTCTTGAGTAAGGGAAAGCCAGGCTTTTGGGTACAGAGATAATCTTCCCCCGACTGCCTCCTTAGGTGGACAGTCGGGCAACCCCTCAGGGGTGTTGAAAGGGTTTGTCAGAGAAAGTTTCTTGACTACCCTGATTCTGCGGGCCCCCTCTGCCTCTAGGACGGCGTCTATTATTATTGTTCCCCCCTCTGCCTCTAGAGGGGAAATGACTCAGTGCGTCCGGCAAGACTCCTTGTGGTTGTTTGCGGAACCACATCTTCCCCCCCTTCTGACCTTTGGGGTAAGGCCTAGAAGGGGTAGAAAAACGGACTCCGACGGCAGAAAGAGTCTTACCTTCTACCTCGCACCTAGTCAGAGTATCCTTCACTTGTGGACCAAAGAGAGATGATCCGTCAAAAGGGGAGTTAGTGAAAGATGCCTTGAAAGGGTCTGCAAAGCTACATAGCCGCATCCAGGCATGGCGACGTAAAGCCACCCCTGTACCTGCGGCTCTGCTCGCTCCACCAGCCGCGTATGAAATCAGGCGCATGGAGGAGTTAACCACTGAATTAAGGGTAGCCAGCTGGGAGTTCATCCTATCTTGAAAACCCGCAGCTGATGGGTCCTTCAACATTTCACTCATTTCCTTGAGCAAGTCCCTCTGGAGACGAGTAAAAAGACACAAGTAATTCAGCGAACGCATGGAAAAGGTCGCTGATGAAAACATCCGCTTACCGTACCTGTCCATGGTCCTAGATTCTTTATTAGGAGGATGAACAGGCACCGAAGGATCCACTAATTCCTTCTTGGTGGCAGCAGCCACCACCATGGCATCCACAGAGACACCTTTGGACAAAAACTCCTTGTCTTTGGGGGCAGTGATAAATTTGGCCGGCCTCCTAGGGGTGGGTTCCACCGAGTCAGGAGCCGACCAAGCCTTCCTCGCCACCACTTCCATGAGTGGGTCAAAGGGAGGGGACACCCAGGAGGTGGAAGGTCGAGAACCAAATGCCTCAAGGTACACTGATTCATCCTCTGAAGGGTTAAGGGCTGGCCAATTCCCCCTCTGCTTCAGGATTTCCAGTATGTCTGCAAAGGAGACATCCTCAGAGGGGGAACGAGGGGAACCCTCAGAATCTTCCAAATCAGTGTCAGAGGTGACAGACTCAGGGGAGTCAATGTGCTTCCTCTTGCACTGTCTCTTCCTAGGGGGTTCCTCTGCAAGATCAGGAGAGGCCTCGGAAGAGGAGGAAATTCCCAGTGGGGAAACTTGAGGCGCAGATTCCCGACGGTCCGAAGCAAGGGGGTGAGAAGGAATCACCGCAGGCACTGTAGAGAGAGGAGCTGATGGAGCCGACTGTGGAGTAGAACCAGATTCTAACACGCTCCTCATGACCTCAAAGGCACCCCTATCAGGCAGGGCCAGAGGTTTCCGCTCCGAAGAGCTGAAAACCTCCCCCGGCACCAACATGGATGGCTCCGAAGCCGATGTCGGAGCCGAACTAACCAGCGCCGAAGCACCGAGAGGAAGAGCGGGGTCGGACAAGGGTCCGATGCCACTCGCCCCCTCGGAGCCAACGAGGGAAGTCCGGCGCCGAGATCCCTCCAAGGAGGAGATCGGAGCAGACAACGGTGCCGAAAGGAAAGGTATCAGTTCTGACGCTCCCACAGTCTCGGCTCCGAGCAGCACCGGCTCCGAACTCGATAGAGTCGGAGGAGGAATGTCTAATGGAATAGGGGCAGCCATCGACTGTTGAGTCAGGCTGTGTAACATCTGGGCCAGTGCCTCGGACTTAAGAAGCCTACTCACCACCCTCTGCAAATCATGGTCCGAACGTCTGGAGGACCTAGAGGAGTGTGACCTATGGCTCCGTTCAGACAAGAGCGGTGAGGCTGGAGCCGAATGAACGGAGCCGATAGAAGGAGACCTGGACCTCTTTCTAGTAATCGGTTCCGACAAGAGTGTCGGAACCAACTTAGACTTGTCTGTCTCGGCTCCAGCCGGAGCCGAGGACACAATATGTGTAGTAGGTCTAGAATCATCGGCTCCGGCCGGAGACGATGGTTGAACCGTTAAAACGGTCTTTGAACCTCCGGAGGACGGCTTCGACACTGGAGCCGACTGCCTGGAGGACTTAGAAGGTTTCCCCGACATGGACTGTGTCGGGGACCCTCAGGCTTCAATAAGCCTCTTAAAATTAGCTTATTTTTACGTTCCTGCAGGACTCTAGGGCTGAAACCATAACAGACAGCACAAGAGTCCTGCAGGTGTAAAGGTCCCAGGCAGTATACACAAGAAGTGTGACCGTCTGTCAGAGACATCTTCTGGCAGCACAAGTCACACTTCTTAAAGCCTGAGACCTTCGATTCTTTAGACATATCCAAAGAACAATAGTGCAATCACTACACTTACTCACACTCACATACACACAGATTACACTAAATTAAATTAAGTAACTAACTTAACAAAATTTCCCTAGAAAACACAGTCACTCCAACTACTAGGAGGGGAGGGAAGGGGTCTAAAGGCCTAAGGGAAGAATCCTTGAGAAATTTTTTGGAAAAAGGGGAAGAATTTGGAAGGGAGTGGTAAAAAAAAAAAAAAAAACTATTTAATTAACTAAATATTACAGAAAAAACTAACTTAAGGGGGTCTATATTAGTAAAGACTTTATCTAAACAACTAACCTGCAGAGCCGGTTGGAAAGAGCACCTCGTCAGCTAAGCGGCAAACGAGATCTGAGGAGTTACCGCCTAGCATTGTGGGATATGGGGGAGCCTCGAGCCGGTGGAATTAGCTCTCGAGCTTTTAGTATTGGCCGAGTCGGAGCCGAACCCATACAGCAAGAATGAAGGCGAGATAGACAACTTAACATTCATTGTTTCCAGACTGTGTGAATGTTGACTCCATAAACTTTTTAGGTACCACTGAAGTTTCCTCATATGTAGTCTTGCATATGGAATTAGTAGGATGCAGGATGTCATGAAGCCCAGAGCCTGCAGAATTTGTCTTGCAGAAGACTGGGTTTTTGTTGTCATCAGTTTGAAGTAAGTAGTCAGTTGCTTTTGTTTGTCTGGCGTGAGGTAAGCCATCAGGGCAGTTGTATTCAAGCTTGCACCCAGGAGTGTTATCTTTTGAGAGGGTACCAGTTGTGATTTTTTTTCATTTATTGTGTACCCTAGGCATGTTAGAAGCCTTTTCACAAACGCCAGGTGTCATAGAAGAGTGTCCTTGTTCTCTGCTTGAATGAGACAGTCGTCCAAGTAAGGATATATTTGAATACTTCTTTGTCTGCAAAATGCAATTACTGACGCCAGGCACTTTGTAAAGACCCTAGGCGCAGTACATAAGCCAAACGGCAGTGCAGAGAACTGGTATTGCATTAAGCCAGCCTTGAATCTGAGGTATCTTCTGCACGACTGTCCGATTTGGACATGCAGGTATGCCTCTTTTAGGTCTAAAGTCACCAGCCAAGCATTCTTGCCGAGGATGGGCAGAAGCTGCTGCAAAGTAAGCATTTTGAATTTTGGAATGTCCAGGTATGTGTTCAAAATCGATAAATCCAGTATTGGCCGCCAGGCCTTGTCCTTTCTGGGTACCAAGAACAGTCTTGAGTAAAAACCTTGTCCTTTTTCCTGTTCTGGTACTGTCTGAATGGCCCCCATATCCATGAGGGACATAACCTGTTTACGTGCCTCTGCCCATTGATTTTTTGGCAGGTCTGACCAACCATTTGTCATTGGCAGATTGTGGAAATGGAATCTGTATCCCTGTGATACGATGTTTAGTACCAACTTGTCCTGGGTTATTAACTGCCAATTTTGAGCAAAAAGTGCTAATTTTCCCCTATGGGTGCTGCCAAAAGATAAGTGCTTGGTGTATGCAGAGGGAAGTCATTGGGATTGCTTTCTGTTGGTTTGTGCTTTATCTCCAGATTTGGTGGTGGATGCGCCCCATTGCTTTGACCTGTATGAGTCCTGAGCCTGGTACCTGGAACCCTTAGGGCATCTGGATTTGCCCCTTTGAGCTCTGTCTGACACAGGAAATGACCATTTTTTTGTAGGCCAGTGTCTACTGAATCTAGGTGGCTGCACTTGTAAGAAATCTTTAACAGTTTGCATAGACCTAGCTTTGTCTTCCATTTTCTTTAAAACCTCTTCTGCCTTAATACCAAACAGAGAATCATGCTGTAAAGGTGCATCTAGCAATTTAGCTTTAACATGACCAGGCAAATTTTGTTCCTTTAACCAGGCATGCCTCCTAATCACAGATCCAGCAACTGCAGCAACTGCAGCCTCTAAAGAAACAAAACCACATTGCAAAGTATGCTTTCCAACTTGTTCAGCTGCATGCAATAAATCCTGCAATTCCTTATTTTCTGTATATTCTGAAATCAACATCATTTTCTGTTTCAGCAATCCCATAACATGTTGTTGGTACTTAAGCATATGAAATTGACAGTTTAAGGCCCTGATTGGCAAGGTTGCAGATGTATAAACCTTTTTTCCCCATCTGTCCAGTGCCTTTGAATCTCTGTCAGAGGGGGTAGGGTTTTTTGCTGTTGAGGCCTTAACTCCCTTTGGACCCTGTGAAATAGTTTCAGGATCAGCAGCAGGGTTTCTAAATAAAAAATTGTGAGAGTCAGGGACCCTGTAATACCTGTCAGGCTTACTGGGAGCTGGAGGTAAGGAGTAAGGGGTCAGGCTTGACTCCGAAAACACATCATCCACAATGTCTAACACAGGGGGAATGGCTAAAGTCTTGTGCTGAGGAAGAAGAAGGAAATCCCTGAGCCTCTTTTTTGATTCTGAGAAGTCTTGACTCTCCCAGTGAAAATGCTCCCTCAAAGTATGCAAGGTTTCTCCAAATGAATAATCCTCAGGAGGAGATGCAGATGGAATAGACTCCTCAGCATCAAAATCCTCATAGGGAGGTAAAGATAATTCCTGATCAGAAGAGGAATCAGAAGAAATAGAAACCTGATCTGAAGATTCATAGTCAGTGTCTTGCCTAGGCCTCTTATATGGAGGGGGATGGGTACCCCTGATCAAGGTAATAAGGTCTTCAGCCATTTTGATTATCTGTTTTTTAGGCATAGAGGCCTGTGCACGTGGCTCAGGCGTCAGTCTTTTAGTTTTAGAAGGTGTCTTTGCCTTTGGTTTTGCAGCTTTCGGTTTGATATAAAAATGTTGAGGTCTGAATACACTCTCAGAAGCCGGTGCCTGCTCAGCGGCTCCAGACACATCCGAGGGAGATACATCCGTCAGTCAAATACCTTGAGTATCTTGTGGCATTCCGGACTTCACATGGGTGTCGGTAGAGGCCTGCGACTCGAAGGTAGCGGGTATCAGGGGCTGTGAAAGCCGCTCACTGAGTACCGGCGACTGGCTTAGGAGAAGCTTTGTCGTCGGTTTTGGATCTCGACTGCCTTTCTCTGTCCTTTTCTTTGTGTTTTTTATGTACTCCGGTAGTCGTATTGCTATCCGACAACATTTCTGGGTAGTTAAATCTGTTTCCAAAATACTTAGATGCAAAAATATACTGACGCTTAACAGTGCGTTGGTTAAATCTAGCACAAAACCGACAGCCAGGCACGTTGTGATCAGGGCCTACGCAAGGAATACAGTATCAATGGAAATCCTTATGAGGTATTTGCTTCCCACAAGTAATACAATTATTAACTTTTTCTGACATCGGTAAAAAGCAAGAAAAAAGTTTCCCCAATGGGGTACTTAGCTTTATTGAAGACTTCAGTTCTGAAACTCAAACGCAAATATTTTAGTAGTCGGCCGACGGGCACTTGCTAAATGCTTCTGCTTCAGGCACCACGCGGCAAGAAAGACTAAAGAAAATGGTGTCGGCTGCATGTTTTATACCCCTGATGACCTGACGTCATGGAAGAGAAGACAGCAACTGACGCAGGACCCAAGACTTTGGAATTCAGGCCGACTGAGGGCAACCTGCCAGCAAATTACCCAAATGTAATGACTGCAACAGTGAAACACGAAGAGCATCTAGATTTATATTAAAATGCAAATAAAGGTTACTAAGTGGGAAAAACAAAGGATGGAGGCATGCTTAAGGACACAATTAATGCTGGGGCAAACTTTAAATCAGTTTGTGACAAGGAGTTATTGTTCTGTTTCAAGTAGAAAGAAGGCTAAAAGGAGTTCATACATCACTGTGCGACTTCAAAAAAAGAGTTTTGTTAAGTTCATGGAAGTGCCCTTTGGGTGACCAAGGTGAAATCCTTTCGGGCTCCTGGAACTCCAGCGTTTATATGTAGGAATTCATATATTCTGGCACAAGTAGTGTACTAAAACACAAAGTAAGAATTTTTTCAGATGTTTTAATGTAATAATGTGTTAAGCAGAAAAACTCACTAGGCACAACATCTGTTTTTAGGATCAACCCACAAACACGTCTGGTTAAGTAACTTGCTCCATAATAAGCAAGCAGTAGTCTAATGGATCCTAAAAAAAGCGAAACTCAGTACAACGTGAAGCTCATCAGCAGCTCACAGTCATAATCCATTGCACTAAATCTGCATTTCAAATACAGACTAAGTATGCCTTAATTTCTATGCATCTTCTTTTGGTTATAGCTAATACTACCGATTATGCACAAGATATAAATCAAGACACACATCTGAAAAACTGCAGTATGAAAGCAAATATTATGATTTCTTTTTTAGTATGCCTACCTCTGCCCCCCACTCAATCACTTCCAAACTCTGTCTGTAGTGTCAGTCCTTCCCTGAGAAACCCTATAGCAATTCCAGACATAGCCCTTCACACAGCAGGCCTCTTCCTCACTTCTCAGGGAGAGAAAGATTTTTAGGTACTTAATTTCTAGGGCCAGTAAATAAGGAATCAGATGTGGAGAGGTGGACGAGTGCCAAAACCCACTATATCACAGATGGCTATCCAACATCCCTAAATAAGGTGCGACATGCAATGACATCAGTCTATGGACTGAACATCTGACACTTCTTTTAATGCTTGCTGCTTGTGAAGTCCCTTGGCTCCATTACCACTCAAAAGGCTGAAATAAATCCTTGCAATCTTCACAGGGATACCAGAACTGAACATTTAATCTTATCCCTTGACAGACCATTCTGGCACACTGGATCTACTCTTCATTCCAGGTCACTAGTGGCAAAGATTGGCAACTTGACGACATGTCAGTCAACATACTATACTACCATTTTTATACAATGCAGACTGGTCACGAATTACATTCTATCCTGTATAGATGTGTTACATCATATGAAGCAACAGAAGCTTTGTTTTAGATGCTCCATGATGCTACTCGAAGAACTGGCTAAAAACTTGTTAAGGGAAAAAGGTTCAAGTTCCAGTTGCTAAACATATTTCATGACACTCAAAATCATATTTAAGTTCCTAGTCACAGACATATGTAATGGCATATCTATGGTGGATATAAAAAGTTTAAACACCCCTGTTAAAATGTCAGGTTTTTGTGATATAAAAAATGAGACCACAATAAATCATTTCAAAACTTTTCCCATCTTTAATGTGACCAATAACCTGTACAATTCAATTGAAAAACAAACAAATGTGTTATAGAAAAAATGTAAAAAAATAACAAATGTACAATATGCTGGTTGCATAAGTGTGGACACCCTTAAACTAATATTTTGTTGTGTGTGCACACCCTTAAACTAATACTTTGTTGAAGCACCTTTTGATTTAATTACAACATTCAGTCTTCTTGGGTAGGAGTCTCTCAGCATGGCACATCTTGACTTGGCAATATTTGTCCACTCTTCCTTGCAAAAGAGCTCTAAATCTGTCAGATTGTGAGGGCATCTCTTGTGCACAGCCCTCCTCAGGTCATCCTACAAATTTTCTATTGGATTTAGGTCTGGGCTATGGCTGGACCATTCCAAAACTTTATTTTCTTCTGGTGAAGCCATTCTTTTGTTGATTTAGATGTATGTTTGGGGTCATTGTCGTGTTGAAAGGTGAAATTCCTCTTCATCTTCAGTTTTCTAGCAGATGGAACTGTTCATAATTCCCACCACCTTGACTAAAGCCCCAGTTCCAGCTGAAGAAAAGCAACCCCAAAGCATGATACTGCCAGCACCATGCTTCACCGTGGGGATGATGTTCTTTTCGTGATGTGAAGTGTTGTTTTTGCACCAAACGTACCTTTTGGAATTGGGCCAGAAAGCTTAACCTTGGTCTCATCAGACCATAACACATTTTCCCACATGCTTTTGGGAGACTTGCTGTACTGTTTTGCAAATTTTAGCTGGGCCTGGATATTTTTCTGTGTAAGAAAAGGTCTCCGTCTTGCAACCCTACCCCATAGTCCAGACATATGGTAAATATGGGAGATTGTTGTCACATATAGTACACAACCAGTACTTGCCAGAAATTTCAGCAGCTTCTTCAGTGTTGCTGTAGGTCTCTTGACAGCCTCCCTGACCAGTTTTCATCTAGTCTTTTCATCAATTTTGGAGGGACATCCAGTTCTTTGCAACGTCACTGTTGTCCCATATTTTCTCCACTTTGTGATGACAGTCTTCACTATGTTCCATGATATTTCCAATGCTGTGGAAATTTTTTTGTACCCCTCTCCTGACTAATACATTTGATGCTTTGTAAGCTCTCTGCAAACCATGGCTTTTGCTGTAGCAGGCAACTGAGTAAATGTCAGGAAAATCCTACTAGGACAGCTGAACTTTATTTGGGGTTAATCAGAGTCTCTTTAATTGATGGCAGTTGTGTACCCAAGAACACTGAATGCTGTAATTAAATCAAAAGGTGATTTAACAAAGTATTTATTTATTTCCAGTTTGATAACCGGGGAGGTCCACTGGGCTCAAGGAGCCCATTTTCAGTGGAGGCCCGGGGAGAAAAGCTCCATAATTACATACAAGAAAATCAAAATTATGATTATTTAAAACAAATGACAAATTATATACTGAGATATAGCAAAATACAACTGAAAAAAAATGAATACTCCATGACATATATGTAGTTGCTTAGAGAGCCATTTGCACAGCATAAAGTTGAACTGAGGCAGTGGAATAAGCTGACAAATATTTAAAAACTATGAAATTGTAAGTCTTCTGTTAGTAGTTGCAAAGACTGAATATTTGAAAGATAGAAGTAAAGGTTTAGTAGTATGTGGAAAAAATAAAGGAGGAAAGTGCAATGTGTACTAAGTATGCATTCAAGATGGTGAAAGAAAAAAGGGGCAGTTGAGTAGTGGAGAGGGAGGTGGTTGTTTAGAAGAAAAAGAAATCTGGTGAAAGTAGAGAGAGGTAGCTGTTTAGTAGCAAAAGTGGAGTACACACATGTCAGGGATGATTACAGTAGCTAGTTAGCAGCATCTCTTAGCATGAACCTTGTATGTAGATAGAAAGGAAAGAGAACATTTCCAGATAGGGAGACAGAGTGGAGTTACAAAGCTATGTACAGTATTTACATTATATACATTCAAGGTTTTGATGTTATATTACGTTAGATTCAGAGAGGGGAAGCGGTAGAGGAAAAACAGCAAGGTGTAGAGGTACATGTGGAAGTACATGTATAGGAGGCAATTAGCAGAACAGGGGCATTAGCAGGATTAAGTAGGTTGGGTGCAACTACATTTCCAATTATGGGAGAGGTAGGAATGGAGCTGGGATTTGAAGTGTTCAAAGTTTTTAGAGATTCGTAGTGAGGGTGGGAGAGAGTTCCATTTTTTGGCTAAGGAAAAGGATAGGAGAAACTGGCCAGCGGGACATTTTGGTTTGTATACAGAAAGTAGATTTTGTTGGGCAGATCTCAGGGGTCTGTAAGGTGTGTAAGATGGTAAAATATTTGCTAGAGCAGGGCATGCAGTAGGTTTAAAGATTAATTTGTGGGCTGTAGTGAGTTAGAGGTAGTCAAAGTAGTTGGGAAGCTCTAGCCAGTTTAGCATTTGGAGAGAGCTACAATGATGGGAGGAGTGGTTAGATTTAGTAGCGAATTTAGAGATTTTATTGTAACAGATTTCTAGTTTTGCAGAGATGGAGGAAGAGAGGTTTGTTAGTAGTGGAGCACTGTACAGTAGTGATGGTAGTAAGTAGGTCATGGAGAGAGTTTGCCTTGTAGAAGGGGAGAGAAAGTAAGAGTTTCTGTATAGCATACCAAGTTTCTGATGAGTTTTCTTAATATTTAGTTGGACATGTGTATCGGATTTCAGGTGTTCATCAATGGTAACCCCAAGAAGTTTTGCAAAAGGAATGACTTCTATAGTGGAGTTGGTATGGCTGATGATATTGAAGGATTGTTTGATGAGAGAGATGGCTTTTGAGGGGGAGAAAAGAAGGATTTTGGATTTATTGGCATTAAGGGAGAGATGGTTTTGAAGCATCCAGTTCTCTGTAGTTGTAAAGGCCAATTGGGTTTTTGCCTGGAGTTCGGGAAGGCTATGAGCAGAGCAGACTAAAGTGGAGTCGTCTGCATATTGCACTATTTGAGTGCTTGGAATTGCAGTGTAAAAACTATTGATGAATATATTAAAGAGCATTGGTCCAAGTATAGACCCCTGGGGGACCCCGGTTGGGGTAGGTAGGAAGGTTGAGTTACCAGTTTGCCATTTCACAGCCTGAGATCTGTCAGAGAGATAACTATTGAACCATATAAGGGATTTTTGGGAGAGATTGAGGATAGAAAGGTGATTTCGAAGATGGGTATGAGAGACAGTGTCAAATGCCTTGGATAGATCGAGGAGGACAGTGGAGACAATTTTTCCAGAGTCCCAGGCATGGTTAACTATGTCTAAGAAAGATAGGAGAGCAGTTATTGTACTATGGCCAGGACGAAAGCCGTGTTGTGTAGGGGTGAGGAGTTGATTATTGATGAGGTAGGGCATGAGTTGTTGGTGGATGCATTTTTCAAGGATTTTTAAAACTAGGGAAAGAATGGCTATTGGTGGGAAGTTAGAGATGCTATTATTTTTGTCTCCTTTGTAGAGGGGTAAGATAAAGGCAGCACACCATAATTTGGGGACATAAGATTCCTGGATAGACCTATTGATGAGAATGCTGATGGGGATGGCAATACCATCTGCAGCGAGCTTGAGAAAGAGTGAGGGAATATTGTCAGGGGCATTGGAGCATGGCTTAAGTTTGGAAAGAAGCTTTTTGATGTAGGAGGTTGAGATGGGCTTTAGATGAAAAGGGGTTGAAGGATTAGGAGTGAAGGGTTGGGAAGAGGAAGGGGAAGTAGGAGTGGGAGGAGGGGAGGAGATGTGGTTGGAGAAGGTCTTGGTAAGTTCAGCTATAGAGTTGGTAAAGAAGGAGTTAAAAAGGGTGACAATTTCTGTGTCAGTTTTATTGTTGTCAGGACAGGGATTGGATTTGGTACCGGAGTACAAAAGAGAATTGACGGAGTTCCAGAATTGTTTAGGATTTTTGGTGTGGGTAGCCTGTAGTTTGGTGTAGTAAGATTTCTTATTTGTAACATGCTTTTTGGTTAGATTGCAGAGTTGCCTATATTTAAGGAGGGTAGCAGGGTGCTTATTTTTGTTGTAAAGTTTCCAGGTCTTGTCTCTTTGTAGCATAAGTGTTTTGTTGTCCTTTGTTAGCCAAGGGGAGGAGTTGGGTTTTATTTGTTTTGTTCTAGGTGGGGCTTGGGTATTTAGGATGCCTAGGAAGGTGGTACTGAAGGAGTCTAAGGCCTTATCTAGTGGAAGAGTTTTTAGGTTGTCCCAAGTTGTTAGTTGAAGGGTTTTGGAGAATATAGAAGGGTGAGAGTTAGTAAGGTTACGAGTGTGAGTGTATTGATGTTGATGAGGGGAGTGATGAGTAGCTCGGTGAATGAAGGCTGAGAGATGGTCACTCATTGTGTCTGGTAGTATACCAGAGTGAGTGATCTTATTTGGGTGGGAGACTAAGATCCAGTCCAGAGTGGACCGTGGGGGGTTGTTTCTGTTAGGTGTGGTAATGTCATTTAATAGTTGCGTGAAATTAAATAGATTGACAGATAGGGAGGGGTTACTGTTATTGATTCTATTCCAGTCGATGTTCACGTCACCTAATATGTATGTCTCTAGTTTAATGTTAGTTGTGGCCCATAAGATTATGTTTTCTAGAGTGGTAGTGTTATCTCCAGGGGGGATATAGATGGCCATAACACAAATACTTTTGTAGTTATTCATTTTAAGAATTCCTATGACTAGTTCAGCATTGTTGAACTGAGGAATGGGATTCTGGTAAGGACAGAGGTTCAGTAGGCTATTATAGATTTAGGCTACTCCTCCTCCTTTTTTGTTTTGGTGGTTGCATCTGAGTGCTTGAAAGCCAGGGGGTACAATCTCAGAGGCAGTAATGTGGGGTTTTAGCCATGTCTCTGAGACTGCTACTATATCTGGTAGAGTATAACTGAGCCAACCATGGAAGAGTGCTATTTTGTTTTTATACTCTGGGTGTTAATGGTAATGAGTTTGAGGTATTTGTGGTTGGTAATATATGAAGAGATAGGGGGAGTGAGATTGTTGCTAGTCTTGGGTCCAGGGTTGGGGTGAATGTCTCCTGCTAGAGCAAGCCAGTTAGAGAAAGAATAGAGCAGGACATTTGGTTTGCAACTAGTATAAAGTAGGACAGGCAATTTCCCTTTGGTTGTAGGAGGATTAAATGAACTGGTTAGAAGTCTTAGTTTAAAATAGTGAAGATGGTTAGGTTGAAGTAGAGAGGGGGATATGTTGTGGAAGTGAGAAGTGATGGGATGGGGATGGGGGAGAGTGAAGGAGGTGGGGGGGAAAGGAGGGGGTAGTTTGTAAGAGGAATAGGAAGTATTAGTTTAAGGGTGTGCACACACAACAAAGTATTAGTTTAAGGGTGTGCACACTTATGCAACCAGAGTATTGCACATTTTTAATTTTTATATTTTTCTCCTAACAGATTTGTTTGTTTTTCAATTGAATTGTACAGATTATATGTCACATTAAAGGTGGGAAAAGTTTTCAAACGATTTATTGTGGTCTCATTTTTTTATATTACAAAAACCTAGCATTTTAACAGGGGTGTGTAAACTTTTTATATCCACTGTATATCCATCTATACATTATATATACATATATATATATATATATATATATATATATATATATACATATATATAGATATATATATATATATATATATATATATATATATATATATATATATATATATATATATCACACACAAACACACTTGCATATATAGTCGTATGTCTAGCAATAAAAGTCATTATTTTCTTGATTTCTTACCTGTCCCAGTAAAAAAGATCAATATTCAGTTGAATAGCTTGGTAAATGAGGTTTGCCTGCAATAATGCTGCTTCACTATCTTGAACATTTCCACCAAACAGCAGCATATGAGCCATTCGTGACTCTCTTGATGGTAGACTCTTGATAAAGTTAATGTACTGAACTTTATCAATCTATAAAATAAAATACCATTCAGATAAAAAAATAGTAAAAAAGAGACTTTTCTATTTTTAAAATTACATTTTCCAAGACAGTGAATTGCAAGAATCTTATGCTTTTTCTGTAAGTTCATCTGACATGGTCTTCAAAACAGTGACAACCATTAATGGCAACTATGGCCTAAAGAAAGTAAGCCTTACCCTCCCCTCAGTTCCCATTTTAAGGCTCCTCCCACTACCAAGGCCCTGCAACTATCCCTTCTGCTACCTACACTGGAGAATGCAGCGTTGTCCGCCCTCCTTCAGTAAGGTAAGCATGCCAATGTGGTCCAATGACATTAAGAAGTTTAGCTTTTTATCTCCAACTCCTGGCATTTCACGTTGTATCTTTGTAGGTTTACATAAGTAAGTCAGATATCTAGCAGAGTAATGTGTGTGTGTGTGTGTGTGTGTGTGTGTGTGTGTGTGTGTGTGTGTGTGTGTGTGTGTGTAAAACAGAGCAGCACAACCATATGGTCTACATTAAGGAGTGCCAAAACCTCTCCTGGGATAAGACAAGCAGGCCATCTGCTTCTCATGGTCTGATTCAAACCTCTGATGGAAGGGATGCTACATAAATTTTGATAGTGAAGATACAGTGAGAAATGAAATCCTCTGCCCAGTGAAATGACTATAAAAATCTAAAGTACTGCTGTGCAGCTATAGTTATCACAACAAAAGCTCCCAAATAACAGGATCATTCCATTATTCTCCAGTACTCACTTCTTCCAGTTCAAGGACATGAAGGAACCAAATCACATCCTCATGCTCAATGAGCACCAAGCAGAGAAATGAATCCTGGATGGAATGCCATTCCACTGCAGGAAATAACAGGATCATTTTTGCAATAATTAACTGCATAAATGAGAGCTACCTATAGATGGGTACCAGTCATATGGACAGATCTTTTTCAGCACTCAGAAATCCTGGGGATGCACAGATATAGTCTTGTTACAAGGCCAAATGCACGGCATACACTACACAATTATTTTCAGTATCAAGGAAGAAGGTACAAAATCCTGTATGTCAGCCAAATGCTCTTGTGGAATGCTAGAGGAGCAATAATAGCCTATACCAATGTATCTGAAAGCACAGAGAGAGAGAAAAAGTGAATGTTTTTTTTCAAAGCACTATAACATATATCCAGACAAATGGCTAGGGAATGAGTTCAGTATGTTTTTTAACCAGTTAACTGAGATTATCATTTATAATTTTTCCCCAAGTGTTTTCAGTCTGCATCACCCTTTTCTAAAAGATGACATCCAGATTATAGCAAAACCTTAAGCTTACAACTTTAATCCATCTCTACTACAGTAAAAATGTCCTCCTTTGCTCAAACATTTGCTGATGATTTCTCTCCCCATATTACAAATCCTACAGATGCACAACAGTTTTGACCCATTTTAAGGTAATGCCATTAAATAAGCCCTTAAAAATAAGTTATTCCCAACTCAAAGACTATATTATAAAAAATGTAACAAAACCAGTATGGCTTCTGGAAGGGCTAAAATATCATAACAGCTACCTACAGTGTTATAGATGTTATCTATTCTAATTTTGCAAAAGACATCCTCAATGGAGTTATAGTTTTAAATCTAAAAAGTGTTTCGGATTCCACATTACACTGTATTTTGTCTTCACAGCTAAAAACTAGGATGAAAAAAATGGTACACAGAAGTGAACCAATTAGGTGGCTGAACAGTTATCTAAACAACTAAACTTTCAGAATTGTATATGATTGTCACAGCTCATGGGAGGATACAGATAGCCTCAGCATATGTATTTTTTTTCTTTGTTTATCAATTGTCTGATGTGCATCACATCTGAATTTAAGGTCTCATTTTCTTACAGATGATAGAATGGGTAAAAAAAAAGAAAATTTTATTTTATTTTTGTTAAACGGGAGGGACATTTTCAGCGGAGGCCCGTGGAGAAAAACTCCATGTCACAATAATAGATTAATACAATACAAAGCAATTAATGAAATTTAAAGTAGGACAGAGGAACATTACATGGCATGTGATAACTATAGTAGAATGCACAATTAGTATAGGCGGAGAGAGATTAACCCCCTCCCCTACAATTTTTTTTCCCACTTCACATTCACAAAAACATTAATTTTTATTTTTTTTTTATCCCTTCACATTCACAAAAACATTAATAAATTTACAGTCACAATACATTTATGCTTTAGTATACCTGAGAAGTAAATAAATGCCCATAGTGGCATAACTAAAATATACGTATAGGTAGGATGAGAGTAAGAGGAGCTCTGTTAGGTATTATATTATTCTTAGATACAGATTAGAGCATTTATCAGGTAAGGAATATAGTACAGAACAGTACCAGTGTTGGTTTGTTTTCTGCTGTTAGACTGGTGATATGTCTGGATGAATATACCAGGATATCTGTAGAGCTAAGTAAAGGAAATGTTATAGTGTAGCAGAATTCTTACAAGTGAGCATAGTTATTGCTACCCTGGTGTGTAGCAAGAGCAGAGCCAATTATTAGAATAATAGGATTTCAAGAGGTGTTTGAAATGGGTGCTAGAAGTAGTGCTAGTTATATTTTTTGGGAGTGAGTTCCAGATTTGTGCTGTTGTGCAGGCAAAGAGAGATTTACCTGCTTCATTTTTATGTCTTATTACTTGAATGAGATTTTGGTTGCTAGATCTCAGGACTCTAGTGGTGGTGTAAGGCTGGATTAGCTGTTGGAGGGCAGGTGTTTTTTCAGGGTAGTAGTAGAGTTTATGTGCAACTGTGGCTTGATTAAGTCTTAGTAGCTGAGGAAGTTCTAGCCACTTGAGTTGCATTAGGGAAAGACAGTGATGGGATCTATTAGAGGAGTTTGTTGCAAATTTGGCAATTTTGTTGTAGCATGATTCCATTTTGTGAAGTTGTCTGGTGAAGGTTAGTTAAGATAGAGGAAGCGTAAAGAAGGATGGAGAGGAGGTGGCTTCTTACAATAGTGGCTTTGGTCTGTTTAATCATGAACTTTTTATTTCTATAGAGGAGACCCAGTTTTTGGTTTACCTTTTTGATGGTTTGTGCTATATGGATATCAAATTTTAGGTGATTATCAATCTCTACTCCTAGTATTTTGTTGTGGTTGGTTGGTGTGATTTGAATATTATTTTTTGAGTTTATTGTGAGGCTATAATTTGAATTGGATGATCTGCCAGGGGTGAATAGGATTAGCTTGGTTTTCTTTGGATTGAGAAGAAGTTGTATTTTAGCAAACCAAGATTTTGCTAGAGTAAAGTTGAATTGAGTGAGGGTGTCTGTAAACAGACTGCAAAAAAATATTTACCTGGTGTGACAGCCTCTCTACCCTGGCCCAGTAATCAAGGAGCCTTAATCTTCACCAGTGAGAGACGGTCACTAAAAACAGGACTGGATTTACACACTACTTTAAGATGCAGCTCTCTGCATCAAGCACAACTTTCCCCAAGAGCACATAAGGAACACGGTCCAGACCTGGGACTGGACTCTCTGTCTCTTCAGATCCCAAACAAGACTCACTTTGGAGCACTGTGTCCCAGTTCCAAGTACCACCCGGAGTATTTGATTTTCAAACACACTCCTGGGAAAAGATGGCACAGATCTACTAGTTGTCCCCCCTTCTGCCCAGACAATAAGGTAACTACGCTGCCACCAGTCAACTATTCTCATGCTCTTACAAGGGTATCCAATTATATCGAGTAGAATCAATACTAATACAAATGGTGCAGTGGAACCAAAGCAGCCAGACTTTTCGGAGTGGCCAAGGCATCACTAAAAGAAGCACAAGTTCTCTCAAGTCATTAAAAATATTCTCTAAAAGATCAGCCACAATGAAAGGTATAAAATATTTAATAATAAATAATAAAATAGAAAAATGTGAATACTAAATATCTAAGCACAACAAACACCAGATTTTCAATCAGAGAAGAAATAAAAAATAACACAGTTAGACAGATTCAAATAGATGCAGAAAAACACTACTTAACTAATCTTATTGAATTTCATGACTATCTAAAGAATAGCTGTTCCCTAGCTAACTTCATTAATACAGCAAGGCAAGATAAGATGCTGAGATGCTTACTTCCACAAGGCAAAGTGAACACTCAAGCTAGTTTTTCAAGTGACCCTGTAAAAATGTTGCTTGAGAGAAATGGGCCTGTCTGGGAACACATTAACCTTTACCACGTCTTGAGAGTCCATCTACATTGGCATTGCTGTAATCTGGACTGGGTAACACAGGGGGTCCTCCCAAAGCCCCGTTAAGCTTTTGGAATGCCTGCTTGCAGGCTGGGGTAAATAAGAAGTTATGTACCTACCATAACGTTCCATGTTAGTTGTCTTCTTCTCGCCATCTTTCTTACTGGATGGGTTCGGAGCCGAACCTCGGCTCCGACTTGGCCAATACTAAAGCTCGAGAGCTAATTCCACCGGCTCGAGGCTCCCCTATATCCCACAATGCTAGGCGGTAACTACTCAGATCTTGTTTGATAGCTAAACCAAGCAGTTCTGGTCTCCATAGTATGGAGAAAAAAGAACCCACCTCTATATAAACCTGAATGTAAGCTACACAAACATAAAATGGGGAATAGAGGTGGTAGAACATGTGGGAAGGAAACTCCAAAGGAAGATCCCAAAATTTCCTATCGGTCTGTCCAGGCTAGGGGGAAGGAGGGTGGGGCCTTAAGAAAGAAGGCGAGAAGAAGACAACTAACATAGAACGTTATGGTAGGTACATAACTTCTTAATGTTAAGTTGTCAATCTCGCCTTCATTCTTGCTGGACAGGACCGCGTCCCTAGCACCTTATTCCGGGTGGCCTATCGGAACAGACTCTTGAGAACAGTGGAACCAAAGCTGGCATGGTTTCTGGAGGCCATATCCAATTTGTAATGTAAAATGAAGGTATGAGGAGAAGCCCAAGTGGCTGCTGCACAAATGGAATCTATAGGCAGCCTGTCCTGAAAAGCTACAGATGTAGCTAATGCCCTAGTTGAATGAGCTCTAGGTCTTGAAGGCAGTTTTTGATGTCTGATTTCATAGATGAAGGTAATTATAGAGGTAAGCCATCTTGAGAGGGACACCTTAGTAACTGGAAGGCCCAAGTTCCCTTCCGCATAAGACAGGAAAAGTTGATCAGATTTCCTGAACTGTTTAGTTCTGTCTAGTCTAAATAATATCTAAGTTGGCGGTGAACATCTAGAAAATGTAACTTTTGTTCTGACCTGTTGGAATAGTCAGGGAAAAATACTGGGAGATCAATCGTTTGGTTCAGATTTGTCTCAGAGGAAACTTTAGGCAGGAAGGACGGATTAGTCCGGAGGGACACCCTATCTTTGTGGAAAACTAAATAAGGAGGACGACTGCACAGAGCAAGAAGTTCAGATACCCTTCTAGCTGAAGTTATGGCTACTAAAAAAAGTGTTTTCCATGAGAGCAGCTTAAGAGGGCATGAAGCCGCTGGTTCGAAGGGGGGGAGGATCAAGGATGCCAGAACCAAATTCAAGTCCCATTGAGGTGGGGGATATTTGATTGGGGGCTTGAGCAGAAAAATACCTCTTAAAAAGGCTTTTCAGAGCTTATGGGACATGATACTGGAGTCTGAGACTCCTACATGAAAATTAGATATGGCAGCTAGTTGTACTCTAATGGTAGATGAAGAAGAGCCTAAATGGAAGAGCTCTGCCAGGAAGTCTAGGATAGACTGGATAGGTGCAGTGAAGGGGTCTATATTCTTTGATGCTGCCCAGAAGGAAAAACGTTTCCATTTACTATTATAAATCTTCCTGGTAGAAGATTTGTGAGAGGCTATCAGGATGTTCCGGACCGAATGAGAGATTGAGGGAAGCCTGGCTAGGGTAGGAATTGGAGAAACCACACTGTGAGGTTGAGAGACTGAAGGGAGTGGTGCAGCTGGCCCGACTGGTGGGTCAACAGATCTGGCACCGGGTCCAGATGCCAAGGCTGCTCCAATAGGTAATGATGGAGGAACGGAAACCATATCTGTCGAGGCCAGTAAGGGGCAATGAGGATCATTGTAACTCTCAAGGCGATAGCTTTCTGAATTAATTGAGATATCAGTGGAAAGGGGGGAAAAACATACAGAAGTCACCGGGGCCAGTCGTGGACT
Organism: Protopterus annectens; assembly: GCF_019279795.1. Taxonomy (NCBI): domain Eukaryota; kingdom Metazoa; phylum Chordata; order Ceratodontiformes; family Protopteridae; genus Protopterus; species Protopterus annectens. The sequence continues at coordinate 686,467,780 of NC_056734.1, read as the reverse complement.
AGAGCGTCTCTGGTGGGATGGCCTGGTAACAGGAAGAAAGTGAAGAAGTCATGACACTTGCTGTTTTGAGGAGTAGCAAAAAGATCGCAGCAAGGTTGGCCCCATCTTTTGAAGACTTCTTCCAGCACTGATTTCTTCAGAGACCACTGAAACGCTGAGAAGAAATCGCCCACTGCCAAAGTCTGAGTGCCTCTCGACATAAGGGGTAGGATTTGGCTCCGCCCTGTTTGTTGATGTACCACACTACGGACATGTTGTCCGTCTAAATTGCAATAGTCCCTGTAGGAAGAGAGTGGTGAAGGGCTTGCAACGCTAAAAGCACTGCTCTCATCTCTAAGACATTTATGTACAAGTGGCACTCGAAAGGTTGCCACGTGCCCTGGACTGTCCTGCCCTGATAATGCCCCCCCACCCGATCAGGGAGGCGTCCGTTGTCACCGTGGTGACTGGGGGGGGGGGGGAACGAAAGGTCTGCCTTGGAGAACTTGAGGTAATGTGACCCACCAAGACAGGTGATTCTTGCATGATTGAGTTATTAATATGATGTGAGACATCGGGAGCTGTTGGAAGGACCATTGAGTAAACAGCATCCACTGTAGGATCCTCATGTGGAAACGAGCTAAGGGGAGAAGGGTGATAGTAGCTGCCATGAGTCCTAATACCTTCAAGACTACCCTGGCTTTGATATTGTTGCATTGTAGCAGAAGGTAAACTTGTTTGCGGATATCTAACACTCTTTGCTCTGTAAGTCTGGCGGAAAGATTGAGTGTGTCTAAGGTGGTGCCTATAAAGGTAATAGATTGACAAGGCGACAAGGCAGATTTTTCAAAATTTATTGAAATGCCTAGAGCTTGGCAAGTTTGGATGGTGAAGTCTCTGGCTAGAAGCAGTTGATGTCTGGTGGTGGCAGTAAGGAGCCAGTCATCTAAATATGGAAAAACCTGGAATCCTTGACGTCTCAAGTGAGCCGCGACCACTGCCATGCATTTGGTAAACACTCGGGGGGGCTGTAGTGAGACCAAAGGGCAGGGCTCTGAACTGGTAGTGACTGGCTCCCAGCCTGAAGCGGAGAAACCTCCTGGAGCGTCTGTGCATTTTGATGTGGTAGCACGCATCCTGAAGGTCTATCCAGCACATCCAATTGTCCTGACCCAAGAAGGGTAGAATGGACTGTAGCATGACCATCCGGAATTTTGTTTTTTTGATATAATTGTTTAACTTGCTGAGATCCAGTATAGGTCTCCAGTCCCCTGTTTTTTTTGGCACCAAAAAGAATTTGGAGTAGATTCCGGATCCTTGCTGGTCTGCTGGGACTGATTGGATAGCTCTTTTTGATAGCAGCTTTGATATTTCTAGTGCTGCTTGTTCCCTTAGACTGGGTGGAACATCTGGAAGGGATCCTTTGGGTTGGGAAGGGGTGTGAATAAAGGGAATTTTGTAACCCTCGGATATGATTGACTGTACCCATTTGCCTTGGGTGAGGGAAAGCCAGGCTTTTGGGTACAGTGATAATCTTCCCCCGACTGCCTCCGAAGGTGGGCAGCCGGACAGCTCCTCAGGGATGCTGAAAGGGTTTATCAGAGAAAGTTTCTCTGCTACCCTGGTTTTGCGGACCTCCTCTGCCTCTAGGGCAGCGTCTATTGTTATTCCCCCCTCTGCCTCTAGAGGGGAATCGACCTTGTGCGTCAGATGAGATTCCCTGAGGCTTGCAGAACCACATTTTTCCTCCCCTCTGACCTTTTGGATAAGGTCTAGAAGGGGTAGAAAAACGGACTCCCACGGCAGAGAGAGTCTTACCTTCCACCTCGCACCTAGTCAATGTATCCTTCACCTGAGGACCAAACAATGTTGAGCCATCAAAGGGGGAATTGGTGAAGGACGCCTTGAAAGGGTCTGCAAAATTGCAAAGCCGCATCCAGGCGTGACGTCGTAAAGCTACACCTGTGCCTGCGGCCCTACTCGCCCCATCAGCAGCATATGAGATAAGCTGCATGGAGGAGTTAACAATCGAATTCAGGGTTGCCAACTGGGAGTTCATTTTGTCTTGGAACCTCTCAGCTGTTGGATCCTGTATAGCCTCACCCATATCTTTGAGAAAATCTCTCTGGAGACGGGTGAAGTGACACAAATAGTTCAGCGACCGCATTGAGAAGGTCGCTGAGGAAAACATCCGCTTACCGTACCTGTCCATGGTCCTAGACTCCTTATTAGGAGGATGGACATGTACCGAAAGATCGGCTAACTCCTTCTTAGTGGCTGCGGCCACCACCATGGCATCAACAGAGACACCTTTTGATAGAAAGTCCTTGTCCTTAGGGGCAGTAATAAATTTTGACGGAATCCTTGGGGTAGGTTCCACTGAATCAGGGGCCATCCAAGCCTTCCTTGCCACCACTTCCATAAGGGGGTCAAAGGGAGGGGACAACCAGGAGGTGGAAGGGCGAGAGCCAAACGCCTCAAGATAAACTGACTCGTCCTCTGAAGGGTTAAAGGTGGGCCAGTTCCCCCTCTGTTTCAGGATTTCAAGGATGTCAGCAAAGGAGACATCCTCAGAGGGGGATTGAGGGGAACCTTCAGATTCCTCCAAGTCAGTGTCAGAGGTGATAGACCCAGGGGAGTCAATGTGCTTCCTCTTGCACTGTCTCTTCCGAGGGGGTTCTCCTACCGGATCAGGAGAGGCCTCGGAAGAGGAGGAAATTCCCAATGGGGAAGCCTGAGGAGCTGGCTGTCTGCGGTCTGATACAAGGGGATGGGTAGAAATCAGCGCAGGCACTGAAGAGGGTGGAGCTGACGGAGCCGACTGTGGGGTAGACACTGGGTCTAGCACGCTCCGCATGACCTCGAAGGCACCCCTATCATGCAAGGCCGGAGGTCCCCGCTCCGAGGAGACAAGGACCCCCCCGGCACCGACAGAGATGGCTCCGAGGCCGATGTCGGAGCCAAATTCACCAGCGCCGAAGCTCTGAGAGGGAGAATGGGGTCGGACAAGGGTCCGATGCCACTCGCCCCCTCGGAGCCGACAAGGGAAGCCTGGCGCCGAGATCCCTCCAATGAGGAAATTGGAGCAGACGACGGAGCCGAAAGGGAAGGTATCGGCTCCGAAGCACCGACAGCCACGGCTCCGATGAGCCCCGGCTCCGAACTCAATGGAGTCGGTGGAGGAACTAAATCAGGGATGGAAATGGCCGCTGACTTTTGAGTAGGGCTATGCAGCATTTGGGCCAGTGCCTTGGACTTGAGAAGTCTACTCACCACCCTTTGTAAATCATGGTCGGATAGCCTGGAGGACTGAGAGGAGTGAGACCTATGGCTCCGTTCTGATAAATGAGGAGATCCCAGCACCGAATGTATGGAGCCGATGGAAGGGGACCTAGACCTCTTCTTAGCAGGTGTCTCCGATAAGCCTATCGGAGCCGACTGAGTCTTGTCAACCTCAGCTCCAGCCGGAGCCGAGGCGATAATATGAGACTTGGAAACATCGGCTTCAGCCGGAGCCAATGTCGAAGCCGATCTAATGCTTCCAGGGGATGGCTCAGAAACTGGAGCCGACGGTCTGGAAGTCTTAGAAGGCTTCCCTGACACAGACTGAGTCAGGGGGCCTTCAGGCTTTAACAAGCCATGCAAAATCAATTTATTTTTGCGTTCCTGTAGGACTCTAAGGCTAAATGCATGACATACAGCACATGAGTCCTGCAGGTGCAAAGGTCCCAGGCAATATACACAAGAAGTGTGACCGTCTGTCAGAGACATTTTCTGACAGCACGAATTACACTTCTTGAAGCCTGAGACCTTGGAGTCTTTAGACATCGTAACTTAGTGTGAAAAAACATAAGCACAACACACAAACACACCCTTAAGCAAAATATAAAAATTCAGTCACACTGAAGGACTAGGGGAAGGAGAGGGAGAGGCCAAAGGCCTAAAAGTTTAGAAGGGAATAAAAAGGGGTTTTAGACACTAGAGGGGAACCCGCTTTAAACTACTGAAATACTACAAATAAAACTATGGTAAAAGGAAAAAAATTAGGGGTTGAAATAGAAGTTTCTAATTAGAAAACTTACTAACCTGCCAGAGCCGGTAGAAGAAGCACCTCATCAGTTAAGCGGCAAACGAGATCTGAGTAGTTACCGCCTAGCATTGTGGGATATAGGGGAGCCTCGAGCCGGTGGAATTAGCGCTCGAGCTTTAGTATTGGCCGAGTCGGAGCCGAGGTTCGGCTCTGAACCCATCCAGCAAGAATGAAGGCGAGATTGACAACTTAACATCACTACCTTATCTGGTCTGTTTTTCCTTGTCAAGTCTGTGAAGGGAGCAGCTATTGTACTATAATTGGGAACAAACTTTCCATATTACCCCACTGTCTCCAAGAATGCCCTCACCTGCTTCTTGGTAATAAGGGCAGGCCACACCTGAATAACTTCCACTTTGGCAGGTTCTAGCCTAATCTTCCCACTTCCCACTCTATGCTCCTGGTAGGAGACCTCTGTCATATCCACTTGACACTTACTGGGATTAATAGTCAACCTTGCCCTTTTCAGTCTACCCAGAACCTCCCTAACATGCTGAAGGTGTTCTTGCTAGGAATGGCTGTAGATGGCAATATCATCCTGGTAAGCAAAGACATAATCTCCTGCTCCTGCTAGAATATGAAGATTGCCGAGGTATTTTTCATCCCAAAGGGGATCTTCTTGAACTCGTATAATCTCAAAGGAGTCACAAAGGCTGTCCTTTCACTAGTGATGGGAGTCAAGGGCACCTACCTGCCAGTAGCCCATGGTCAGATCAATAGTGGTCAGATACTTAGCCTCACCCAGCTGCTCTTAGGCATCATCTGTACTAAGCATGGGGTAAATGTCTGACTCTGTGTGACTGTTTAGTTTTCTGTAGTCCACGAAGAATCTGATGCTAACATCTTTCTTTGGTACCAGCACCACTGGGGAGATCCGGGGACTGCTGGACTGCTGGATTACCCCAGTTCCAACATTATCTGTATCGCCTCTCTCAGAGTCTGTCTGACTCACTCAGACACCGTATAAGAGGCCTGGCTTGATAGGCCTTTGGGGTCCTGTAATGGACATGGTGCAGAATCAAGTGGTTGCACCCAGTTTTCCCAGTGAACATGTCCCCAAACTCCTGCAACACTGCTTAGATTTCTCGAACCTGGGTAGGGGACAGCTGCTGGGATATTGCTACCTCTTCCACAAAGTGATCCCCCCCAGACTCCTCCTGCCATCCACTGCAAACAATCAACACCAAAGCCTCCCTATCATGGTAAGGCATCATCAAGTTAACACTGCACAATATGTGCCCCACCTCCTGCCTAGCAGGTTTACCATGTAATTAACATCACTGACCTTCCTTACCTGTTCAAAAGGTCCCGCCCAAGCTGCCTGTAGTTTACTGTGTCTGAAAGGAATGAGCACCATAACCTGCTGTCCCACAACATACTCTCAGGCTCAAGCATTCCTGTCATACCAGACCTTTTTCTGCTGTTGGGCCCCTGACAAGTTCTCCTGGGCCAAGTCCATGAGCTCCCTAAGCCTTGTCCTTGGGTTTAACACAAATGCCACAAGAGACTCCTTGTGGGATTCACACTCATCCCCCCACTCATCATGAATCAAATCTAAAGGCCCCTCACCCTATGCTCATACAGCAACTCAAAGGGTAAAAAAAACTGTGGATTCCTGGGGTACCTCTCTGTATGCGTACTGCAGATGTGGCAGATATTTGCCCCACCCTTTCTTAAACTGGTCTGCAAATGCCCGTAGCATGGTTTTTAGTGCAGTGTTTAACCTCTCCACAAGATCATTAGTCTGGGGGTGGTCTTTAGGTGCTTCACCCCACAATGCTTCCACAGACAAGCCAGGAGGTGTGACATGAAATTGGCACCTCTTTCAGTTAGCATTTCTCTTGGGAAACCTACCCTGCTGAAATCTCTAACAAAGCATTTGCCACCTTCTCTGCCTTGTTGGAGGACAGAGCCACCGCTTCAGGGTATCTAGTAGCATAATATACTACCACCAGGATATAAGTCTTCCCTGTGGAAACTGAGGTACTCAGAGGCCCCACAATATCCATAGCTACTCACTGAAATGGCTTCTCAATCACAGGCAAAGGCATCAACTGAGCTTTGACCTTGTCCCCTGCCTTGCCTAACTTTTGGCACTGCTCACAGATCCTGAAGTACCCTGTTACATCCCCTGCAATCCCAGGCCAATAAAAGTTCTACATAATATGTCTCTTGGTATGCGTTATGCCAAAATGAATATCAAGGGCTATGGCAACAAGTGCCAGATGGTAGGCTCTGGGAACTACCAACCACTGTATTACCTCACCCTCTAGCCCTCCTTCAGGGTCCAGCCTCTGTACAGTAACCCTTTGTTCCAGTATATAGACTCCCCTTTTCCTTGAGCATCAAGTGTCTCCTTAGCTACCTCCCTCAAGCTTCATAAGGTAGGGTCCAAAAGCTGAGCCTGTCTCAACTCTACCTTTGTGACTCCTCCTAGCTCCCCTTCCACAGGAAGCCTACTATCTTCTGATAGCGGTGCCTCACTGTCAGCCTGGGTACTATAACTCACCTCTGTCCTTGCAGTCACCCTGTCCACAGGAACATCAGTACATACCAGCAGCTGTGGCTCACTTTCAGGTTGACTGCTACAAGGAAGCTCCTTCACTGAAATATCCACATCCCCAGCCCCAGCTTCAGGTGTGGGTTCTGTCTGAGTCTCCCCCAGCCTACCAGACCTACATGCCTGTCTCCAAGCCTGACTGCATGTAACTGCATGCACACAAGGCACTGCATTATCAAAATCATTCCCTATTAAGACATCTGCAGGAATATCCTCAAACACAGCTATCTGCTTGCTTCCTTTTCCACCCTCCCAGTCACGGCCCTGGCCAAAGGTATTTGGAATGGGATCCCTCCTAAAGCTCTGATTAGAGTTGACTGCCCAAACAAGTACTGCTCCTCTTTAACCTCTGCAGGCTTCACAATAGTTATGTCAGAGGCTGTGCCTCTCTTAGCAGTGGCCTGTCTCCATCCACTAGGATAGGATACAAACTCTGGAGATAGTTTGGGATCCCTGTTGTCTCCAGACAACTTACTACTAGCAGGCTGTTATTCCCACTTGCTGGCTCCCTCACCTTCTGTTCCCCACCTTGCTTCAGTGGACATTTATATGCTACATTGCACCTATGTTTATATTTAAAAATCTAACCCCTGATCCTGGCCTTGTAACTTAATGACTTGCCCTGTTACTGATTGACTTTGTTGGGGTGATTCAGGATGCCCAACATGGGATCCCTTATACCCATGTGCAGCGATGCTCTGTTTACTAAGTACAGATCCCCTTTTCTCCCCAGCTCATCTGCAGAGTTACACACTCAGTCTGCCAACCATATTCTCATGTCCGCAGGCAAGTACTAAGGGCTTGTTCCATTACCAAAAGGCCTGACAGTCTTTCAAAAGTGGTGACCTGACACCTGCACACCCACCTATGAAAATAAGTGTTTAACTCAGTAATATAATCACATAAACTTTCATCTGCCTTGCGTCTATGCTGAGGAAACATTTTTCTGTAAGCTTCAGGTGTTAACGTATAAGAGTTCAATAAACATTGTTTTACTCTATCATAGTTTAAATAATCAGTATCAGAGAATTTAGAAACAGCAATAAAGGGGGATCAGGAACTGTACCCAGAGCTCTTGGTCAACATTATACTGTTTACATATTCTTTCAAATATATGAATAAAACTATCAAAGTCATCCCCCTCTACAAATTCTGGAAGAAATTTACTGCCCTTTATTGCTTCTGGGGTCCGGTTATTACCTTCTCCCTTACCTCCATGACACTGATGAAGGGTCAGCATTTCTCTCTGTACAGACACTGCTTTTCCTTTTCTTCAGCTTCCAAATTCCACAGTCTTTCTTTGATCTCTGAATGCCGCAGTCTCTCTTTGGCCTCCAGTTCAACCTGATGCTGCTTTGCCTATTCTTCAGCCTCCAAACGTTACAGTTTCTCATTTTTTTTCGATCTCCAAATGTTTCGCCTCCAGTTCATGCTGACGCTGATTCTCCTTTTCTTCAGCTTCCAAACATTTAGCCTCCAATTCAAGACACTAACTACAGATGGATTTTTAAGTCCTCTGCGGAAAAGGTGAACTGTCCCATTTCTGAAGATTGCACATCTCCATCACCAGACTGATTGTCCTCCTGGCCACTGATCCATACTGCAGTTGCAATTAAAGCTGAAATCATTTTCTCTCTAGTCAGGATAGCATGCACCAATCCTTTGACTTCACACATCTTGGTCAACGGGCTCTGTCAGCTTACCATAATCATCTGCTGACATCTTTGCCTGCTTATCCTGACTAAACTAAACTAACAAAAATTAATAAAAATGTTATGAAAATTAAACTATGAATGCTTACCTTGTGGCTGTTGAGAGTATTCAGTGACAAACACCCACAGGCTACTGAAGTTCAATTAATATCCCACCGCTTTGCCACCAGTATGTGATGGCCTCTCTACAAAGGCCAGTAATCAAGGAGCCTCAATCTTCACCACTGACACTGGTGAGAGATGGTCACTAAACACAGAAATACATTTGCACAGTATTTTAAGATGCAGCTCTCTGCATCAAACACATTTTCCTCTAAGAGCACACAAGGAACAGACTCCAGACCTGGGATTGGACTCTCTGTCTCTCCAGATCCCAAACAAGACTCACTTTGGAGCACTGTGTCCCAGTTCCACGTACCTGGGTATGTGACAGACAGACAGACACACACACACTCACACACTCTCTTCTGGGAAAGGCTGGCATAGATCTACTAGATGTGCCCCTTATGATCACCAATAAGGTAACTATGCTGCCACAAGTAAAAAACATTCAGGATCTTACAAGGGTATCCAATTATTCTGAGTAGAATCAATACTAACATAAATGGTAGAGTGTAACCAAAGCAGCCAGGTTTTTCGGAGTGGCCAAGGCGTCACTAAAATAAGCACAAGGACTCTCAAGAAATTAAAAGTATTCTCTAAAAGACCAGCCACAATGAAAGGAATAAAAATATTTAATAATAAATAAAATAGAAAACATGAGAATACTAAATATCTAAGTACAATAAACACCAGAGTCTCAATCAGAGGAGAAATAAAAACAACACAGTTGGACAGATTCAAACAGATGCAGAAAAATACTACTTAACTAATCTCACTGAATTTAGTGACTGTCTAAAAAATAACTGTTCCCTAGCTAACTTAATTAATACAGCAAGGGAAGACTAGATGCTGAGATGCTTATTTCCACAAGGCAAAGGCTAACTAACTGAACTGAACTCACCTAACTGTTACAACTGTCATAAATCTTTTATATCACATTCCAAAGAAAACAAAACAAAACTAATTTGCGAGTTCCATCCTCTCAGTGCTGGTTATAGAATGACATCACATTTGATCATCTGACTTTGGTACAATATACACTCAGAGGTTTGCTAAGATCTGTTGCAGTATTCGAAAATTATAGGACAATTTCAAAAACGTATACTCTTCCCTTCCAGAATTCTTTGTTAAAACATATGCACCTAATCAATTATAATAACACTGCTGATACATTTTTATCACAAAAATCTGTACAAGTCAATATGATAGTCAAATGACACAAAATTATTTACAAAACTCCAGCTATCCATGCTGGCACATGTTACATATGCACTGCCCTATTCTCTATGGCACAGACGGCAATACCTCACATCATCACACCTCGATCATAAACAATAATGAGCTTGTCATTAACTGAAAGAAAAGCAAATCTTTATTACTTGGCATTCCTGAAAGATGAATCAAGATGATGCCATTAAAATATCAGACCTATAAAAATTCTGCTGAAAATGTCATTTAATACAAACACTTGGGATTGTGGTATGATACCATCCTTATATTTAAGACAAATTGAAAAGTGTATTAGTGCTACAATGAAGCAGCTCAGAGTGAGTTACACACTGGCAATCCTAAACCCCTATAATTTAACAAAGGCTACAGGGAATGGTCTGCCATTACTAAAAATTGAATATTTATTACTTCTGATCATGCCCATTTCCTTCCCAAACACTAGATTGTTTTCAACTTACATTAAACAAAATCTGCACATTTCTCTTTGCAATTCACAAGGACACTACTGAGCCCAATTCAGAAAGGTTACTCTGAGTTGTGAGCCTGGTATACATGTCATTCTAACTATTTCTGATTCAGAGACAGCACTACCATGGTGTTGTAGCAAGAAGTGGTGCAGCACTGTGGTGGGCTGTCTCTGTGTCCCAATGGAAATGCTAATGAGGCATACTGGAACAGCAGCCAATGCTAATTAGACATGCTTTCCCCTCCCCAATACATTCCTATGGTAAGGTATTTATGCAGCCAAGTGAGTCAAAAAATCACTCTGCTGAGTAAGTTACCTAGGCCAACCTTATTAATGAACACAGACAAAAGCCTGCATTCACACATTGCTTGTGTGTGTCTGCATGAGTGCGTACATGCAGAGGGATGAGTGGCCTCAAGTGGAAGGGAGAGGTAAGGAAGAGCTGTGTGTGTGTGTGTGTGTGTGTGTGTGTGTGTGTGTGTGTGTGTGTGTGTGTGTGTGTGTGTGTGTGTGTGTGTGTTAGTGCACGTACATCTCTAAGTAACCAACCTACTGGCCAAACAGTGTCCATTTGCCCAGCTTGATTATCTGGGATAGCATAGCTCTGCTGAGCAACAGCTGGATGTAAAAATAGACAACCAAAAATGAAATAAAGATTGCTAAACTCAATAAACGTTCACCGATGGGGTGATGTCTGGAAGTGGGTGCCGTGACCCTAAGAAGGAGTTTGGATAGCTTGGATAATCTATGCATCCAGGAGACAAGATAAAAGGGCAGTACAGGAAGGCTTCTTGGCCTGAGATCTAGACACAACAACTTGGGAGAAGGCTAAACTAAAAATTATGTGGGAATCATGCTTAAAGAGAGTCTTGAAAAGTCTTTGAGGGATGTCATCAAAATTAGTGAAAGACTCAAGGTAACTAGGTCCAGTGTTAAGACAGGACAGTCATCATGATCTCATAGGTTCATAGGTGGTTACTAGGCTATTTGCCCAAGAGCCATTTTAAGCCTAGCCAAGCTTACGCTAAACCTACCTAAATATTTCTGACATCTCAATACCCCAAAGAATTTTAAGGTTATAATATAGGCATGTACATATCAAGGGTTCACATGCTGCCCCTCTTCATTAGGCACACTGATACCAACCAGTGTAAAATATGCAATTTGCCATCCAGTGACCTAAGGTGCATTTGCACAGGGCTAGAGATTAGCTCTGCTACACATGGATGGAAGCCTGTTACAGAGAAGGACTAATACTGGAGACACATGGCTGTCTCTCCAGCATGTCCTGTTTATGTTGCAGAAGAAGGTTAGGTGCTCAGAAGAGGTATTTTTGCTATTTGCTTTGCAGATGTGTAGCAAATGCATCAGTGAAGGATTAAGGGATGCCTTTGAGGCTAACTACAGATCTGTGTGCAACACTCTGTAGGAGACTGAGTACAGGGACAGTGCTTTGAGATAGTCTGCACAGGACTTTCTGTTTACTCCCTTTATTCTTTCTGTGAAGAAATTCTGTGGTCCTTCAAGCTGTTTCAAGTGCCTGGTCAGGTACATACCAAAGGGTGCACTGTACTGAATGATTAGTCTGATGAGACATGCAAGATTGGCTGCTCATTAATCAACAGCTTAATTTTATCTCTCACAGTGTGAAAAAGAAAACTGAGAAATAGCCAGTGACACTGACAACTTGAGTAAAATTCAGTTACTGGCTTGTACAAATACTGCCTGGATGCCAGAAGTGAAGAATTTTAGAGAACATGAAAGAAAATCAACCAAAAATCTGAAGAGAAACACTACCTAGGAAGAATGCTTAACCTGTTCAGCAAAAAGGGGTTCAATCTTCCTCTCTGGTACAATATATGGCTTCCAGTAATATAGAGGAAAAAATAAATCAAATGTACTTAGAGGTAATTAAAATAAAACACTGAAGGAGTATATCAATTCAAATAATAAAAGGCTGGAACAAAATAGAAGCTTTAACTAGTTATTCAGATAAATTGATAAAACTACAAAAATCAATGTTAAAATGAAGAAAAAGCTAGCTGAGTATGAAACTTCTCAAGAGGAATGGTTTCAAAAACTTGCAGAGTTTGAAGACAGAGCATCTAGAAAAAAAATTTTGATTTTCTGCAGTACCAATGAAACTGAAAGGAACAGACTGAATTCATTCTATGAAAGCACAAATATACAACTAAAGTAGTATTCTACAGCAGGATTTGCTAACTGAAAGGGCACATCTAATCTATGGTCCAAACCTGGCCAAGAGAAAGCAGCCAAGAAATGTATTAGTAAAGACACAATCATACCAGCACAAAAAGTTGATCCTGACAAAACTGTGGCAGAAGGGAAATGTATTAAAAACTAGAGATGGTAGAGTATTTGTGGAAAATTACTACTCACTATACAAAGGCAGAAGAGAAGCAAATTTATCCCAGCAATCAGGGAATGTCATGAAGCAGGTGCGAGGCTGAAAAGTACAGTTTTGTACCTACCATAAATGTAGATGTTCGAAGATCCACATTGCTGCAGTCCTTACACTTGGGTAGTCCGCTGTCCTCAGTCGGCCCGAATATCAAAGTATAAGGCTGACGTTGGTCAAGGCGCATTTGACTGACATCAGGACGTCAGGGTACAAATGCGCATGACCGACGTCATATCCTCAGTCTTTTCTTGCCCCAGATGTCAGAAGACCCTAAAAATAAAGGTCAAAACCAAAAGACAGCAAACAACCAACCAACCACCCTTGCACTAACTATATGTACAATATATACAATATACACAATATGTACAACCCAACCCACACAACCACCTCTAAATGCAGAGGGGAAGGAGGGAGGGTAAATTGGACTGCAGCAATGTGGATCTTCGAACATCTACATTTATGGTAGGTACAAAACTGTACTATGTTCTTCATCTCACATTGCTGCAGTCCTTACACTTGGGTAGAATCCCAAAGCAGAGGTAAGGGAGGATGGCTAACTACAAGGAAGCAGGAGCTGCCAACATGCCCTGCAAAACAGCAGTGGCAAAACCAGCCCTGGATTTAGAGTAAAGTGTCAGGTGATAATGCCTAGAGAAAGTATGCACTGAACTCCAAGTAGCTGCCTCCAAAATATCCTTGGTTGCCACTCCCCTCAAAAAAGCTGCTGAAGTGGCAGTAGCCCTAGCGGAATGAGGCCTAATCCCAGCTGGAACCTCCTTGCCATGATGGGAATAACAGAAAGCAATGCAAAACCCAATCCACTTAGAAATAGTTTGTTTTGACACAGGCTTGCCCTTAGAACTCAAAGCAAAAGAAACAAACAACTGCTGAGACTGCCTGAACCCTTTAGTTCTGTCCAAATAATAACGCAACTGCCTGTGTACATCTAAAGTGTGCAAAATCTTTTCCCCTTTATTTTGGGGATTTGCATAAAAAGTAGGCAAATGAATAGTTTGGTTTAAAGCCACACTAGAAACCACCTTAGGCATAAAGGAAGGATTAGTACGTAATGATACCCTATCCTTATGGAAAATCAAGAAAGGCTCAACCGCAATAAGGGCCTGCAATTCAGAAACCCTTCTTGCAGAGCTAATTGCCAACAAAGAAGCAGTCTTCCATGATAAATATTTCAACTCAGAAGTAGCTGCAGGCTCAAAAGGTTGTAGAGTGAGTTTCTCCAACACAAAATTGAGATCCCAAGCAGGAGTAGGAGCTCTTGTGGGGTCTTATATTCTTTGCCCTCTAAGAAATTGCTTGAACAAAGGATGAGAAAACAATGGTGGGACACAATCATAGTGAGCCGAAATTGCTGCAGCATGAACCTTAATAGAAGAGAAAGACAAACCTTTGTCCAGTAACTCAGTAAGATATTGAAGAGCCACACTCAAATTAGGCTCAGAAACATCAAAATCTTTTGCTGCACTCCAAAATAAAAATCTCTTCCATTTATCTGCGTACACTTTCCTTGTACTAGGCCTTCTAGCTTCCAAAATCACATTCAAAACTTGTTGTGGAAGTTGAGACCCTCTATGGTTCAAAACAGAATATGCCAGGCTGTTAGGTGAAGAGAGTGAAGTTTGACATTCAGCAAATGGCTGTCCTCCTGTGACAACAGGTGTGGAATCGAAGGCAAAGGCCATGGAGGCTTCCGTACCAGACTTCTCAGTAATGGGTACCAGTGCTGTCGAGGCCAATCTGGAGCTATTAAAATCATCCTTGGCTTGTCCTGTCTGACCTTTAGAAGTACCTTTGGGAGGAGAGGCAGAGGAGGAAAGGCATACACATGAAGATTGCTCCAATTGAAAGAAAGAGCATCCACTTTCCAAGCTGTGGGATGAAACCTTTTTGTGCAAAACTTTGGCAGCTGATGGTTTAGTGGAGAAGCGAACAGATCTATGTCTGGAGTTCCCCATGACACTGTCAATTTCTGAAATACATGAGGATCCAATTTCCACTCGTGGGGATCCATAATTGCCTGCTCAACACATCTGCTAAGGAGTTCTGTGCTCCTGGCAGAAACCTTGCCTGAAGATTGAGCTGTAAACTGAGAGCAGTCTCCCACAAAATCATTGCTTGCCTGCATAGAGGATAAGAATCGTTCCCCTTGCTTGTTGATGTACCACATGACAGTTGTGTTGTCTGTTAGAATCAACACCTGCCCTGGAAGAAGTAAATCCTTGAAAGCTATTAATGCAAACTGGACTGCTAACATCTCCTTCAGGTTGATATGTAGATGTTGTAGTCTGGCAGGCCACTTGTCTTGTATCCACTTTCCATTTAGATGAGCTCCCCAAGCTTTGTCTGAGGCATCTGTCGTTAAAATCTGACTTGCCTCTGGCCGGGTCACAGAGAGTCCCTTGTTTAGGTGACATTCCTGAGCCCATCACAAAAGTTCCTTTTGAATGCAAGGTATTATTTGAATGACAGTGTCTAGATCCTGGCAGTGCTGTGTCCATACATTTTTGAGATACCATTGCAGCTTCCTCATATGCAGTTTGGCATTGGGAAGCACCAGAATACAAGATGCCATGAACCCTAAGGCTTGAAGGACTGTCCTTGCAGTCAGCCCGGACTGATGAGATAGCTGATGGAAGTAAAGGGATAGACTCTTTTGTTTGTCCGGGGTTACAAAGGCCATCTGGGATGCTGTATTCAGCCTCACACCCAGAAAGCACATGTCCTGAGAGGGTACTAGACTGGACTTTATTTCGTTCACAGAATACCCCAGGCATCTTAGCACTGCTATCACATATTCCAAATGATGAAGAAGCTCTTCCCTTCCTTGAGCCAGAATCAGGCAGTCGTCCAAATAAGGATAGATCTGTATTCCTTTTAGCCTGAAGAAAGCTATCACTGGAGCCAGAACTTTCGTGAATACTCTGGGCAGTAGATAAGCCAAAGGGCAATGCAGAGAACTGATAGTGAGAAGTCCCAGCTCGAAACGCAGATACTTCCTGCAACTTAGTCTGATAGGAACATGAAGGTAAGCCTCCTTGAGATCCAAAGTTACCATCCAATGATCTTTGCCCAGCAGAGGTAAAAGCTGCTGTAACGTCAACATTTTGAACTTGGGAATGTCCAGATAAGTGTTGAGGGTAGATAAATCCAAAATTGGTCTCCACGTGTTCCCCTTCTTTGGTACTAGGAACAGGCGAGAATAAAATCCTAGGCCCACTTCTGGCATAGGGACTGGCTGTATGGCCCCTATTTGGAGTAACAGAGAAACTTGCTTGTGAGCCTCTATTCTTTGTTGAGGAGGAACGTCTGGCATGCCTTTGAAAGGAGGCAAGGTATGGAAATAAAACCTGTAACCGTGGTGTATGATATCCAATACCCATCTGTCTTGGGTAATTAAACTCCAATTTTCTTTGAAAAGTGCCAACCTTCCTCCCAAAGGTGCTGCCAGGCAGAAGGCTCTGGCAGCTGAAAAGGTAGGTCATCGGGTCTGTTTCTGAAAGGACTGACCCCTGCCCTCACCGAAGACTGTGCAGGAGAACTCCTGTTCTAGGCCTGAAAGAGCCCTGAGCTCTGCCCCTACCACGTCTAGATCTACCCCTAGACTGGGAATCATAAGAAGGATCGTCCACCCCTTAGTAGGCCAATTTCTACTAAACTTTGGAGGCTGGACCTGCAAAAATCTTTAACAGTCTGCATAGACTTAGCCTTGTCTTCCATTTTCTTTAAAACTGCCTCAACAGGAGGACCAAACAACACGTCAGATTGTAAAGGAGCATCTAAAATCCTTGTTTTAACATGTTCAGACAAATTTTGATCCCTTAGCCAGGCGTGCCTGCGAAGAACTGACCCAGTGGCAGCCACCCTAGGCGAGGCCTGTACAGCATCAAAACCACATTGCAAAGAATGCTTACCCACCTGTTCAGAAACATGCACTAAATCTTGCAACTCTTTACAATCAATACCTACTGCCAGAGCATCAACCTTAGACTTTAATTGTGAAAGGAGATAGTTCTGGTATTTCAACATGTGAAACTGGCAATTCAAAGCCCTCATAGCAAGAGTGGAAGAAGTATAAACTTTCTTTCCCCATCTATCCAAGGCCCTAGCCTCTTTGTCTGCAGGAACCGGATTCTTAACAACAGAAGCCTTAACACCCTTAGGCCCCTGACTAACAGTTTCTGGGTCAGCCCTAGGACTCTTAAAAAGATACTTATGAGCTTCAGGCACCCTGTAATAGCTATCCGGCTTAACAGGAGCAGGAGGCAAAGAATCAGGATTAAGAGAAGCCTCTGTAAAAATATCTTCTACTACATCCAAAACAGGAGGTATAGCCAAAGGCCTATGCTGGGGTAAAAATAAAAATTCCCTAAGCCTTTTCCTGGAATCAGAGAAGTCCTGACCTTCCCACTTAAAATGCTCCCTCATGGAATGAAGAGTTTCTGAAAAAGAAAAATCCTCAGGAGGAGAAGCAGAAGGAGTAGAATCATCCACATCAGAATCAGAATAAGGAGAGTACTCCTGCAAGTCTTCAGCCGAAGACTCTGAAACATCTGAAGCCTGCTCAAAACCCCCTAGCTCAGGCTCCAACCTAGGTCTCTTATCAGGAGGGGGCATAGAACCCCTAATTAAAGTAATCAAATCTTCTGCCATTTTAAGCATATGCTTCTTGGGCACAGTACCTGAAGAGCTAGGGGTAACACCAACTGAAGCCAAACCTGGCCTGCCCCTGGGAGAAGCCTTTGAAACAGAAGGAGAGGGCCTAGCCACCCTAGGAAGGGAGGGGAGTATAGTAACCTGAGAAGCCCCCTCAGCTTGACTTGCCTCCTGAGAGGCCACATCTTGCAATAATAAGGTCTCACCCTGGGAACACAAAGAAACCACCGGCTCCACCGACACCTCTAAAGAACCGGCGTCCGGTACAGACGGTTCTTCTAGCCTAGGCTTAACTGCCTTGTCCTTGCGCTTCTTCAAAGAAGCGGGCGTCGGAGCATCCAACGGCATTTTATAATTACACTGCTTCCCAAAGACTAACCTTGCACAATCCAACCTTCTCTTTATAGTGCGTTTATTAAATCTAGCACAAGAGCGACAGCCAACAACGTCGTGCTCAGGCCCTAAGCAAGGAATACACAAAGTATGATAATCTCTATCTGTTTCCCACAAGAAATGCAATTATTGACTTTTTCTGACATCCGGTAAATCACTGAGGCAAGAAAAAACTAAAATATTCCCCAACGGGGTACTTAGCCAACTTTGAACTCTGTCTGAAACTTCGAAATCGAAAAATCTCAGAACGCCAACCGGCACTTGCAATGCTGCTTCTGCATCGGACCATGCGGCAAAAAAGACTGAGGATATGACGTCGGTCATGTGCATTTGTACCCTGACATCCTGATGTCAGTCAAATGCGCCTTGACCAACGTCAGCCTTATACTTTGATATTCGGGCCGACCGAGGACAGCGGACTACCCAAGTGTAAGGACTGCAGCAATGTGAGATGAAGAACATCTGCTATATACACCTGTCCTTGTAACATTTTTTCCTGGAGGATCAAAGATATTTTTTGGATGCAGAACAAGCTAAGGAGGAAATAAAAAAGTTTATCTAACAAAAAGTGATCTATCAAGCAGACAGAGACTCTGCTTTTCATTCTTCTAACAATAAAGCTCATAAACAGTCTTTGCCAGTGAAACCTTTTCCTATGTTCCAAAGGAAAACACTTGAGAGACAGAAAAAAGCACAGGAGTTGACTAGAAACATCAGAAGTACCTTGAGCTTGAAGCAAAGTCTGATGTTGGGAGATGGAGATGAACAGGAAGAAGACCAGTGACAATAACATTTGTGAATAAATGGCAGACTATAAAACAACAGTCACATTAGTGAAATATGGCTTTGCAAGAAAAAGTTAATAAGAATGACTAGACATTAGTTGACTTTATTAAATTTGTGGGTGGACTGTAAAGCATATACCCCACTTCATCTCATTAATATTTTGAAGGGCAGCAAAAGGGGGGAAATAACTGAAAGAACAATTTTTGATCTTATTAGTATCAGTATAAAAAAACTTTGATATAAACTGCAGCTTATATATAGTAACCGAGGTTTGTATAGTATGTAATCAGGGGTATTTTAAATGGTGGTTAGTCTTTTTTTTTTCAGAGACTGTTGTATGCGTCAAATATATTAAAGTAAACAAGTACTTTTTAGATGTAAGAAATATTAGCTTTATAGTATAACAAGAGTAGAAAGGCTTGACAAAAGCAAGTTTATAATAAATATGCTGTGATTTAGGCTGCTGAGGTGGGATGAGGTGTTCAACTGCTCTGATATATGTAGAGTTAAAATATTTTCTCTTATTTTTATGTGGGTGGATGTCTAGATTAATGTTGACTTAAGCTATAAACAAGTATTTTTGTAAGTAAGTAGGTAGGCTTGAACAATAAGACAAATGATAAAAGCCATTAAAAATTACAAGCTTCTTATATCTCCAAAGATATTCGTTTTTTTTTTTTACATTAGTAAATGTTTAGTGGGAGTCAAGAAGTCTGCAGCTGAAGGCAGTTGTGCATTCTGATCTGAATGAAACAGACAAAGATTTATTGCTGACTATCTTTACATGGGGACAAGCTGTCTTCAGGTGCAAGCAATTCATTTTAAGAGTTCTGAGGATCCTTTGCTAAGGGAAATGCAAAATTTTAAGATAAAATGGCAAGCTGTTCACTGGAAAAATTAAGTCTGAAGATATCTGAATAAGAGATGGCAGCTTCCATAGCAGCTCTAAAACTTTAAGTTAATAGAACAGTGTACAATTTAGTTTTATTTAAATATAGCCTGTGCACGTTTTCTAAGGACTAAAAGTTGATGTTTTCTGAAAGCATACATGCTGTTTTTTCACACCTGGGAGGGGAAAAGAGATAAAAAGGACAGACAACAATCACTTGAAGTGGAACAGGCTACAGCATGCACTTTAGCAAGAATAACCTTAATTTTAGGTTAGGTAATGCCTGTGGGAGCAGCTGTTGATTTGGAGAAATTACTACTATATTTGGGGGTTAAACTTCATTTTTTTTAAAATGGACATAATTTTGTGTGTTTGTTCTAAGCTAACATATGATGGTGGTGTTCTGAAATGTATTTTTTTTGTTTGCTTCAGGGTTGCCATTAAAACAAAAAGTCTTGAAAAATATGGCATAGGTTCAAATGGAGATCAGAAGAAACAACTGTACAAAAGATTAGCCTGCCAAACATTAGTGTGTGCATGTAACACAAAACTGGAAATACACATTAAAAAAACAACAATGTAAAACAGACGGAAACAATAGATTTTAATCATAATGGCTATGCTATCCATATTAACCTGGAACTTAAATGGCTTTACAGGTACACAAAAAAA
This sequence comes from Protopterus annectens, assembly GCF_019279795.1. Classification (NCBI taxonomy): domain Eukaryota; kingdom Metazoa; phylum Chordata; order Ceratodontiformes; family Protopteridae; genus Protopterus; species Protopterus annectens. The sequence continues at coordinate 686,447,808 of NC_056734.1, read as the reverse complement.
GGAAACAGTATTGAATTATATTAAGAAATGCAAAGTGCAAATAGCAATGCTGCAGGAGACAAATTTGGAAAGAAATAAGCATGTGAATTTGACAAAGAAAGGATTTCAGAATGGATATTCCACAGAATATCACAGTAAAGGAAAAATGGAGTAATACTAACTGTTAGAGGGGGTGGCCACGGTGGTGCAGCGGTTAGCACTGCCACTTCACAGCAAGAGGTTCTCCGGTTTGATTCTTGGCTTGGGTGCCTTCTGTGCGGAGCCTGCATGTCCCCCCTGTGGTTGTGTGGGTTTCCTCCGGGTGCTCTGGTTTCCTCCCACATCCCAAAGACATGCTGTAAGTGGACTGGACACTCTAAATTGGCCCTAGGTGTGACTATGTGCATGTGTGTGCCTTCTGTGAAAGGTTGGGCATCGGGCTGGCAACTCGACACTGTAAAACTCCACTGTCAATCATGAGTGGACCAGTGATCTGCAGTGGCAACCCCTAACTGGGATAAGCTGAAAGGAGATGATGATGATACTAATTGTTAGAGGGGCTCCAATAATAAAAAATAGGGGAAAAGACAATAATGGTAGATATGCAATAGTAAGGGGCTACTGGCAAGGGAGAAGGAATACACTGGCATGTATGTAGATTCCATCAAAAACTGCTATTATGGAATTTAAGAAAATTTTAAAAGAAATTATCAGCTTTCAGCAGGGAATTTTACTTGTAGCTGGGACTGAAATTGAAATAGTGAGGCTGTATCGTGGGGAACTTTGGAGGGAAATGTAACAAAACAGAATACATTTATTAAGAAAGTATTGAAAATATTTGGCAATGAAGATGTGAATTCAGTACTAGGAACTTATATAGCATTTACATATTATTCACCAAGGTACAACAAGTGAGCTAGACTACAAAGAAATTATACTTCACAAGAACATGTGCATTTAATTGAAAGCTTCAACACACATCCCATAATTATTTCAGATCAATGTATGATAAAAACCAAGATAAAAATGTAGGTAATGAAGTAAAAGTGAGACACTGGTGCTTTTCTACCTACCTGATAAAAAGAGAGGAATTTAAGGAATGATTAGTGGAAATTATTTCAGATAGCATGGAGAAGATACCTTCCTCAGTATACTGGACTCTCTAGTACCACCACATAAAATCAAAATAAAAACAAACCATGCCCCATGGCTCTCTAAAGAAACTCTCTCTCTTATGAAAAAGAGAGACAACACTTGGATACAATGCCTAAAAAATAAACTTCTTACACAACTGCAAAAGGGTAAAGAACTTAGAAACCTCACCAAAAAAACAAATCAAGAAAGACAAAAAAAATTTCTAAAATGATGCTCAATCCTCCCTCCACTCAAATTCTAAAAAAAGTCTGGAGCTCTATCAATAAAATCCTCCACCCTGATAGACCCTCTACCCCTAACCCATACCCCAACTCTATACCTCAAAATACTGCTGCTCAACTTAATTCTTATTTTATCGATTCTATCCGCAAGTTAACAAAGACCTTAATTTAAATCCTCTCCCTACCTCTTTCATTACTATCAGCAACTTTTCTATAATCAACACTACCTTCTCCTTTCAACCAGTCTCCACTGTCTATTATCTCTCTATAATCTCTACTGGTGAAATTAAAGCCATATTCCCTTTTCTCTGACAACTCACCCGCTCTTTCTTAAACCTGCTGCCAATTCCATAGCTTACCCTATCTCCATTCTCGTGACTAGACAGACCAAAGCATCTGCTGTCCCTGACATCTGGAAATGCTTCTACAGTTTATCTCTTCACAAAGGTGGAAACTCCACTGATCCTTCAAACTTTAAACCTATAGCCATTCTCTCCTCTCTCTCTCTCTCTCTAACATACTTGAAAAAGCTATACACACACAGCTTCTCAAAAATCTACTTCAGGAATACCTCTTGACCCCCACCCAACATGGTTTCAGGCCCAGTCATAGTACTTCTACTGCTCTTCTTTCTTTCACTCATACTATGTCTGAGGCTAGGGACAAAAAATAGTTGGTATCCTGTCTATTCCTAGACCTCTCTAAAGCCTTTGATACTGTTTCTCATACTAAGCTACGAACCAAACTCTCTGATCTTAACCTCTCTCCCTCTACCATACTCAGGTTCTCCAGCTATTATACCAACAGACTGCCAGACGGCTAACTTTTAGTTATGTACTCACCATAACTTCAGATGTTTGGGATCCATCTCGCCTACATTCTGACTGATGGGCTCGGAGCCGATCCCTCGGCTCCGACTCGGCACGCTTATGCTATAGAGCGAGGCCTCTAATTGGCTGAGCTATCTTTATCCCAGGATGCACCACCACTAATCCCCCAGATCTTGTTTGTCCGCATTCATGCACACATGCACAGCTTGATTATATAACATTGTTAGATGTTTCAAGATGAAACAACAGGATTCGGACCTTCTGATATCCTCTGATCTCCAAGGAAGGGGGAAGGAGGGTGGGTTATTAGGAATGTAGGCAAGATGGATCCCAAACATCTGAAGTTATGGTGAGTACATAACTAAAAGATGTTAAGTGATCCTATCTCGCCTACATTCTGACTGATGGGACAGTGTCCCTAGCACCTAAATCCCGGGTGGCTCATTGGAAAACACTCCTGAGCACTGTGGAACCAAATGAAGCTCGTCCTCTAGATGCCACATCTAATTTGTAGTGAGAAATGAAGGTATGCGGGGAAGACCATGTAGCCACAGCACAAATGTCACTAATAGCAAGCTTAGAATGAAATGCTACCGAAGTAGCCATAGCCCTTGTAGAATGAGCCTTGACAGAGGTGGAAAGCTCCTTGTTAGAATAAACATAAGCTTGAGTAATACAGTCCCTGATCCATTTGGCAATAGTGACCTTTGTGACCGCGTTGCCCAATTTGTTTTCTGCAAAGGACACAAACAACTGATCTGTCTTCCTTGATTGTTTGGTCCTATCCAAATAAAAACGTAACTGCCTGTGGACATCTAGTGTGTGGAAAATAAATTCCGCTTTATTTGAGTATTTTGGGAAAAAAACTGGGAGCTCTAATGACTGTTGCAAGCATAAAGTAGAACAGACTTTAGGAACAAAAGAAGGATTTGGTCTGAGGGAAACCCTGTCTGTATGAAAAACCAAGTACGGAGGTTTCACTGACAAAGCTTGAAGTTCTGAAACCCTTCTGGCTGAAGTAATTGCCACTAGAAAAGCTGTCTTCCATGATAGAAACTTTAAATCACAGGTAGCTGCCGGTTCAAAGGGGGAAGAAGTCAAGGCGTGTAATACTATATCGAGATCCCATGGAGGTGCAGGATGAGAAACTGGAGGTCTTAATAGAGCAGCACCTTTCAAGAAGGTCTTACACAACCTGTTGCTCATTAAGGGTGGGTCTATGGATTCATTAAAATTAGAAATCGCTGCCAATTGTACTTTGATGGTAGAAACAGAAGAGCCTTGGTTGAAAAGAGAGGTTAGGAACTTGAGTACTTCTGCTACGGGGGTTGAAATGGGGTCCAGGCCCCGGAGTTGAGCCCATATAGCAAATCTTTTCCATTTGCTAGAATAAAGTTTCTTCGTAGCAGACTTGTGGGCTGAAGACAATATGTGCACTACATCTGGGTCTAGTGCATGTCTCCTGACTATGGTTGGAAGAGGAGGAGCCAGGCCGTCAATCTTAATGTGTGTAGGGACTGGTGTAGTAGTCCCAACTGATGAATCAATAGGTCTGGGACCTGGTCCAGGAACCATGGACCTTCCAGAGCATGTTTCCAAAGATAGGGAAACCAGACTTGACGAGGCCAGTAAGGAGCAATTAAGATCATCTTGCTCCCTAAGAGAGAAGCCTTCTGAATTACCTTGGGTAGGAGAGGAACTGGAGGGAAGGCATAAAGCAGGCCGGTGGGCCAAGGATGGACTAACGCGTCCATAGGGCTCTTCCCGGGCGGGTTAGGGAGAAAAATCTTTGCACTTCATATTCAGTGGAGTCGCGAAGAGGTCGCAGCACGGAACTCCCCATTCGCTGAAAATCTGTCTTGTAATAGTCATGTTCAGAGACCATTCGTGAGGAGAGAGGATGGTTCTGCTCAACCTGTCGGCTATGACATTGGATTTGCCAGTATGTGAGTAGCCACTAGGAAGCGTTTGGTTGAGATTGCCCATTCCCAGACCCTCATCGCTTCTCTGCAAAGAGGATAGGATCTGGTCCCTCCCTGCTTGTTCAGGTACCAGACAACTGACATGTTGTCCGAGTGAACAGCAATTACGCCCTGAGGGAGGTAACAGTGAAGGGCTTGAAGGGACAGGAGTACTGCTCTCATTTCTAGGATGTTGATGTGGAGAGAGGTCTCTTCTGGATGCCATTTGCCCTGGACTGACCTGCCCAGGGAATGCCCCCACCCCGTCTGGGAGGCGTCCGTGGTCAAAGTGGCCGCCGGAGGAGGAAGAACAAAGGGTCGTCCCTGATCCAAATTGGAAGACACTAGCCACCAGCGAAGGTCCCGTCTGCAAGATAATGTGATCCATATTAGGTGATTGAGAGGGAGTTCCTGAAAGGACCACTGAGTTGAAAGAAGCCACTGAAGGATTCTCATGTGTAACCTTGCCAAGGGAACTAGCAGAACTGTGGCAGACATCGATCCCAATAGTTGCATGACCATTCTGGCTGGGGCTTTGGACCTGGGGAGTAAGGCTCGAACCTGATTTTGTATGATCTGAATTCTGTCTGCAGGTAGATAGACCCGCATCTGGTTTGAATCTATCTCTGCCCCTATGAATCTTATTCTTTGAGATGGCCGTAACACAGACTTTGGCCAATTGAAGGTGATTCGAGGAATTGCCCAGTGATGTTGTGGCTTGCAGGCTCCATAGAAGTAGATGCTTGGAGGTGGCAGTTAGAAGCCAGTCGTCTAGGTACGGAAACACCTGGAATCCTAGACTCCTCAAGTGAGCAGTCACTACTGCCAAACATTTGGTGAACACCCTGGGGGCTGTGGTGAGACCAAAGGGCAGCGCACGGAACTGAAAATGACTGCTTCCTAGGCTGAAGCGCAAGTGTCTCCTGGACGTTTGATGTATTTTGATATGGTAATACGCGTCCTTGAGGTCTATGGAGCACATCCAAACACCTTTCTCCAACAACGGAGAATGGTTTGTAAAGGACCATTCGAACTTGGACTTCTTGACTGAACGGTTTAGGTTGCTTAGGTCCAAAATGGGCCTCAAGTCCCCGGTCTTTTTTGGCACTAAAAAGAATCTTGAGTAAGTCCCTAATCCGATCTGGTCTGCGGGACCGGTTGGATGGCTCCTTTTTGCAGCAGTTTTGAAATTTCTATGGCTGCGGTATCCCGTTGACTGGGTGGCGGGTCCGGGATTCTTTTGGACTGAGGGGGGGGACAACAGAATGGGATGGAGTAACCTCCGGCGATAATTCGAAGCACCCATCGGTCCTGAGTGATCCCTTCCCAGGCCTTTAGGTGCTTCGAAAAACGACCCCCGACTGGCTCCGGAGCAGCACATTTGGGCAATCCCTCAGGGACTATGAAAGGTTGAAGAGCCACGAAAGGACTCGCGGTCTCCAGTGTTGCGGGGGCCTCTGCCGCCTCTGGGACGGCGTCTTCCTGATGAATTTCCCCCTCCTCTGCCTCTGGAGGGGGAACCTTCCTGCTGAGAGGGGTAAGACTTCTGCGATCTCCGGAACCACATCTTCCCTCCTCTTTTAGCCTTGTGATAAGGCCGAAAGGGAGTGGAAAATCGTGCCTCTATGGCAGTCAGAGTCTTACCCTCCTGTTCACAGTGGGTAAGTGTGTCTTTCACCTTGGGCTCAAACAGGGAGGATCCATCAAAGGGGGCGTCGGCGAATGAAGACTTGAAGGCCTCCGCGAAATGACACAGGCGGAGCCAGGCTTGTCTCCGTAGAGCAATGTCTGTACCCGCCGCTCTACTCGCCCCTTCGGCCACATACGAGATGAGCCTCATGGACGAGTTCGAAATGGATGACATTGTAGCCAGCTGAGATCCAACCGTCTGGGCCAGCTCCTCAGGCAGGTTACCTAAGAGGGTATCGGACAGCTCCTTAATCAGATCCCTCTGGAATCTCGTAAAGTGCGTTAGGTAGTTCAGAGACCTCAAAGTAAAGGCCGCTGAACTTAGAGTGCGCTTGCCATACCGATCCATGCTCCTAGACTCCTTATTAGGAGGATGGACGGACGTAGAAGCCTCTGCTACATCCTGCTGTGTAGCAGATGCCACCACCATAGCATCCACAGCCACACCTTTCGTGAGGAACTCTCTATCTGGGGGTGCTGAAAGAAATTTGTTTGGACGAGCGGGCACCGGTTCCACAGAGTCCGGGTGTTCCCACGCCCTTCGACAGATCAAATCCAAGAGCTCGTCGAAGGGCGGAGACACCCAGGAGGCGGAGGGCTGAGCCCGAAGGCCTTCAGGAACACCGACTCATCAGCAGAGGGAGGTTTGGACTGCCAGCCGCCTCGTTGTTTTAGGGCTTCTAGGATGTCTGCAAATGAGACATCATCCGAGGATGACTTGGGGGACCCCTCTGCATCATCAAGATCTGTGTCAGATGTCAAAGACTCATCAGGGGAGTCAACGTGCTTCCTCTTGCACGTTTTCTTCCTGGGAGGTTCTTCCGAAGAGGCTTCAGAAGGACCTCCAGGAGGGGGAGAAACCCCAGCGGGGGTAACCTGAGGCCCAGGGGCTCCGCTGTCTGCTGACAGGGGAACTGCCAATGACCCAGTCTCCAAATGTAGGGAAGGAGCTGGGGAAACTGTGGAGGTAGCCAAAGAAGATTTGGCTACAGCACTCCTCATAGCCCTGAAGGTGGGACCACCAGAATCCTGGGAAGGTCCCCCCTCCGTGGCCACGACAGTGGACGGTACTCCCGCCGCCGACACACCAAGAGGGAGACTTGGGACCGAAGGTATCAATCCCGAAGCCTCCCCCCCGGGCCGAAGGAAGAAGTCCGTGCACTGAACTCCAACCCAGGAGCCGGAGTTGGAGCAAGGGTCGGGCCTGACCCTAACACCTCCACTGGTTCCACCAACACCTGCTCCAACGGTGCCGAAGCTGTTGGAGGAGGAAGTACTGTAAGGGAGTGGACCATCGGCTCCGAAGCCAAATGGGCTGGAGCCGAAACCATCTTTTGGAACACCGGAGACTGGAAAAGTCGAAGGAGTACCCTGTCGATGTCCGAATCAGACATCCTGGAAGATCTCGAGGATACCGATCGGGCCCGAACCGATTTCTCCATCGGCTCTGAAGGGCTCGGGGACCGGCTCCGAAAGGACTCCACAATTATCGGCTACGAGGAAACCTTCAAGGAAATTTCCCTCGGCGCCGATAAGGACTTCGGCTCCGAGGGGGAAGTGTCTGAGCCAATGACCCTTATCGGCTCCAATATCAGTGGAGCCGATGAGGGTGACCCGCCTCTCGATGCTCCAGACCTCGGCTCCGAAACCAGAGGGGTCGAGGTAGGAGGCATCGAGGCAGACCGTTCCGACCTCGGCTCCGAAGTCCGTGGAGCCGATGGAGAAGTCTGCTTACCTTTTTTAGCCGTCGGTTCCGACTGACTGGTCGGAGCCGGCGCTTTCCTCTTCTTAGAAGGAGACGGAGAGGAAGATAAAGCCTCCTCGAAAGAAGGCTTGATTAATCCTTTAAGGATTAATTTGTTTTTCCTCTCCTGGAGGACTCGGGAGGAAAACGCATGGCATACACTGCACGATTCCTGGAGATGTTTGGCGCCAAGACAATAGACGCACGAGGAGTGGTCATCCGTTATGGACATTTTAAACCCACACCTCGTGCACTTTTTAAACCCGGAGGGTTTATGTTCCTTAGACATAGTTTTGCAGAAAAAACAGAACACAACAGTAAACTTTAAACAGTTTTAGGACACAGGTACAAATAAGTATGCCCGTACTCAGAATATTATAAACTGAAAACTTTTTTTTTTACACACACAGAAAAGAAAAGGGAAGGAAACAAGGAGGGTCAAGACCCTCTAACTCAAACGGGTACTTGACCCACACACACAACCACTAAAGTAGTTAGTACAGGGGAAGGCCCCTCTAACTGAAACGGAACCTTCTCTGACAGGAAAAATAAAGCAAAATTCAATAAATCAACAAGAGACACACTCGTACACAAAAAATAGCCGTTAAAACAGCTTTTGGGTTGAAAAGAGAGAACTACTGACAGGAAAAGAGACTATTAATATAGTACTTAGCCCAGCCAATGTTGAGACCACGTCCACGCTCTGTAAGTGGCAAACGAGATCTGGGGGATTAGTGGTGGTGCCGAGTCGGAGCCGAGGGATCGGCTCTGAGCCCATCAGTCAGAATGTAGGCGAGATAGGATCACATAACATCCACATGCTCCCCTTTCCTACTGATCCAGACTGGAGTCCTTCAAGGCTCTATACTTGGTCCTCTTCTTTTTAATATTTTTACCAATAGCCTCCACACTTCATGTAACAACTCCTCCCTTATACAATATGCCAATGATTTGACTCTTATTTCCATTACTGACAACATCTCTGACCTACATACTATTGCCCAAAACTATTTTCTCACCATAGAATGATAGCTAAATGACAATCAACTCATCCTAAACCCTAAAAAAACTAAGCTTCTACTCTTCCTCCCTAAAACTCTCTCTCAGCATAATACCTCTTTCACCATCTCTTCACTGGGTAGTACTGCTATTAAACCTGAGTCACACACTAAACTACTGGTCACTATATTGATGACCAATTAAAATCTGATCTCCATATTCAATATTATATTAAAAACACATCAGAAATTAGGCCTTCTCTATTGAAATAAAAAAATTCCTGTCAGTTGATAGCAAACCTACCCTGGCATAAGCATTCCTCCTCCCCTCATCTTGTCCGTTCATCTCCTCATTAGTACCAATTTATAAACCCACTCATATGCTTTGCAGCTCTGACCAACTATTTCTTAACACTTACAAACCAAATAAAAGCATAGGTAAACTACTTCACAAAAGCATGGTTTCCCAGCCTGGAACCCCCCCCCCAAAACATTTGTAATATCAAAAACCTAGATCTTTTCAAAAAAGAAGTGAAATGCTACCTTGCCACCCAAAACTACTGTCCCTGCCAAGATCCTACATAATGAAGTGAAGACTGGTAGAGATGGGTATAGGCTGCCAGCCTAGCAAAATAGAATTTGATACATAATTCTGGTACTTGTAAATATAAATGTAAAATACAGGCTTGTTTCTTAAATGAAAGAAAACACTGTAAAATGTTGAACTTCAAGATTCTAGCAACATTGCCATCTGCTGTAAGGAAAACTAAGCCAACCATTTCAAATATTCTTTGAAATTAAAATTATGTTTTCTATGTTCTTAGATCTCCAGAGCTCGGAGCCATTTGGTCTGGGCTCTCACATTTTTTCTATTGTTTGAACTTAAGGAATAATTACTAGAGTGTACATGTGAAATGTCTTTTATTGTTGTAGTTTCCTGAACAGGTGTTAGATTGTTAAATAATGTAGCCTGTTGGCCTGGGAACTCCATACTAAGTGTCAAAATTATGTAATGTGTATGCTGGGAAAACCTAAGTGTCAAAATGATGTAATCTGGGACGGCCCAGCAGAAATGTTTGTTAGTGATTTTAAAAACTATTGCTCAGAGAGAGACTGCAAGCATTTTGATCTTGGACATCTAACTCAGCACTGCCTTGCTCTATATACGTAAGTTATCTTAGAAGTGTGTTTTCTTATAGAAATAGGACTATAAAGATTGGACTAAGTGTTTTTCTGTTACGTCAGAACTGTACTACTGAATTATTTTAAGTTTCTGTGTGATCTCTGAACTATTGAATAGCACGGTGGTGTAGTAGTATTGTCTTGTGTTTTTAGTATTTATTATTAAATATTTTGAAACCCTTTTCCACTGTGGCTGGTTTGTGTAGAGATAAGTCAAGCTCTAGAGTATACTGCATATTTATAGAGTTTATTGTACAATGCCACTCTAATAAGCCTTAGACTGTTTAGTCACACTTCCCAATTGGATAATAATATTGCACAGTAATAATTGGACAGCCTTTTAAGGGCCTTTGGGTAGCTGATAAATATTAGCTGGTGATGGCAGTAATTACTACTGTATAAGTCTGGGTAAAGAGTCACAGCTGGAGAATCTGTGTCAGCCCTTCCCAGGAGTGTCTGTGAAGTTGTATAAATATTTATCTCAAAGTGTGTTTGTGTGTGTGTGTGTGTGTGTGTGTGTGTGTGTGTGTGTGTGTGTGTGTGTGTGTGTGTGTGTGTGTGTGTTTGTGTGTGTGTCAGCTACTTGGGCAGGGACACAAAGCAGTGGTTGGATAGAGAGGGTACTGGAGGTTAGCTTTCCAGCTAGGCTGAGATCTGGACCCTATAGCTGTGCCAGTGGGGAGTCTTATTGGGGACCTGCGGAGCAAGGGAGCAACTAGACCCAGACTGACTGTGATCTCTGTGTGCACCTAAGGGAAATTGTACTTTACTGTGTGTATTTGTTATCCTTTCCTCTTATATGAGACACCCACGCTGGTGTTAGTGGTGAGGATTGAGGCTCCTTGATTGCTGGGCCAGGGCACGGGCATCACAAACATCCTCTACCCTCGAACCTTAGTGACATTACACCTTGGTCAAACAGCCTTCAATGACTGCTCCTTGTATACTATTTTTAATATGTGTCTAATTATTTTATGTATTTACTTCTCAATCATTTGTATATCTTTATAAAATTACAACTTCTTACAATGTGTTTATGTGTGTCTATAACTATTGTACCTTAGCTGCACAGTCCTAGCTTGTTTAATTTTCTTATTCTATACTTTTATGTATCTGTGTAAAGTGTGTTGGATACAATTTTGTTTGGAGCTTTTCTCCTCAGGTCTCCACTGAAAATAGGACCCTGGCTCAGTTGGACCAACCCGGTTAACAAATGACAAATAAATAAATAATAAATTATTAGGGAAGACAGAAATATCTTCAAAAGTTATTGTTAGTGAGTAGGATAAAATGAAAATTGAGTTTAAAAATGGTAGAAATAAAAGAGAAAGAGGTATGCTTAGGAAGTGCAGAATAAGGGGAATTTTACAAAGAAGAGGAGGCACAAATGCAGAGTGCTAAAGAGAAATTAAGGGAGTACCTGGATAATATGCATGAGTTTAGAAAGACCACTGTTAAGCAACATTTTTCATAATAATGCTAGAGCACAAAAACTTTTAGCACAATGACTTAGACACCATAAAGTACAAAGAGTTGTCACCAAACTTAGGGCACCTATAACATGAAAAGTAACCAGACATCCTGTAGACGTATTGGAGATATTCCAGACATTTTATGAAAATCTGCATAAAGCAGAGAAATGTGGAAAGAGCAGCACAAATGGAAATTTTGAGCAAAGACTTAACTCTACCAAGGGTAGAGATAGATGAAGCTCAACAACTAACAGTTAAGATAGGAGGAAAGGAGTTAAAAACAGTGATAGATCGTCAATATTCAGAAAAGTATACAGAAACAGATGATATTCCTGAGGAAGTTTGAAGTTAGAAGGGAAAAAAGTGAAAAAGAGAAAATTTTGTTTAACGGTATTTTAAAAGAAGGGGAGGTACAAACATCTTCGAAGAAAGCTGTGTGGGTACATTACCTAAAGACTGTAAAGACCCATCAGACCCAGATTTATATAGCCCCACTTTTAATTTTAAACTATGATTACAAAGTATTTAACAGGAAAGGTGTTGCCAAAACTGAGAGATATAGATCAATGTGGTTTTGTGGAAGGGGGAGCCAAGAATAAGAGAACAATGATTGTCCAGATGGAAGAAGAATGTAAGAAAATACCACTGATGTTGGTTGTTCTTGATACAAAGAAATCATTCAGCACAGTAAATTTGGATTTTATGAGTAGAGCAATGGAAGCATTTGCATTCCAGATAGGATATTAAGGTTAATTAGGAGGATATAGGAAGGATTGTAGGCAAGAATTAAAGTGGAAGGGTTCTTCTCTGATACACTTTGTTTGAACAGAGGAAGCAGGCAGAGGTGTTCTCTTTCACCTTTGTTATTTTCTTAGAGCCACTGGTAAGAAAATTAGGGACTCAAAAATTCAAAGATATAATTGGTGTGGTTCTCAAGAAAGTGGCTTTCTTTACAGATGATATTATTTTGTACCTGATAAATCCAAGAAAGGACATCTCAGTATTGCTGAATATTTTCAGACAGTTTCAAGTCTTCTTGGGATACAAAATTAATGAAGATAAAACAAAGGCTATAGCAGTAAATTATGTACTCAAACAAGAACTGGTTCAGCAATACCCATACTTATGGGGGCATGGTAGGAGAATGCATTAAAAAGGCTTCTGTTATGGCACAAGGATATGTGGGAACAGACTAAACAAAAAGCTATAAAAACTGAGAAATTGGAAGCTCTGGTTTATGGATGCAGATAGTAAGATACAAGCACTGAAAATGTTAGTTTTATATACAGTTAGGTATATTTTTATCAACCAAAGAAGAAGTTGTGGACAACAAGTAATAAAGAACTAAATAAATGTATCTGGGAGGAAGAGGGCAAGAGTTTAGTGGGATAAGCTGATCCCTCCAACAGAACAAAGTAATTTAGGATTAACTGATTTGAAGGGATATTTTACAGCTACACAGTTAAAGCTCATACACATAATATAAGCAGAAGGTTATAATTCAAAATGTAAAGGGATGATGATAAATAACAGCGAATGTACAAGAAACAGAGTGTGGGATTTTGAATGCAGTTCATCAAGGAGAATAACAGCACCATACCCAATATTATATTCATAAATTAGCATATAATATTCTATGAACAAAGAGCCAACACAAGAATGAAGAAAGTAGATACTGTTAATATGGATGACTGCAAGAAGGGGTACAAAAAACAGGGAAGATGGGGATGGAATTTCTGGAGAAAACTATCAAAGAAACCAAGATACTGGGTGCAAATAACCACAGCAGTACAGGCAACAGTGTGATGAGGCTAAAAATACATTTGGACTGCAGGCTAGAGACTGCCTTCTCTACCAGGGATTGATATGAGTATAGGCAAAAAGAAAGGGATAGAGACATCTTAAATGAATGACCTGCTCTAGAAAATAGAAATCAAAGTCCAAACCAACTGTACTACTTGAAGTAAGGAATATTATAAAAGAGGTAAAAGAACTGGAAGAGGAATCTTTAGAAAAAGGAAGGAGAAAATTATATAGAAATAAATGGAAATAATACATGCAAAAAAATGTCCAGGAGGAGGAGGAATGAGGTTTAAGGGAAGGCAGGAATTCATCCAATTAATTAATGTTGGATTGATGATAGTTATAAAGAGAAGACATGTTTTGTATAATATATGTAAAAGGAAAAATTGTTAATGTGGTTTGTTTTCTTTTCTGTTAATGTATGCTTGCTTTTGTCTTAAGTGATAATTTAATATACAAGAAATATAACTGATCTGATGATATCCACGTACAGTGAAACAATGACCTCATTGGACCCAGATATCATACCCTTACTCATAAGCTGTGCAATGCAGAATGATTTTCTCACCATAGTGGACACATAGTGGTCAAAGGTCAGGTTATTGTCAACATACATTCCTGGATTCCTGACCACTGGGAGTACTTTAGGAGTGTATTATCAGTCTGGAAATTGCAAGGGGTGGCCATCTTTCTAAAAGATGCTATTATAAACTTTTTGGCATAGAATTTTAGTCCATGGCTTCCACATCAGTTGTGTGTGTCAGGCCCTCTTGAAGGGTATCTGTGTTCTTAGGGGATTCAGTAATCACACCTAGTTTGCAGTCATCTGCAAACTTGGCCAGCCAGAGGCCCTTGATGTTTGCCTTGACTTAGGAAAAGTAGATGCCAAAAAGGAGAAGACCCAGCATCGATCCTTGTGGGACTAGTCTAATGACTGGCCTCTTTGTGGAAGTGGATTCTCCTGACTTAACTTTTTGTGTCCTATTAGTTAGACAGCTGGCTATCCATTTGGTGCCATATAGGTTTATGCCTAATTCTGTAAGTTTATTTACAATTCCTGAGTGAGGTATTGTGTTAAATGTCTTTCTAAGAAGTCCACTAGCTTAAGTAGGCATGATCTGCCTTTGACAAAATTAAAATGGTTGAAGCTTCCTGTGTCACTGTTTATCAGATCCATAATAATTTTTTCCATGGCCATACATATGAGACTAGTCAGACTTATGGGTCAGTAGTTCCCTGGGTCAACTGAAGGTCCCCCTTTGTGTACAGGAATAACACAGTGTTCTTGGCCTTAAAGACTGCACTGAAGATCTGCTCCCTAGTGACATCTGGTGAAAAAATGGTGGGTGTATTTCCTGGGGGTGGGGTGACTGGGGTGATGGGGGGTGGGTAAAGTGTAGTTAAATCTATCAGCCGGCAGACTTTGCTATATTCTTTTGCTTTGTAAAGTGGATTCCATTCACCATTAGTTTTGCACACTGTTAAGTATTGCCTTTAAGGTTGTGGATATAAATGAAGAAAGCCTTATGTTTGTTCTTAACTTGGGAAGCTATTTTTATCTCAAATGTGGCTTTAGTGGAACAGATTAATCCCCAGAGCTGTTTGTTCAGACTGATGAGGGTGTTTTTACCTTGCTGGGTAATGCCCTTCCTGTTTTAGGACAAGGTTTTCTTCCTTTTGTTATACAAACTATTTATAATGGGATTCCATCACAGCAGCTTGTTTCTGGAGGTTATACTATGTTTATTTTGGAAGGTGCAATGGTCTCTATGTAGATATTTAGATGACTGTACATGGTTTCTGGGAATAATTCCATGTAGGTAGTTGTGTTCTCAGGTTTATTCTTATTTCCCAAAATTATTAAGCTATTTTCATTAATACTCGAACACTGATTACAACACCCACATTTGTATGTGTGTGCCCGTGCAACCTGCTTCGTATTCATCCCTTGTTCTAGATATTTCTTGATGTTTTTGCCCATTTTATGTACAAATCTAGGTGTAGAGCCTAATAATTCAGCTATATTCCTGTCATTTATTAAAAAACGCCAATTTTTTGTTATAATGTCTTTGATAATATGGCTAAATGGACCAAACTCTGTTACACATGCTCTATTAAAATTATTGAAAATTGATTTGTTATTATCTAAAATAGATATTGAATTGCTAGAACTTTCTACTTCTGTCATGGTGTTGTTCATACCTAATAAAGGTGAATAATTTATTCCCCATTGACTTATAACATAATTTGAAATTTCATTCATGAATTTTAAGTCATAACCCCTGTCCAAAAATAAAGATGTAATGTATTTAATTTCTTTGACCATATCAACGTACTTGGAGCACATTCTTACAGCTCTGATGCACTGGCCTTTAAAAATATTCCTTTTTACTTTTCTAGGGTGAAAACTGTTATAATCTACATAAGAATTGGTAAATGTATCCTTTCTGTATATTGTGGATTTGAGACATCCTTCTTCTACAGAAACATAAGTATCTAAATACGGAACACCTCCATGATGTGCTGTGGAAGTAAATTTTAAATAGTCACAGCTAGAGTTGATATACGTAATAAATTCTAAATAGGACTTGTATTCACCGTTCCATAAAATATATATATCGTCAAGGTATCTAGAATAATAAATGATGGAATTCATATAGATGCTATCGAAGATACAATGATTTTCCCAGTCAAGCATAACCAGGTTTGCAAAAATGGGAGCACAAGCTGCTCCCATTGCAACTCCCCTGGTTTGCTTGAAAATCTCTCCTTCATGATATATATAATTATTGTCTAATACAATACTCATTAAATCCGAAATAAGGGAAATTTTGTCCCATGTCATTTTGGTATATTTTCTCATACTATTTGTAAATGCAGCAATACCCTCATCTTTAGGAATGGAGCTGAATAAATCAATGACGTCAATAGTACTAAAAATAATCCCATTATGGTATTTATTGACCGGGTAATTTTTTAAAAATTCCCAGGAATCCTTCACCAAATGTTTAATTTCATCATAGATAGGTTTTAAAATCGTATCAATAACCACTCCTATAGGGAATGTCTTTGATTTACTCCCTGAAATAATTGGGCGAAAGGGTGGATGTAATTGATCTTTATGTACCTTGGGTATTCCTATAATAGTAGTTAAAATAGGATATTCGACTGTCATAAATCTGTACATTTCTTCAGTTATCCTATGCTCCAGGAAATATTCCTCAAGGTACATATCAATACGCCTATATGCTATATTTACCTCGTTAAGGGAGATGGCAGAATAATTACCTGACTTATAAAGAATGTCATGAATAATGGCACTATATGAATGAGTGTCAAAAATAATTATGCCTCCTCCCTTATCTGGTTTCATAATGCGTATACTAGTATCTATTCGTAGCTCATTTAATGTTCCTAATTCATCATCTGTTAAATTTTGTCTTATTTTACATTTATTAATATATTTGTAAGTTTGGTATATTTCCCTAGTGACCAGTTGATCAAATGTTTGGACATTTGGGTTAATCACAGGCATAAAACTACTTTTTTTCTTTAAATTCATTTGATTGCCCTTGTTGGAATCTATATTATTGTCATTATTCCCAAACATTAAGGCTAGATTTAATTTTCTAGTATATTTCTTAAATTCTAAAATGTTATCTACCAAACGAAATTTGGGAGTAGGAATAAAATTGAAACCTTTAGAAAGGAGACTGAAATGGACTTTTTCTAGCTTAATGTTACTATAATTATAGATTTTAAAACTTTTATACTCACTGATAATGCCATCAGTGGTAATATGTTCCATATCTAAAACTTGATCAATATCACTGTTACACTGTGTGTTAACTGTTGTTTCTTTTCCAATTTCTTTTTCTTTTTCTCTAAATTCATTCCCCTGTTCTATATCTACAATTTGATTAATGCCATTAAAGTCGTGAGTATTTTCTAATATTTCTTTCTCCATTTTCTTGCCTTTTTCCATTTCCCTTGGTTCATTCCCCTTGGTGTATGAAAAAAACGTTCATCAGTGTTGTCTAAGTATGCCTCTGCACCATGATCATTGTTAGTATGTGTATTAACATCCCTTTCAAACTTATTATAATCCCATTTATAACTTAAATTTCTCTTGTATTGTTCCCTATCCCTATTTACTTTCTTCTGTTTACGTGTGAAAGCATTTCTTGCTCTATTCTCTGCTGTAACAAACTGTTTGTGGAATAATGATTCCCATTGTGTGAAAGCTAAATCTTGTATGATTAAATTATTAAGCTTCTCCACCTCTGTCATCAATTTACATAACTTGACATCATTGTGTTTGATTAACAACTTCATATATTGAAAACCGAAGTTGTCAAATAATGCATTAAATTCAGTTTCCACTTCAATGTTAACATCAATGCCCAGTGGAAACTTATAGAATCTCAGACCCATAGGAACAATATTAATAGACAAACAATAATTCAAATATGCATTGTCCAATTTCACTGCATTGATGTTATTAAGTTTCTTTCCAAACAAAAAAATCAAGTCCTTTAAAGTATTTTTACTGCCAAGGTTGGAATCAGATTTGTTCCCCCAGTAACTGGTATCAAATTTACACTCTTGACCTAAGAAGTCCTGTAAATTATGTTGTTGTACAGCGGACTTGTCTTTAGAGACAGTTTCTTTGACCTGTATATTGTCTCTAGATACATGTGCATAAGTCCGTACTGTGTGTGTCTGTTTGGGTCTAGTACCGACCCGTTTTGCTTCCTCCGTTAAGTTCCCAAAAGAGAAGTCGAATGTAAAATCAGACACCCTGTTTTATTATTTTCATTAATGTTGATGTTGCACGGCAAATCTATTGAATTACTAGGCAATAGTCTCAGTCCTTGGCCGTTTGGAATACCTGGTGACGAAGTATTCGGTAAATCTATATTAAGTGAATTATCAGTACCTTTTATTGGCGTTCTGTTTTTAGACAAAACAGTATTCGGAAAAATGCCTTCATTGACCCCAGAAGACGGACCAATCTGCTTATCAACGTATCCGGGGATCTTGCTGAAAATTTCAAGGATTTTGGAAACCTCACCGCGTAATGCTGTAACCTCCGCCCTGAGGCCCTGAAGCAAATTAATTCCAGTAATCAGGAAATATTGAGAAGCAGGTGTGAGATTCAAGATGCTGCATCTAGCTGTCCTCAGAATATTTTTTTTTTCCTGGAGGATCAAAATCATTTTTGATGCAGAACAGGCTAAGGAAGAAATGCAAGTTTGTCCAACAAATAATGAGCCCCAAGCAGAAGCGATTCTGCTTCTCACTCTTCTGATAATAAAGCACAAGAACAGACTTTGCAACTGAAAACTTTTCCACTGTTTCAAAGGAAAATACTTGAGAAACAGATACAGGGAAAAGCAGAGGAACTGACCAGAAGAATCAGGATCACCGTGAAATTGAACCAGAATCTATAACTGGGAGATGGAGATGAACAGGAAGAAGATGAGCAACATGGAAATTACTGAATACATATGAGTCTGCAAGGCATCAATCACATTTCTGAAATATGGCTGTATAAGAATAAGTGGAAAAAGTGGACTTTTGTTGACTTCTTACAAAACTTGTGAGAACAGAAAGGCATTTGCCTCACTTCATGTCATTAACATTGGGGAGGACTTTGAGGAGAGAAGAGGAGAATGGAAAAAGGTAGCCAAGTAAAAGTTTATTTTCTTAACAGTATTTGTATGAAACTTTTCATAATATAAATTGCATACTTTACAGTAAAGTTTTTATAGTTGTTCTTTTATTATATAAAGTTATTAAACTCAACAGATGCCTTTTTCCTCTTTTTCCTCTTTTTTTCTCTCTTTCTTCTTTTTGGTATTAAGAAATGTAGGTATTAGAGTGCAAAAAGAGACAAAAATCAAGACAAAAGAATGTTTAAGTTAATAGTCTGTAATCTTGGGTTGCTGAAGTGGAAGATGGGGTGCAAAAGTACACATATACCCTTGGATTCATGAAGCTTGTGCCAGGTGCAGGCATAGCGTAGGCGGTATAATGCCAAATATGGCCGTCGAGCGATTCAGGTACGATCCAGTTCCACGTGCACTACCGGCGTATGCCAGAACTGCGCAGCCCCCGGCTTAGGTATGCTAATCACCCCATGTGCAGTGTCGCACCATGCAAATGAAGGCATATAGTGATTCATGAAGTGGTGCAGGCATAGCGTAATCCCACAGAAATGTAAACCAAAAAACAGTTTACATTTTCCCAAACAGAACATCGGAGCTATGGAAGAGGGCCAGACCCAGGTATCACAACGTTAACATATGCCAATGGCGAAATACACAGCCAATGGCATAAGAAAAGATGCACTACACGTAAATAACAACATTTAATGTCATGTCCACAGTAATGCACAGCACAACCGCAGGACATGTGTGCGGAAGCTGTAACATAAAGAAATAATATAAAAATGTCATAAAATCGCAACGTAATAGAAATCAGGTTTACAGCATAATACACAATGGTAGGCATGGAACACCACAACCAAGGTGCAAGGGTTGCTAAGGGCCTGCGATAGTGTTCGGCGCGGTAACTATGAATTAGTAGTCAATACCATGCAAATGAGGCAGATAATACTGAATCGCAAATGTCCCGTCGGATGAAGGTTGTACCATACGGCGCAGCGGTATAACACCGAGGAGTGGCTCAGAGGTGATACATGACATCAGCAGAGGGGTGTGCCACCGTAGCAGTAAGCACATTGGAGCAATGCAAATCTGGCCTGTCCGTTGCTAAGCAAAGCTGCAAGACAGGGGTGGGGAGGAAGGTATAGAATCGTTTAGCTGAGAGCACACATGGTGCCCAAAAGTGCATGTGTACGGGTATGAAAACGTGCCTGAAACCCAGTAATCGGATGCACGCGCCACAAACAATAGCACAAACAGGAAGGTCAGGGGAAGAAAAGAAGGAAATGCGGAAGTAGGGTAATTGGAGTACTAATGAGCAATCAACACCAATCAACCCACGAAGGCCAATCGACGGCAGCTGACAAGTCTGCTTGCAGAAACCTGCAAAACAGGTTAGGGCAGGCATTGGGATGCAAAGAAAGGAGGGGAGGTATTGGATTGCAAAGATAGGAGACCTGACACAGCAGAGCAAAGCAAACTGACAGCAGACCGGCAGTAGCACACATAAATAGAAGTTATGTTCTTACCATAACGTTCCATGTTAGTTGTCTTCTTCTCGCCTTCTTTCTAGCTGGATGGGTTCAGAGCCGACCGCGGCTCCGACTCGGCCACTCTAAAAGCTCGAGAGTTGGTTCCACTGGCTCGAGGCTCTCCTTATATCCCACAATGCTAGGCGGTATTACCTCAGATCTCGTTTGTAAGCTATGCCCAGCCAAAAATAACTCCAGAACCACTGGAAAAGGGAAAAACCCACCTCTATAAAAGGAAGGGAAGAAGGTGACCTGAAAACCTGAAGAAGGAATATATGCACAGAATAGCATATACCTATCTACAATAGAGGTGGTAGAAAGAGAGGTCACAATCAAACTCCTCTAGGTCTGTCCAGGCTAGGGAAGGAGGGTGGGGACGAAGAAAGAAGGCGAGAAGAAGACAACTAACATGGAACGTTATGGTAAGAACATAACTTCTATATGTTAAGTTGTCAATCTCTTCATTCTGCTGGATGGGACTCGTCCTAGCACCTTGTCCCGGTGGCCTATCGGAACAGACTCTTGAGAACAGTGGAACCAAAGTTAGCTCTATGTCTAGAAGCTAAATCCAACTTGTAATGAGAAATGAAAGTGTGAGGAGTAGCTCAAGTAGCCGCTGCACAAATGGTGTCAATAGGCAGCCTGTCTTGGAAGGCTATAGAAGTAGCCAAAGCTCTGGTGGAGTGAGCCTTAGGTTTGTTAGGCAGCTTTTGGTGTCTAATTTCATAAGCAAAGGAAATCAGAGATGTTAGCCATCTGGAGAGTGATACCTTGAAACTGAAAGTCCCTTTCTGCCTTCTGCATAAGAGACAAACAATTGGTCAGTTTTCCTGATCTGTTTGGTTCTATCCAAATAATACCTTAACTGACGATGAACATCTAGCCAATGCAATTTTTGTTCAGACCTGTTAGAAAAGTTAGGAAAAAACACAGGGAGGTCAATGCTTTGATTTAGGTTAGACACAGAGGCCACTTTAGGTAAGAAGGATGGATTGGTTCGTAAGGACACTCTGTCTTTATGAAACAATAGATACGGTGGTCGACTGCTGAGTGCATGAAGTTCTGAGACCCTTCTAGCTGAAGTAATGGCTACCAGAAAGAGAGTCTTCCAGGATTGCAATTTCAATGAACAGGAAGCTGCAGGTTCGAACGGGGGAAGAATCAGAGATGTGAGAACTAAATTAAGGTCCCAAGAAGGAGGAGGATTTCTTATAGGAGGTCTGAGAAGAAAAACTCCCTTCAAAAAAGCTTTGCAAAGCTTGTGAGACATGATGGCAGAATCTGAGATGACCACATGAAAGTTAGAAATAGCTGCCAATTGAACTTTAAGAGTAGAAGGAGATGAACCTGCATGGAAGAGTTCAGCTAGAAAATCAAGGACTATTTGGATGGAAGCAGTGAAAGGATCTATGTCCCTTCCTTGAGCCCAATAGGCAAAACGTTTCCACTTACTAAGATAAATCTTCCGAGTGGAAGATTTATGGAAGCTATCAAAATATCTCGAACAGAGTGAGATATTTGAGGAAGCCTGGCTAAGGTTGGAATTGGAGGAACCAAGCAGTGAGGTTCAGAGAGGGAGGGCGATGTAATTGACCCGATTGATGGATCAAAAGATCTGGAACTAGGTCCAGATGCCAAGGTTGCTCCAACAGAAATTGATGTAGAAAGGGGAACCAAACCTGTCGAGGCCAGTAAGGAGCAATGAGGATCAGTGCGGCCTTCTGAGCGATAGCTTTCTGTATCACTTGAGAGATTAGTGGGAAGGAGGAAATGCATACAGAAGTCCCGGGCCAAACCTGGACTAGAGCGCCTCTGCTGGGCTGGCCTGGTAATGGGAATAGGGTGAAATAATCTCTGCACTTGCTGTTTTGGGGAGTAGCAAAAGGTCGCAGCAAGGCTGACCCCGCTGGAGAAAAATTTTCTCCAGAATAGCATCTTTCAGAGACCACTCGTGAGGCATGAGTATAGCTCTGCACAATTTGTCCGATTAGATTGGACTTCCCGGGATATGCGTTGCTATCACAAACCGCTGAGAAGAAATCGCCCATTGCCACAGTCTGAGTGCTTCTCCACATAGGGGATAGGACCTGCTTCCGCCTTGTTTGTTGATATACCACACTACAGACATATTGTCCGTCTGGATTGCTATCGTTCCCAAGGGAAGAGAGTCTTGAAGGGCTTGCAACGCTAAAAGCACTGCTCTCATCTCTAGAACATTTATATGCAAGTGGCATTCGTCTGGTTGCCATATGCCCTGGACTGTTCTGCCCTGATAATGCCCCCCCCACCCGATCAGGGAGGCGTCCGTTGTCAGAGTAGCAACCGGAGGGGGAGGAACAAAGGGTCTTCCCAAGAAGAGCTGAGGGGAAGAAATCCACCAAAGAAGATGATTCTTGCATGCTTGCATAATCATAATGGTGTGGGACATCGGAAGTTCCTGGTACGACCATTGTGTGAAGAGCATCCATTGAAGGATTCTCATGTGGAATCTGGCTAATAGAAGTAGAGGGATAGCAGCTGCCATAATCCCCAGTACTTTCAGAACTAATCTTACTTTGACTCTGTTGCTGTGGAAGAGAAGAGAGACCAGTTTGCGTATGTCTGCTATTCTTTGGTCTGTTAGTCTCGCAGACATGTTGACTGTGTCTAGATTTGCGCCTATGAAGGTAATAGCACGACAAGGCGACAAAACAGACTTTTCGCAATTTATTGAGATGCCTAACTTTTGACAAATGCGAAAGGTGTAGTCTCTGGCCATTAACAGAAGATGCTTGGTAGGAGCTGTGAGGAGCCAGTCGTCCAAATATGGAAACACCTGGAATCCTTGACGTCTCAGGTGAGAAGCTACCACTGCCATGCATTTGGTAAACACCGGGGCAGTGGTGAGACCAAAGGGCAGGGCTCTGAATTGAAAGTGACTGGTTCCCAGCCGAAGCGGAGAAATCTCCTGGAGCGCCTGTTCATTTTATATGATAGTACGCATCCTGGAGGTCTATAGAGCACATCCAGTTTTCCTTTCCCAAAAGGGGTAGGATGGATTGTAGCGTGACCATCCGAAATCTTGTTTTCTTGACCGACTTGTTCAAGATACTGAGATCCAAAATGGGTCTCCAGTCCCCTGTTTTCTTTGGAACCAAAAAGAATTTGGAGTAGATTCCGGATCCTTGCTGGTCTGCTGGTACTGGCTGAATGGCTCTTTTTGCAAGCAACTTTGAAATTTCCAACGCTGCTTGATCCCTTTGAGCGGGTGGAACATCTGGAAGGGATTTTTTTGATTGATTTGGAGTATGAAAGAACGGAATGGAATAGCCTTCGGAAATGATGGACTGTACCCACTTGTCTTGAGTTAGGGATCGCCAGGCTTCTGGGTACAGTGACAATCTTCCCCCGACTGCCTCCGAAGGTGGACAGTCGGGCAACACCTCAGGGATGCTGAAAGGGCTTATCGGAAAAGGTTTCTCGATTGCCCTGGTTCTGCGGACCCCCCCTGCCTCTAGGGCGATGTCTACCATTATTGTTCCCCCCTCTGCCTCTGGCGGGAAACCGAATCTGTGCGTCAGGCAAAGTCCCTTGAGATTGTTTGCGGAACCACATTTTCCCACTTTTCTGGCCTTTGGGGTAAGGCCTAGAAGGAGTAGAAAAATGGACACCGACGGCAGAAAGAGTCTTGCCATCCGTCTCACACCTAGTCAAGGTTTCTTTCACTTGAGGACCAAAGAGAGATGATCCATCAAACGGGGAATTAGTGAAAGACGTTTTAAAGGGGTCCGCAAAGTTGTATAGCCGCATCCAGGCATGCCGGTGTAAGGCCACACCTGTCCCTGCGGCTCTGCTCGCTCCATCAGCCGCATATGAAAGGAGGCGCATGGAGGAGTTAGCTATAGAATTTAGGGTAGCCAGCTGAGTGTTCATCTTGTCCTGAAAACACGCAGCTGTAGGATCCTTCAACATGTCACTCGCTTCCTTGATCAATTCCTTGAAGACGAGTGAAATGGCATAGGTAGTTCAGCGAACGCATAGCAAAGGTCGCTGACGAAAACATCCGCTTCCCGTACCTGTCCATAGACCTAGATTCCTTGTTAGGAGGATGGACAGGCACCGAAGGATCAGCTAGTTCCTTCTTAGTGGCAGCAGCTACCACCATAGCATCCACAGAAACTCCCTTGGTCAGAAATTGTTTATCTGCTGGTGCCGTGATAAACTTTGAAGGTCTCCTGGGGTGGGGTCCACTGAGTCAGGAGCCGTCCAAGCCTTTTTGCTACCACCTGCATGAGGGGGTCAAGGGGGACACCCAGGAGGTGGAAGGGCGAGCCAAATGCCTCAAGATACAGATTCATCCTCCGAAGGGTTAAGGGCTGGCCAATTTCCCCTCTGTTTCAGGATTTCTAGGATGTCTGCAAAGGAGACAACTTCAGAAGGGGAACGGGGAACCCTCGAATCCTCTAAATCTGTGTCAGAGGTGACAGACTCAGGTGAGTCTATGTGTTTCCTCTTACACTTTCTCTTCCTAGGGGGCTCCCCTGCCAATTCAGGAGAGGCCTCGGGATTCTTGAGGAGCTGGCTCTCTGCGGTCTGGGATGAGGGAGTGAGTAGACATAACCTGAGGCACCAAAGAGGGAGGGGCGGACGGAGCCGACTGTGGAGTTGAACCAGGTTCCAACACACTCCGCATGACCTCGAACGCACCCCTGCCAGGCAGAGCCAGAGGTCCCCGCTCCGAAAAGCTGAGAACCCCCCTCGGCACTGACAGTGATGGCTCCGAGGCCGATGTCGGAGCCGAACTCACCAGCGCCGAGGCACCGAGAGGGAGAGCGGGGTCAGACAAGGGTCCGATGCCACTCACCCCCTCGGAGCCGACGAGGGAAGTCCGGCGCCGAGATTCTTCCAAGGAAGAAATCGGAGCCGGCAGCGGAGCGAAGACATTTGTATCGGCTCGACGCTACCACAGTCTCGGTTCCGAAACGCCCCGGCTCCGAGCTCAAAGGAGTCGGAGGAGGAACATTTTGAGGAACAGGGTCAAGCTTCGACTGATGAGTCGGGCTCTGAAGCATTTGGGCCAGTGCCTCGGACTTAAGAAGTCGACTCACTACCCTCTGAAGGTCATGATCCGAAAGCCTCGATGACCTAGATGAGTGAGATCTATGGCTCCGTTCAGACAGCAAGGGAGATGCTGGAGTCGAATGAACGGAGCCAAGGGACGGTGACCTAGACCTCTTTCTAGATGTCGGCTCTGATGGTCTGATCGGAGCCGACACAGGAATTTCCAATGCCTCGGCTCCAGCCGGAGCCGAGGAAACCACAGAAGCTGCAGTCTGAGACTCATCGGCTCCAGCCGAGCCGATGTAGCAGGAGGTTTGAGCCTTAGGCCTCGACTCAGAAGCTGGAGTCAAGGACCTAGAAGCCTTAGAGGGTTTGCCCGGCAACAGTAAGGGAACCCTCAGGCTTAAGCAAACCTCTTAAAATAAGTTTATTTTTTCTTTCCTGCAGGACTCTAGGGCTGAAGCCATGGCATACAGCACAAGAGTCCTGCAGGTGTAAAGGTCCCAGGCAGTAAACACAAGAAGTGTGACCGTCTGTCAGAGACATTTTCTGACAGCACGAGTCACACTTCTTGAAGCCTGAGACCTTTGAATCCTTGGACATTTTCAAGGAACAGAAATGTGTAACCACCACACAAAAACACAAACACACCGATTACACTATCAGTAAAGTAAAGTTTAAACTAAGTTAAAACTAATAAGTTTAGTTAGTTTAGTTTTTATATATCCCTACAAAAAAGCACATACACTCCACTATTAGGGATGGAAGGGCCCGAAGGCCTAAGGAAAGAACTTATAAGTTCTTGAGGTAAAAAGGGTGGATAAAAGGGTAGAAAAGGATCAAAATCCACTAAACTAAGGGAATAATGAGAAAAAAACTAAGTTAAAGGGGTTTAAATTAACTATTAGACTGATCTAATGAACTGACCTGAAGCCGGTAGAAACAACACACCTCGATCGCTGTAGCGGCAAACGAGATCTGAGGTAATACCGCCTAGCATTGTGGGATATAAGGGGAGCCTCGAGCCGGTGGAACCAACTCTCGAGCTTTTAGAGTGGCCGAGTCGGAGCCGAGGTTGTCTCCGAACCCATCCAGCAAGAATGAAGGCGAGATTGACAACTTAACATCGCAAGATACGCCAGGTCCAGGAAAGTACAAATGAAAGTAGGCTGCAGGATGCACGCCAGAAAATGGTAGGTGCAATGTGCAGAAATGTAAAGGGAAGGTCAAGAGGTAATCCACGGCAGACAAATGTAATTCAACACCAAAGGCACCACAATAGTAGTTCCGGCAGTAAAACACATAAGATACCCTGTAGCTACGATCGTACATACACACCCTATGACATCATCGGTGCTCACAGCACAATAGTATAAAGTGTGAAAGCACCCAACACACACCTGTGTATGCCCAAACACCACACCATAGGTGCAAACACACGGGGAACTTTTAAAATGTACATGTTGGAAGCTGCCATAGCTGTGATTCATCAGCATGTGTTAGAGACTGACGGTGTTGTGGAGGATGATGCCGACAACCACCGCAGGCCTCAGAGGAGAAGGAGAGTGTTCAGACCAAGGGTAACCTACCAGGGGCTACATGACCTGGAGATAGTAGAGCATTACAGGGTGGACAGGGACATCTTACAGCAAATAGTGGAGCTGTGCCGGCCACACCTGAGAACCAGAAACAACAGAGGGGAACCCATCCCAGCGGACACGAAGGTATGTGTAAGCCTGCGAATACTGGCCACAGGTACCTTTCAAAGGCCAACTGGAGATATAATGGGGATCTCACAGGCATCAGCATCCAGGGTACTACACCAGTTCCTGGATGCCATGTTACCACATGCCAATGAGCAGATATACTTCCCCCGAACTCAGGAGGAGTTGGCCAGCAATATGCGCCACTTCCACGGTGTGGCACACTACCCGGAGGTACTGGGTGCGATAGACTGCATGCACATACAAATCAAGTCACCACCCAGTGAGCATGGTAGGCGCTACATAAACTGCAAGGGATTCCACTCCATCAACTGCCAGGTTGTGTGTGCTGGCAGCCCTGGAAGCTACCATGACTCCCATATCTGGCATGCCTCACAGCTGTATCAGGTATTTGTCAGGGGGGACATCCCACATGGCCATCTTGTGGGGGATGCTGGCTATGCACTGGAGCTGTGGATGATGACTCCCATCAGAAATGCACACACACCCATGCAAGAATGCCATAATGAGGCACACGCACAAACCAGAATCATCATAGAGCGTGTGTTCGGGATGCTGAAATCACGGTTCCGGTGCTTGGATACATCTGGTGGAGCCTTGCAGTACTCTCCAGGCATGTGTGCCCACATCGTCATAGTATGTGCCATGCTACATAATATGATCCTGCGGAAGCAGCTGCAGCAGGGACAAAATGGTGAAGGCCCTCATAGCCCACCGCAATTGCCAAGGCCATTACAGGCACAGAGGGATTCAGACTATGAACACACTGTGCCAGCCCCAGTAGGCAGACGGAGGCATGCCCAATATGCCTACGCCTTGGCAAAGAGGGAATGTATAGCACATACTCTGACAGTGTAGGCCCCTACGGACTGACACCTCTCCACCTGCACGCACAGTAAAATGGATGGCACACAAACATGACCACCTGAAAATTGTAATGTATAGGTGGCCCAATGTGTGACTCCTACATAGGCAGCCCTCAAACATTGTAAACACAACAGCTAGTGGAACACGGAATGCCAACACCTGAACAGTACATGAGCCTTACAGCATATGGTGGTGCTGTGTGCCTGTCACGTTCCCCGCCAGATATATATATATATAGATATATATAGATATATATGTGTGTAGATATATATATATATATATATATATATATATATATATATATATATACATATATATACATATATATATATGTACACATATGCATATATATAATACAGATAGAAAGGGCAATAGAGTGATATATGGTGATATAGATGGATTCAGCGATATCTGCAAATATAATAGATAGTTCAACGACATTCATAACACCTTGGAGGTACAAATAAATAGGATACTACCAACCATGGAATGTGTAACATACCGACATGCGTAACCACGAGGCTGAAAGACCGATAGAACACAGTACCGGAACAGTACAGCCATGAGTAATAGTATGATGATATGAAGGGACATTTAGTCACTGCTGCCGGTGTTGCGGTCCACGTAGGTACTGTGTTCAACTGTGTTTGTGAGTGCCGTAGTCTGTGTAAGTGTGCGTTGAGGGTGCCGTGTGACTGTAATGTGTGTGTGTGCCCGCAACATGTGTTTGTTAGCGCCAAGTCAGAGCCAGATCAGTACGGTAGGTGTGGGTATAGCTAGCCGTAGGCATACGGTTACTACCTGTCCCACAGTAGGAGGGACAGCCCCACCCTGGGCAGGTGTGTCATGACGTAAAACAGTACAAAGGGCAAATGTCCGAGATGGTACGACATAAATATGTCCCATATATAATGTAATAGTTGTATTTAACAGTTATGCCTGTATGTAAGAAACATAAATGTTACATGCACTATGATAAGTAGCCAAAGTCACACAACAATAGGTATGTATTGAGGATAAAAGTATGTGCTAACCTGTGTACTGGCCGTGGCTACGTGTTGACCGTAAACACCGCTGTGTGTCCCGCAAGTGTCCAACAATGACCATATGAAAAGGTGGCAACCCATGGCAAACAGGCTCTTTTACCAACACAACCACAATGACTGCAAATATCTGGGACAGAAATACAAGGGATAGCTGTCACTTACACATATCCCGTGATATATCGCTGCAATTACGGAGGTATACAAGTAGCAAGCTCACCTGCAGATGATATAGAAACCAATTAACAACGGCCCAACGTACAATCCCATAATATAAGTCTACTAACTGTTAGCTCTCTAATTAGGGACGGAGCCCACACACATATATACGGATTATGTAGAAATGCAAGGCCCACAAACCTGTATATGCTACGTACACCCACCGACATCCCCCACACTAGAAACTAAAGCAATAGAGACTGTAATAGCAGCACAAACATCCAGTCAGTCAATTAGATCTGCAGAACCATCAACATACCATGTGAGAGACACAATTAAAGGCGTCATGCAAAATTGCAGGCATTGTATAATGGAACAAACAGCCATGTTACAGGTTTCGTTTGCAATACTCTGTTATCAGACGTTGGGATGACAGGTACACCCACATGTTGAACCAAATACTCCACCTGTCACACACAATCCACGGGGGACATGAATCCAAAGTATACTTGTCTCCATGCATATCAGTTGCAATTACACATAACAAAACACAATACAGACCGTCTCCCCGAAGGTAGGGCAAATAGGCAACGCCCAAGTGGAGAATTCAATTATATCCCACTGTTGCCGCGTAATTGGCGAATGGAGTAGTTGCCCAGCTGATATGCAAGTAATTAGTCACTCAGGAACACCAATTGGCGGGATGAATCCACATGTTACAGGTATCGACGTATATAAGGATGACTTGCCAGACATTCAAACCGTATGCTCATACCGAATAACAGTTGAAACACTGTGAGAGAGATAGAAACGAAATGCCGTAATGATAACAAGGTATGTAGAATGCCCGATATGTAAGGTTATGTATAGCATGATCTGTATCAATTAGTTTTACTGTATGTATAGCCTGGTTTGCATTAATTAAACGTGTCCGCAATGCATAAAGTGGGGAAAGGTATTTATGTAGTGATGTCTTGCTGAGCATACTAACGCTTGTAGAAACTGTGCGTCCAGCAGTGGGACACAAGGTACACAGCACAGATACCACAAGGGATGCTACAGGAGGGCGTTAAACAGAACAATTCCATACAACCCGCCGTCAGTGGTAGGGTATGTCCAACAAGGACGTGCCATAGCAGGGGATAGTATATGTTGATATACTGTCACAGCACGCATGTTTATGGGCATATAACGTTAATGACATATCTAAGGTGGTCCCGCTGTGCAAGTATGCTTTGCATTATGGGATACTATGTGAAATATGTGTAATGTATAGTATTATAGGTAGATATGACAGATATTCTACACAGCATAACAGGCATATCATGCATACCACAGGTATCGTCTATTGGCATGTACAATAACAGGATACATATGGCTTGTAGGCATGGGACATTGTAATAGCATGATAGCTAATCTAAATGGAAGGGCTACCAAGTAACCATGCACAAAGGACATGTAATAGCTTCACAGGTGCATGGTGGGGTACTATGCAGTCTGGCAAGTCCATGTGTAGGCACAACTACAGTGTTCACACTAGTGACACCTCTCTAGGGTAGTTTCCTGTGAACAGCAGAGCCATGAGTCACCTGCACCTCTGCACAGTACAGCCACTGCAGTGATCCCAGGCCTACATGTGTCTCCCAACCACAGTCACTAAGGCCATTGATGAGGGTAAGGCAGTTCACACAGTCTACCTTGACCTTGCAAAAGCCTTTGACACAATACCCCACTCGGGCATCATAGACAAACTCACCAGCTTAAATGTAAACCCATATGTCACAAGATGGGTTGCAAACTGGCTCAAGGACAGAACCCACAGGGTCAGAGTTGCTGGAGCTATGTCAGACTCTAAGCCAGTCACAAGCAGTGTCCCACAGGGCTCAGTCCTGGGACCCCTCTTGTTCGGCATTTATTTTTCCGAGGTACAGGCAAACATAGGAGGATTGTGGCTGACAAAGTTCGCAGATGACTGCAAACTGGGTGCCATAATTGATACTCCAGCGGACACAAACATCCTTCAGAGAGGCCTCATAGAAACGGATAATTGGTGCCAGAGCTATGGCCTTAAGCTGAATGCCAAAAAATGTATAGTCATACCCTTTGGGAAGAACAAGGTACCGACAAATTACCACATAGGTGGTAATCCATTAAGTACAGAAGAGGTAATCAGGGACCTAGGGACCCAGGTTGACAGTAACCTCTCATTTGACACTCACATTGCCAAAGTGGTTAGGAAGACCTTCTATACTGTCCACCTTATCATGAAGGGTTTCACATCTAGATCAAGAGAGGTCACTGTGCCCCTGTACTCTTCTCTTATCAGGCCAATGATTGAGTACAATGCCCCATTTGGGATGTATCTCACCCGACACCTGCAACAGTTGGAAAGACCCCAAAAGTTCCTCACCAAGAGGATAAAGGGTCTTAAACAAATGTCATATGCTGCCCGACTGAAAAACTCCAGCTCTATTCAGTCACATACCGCCTACTCAGAGGTGATCTGTGCCTGACGTACAAGGCCATGTCCAATCCGGAATTAATGGACATGCTCCACCTCAGAAAATCCAAATCCATCAGAGCCACGAGAACAAGAGACTTAAACCTCAACACAGAAATAAATAGGACGTGCTGGAGGGACAGATTCATAACCCAGAGGCTCCCTACACTCTGGAACAGAATCCCAGTCCATGTTAGGCAGAGCCCCTCACTGACTCTATTCAAGAGAAATCTCGACGAGTGGATGGGAGATCGTAGGTTTACCCCGGGGGTCATCTCTGTGTCACTACTAGACAGAGGCACAGTAAACTAAACCCTAAAAGGGCATAGTATTCTCATCCTAAGGGGTGGTGAAAGCCACACACACTCTGGCTAGGCTTATAAATGTCCTAGGGCAGATAGCCTAGTACGAACCTATGAACCTATAAAGGAGGTATCACATGAACAGTTCTACTGAGTGTCCCTGCGTGATGTACATAGGACTTATGTTCCAAAGCATGGTGAGTGTCCGGTTTGGGAATGTAACCCACAAGCACATCCCACTCATTGTGGCGTGTGTGCACATATCCATGAGCATGTTGCTCACAGTGGCCTCTGCTTATGTCGCGTATGAGGAGTATATCCATTAATAATGTTGTGGACATGGGCCCTGTCTGATCAGCAGAGGTCACCCCTGAGTATGTAGTATGCAAATGTGTACAGATGTGGTGTCCGTAGTGCAGCCGCATACTTAAACTGTTGGAGCTCAGTAAACGTCATGGCGTGTTAATGTTGTGGTATGTAAAGCTGTAGCTGTTGTGTAAGGTACACCCTAAATGGGGTGGTGTACCCTTGAATGTGTGTAGATGTCTTGAGTTCAGAGGTACAATGGGTGCCTATGTACCAGCTACACACCCAGTACAGACAGGTGTGGCCACGTAGAAGGATATCCACGCCACAGTGGCAATATGTTAACCACAGGAGTGGGTGCGACATATGTGTGTACTGCAAACATGTACAATGTGATATGTATGTAGGGGACTACCATCCATGTGATAGTCAGTGGGTGAATGGTGTAATGCAAAGGTGATGTTCATGCACCTTGTGTCATGCAGCTTGATGCCATGATATTCATATCATGTATCTGTCACAGCGACACCCGTAAGGATGGAGTCAGTATCAGCTGGTGGAGCAATCATGGCGCTTTGTATGCAGGGGTTTGAAAGCTAGGCAGGGAAAGTCCCTTGTGCTAGCCTGTACCGCAGGGAAGCATATACTGAACATGAGGGGCCCTATGACTGAGGACTGTGGTATGCCAAATGTACCTGACATGTAGTAGGTACTATGGTATGCTGGCCTCACTGTGTGTGCCCTGTACATGAGCCACATTGCATAACATCCTGAGACATAGGGTACGATGTGCAGGTGGATGTGTATGTTGTCAATACCAGAATGGAGAATGGTGCTGAAAGGCAATGAGAGGACACTGGAGGATTTGTGGACATCCCCGTACCATCAGCAACTGCCCTGGTAACTGTATGAAAGGAGTCCACCATGTGTAGGGGCCATGCTCTGGCCCTAACAAGCTCAACCCGGGTGGCAGCAAAGGACGGGAGATCAACAATGTCTCTGTGAATGACATCCTTGATGATGTGCCCCATAGCCATGCAGAACAGTCCAGTCAGGTGTGTAGGACTATAGTCCCACTCGTGCATTGTGGTGCCACCTGTGTGTAGTGTGATAAATGCTGCTGTGTACCATTCAGGGGCTACAATGTCTGAAACAAGGCTATTACTGAATATGGTGGCCTAGAGGGGAGACATGTCATTCAGAGGTTGGTGGACATCACAGCCTGGGACGTTGGAAGGTGACATGGGGCCAGTGTCCCAGGACATATAGAGTGCAGGTCAGTACTGTGTAGGTGTGACCACAGGGACACCACAATGTTCCTGTATGGATTGTGGAACTGTAGTGAGTGAGAGGGTGTAATGTTAGCATTGAATCCATCCTCCAGCATGTTGCCAACATCACCTGTGTCTGTAATGTTCCTGAGTGACTGTTGTATGTGACAGCAGATGTGGGTGTTGCCATCGACTACTGACATACCACCATAATGCCTGGAGGTACACCCCGGAATGTGTCACAGTCATGTTTACGTAGCTAGTCTCGGAGTATGTGATGAGGGACCCTGTGGCCCTACCACAGCTGATCAGTGAGCCACCCCACCCATGGGAATGTACACCACTGTGCAACAGCCTACACCTGTTGTTGTACATCATATGTCCATGGAACATGACCACCAGAGTGGCGTCTGTTATCTGGTGTGTATCATCATGGCTCTGTGTGGAATAGCATGATCCATGCAGTTGTGTACATGCTAATGAAGTGCACTGGGGTGTGTGTCAGCATTTGTATGTGCATTGTCCATCTGCACGGGTGTCATGACGTTAACAACCGCTGTCAGCAGACGTCTGTAGTAGGTGTTGTAGTACTCATGTACTGTGTATGCTGTGATGGATGTGGTGCCGGGATGTGGCTAACAAGGTTGATTAGCATATGTTTGGAATCCAACAATGAGGGGATAACCCCAGGTGTGTAACACCAGTCACATGGTGGTAGTGTTCATGTCAAGGTTAATGTAGGTCTTGGAGGTGGTGTGTATGGATTGATCCAGCAGAGCGAAGGTTATGACTCATGGATGTGTCGGTACATGAGTGGCTATCCCAGTTAAGTGTGGGGTAGTGTCAGTCACACATCAGTAGTAGCTGTCTGAGGCCCACTGTCCAATATACCAACAAATAAGGTATGTTAACCGTGGGGTATGATGTTGACTCTGTAGCTTGTTACAATGTGTATAGCAGTCCCGGACACAGTTAGATGCACGTGGAGCACCTCTGATGCATTGTGCTAAGTACTAGCCAGGATGTGTGCACAACATAGTGGGATATGGGAACCCCTCAGCTGTGGGTGTGCAGGTCCAGGTATGTGCCTATGGTCCGTCTATAACCTGTCATTGCAGGTGTGCTCTGCAGAGCCTAGAGGCAGGTCCCAGTCACTGCAGAGATGTTTGAGTGGTGCATTATAAGGTGTGCCTTGCCTGCGTGCGTCACAGAGGAAGATGCAAGCATTGTGTCACATGACCCCATGTCGTGCTTGCCAGTTCCCGTTCTGTCGGTGACAGTTATTAGAAATTGTGCAAGACAGGCAGTATAGAAGCAGCAAGAGCCTTAC
Organism: Protopterus annectens; assembly: GCF_019279795.1. Taxonomy (NCBI): domain Eukaryota; kingdom Metazoa; phylum Chordata; order Ceratodontiformes; family Protopteridae; genus Protopterus; species Protopterus annectens. Next base: position 686,413,031 of record NC_056734.1, on the reverse strand, counting down.
ATGTGAGCTGTACTCCCAGGGCTGACAGGTGCAAGTCATCTGTGCCACAGCATTGTGTTTGACCAGGTCAGTCAAAGTGGACAGATACCAGATGCCTGTGGAATGACAATAGGGGCACAGGCAACTGTTGAAGTGACACAGTCAGTCATTGTACACTGGTATCGTGTCTGGATGAATGCAAAATGCTCCCCAGGGCTTGGCCCACACCCTCAGGGCTATAAGACTGGTGAGCTATTGCATGTCCCTGCACATGTAGTCTGTGAAGTGGCATCACAGGGCAGTCACACTAACATGGAGAATGACAGTCACATCGTACCTGGTGAGGTGTGGCATGGGTGCATAGGTTATGTTGCAAAAGCAATTACCCGACAGCAAGATGTAAGCGACTATCACCTTGTGTAGCCTGCTGTGTGGAACTGCAGTGTGACTCCCTACAGAGTCACCTATGGCTGGTGTGTTGTGAATGTTATAACTCCCTATTGGCTGTATGTGATGGGCACACATGAGTCTGTGGGCTATAAGCTGGTGATGTTGTCTTCCATGATGGGTCTACCTCTGGTGCCTACACTGAGTATGGAGACGTACTGCACAAGTTGTCCTCATAGGTGTGGCCAGTGGTGTAGATCATGTGAGACTATGTGATGGGTGGGGTGTGTTGCGAATGTTACACATCCCCAAATGACTGTTAGGTGCAGTCAGGGTTGGTGACAGCATTACCCCCAGCCATAGCTGTCAACCTCCTGTCCCCAAAATGAGGAACATTAGCCCTCATACTGTGTGACAAATGGGCAAAACGTGGAACACTTACAACTGGCTTACTAACAGATTCAACTAGGAAGGGCATATGATGGCTAAAATAGGCTGGTTTTACATATAAAAAAGATATTCTAATGAATTAATATGAATCCCATCTATGTAGCCATGGCTAGCAGGTAAACAATTTCCAACAATGAATGTGTGACAGACCCTTTCAATGTGGAACCTTGAGGAACATGCACCTTTTAGAACCCCAAATGAGGTACGTTCCTCGTAATGAGGTACACTTGAGAGCTATGCCCCCAGCACGGCTGCAGAAGTGCATCCCCCACAGGCTGTAGTGTCGCATGTTGGGAGGTGAGCATTGAATGTGTACATGAGACAATTGCTCTACTGCCACATGTATGACATATCCCTCATATAGACAGGCAGTAGCACTGGTACGTGACAGTTGGACATGCCTGTATATACAACCATGTCCCACAGGATATGTGCGTTACATGTGTACAACAGCTGTTGTACCATAAGCAAGCTGGGAAGTGTAGGACAGCCAGTGTACCTGTGGGAAATTGTGTGGAATGGGTGCTATAGTAATCAGTAGCTCATGACATGCTCACAAGTTCTGAACAAGTGCCTAGCATGACCATGCAATACAGATAGGGTGTTGGATAATATCAACCCACAAGTGGTGATGACAGTCAGTTTGGGTGGCACCGCACTATAACCCTGCTGAGTATGGTGTGCATGTCCATGAACCATTATCACTGTAGATGTTAGCAGTACAGATGTACAAGACAGCACAGATATTTGATTACAAATACCTTTGTATGTCACAGGAGTGTTCCACCAGTGGCCTGCTGACAGACTCACAACTACAAAAGGTGCAAGAGTGACATGTGCACATCACACCAGTGCCAGCTACAGTAGAACAGGGTTAATGTGTTGTACCCCACCCTCATTGTAGCCCATACCACACAGACAAATGTTAGGCATCTGTGTATGTAAGGCTGTGAATGGCCATGACCTATCAGTATAGCTGTGTCAGTGTTGTGAACAACATACAGAATGGGCTGTGTGGGTGAGGCGTGTGACATATGTGCACAGTCTGATGGATGATACCAGCAATGTCACCGCTAGGTGAACATCCCTGTACCCATAAACTACTACCTAGGCTGTGGTCAACATTATGGACACTGTGTAAGGGATGGTGCTGTGCAGTGCACCCCCCGACTTGGTGACATCTCCAGGCCCCTTAGGTAGTCATATGAGGTACCCATGTCATGTCAGGGTGCCATCCATGAGCACGGAGATCACTGGACAGGCATATACAGCAATGTGGTGAACAATATTGGATCACATACCACATTTAAGGGGTAATGGCTATGCATGGATGTGCAATACCAGCCTTCACAATCCTCACCTCCACTATGCAGCATGCTGTCTACCTTGCAGAAAGACATTTGCTACACCATGATGATGGGCATGCTACATGTCCATAACCTGATCTATAAGACATATGTCATGGACAGCCACCGTCCTAATACTAGGATCGCCACAGGCTGGACAGATCCCTGTGCCATATATGTGACATACTCCCGCCATACCATGCAACCCTGTCCATCAAAGCTGCACATGTCATCCCAGTCATTCATGGTGTGATGGCCGCATGGTAGATGTACTATCAACTGACTGGATCAGTAATGTGGCACTGATGCACCTTGCGGTGGCATAATGGCTGTCTGTTACAGCTTGGAAACCATGCCCGCACATGCTATGGTTGATAACCATCCCTGCGAATGTCGTCTGACTAGCCATTGTCCCATGTCTATCACATGTGCAATACAAGCGATCCGTGGCGGGATGTTGAACAGTTGTACAGTGCTGTGTAGATGTATATGGCAAAACACATACACGTACAGGTGTCCATGTGTATGTGTGCATTGTCACTGCTCAAGTCCATTACGGCTTTGTCTGTATTGATATGTGACATATACACAGCATCCAGGTCAACAGCATTTCCGTGGACACATCCAGGCATGTGCAGATAGGTAAGAACACAAGTGCAGGCAAATAGACATGCCCACAGCAAGACAGCATTTACATGGAGTATGAACACTGTAATGAGGTGACACACACATATGGTGATGATATCCAATGCATAATGGGTGTGACGTGTGTGACACAAACACATCAGTCATGTCAGTGTCATGATGCTTTGCAAAGATAACTGTGTAGATATAGTAGATGTCATAGAAATGTATGTGCAGCAGTATCTCTGGACATCTCTTAAACTGTGACCTGTCACCATCATTATGTCTTGCAGATAATGCCCCGTACATGCCTCCCAGCATACAGCCGCCAGGAGGATGATGTCCTCATCCCACAGCTCCATGACAACTATGATTTGTTGTTCAGCCATGTGCCACAGCATGCCCAGCAGCGGGATGACCTGTGGCAGGATCTACACAGGAGGGTGAACAATGTGGGTGGCCATAACCGCACCTACCAGCAGGCGCGCAGACACTGCATGGACTTGATACGACATGCAAAACAGCGTGCCACTGCAATCGCCAGGGAACAAGGTGGAACAGGTGGTGGGCCACCAATCCAGCCCCCACTCACACACACCGAGGAGCTACTGGCCAGTCTGGGGACACCCAGCAAACAGCATCCAGAAACACTAGCTGCCATCATGGAGGTGGGTGTCTCCCAACTAATGAGCCTGGAGTTGCCTGGTAAGTCAGTACTGCACATATGGCTATTATATCCCATGTAGTTGCATGTGTCACTGTACATTATGTAAAGTAACAACATATGCAAGGTATGTGGACACACATGCTGCATACTACAGTATGCTACGCTGTGTATGCACACATGTGCATACTATATGCTATTACACAGGTGAATGTGTTCACATGCACAGTGCAACCTGTGGCTGTCATACAGTCATGGATAATGTTCATACTGGTATGTCACCCCTATACAGGTACCTCTGGCATGCCGCACAGACATGAGTCCGTTGCAGGTGAGACTGTCATCAGTATCAGGCATGTTACAGTGTAGATCTATTTGCCATGTGGCCAGTTAACACTTGCACACCTGATGTTTGTTCCAGTCAAGATATGCAGGTCGCATCACCCATCATTCACACAGGCCACCCATGTGCAATATATATATAAACGAAATGATACACCGACTTGAAACCACAGTACTTGTCATTGCGACATGTGTGGTCAGCTGTGCATACAATGGTGGAGGTGTTCTACAATGGAGGCATATGTAGTATGCATTGGAACAACATGTGTGGTACGCACACAGTACCACACAGTGAGCTGTGATATGGGCAGCCCACAGGTGTCACCATTGTGTCATATGCCCCTGCATTGGGTGCACACATTGTGATGTGCCACCTGACATGTCCCAGACATGCAGTGTTCTGTCTGCAATGTTGTCAAACTATCGCATGACCTATACCCCACATACCAAACATACAACCCGTTGTCAGCATAGCCCTGTGGATTGTGACGTATCTGACATCTATGGGTGTATGTCATATGGGACAACACAGACATGTGAGATAGATGGCCATCACACACAATTGGCAAACACATGTGCACACATGGCCATGGGGGATGGCCAGAGACATGTAGCCACACAGTACATGGGATGTGTATACACCCTGTTGCACATTGTCCACACATGGTCCAATTATAGCCTTAGTTGACAGATTATACAGTTGATGTGGTACACTAGACAACCTAAAAGCCTGTGCACAGCTACTGGAGGTGTCACTGAAGTCTACCATATATGATCTGTTGAACATCACAACTGTGTTGCAGTTATGGCTATGCAATGTGTACATATTATGCATTCTACAGCAACATAGATGCCTCATGATGCCATGCAATGGCACAGTGTCTGTACTTCACACTGTATAGCAATGTAGATGGCTCACATTACCCTCTCATGCTCATGCACATTTGCTAAACATGCATTCTATCTGTAGGGCATACACACAACACTGCAATGTGAAGCCCATTATGATGCTGTACATGTGTCAGGACACCATTGTGTCAGACATGTATGCATGTTAATGTACATGTCAGCAGATTACATGTCAAGGTCACGTCAGCCATGTGTACTGTTATCCTGTTCTGGGCCACATGGTGTATCACGGGGATGCATGCATACTACCATGATTGTGTGAACTGCATGGCTACTGATATGACACCTGCTTGCTGTAGTGTGCACCCCAGGGAGGTATGCTTACTAACACTATTAATGTCTGAGCTGCATGCCCTCTGCTGTATCGCAGGCATGCTGCATGCCATCTGACAAATCACATGCATGGTGTGTGTGTGTGTGTGTGTGTGTGTGTGTGTGTGTCTGTGTGTGTGTGTGTGTGTGTGTGTGTGTGTGTGTGTGTGTGTCTGTGTCTACTGTACTTTACAGTATTTCTTTGCATTCACAGGTGATGTAGGTGCGTTACCCTCCTGCGGTTCATCTGATGTTAGTGTCCCCACAGATACTAGTGGTGATGAACATATGCATGAGGTACAGGCAGGGTTGTCAGGGGCTGAATCTGTGCCAATGGTTACCATCCCAGTTATGTCCCCCTCTTCCCCGCACACATTTCTGCTGCCAACACATACTGCATCACCAGTGGCCATAGAGGAAGGACAGTCGGCATCTGTTAGCGTGGAACAGGAACGTGTGGTGGCTACAGAAGGTGTGTGCACACACCATGGTGTCAGTGTAATGACTACATATGTGCCACACAGGCATGTGGCTGGTGCTGCTCGTAGGAGGACCTCTGGCAGACATGCATCTGCAGGACAGAGCGCAGCAGTTGGTATCACCAGACGCATGTTCCAGACTGTAATGGTGGCACAGGCACGTGCTGAACGGCAGAACAGAGAAGGGCAGAGGCTGCAGAGGGCTGCTATCCATACCCTAAATGACAACATCCAGCCATTGGCAAATGCTCAACAGCAGATTGCTGATGTTCTGGATAGGCGATTGGATGAAATGGGGTCGGAATCCTTGACCGAGGCATGGCAATCCGCGAGCGGGAGCTGTCTGTGCTGGAACATCTGGTAGGAGTGAGGTGTAGGCCATGTGGACGTAGGCCAGCAACACCACCTAGTGTAGGTCGACGTGAGAGTGCCACCTCACATGCCCGCTCCCATAGTGCCGGTAGCAGTAGCAGTGCAGCTGGTGCTGCGCTGTCAACACCAGGACACAGCAGGCCACGTGGACGTGGCCCTAAACGTTCTCAGTGGGGACACGGTTCCAGCGGACATGTGTTGTCGGACAGTAGCCACTCTGTACCTCCACCTGGTAGTGCCCGTGCAACCCCAGGCAGGCACAGGTCACGTGGCCTTGGACGGACACAGTGAGCTGTACAACCTGCTCTGTACAATCTGGGGCTGTCAATTATACCCCGTGTAGGCCTCACAAATTGCAGAACTGTGTACACACATACACGCACACAGCAAACACAACTGTAGGGCTCCACAACATCCACATGCATTCTGAACAGACATGTCCAATCAACTCACTGGCCCTTACACACACACATGATGTTATCCATTGGTGCAGCCTATGCCCCTGGCAAACATATCACCCTGTGCATATGATGAAGCCTGTGCCGCATCCCTGTCATCCACACCATCGGTGCAGGGTTATGCACAAATATTCTGATGCACAGGGTGAACAGAATAGTGGGAGGTGTATGTAATATTACCTGTGTATGCATAGTGAGGGATGTGTATGTTGCAGTGGTTGTGTGTGAATGCTGAGAGATGTGTATGTGACATAGGTTGTGTACTGTCGACATGCACCGGTCATACCATGTAGTGCAGGTGCAGCATGCATTGTGATGTGTTCACGGTATGTGTCTTGGTTACATCTGTAGCACCATGTTGGTTGTGATACCCTGGTTCCCTCCTATGGTGTACTTGCATGTGCCTACAGGTAGCAGTGTTTGCAGTCCCCCACGTGTAACTGTGGATTACTCACAGGCACGTCTGGCAATATCAGCATGCTACATGTACCCTCAACTTGACTGCTGGAAACACCAACATGACACAGATGTCCGCACATATACTGCACCTGACGCATGTGGTCAGTGCCACAGGCTACACTGGACAGAGACGTGACATACATAGCAGGACACATTACAGGTATGGTGACATGGTGCAGGGGTTGTACACAGCGGTCTGGCCAATGATGATGTGAGGTGTCACTTGGTAGCTGGAGGCCACACTGTGCAGCAGTAGGACCCTGTAACAGTACGGGAACATGGCCACAATCACATGGTGTACACCACTATAACGCACACCCCATAGTGTGCAGGTGGGGACCCTTCCCTATGTGATCATCACCCTCACAGTACTATGCACCCACACGACGTGTCACAGAGAAGGAACATGCACAGGTAGCCAGTATGGCTGAGACCTATGGCATCAACAGGGTAGTGCACTGCATCACCATTACGGGTTAGTCACCACGTGGGGTTAGTGATCATTTCTCACCATATATTAGCATACACCCTCACACCAAGCACCAGACATACATACAGACACACACACACTGTGGTGACCACACGTGTATACGGACAGCCGGCGACACTGACGTATGTACAGATCTCTACAATGGTGTACAGGGATGTGTAACAACTGAGACATATTCCCGGCGATATGTGGCATCTCTGGTCACACATTCGGACACACATGGCAGTGCTGGGAATGAAACACCTGCCATATGATGACATGTTTGATAGACATGCAGCGGTATTGATTGCATTATATGTACCAACGCTATATCTGGCAAATGTGCTGCTATATGCACACGATAGGTTCTAGGTGTTACAGGTACCATGTGACATAGTTGGTAACACCTGACCGCTGTGTATGCATTATGTCAGCACTGTCACGTAACAGCGACATAGCGTACTGTTTGCACATGGCATGATAGGATGGTGTGTGACACAACTGTGAGCCACCCCCTGCACACATACATCTACACAGGTGGTTCACCACGTTTTGTACACACATCCCTCCATATGTGCTGATTGTATATCACCGTATACAGGTGTCAATGATGGGTCTGCATTGCGACTGCATGATGTAGTTAGGTGCAACTATGTTATGGACATCGGCCACTGCACATGTATGGTTGCTGCATGCACAGTACAGATGTCACATGTGTCTCCTGTTGCCATGTTTGTATGCAATGCTATTGTTGGACATGTGTGTTGACATACATAACACATGGACTGTGGTATGATATCACGGGTGTCACAGGCGACCAGTACAAGGGTATGTGTCCCGGTCAACATTGCTACCCCCTGTAGTGTGAGCATTCAACAGACATGGACCCACCTTCCATTTGCATGTGTAGCATTGATTAGGCCACTGTTATGCACGAGGTACATCAAAGGCTATGTATGTATGTGTTGTGTGTGCAGTCCACGCATACATCCACACAATCACATGTATGACATATCCAGATGTGTGTTCATTGGTTTACAGCAACAGTCAGGTGTCACAGTAGTGTAAGGGCCGTGGTATGTCTTGAGCCGACCTGTTCATGTATACTGGTATCATTGCAATGCATAACACCTGTTGGATCCCTGTTGGTACATGTGTACTCTGCACAGCTGGTGTACACCTCTGTACAGCCCAGTGGTCATGTGTCACATGGTGTTGTGGTACTGTAAGACTGTGTAGTGCTGCACCGACGACATGGTGCTGACTTGACAGCTACAGTGTACACTGCAGTGTGTACGTGTGTGACCTGCACCTGTGACAGCTGTGATGGCAGCTGTGTGTGTACAGGTCACTGCATGTGTGACCGCCCTGTGCGTGAGGACAGTTATACCTTACTGTGCCCTTCTGTATTGTGCCCTTCTGTGTGTACACTCCATCTGCATGCACGACAGGCCTTTGCAACAGCTAAATGTGTGAGCATGCCCAGTATGCTGTTGTGTAGATGGACACACAGTACAGTCCATGTACGCAGTTGTGTAGATGGACACATGGTACAGTCCAATCTGAGACCTTCCGTGTTTACACTCCATCTGCATGCAAGACGGCCCTTTGCAACAGCTAAGTGTGTGAGCATGCCCAGTATGCTGTTGTGTAGATGGACACACAGTACAGTCCATGTAGGCAGTTGTGTAGATGGACACGGTACAGTCCAAACTGAGACCTTCCGTGTTTACACTCCATCTGCATGCAAGACAGCCCTTTGCAACAGCTAAGTGAGCATGCCCAGTATGCTGTTGTGTAGATGGACACACAGTACAGTCCATGTACGCAGTTGTGTAGATGGACACGGTACAGTCCAAACTGAGACCTTCCATGTTTACACTCCATCTGCATGCAAGACGGCCCTTTGCAACAGCTAAGTGTGTGAGCATGCCCAGTATGCTGTTGTGTAGATCGACACACAGTACAGTCCGAACTGACGTATATTACCAGGTGTGCGGCCATGGCCAGTGACACCTTGTGTCGGTGATGTCCCTCTGTGCATGGGCATGGCCGTTGACATCCTGTATTGCCATGGTGGTCATCCAGGCAACGGATGTCCGTCTTCAACGTCAGGATGGATGCCTACCGAGTACACACTGGGTGACTATCTGGAAGGGTGTACTGACTGTGGTGCGTACTGTGTCTATGTATTGTTGTTGTAGTGCTCCATACATGTATAGTTGCCCCGATTACACCACTGCTGTGTGGTTGTATACGTCTACCGTGGGACAGTACTATGTCTGATCGTAAACTCTCTATACAATCCCTGCCGGCGTCCTGCCATTTGCAGATGTTGACACGCACCTAGACGAATGCCTGTGGGACTGCTGTGTTTAGTAATCTCGGTAGCGTTCTGTAAATGCGTCATGCTGTAGTGTGATAGGGTAGTTAGGTGTAAGTTCGATTCCCATCCCTGCCAAGTGTGTGTGTGTGTGTGTGTGTGTGTGTGTGTGTGTGTGTGTGTGTGTGTGCGCATGCTCCCGTCTGCCTGGGGACTCAGGTTATGCTTTTAAATGCTTCTCACCACAGATATATCCTGCTGACGTCTTTGCCTTTGCGGATGTTGACACGTGCCTAGAAGAATGCCTGTGTGTCTGCTGTGTTTAGTAATCTCGGTAGCGCGTTCTGTAAATGCGTCATGCTGTAGTGTGATAGGGTAGTTAGGTATAAGTTTGATTCCCAGGCCTGCCAAGTGTGTGTGTGTGTGTGTGTGTGTGTGTGTGTGTGTGTGTGTGTGTGTGTGTGTGTGTGCATGCTCCCGTCCGCCTGGGGACTCAGGTTATGCTTTTAGATGCTTTGCACCACAGATATATCCTGCTGACGTCTTTGCCTTTGCGGATGTTGACATTCACCCAGAAGAATGCCTGTGGGTCTGCTGTGTTTAGTAATCTCGGTAGCGCATTCTGTAAATGCGTCATGCTGTAGTGTGATAGGGTAGTTAGGTGTAAGTTCGATTCCCAGGCCTGCCAAGTGTGTGTGTGTGTGTGTGTGTGTGTGTGTGTGTGTGTGTGTGTGTGTGTGTGCATGCTCCCATCCGCCTGGGGACTCAGGTCATGGTTTTAGACGCTTCGCACCACAGATATATCCTGCTGACGTCTTTGCCTTTGCGGATGTTGACACGCACCTAGAAGAATGCCTGTGTGTCTGCTGTGTTTAGTAATCTCGGTAGCGGGTTCTGTAAATGCGTCATTCTGTAGTGTGATAGGGTAGTTAGGTGTAAGTTCGATTCCCAGCCCTGCCAAGTGTGTGTGTGTGTGTGTGTGTGTGTGTGTGTGTGTGTGTGTGTGTGTGTGTGTGTGTGTGTGTGTGTGTGTGTGTATGCTCCCGTCCACCTGGGGACTTTATGCTTTTAGACGCTTCGCACCACAGATATATCCTGCTGACGTCTTTGCCTTTGCGGATGTTGACACGCACCTAGAAGAATGCCTGTGTCTGCTGTGTTTAGTAATCTCGGTGGCGCATTCTGTAAATGCGTCATGCTGTAGTGTGATAGGGTAGTTAGGTGTAAGTTCGATTCCCAGCCCTGCCAAGTGTGTGTGTGTGTGTGTGTGTGTGTGTGTGTGTGTGTGTGTGTGTGTGTGTGTATGCTCCCGTCCACCTGGGGACTTTATGCTTTTAGACGCTTCGCACCACAGATATATCCTGCTGACGTCTTTGCCTTTGCGGATGTTGACACGCACCTAGAAGAATGCCTGTGGGTCCGCTGTGTTTAGTAATCTCGGTAGCGCATTCTGTAAATGCGTCATGTTGTAGTGTGATAGGGTAGTTAGGTGTAAGTCCTATTCCCAGCCCTGCCAAGTGTGTGTGTGTGTGTGTGTGTGTGTGTGTGTGTGTGTGTGTGTGTGTGTGTGTGTGCATGCTCCCATCCGCCTGGGGACTCAGGTTATGCTTTTAGATGCTTCGAACCACAGATATATCCTGCTGACGTCTTTGCCTTTGCGGATGCTGACACGCACCTAGAAGAATGCCTGTCTGTCTGCTGTGTTTAGTAATCTCGGTAGCGCGTTCTGTAAATGCGTCATGCTGTAGTGTGATAGGGTAGTTATGTGTAAGTTCGATTACCAGCCCTGCCAAGTGTGTGTGTGTGTGTGTGTGTGTGTGTGTGTGTGTGTGTGTGTGTGTGTGTTTCCAGCTGCATGACAACAGTACATTGCTTTTACAGTATTCACTCACCATAACATCTGTGCGGCGTCTTTGCCTTTGATGTCACTGTCTACAGGCTAGACGTATGCCTGTGTGATTTCCGTGATCTACTACTCACGGTTGCACGTTCTGTCACTGCGTAATGCTGTTGTGTGGTACAGTGGTTATGTTTGTGTTCTGCTCACAACCCTGCCACGTGTGTGTGTGTGTGTGTCTGTGTGTGTATGTATATATATATATATATATATATATATATATATATATATATATATATATATATATATATATATATATATATTCTGCCCATAACTCTGCTCTTGCATGGACAGCTGACTGTTTGATGTATCGCATATTTCAATAGCTTTCACATACCAATGGGGTATGTTGCAAAACCCAACATTGTCCATGTAACGTCCGTGTTACTGGTGGTGTTACACGCCTTACAGGCGTTTGCTGTATATCTTGGCAGACATCTATCCTTGCTGTACTCTCACTCTACTCATTACGCCGGAGGCTTCATGTATCATGGCCTAGTTTTGCTGTGTGTATGTCTATTTGTGCTGTGTGCATGGCTGTAGGTATGTCCCACTATCATCATTTGTAAAGGTGACAGCTCTATAGGTACTTCATGTAGACTGCTGTGTCATTTGACATGTCAGCACATACCTGCGGACAGTACTGAACGTCCTACTGCAGCGCTTTTCATACCTTCTGCGTTATCTTGCAGTCGATAATAATGTTTCCTCACAAATGTATCTGTTTCTGATCATACCACTCCACCTCCTAGAGCAAACATCTGGACAAAGCCTTAACTGATAGTGGGACACATAGGGGCAGTATTGACATGTTGCTCTTACAAACGTAGATAGTTGACACAATAATAGGTTTTGCATTAGTATGACTTTTCTGACAGATTTGGTGTCTTAAACTCACATGTTTGTCATTATTTCATGACTTCAGTTATCAGGAATTTGCCAGAATGGTACTGATGTTACGTGGAACACACCAAAATATGAGGCATAACTCTGCACATTCTGCGTAAATCTGTACAGTTGCGGAGTATGTGTCTGATACAAGATATCAACTTTCTGACACCAATACACACACTGTATGGCGGCATCACAGGCCACATGCCATTACATTTATATTGCAGGACACACCCACCCAGAGGGTTGTATTCCTCACCCAGGCCAACAGCTGCTTATCCACACTAATTAGTCTATCATGTACCATATATGTACGCCGGTATTTGCGCTTTCCGTCAGTGGCAGAGCTCACGTACGAGTATGGGGGACTGGACATTGTAACGGTGACACTGCATGACACCCTGAGGGACACATTTCTTTTGAGTCTATTAACCTTCCACATTGACTTTCACAGGGCATACGTTGTCATTCACATTTGTTGGAGTACATGCGCATGACTTGTACATGTTTTGTCATTTGTCCTGATGTCTTTCTTCTCACCTGTCCACCTAGCATCACTAGTTCTGTACATGTATTTTGGACAGGTTACCTTCATACCCCTAACCTGTACACATTATGGATAAACGCCCTGACGTTTGACCTTTGCCCTTGTTACATTTGTCATAGTAATGTGCCTTTCTGGTAAATTGCTGGCAAGGCATTACGAACTGTGCGGTTAGATAATAGTGACTGACATTTCTATGTCATGATTAGTAGCACTCATAATATTCATATTCCTGGCTACGCCAGTATTCTATCAACATTCTGACTTTGCCTGGGGTATATCTAATATAGTCCCTATTTGTATTTCATGTACTATGCCTTAGTGCAGCTGTCTTATTCTGACAGTTTGCCAGTTATGGTTACCATCTTGGTCATACGCATGTCCATCCATGATAATCGCCTACATGACACTGATATAGGGCCCTACATATTCCCACAATGGTTTACGCAATATCCAGTGGATGGCTTGCCCCATTATTGAGAATATAGGCGTGTGCTATACCCACATCACTCCCACGGGGCGGGCCTACTAAATCTCTGCCAAACAACACCTAGGCCCATTTCTGCATACCCATGATTCCCATACCTGACACCCTCGACAGTACCCATTACACATGTTTAATGTGGCGGTACTGAAGTGTGGAGACACTTATATGCACTCCCCACTCTCTGGATATCAGTTTGTCGTCATACATTCTAGCGACATCGTGTCATTACCCTTGCACCTGCTACTGTTGCATGTACAGCTATATCGTATTTGCTGAGGTCACTTATTTTGCATCAGTGACGGTTGACACTACGTATGGATCAATTTTGGGGTCCTGCAATGGACACCTATATGCATGTTTAAAGTGTAGAACTTGCTGGACTGTCACTTTCTGGCCAATGGTTTGGAAGGCAGCGGTTTATTCACCTTTCGTGCATGTCTGTTTGTCTACCCATATTAGCTATGCGTGGCCTATTTATGTACATATGTCATATCTACAGGACATATGTTTGTTGTGTATACATATATACATGTACAGTCCTCATTTCATAATCTGCTTTGGTTTACATCTGTGGATTATGTGTATACACATATATCTATATCCATACCATACCTTTCCACTGTACAGATTGTCGCAGAGTGTACAGCTGGTTGCCTCTTTATCTTGATTGTGTTTTCATAAACTTGTGTCTATCTGGCAATGTAGTGGTATTTCATTTAAGACTCATGTTGGGAAATACTGGCAAGCAGTTCAGGTTATGACTGCATACCCTTCAGAGAATCCATGCTACTGACACACCCGTTATTCTATCCACTTTCTATGTTTGTTCTGGCACATATCTGGGGTTTGTCCCTATTTGTACCGGTAGTTTGCATGCCTTTGTCTGGTTTCATACTTTACGGGGTTAACAGGTTTGAGCCATGTATATCTAACGTGGGGGAAACAGCATTCATTTACTATGCTGTGAGTGGATCACACACGCACAGGCGCACTTGCATTTACATGTTGTGGGTTACATCTGTTTAATAACTGTGTGCTTGCGGGGCCTTTCATACATCTGACCGTAACACTTACTCATCTGTCGTACGGTTTACGGACTGGTGTGAAACTCACGGTTCACCTTTACGTATTTAACTGTGTGTACAGCATGAACGCATTAATTACACTTTACAGGGATATCTGCAGTGGTCGTAGGTCAACCGGGACTGCATTCACGTTGGACGGATGCCAGAAACAGTATTCTGTTGCTGTTCCGCCTCATTGATATGCATACCCATAGTACTTAGCTACATCAACATACGCCTCACTGCTTCACTTACAACACAGGCATCCATTCCCTGCTGTGGAAATGCGGTACTACATAGTACACATTCCATATTGCCTACTGCTGTGGACCCCAGCTGCATTGTTAATCACTCCGAGGATATGCAGAACACCAGGGCATATAGTCGTATCACATACACGTTTCTGATTGTCAGGGTGTTCATGTAGTGATCTGGGTATGGGCTTGTCCGCCTGGTGAACGGAACTTCCCTGGCCAAGTTCAAATGTCAGATGAAGCATGTGTACAGGGAGCATCTCCCTATTATGAACATGTGTATTTATAGACACATGTTTGGGTACATATCAGGAGCTTATTCTGTTGGCTGTACATATTATGGGTGGGGTTGTTACGGTCCATACTCCACGGTGGGGGGGGGGTTCCCATTCACATTTGACTATTACCTGTATTCATTCATACGGGGATTATTTTTTGGGACATGTTGTGACTACAGGTATGCAGTTGTACATTACACAAATGTCATGGCTTGTTACTGTACATATGTAAGGACCATACCTCTCGACCTCTTTGAGCAACAAATCTGCGCAAACCCTACATGATGGGGAGAGTAAGAGGGACATATTTTAACTAGTTTCCTTACAAGCTTATAACGTTGATAGAATACTAGGTTTTGCATTGTCATGAGTCTTCTGCGGGATGTGGAGTGCTATACTTAATGCTCATTATTTCGTGACGTCAATCCACACCTATTTACCGGACCGACTCAGGTTGACGGAGGCACACAACACTATGAGCCAACACTCAGGTCATTCTGCGAATATCTGGACAGTTGAGTGATATGGTACGAACCTCTGTAATACGCTTTTGTGTTCTGGCACAGCGGGCTTCGGCATTAGGGACAGATGTCGGGACGTGCTGGCAGACAGTTGAGTTTCAGACTTCATACTCCGGACATTAATGCCATTGTGCAAACTGTCATTCTATGATATATCTATGTTTATCCATCCACATGGATATATTCCTGCTTGCACCTGTTATACATTCTACGGATCTCACTGCTCTGAGCTCTCCATACTCCTGCTCCTCTCTACCCTCCAGTTTAACCAGACTTAGCTGACACTCACTTGACTCCAAGTATGTCATTGTTGTACATTTCTGTATTACCACTACAGACTCTGGATTTGCACTGTCTTATTATGCACATGTTATGCATGTGTATTTCCTGACTGTATGCCTTTTACTCTTGTATTTTACCTTTAACATTATGTAGCCTTTATTTCCTTGTATTGCTTGTGGGGCTTTTCTACCTGGGCCTCCGATGTTACTGGGCACTTCTTAGCCCAGTGGACTTCTGGTACTCAGACTGCACATACATGAATAACTTCTAACAGCTATCTTTGCATATTGTACCTGCTGTTGTACTTTTGTCTCACTTGTAGTCACGGCTCTGTCCAGATATCTAACTCACACGGGTTGGATGAATGGTCGGTCATGCCGGCACACACTAGTTATCCCTCACACTTCATCAGGGTTCTCCTGTTAATGTCGGGTGTTTTCCTCACCCTTCTGCCGTCTGCCACTATGCGAGTGTGCGATATATTCTCCGCATATTTGTGTGGGGACACGTGCGTCACGGGAAGGTGTTTATCCTGGGTTATGCATGACCACTCAGGTCTGGACAGTGTCTTGGACCTATAATTCATGTTCTGACTTGTGTCCAGATATGTACAGGATTGGACATCTTGTCGCCATACCCATTCTACTATTTACACAGGTTACTTATCCCGTAAGGGATATTCCAGTAATTGGACCATTCCACACAGAAACGATATTGAAATGTATTTTGGCTTTATGAAAATGTGCAGGGGTTTAACATGCAGGAATACATGGTTTGCTATCCTGACACTGCCTAGGGTGACAATACCTACTACATATGCGTGGGGTCGGTATGTGTAGCTGTGTCTGCAATGGACCAGTGAGCCACGACGGTGGATTTGGTGGACGTTCTGTTACGGGGCTGGGTTGTGTGATGTGTAGGGTATGCTGGGTAGCCCATTATGCAGCCAGGTGTGTTGCATTTGTTATGGCCAGTTCCATCAGGACCAACCTGTGGGTATGTGACGGTGACATATCTATACATTTTGATCGCACATTTACATGATACATATGTTTGTGGGATTGTGTTCTACACTATGGCCTGTTTGCTCGTCTTGCAGCTGTTTCTCCATGTGTTTGTGTTTATGTCCACTTCACCCGCTGCCCCCTCCTATACCTCTGGTTCACCTTTTCTGCATACGACACAGTGTCGCCTTAGTTTACCATTACCCATCCACCCCTCACATGCATATTACTCACATCCGATAGCTCACTACTTTTGTTGTTGGGCCATGACACGGCCAGAGTAGCACATTGACTGCCCTACAGGTGTCGGGTACCTTTATGGTTGTGTGGACTACCCTGCCATGTTTGCTTCCCGTGCTATACCTCACACACATAGGTACACGCCCATACTTCACTTTTGTTACTTAGTTGGTATACCCGGGTACTACCCGTTCGGCTGTGTCACATACTAGTTTGGCTTCTGCCGATGACTCCTGGGATTTGCACCTGTTGTACTCATTGGGGGGATGGCACCTTTTCCACTGTCCATGCTATTCCTTCCACATATCCGACTGTTGTGGACAATGCCTCCCCACAGTCTACGGTACTGTTTCCACCTTTTCAATTGGCCGCAATGTAACATTTGGTGGACACAACACATTTGCCACGCCGACACATACCCACGGTCAGTTCGGCAGATAGAACTTACAACTCTTGCCTATATCTAAGCTTTAGTCTTGTAGCATTTTAGTGGCTTATTCTTTTTCTTATGACATTTATGTAATATACGTGTGGAAAACAACTGTTTAATGCCACTATTACATGACGTCTGAGGGATAATTATGTCCTTGCCATGGTGGTCATCCAGGCAACGGATGTCCGTCTTCAACGTCAGGATGGATGCCTACCGAGTACACACTGGGTGACTATCTGGAAGGGTGTACTGACTGTGGTGCGTACTGTGTCTATGTATTGTTGTTGTAGTGCTCCATACATGTATAGTTGCCCCGATTACACCACTGCTGTGTGGTTGTATACGTCTACCGTGGGACAGTACTATGTCTGATCGTAAACTCTCTATACAATCCCTGCCGGCGTCCTGCCATTTGCGGATGTTGACACGCACCTAGACGAATGCCTGTGGGACTGCTGTGTTTAGTAATCTCGGTAGCGCGTTCTGTAAATGCGTCATGCTGTAGTGTGATAGGGTAGTTAGGTGTAAGTTCGATTCCCATCCCTGCCAAGTGTGTGTGTGTGTGTGTGTGTGTGTGTGTGTGTGTGTGTGTGTGTGTGTGTGCACATGCTCCCGTCTGCCTGGGGACTCAGGTTATGCTTTTAAATGCTTCTCACCACAGATATATCCTGCTGACGTCTTTGCCTTTGCGGATGTTGACACGCGCCTAGAAGAATGCCTGTGTGTCTGCTGTGTTTAGTAATCTCGGTAGCGCGTTCTGTAAATGCGTCATGCTGTAGTGTGATAGGGTAGTTAGGTATAAGTTCGATTCCCAGGCCTGCCAAGTGTGTGTGTGTGTGTGTGTGTGTGTGTGTGTGTGTGTGTGTGTGTGTGTGTGTGTGCATGCATGCTCCCGTCCGCCTGGGGACTCAGGTTATGCTTTTAGACGCTTTGCACCACAGATATATCCTGCTGACGTCTTTGCCTTTGCGGATGTTGACATTCACCCAGAAGAATGCTGTGGGTCTGCTGTGTTTAGTAATCTCGGTAGCGCATTCTGTAAATGCGTCATGCTGTAGTGTGATAGGGTAGTTAGGTGTAAGTTCGATTCTCAGGCCTGCCAAGTGTGTGTGTGTGTGTGTGTGTGTGTGTGTGTGTGTGTGTGTGTCCGCCCATCCCTGACTCAGGTCATGGTTTTAGACGCTACCACAGATATATCCTGCTGACGCCTTTGCCTTGCGGATGTTGACACGCACCTAGAAGAATGCCTGTGTGTCTGCTTTAGTAACTGCAGCGTTGCCTGTAAATGCTGCGCCATGCTGTAGTGTGATAGGGCAGTTAGGTGTAAGTCTTCGATTCCCCCTGCCAAGGTGTGTGTGTGTGTGTGTGTGTGTGTGTGTGTGTTGTGTTCATAGGTTCATAGGTTTATACTAGGCTATCTGCCCCTATGGTCATTTTAAGCCCATGGTCTCCTTGTGAGATTCAAACCTTTGCTGTGTTTGTAAATGGCAAACACCTGTATTGTAGTTCCACCCACCCTGTGTGTGTGTGTGTGTGTGTGTGTGTGTGTGTGTGTGTGTGTGTGTGTGTGTGTGTGCATGCTCCCATCCACCTGGGGACTCAGGTTATGCTTTTAGACGCTTCGCACCACAGATATATCCTGCTGACGTCTTTGCCTTTGCGGATGTTGACACGCACCTAGAAGAATGCCTGTGTGTCTGCTGTGTTTAGTAATCTCGGTAGCGCGTTAGGTAAATGCGTCATGCTGTAGTGTGATAGGGTAGTTAGGTGTAAGTTCGATTCCCAGCCCTGCCAAGTGTGTGTGTGTGTGTGTGTGTGTGTGTGTGTGTGTGTGTGTGTGTGTGTGTATGCTCCCGTCCACCTGGGGACTTTATGCTTTTAGACGCTTCGCACCACAGATATATCCTGCTGACGTCTTTGCCTTTGCGGATGTTGACACGCACCTAGAAGAATGCCTGTGGATGTGCTGTGTTTAGTAATCTCAATAGCGCATTCTGTAAATGCGTCATGCTGTAGTGTGATAGGGTAGTTAGGTGTAAGTTCGATTCCCAGCCCTGCCAAGTGTGTGTGTGTGTGCATGCTCCCGTCTGCCTGGGGACTCAGGTTATGCTTTTAGACGCTTCGCACCACAGATATATCCTGCTGACGTCTTTGCCTTTGCGGATGTTGACACGCACCTAGAAGAATGCCTGTAGGTCCGCTGTGTTTAGTAATCTCGGTAGCGCATTCTGTAAATGCGTCATGTTGTAGTGTGATAGGGTAGTTAGGTGTAAGTCCGATTCCCAGCCCTGCCAAGTGTGTGTGTGTGTGTGTGTGTGTGTGTGTGTGTGTGTGTGTGTGTGTGTGTGTGTGTGTGTGTGTGTGTGCATGCTCCCATCCGCCTGGGGACTCAGGTTATGCTTTTAGATGCTTCGAACCACAGATATATCCTGCTGACGTCTTTGCCTTTGCGGATGCTGACACGCACCTAGAAGAATGCCTGTCTGTCTGCTGTGTTTAGTAATCTCGGTAGCGCGTTCTGTAAATGCGTCATGCTGTAGTGTGATAGGGTAGTTATGTGTAAGTTCGATTACCAGCCCTGCCAAGTGTGTGTGTGTGTGTGTGTGTGTGTGTGTGTGTGTGTGTGTGTGTGTTTCCAGCTGCATGACAACAGTACATTGCTTTTACAGTATTCACTCACCATAACATCTGTGCAGCGTCTTTGCCTTTGATGTCACTGTCTACAGGCTAGACGTATGCCTGTGTGATTTCCGTGATCTGCTACTCACGGTTGCACGTTCTGTCACTGCGTAATGCTGTTGTGTGGTACAGTGGTTATGTTTGTGTTCTGCTCACAACCCTGCCACGTGTGTGTGTGTGTGTCTGTGTGTGTATGCTTGTATCTCTCTCTATATATATATATATATATATATATATATATATATATATATATATATATATATATATATTCTGCCCATAACTCTGCTCTTGCATGGACAGCTGACTGTTTCATATATCGCATATTTCAATAGCTTTCACATACCAATGGGGTATGTTGCAAAACCCAACATTGTCCATGTAACGTCCGTGTTACTGGTGGTGTTACACGCCCTTACAGGCGTTTGCTGTATATCTTGGCAGACATCTATCCTTGCTGTACTCTCACTCTACTCGTACACGCCGGAGGCTTCATGTATCATGGCCTAGTTTTGCTGTGTGTATGTCTATTTGTGCTGTGTGCATGGCTGTAGGTATGTCCCACTATCATCATTTGTAAAGGTGACAGCTCTATAGGTACTTCATGTAGACTGCTGTGTCATTTGACATGTCAGCACATACCTGCGGACAGTACTGAACGTCCTACTGCAGCGCTTTTCATACCTTCTGCGTTATCTTGCAGTCGATAATAATGTTTCCTCACAAATGTATCTGTTTCTGATCATACCACTCCACCTCCTAGAGCAAACATCTGGACAAAGCCTTAACTGATAGTGGGACACATAGGGGCAGTATTGACATGTTGCTCTTACAAACGTAGATAGTTGACACAATAATAGGTTTTGCATTAGTATGACTTTTCTGACAGATATGGTGTCTTAAACTCACATGTTTGTCATTATTTCATGACTTCAGTTATCAGGAATTTGCCAGAATGGTACTGATGTTACGTGGAACACACCAAAAATATGAGGCATAACTCTGCACATTCTGCGTAAATCTGTACAGTTGCGGAGTATGTGTCTGATACAAGATATCAACTTTCTGACACCAATACACACACTGTATGGCGGCATCACAGGCCACATGCCATTACATTTATATTGCAGTTCACACCCACCCAGAGGGTTGTATTCCTCACACAGGCCAATAGCTGCTTATCCACACTAATTAGTCTATCATGTACCATATGTGTACGCCGGTATTTGCGCTTTCCGTCAGTGGCAGAGCTCACGTACGAGTATGGGGGACTGGACATTGTAACGGTGACACTGCATGACACCCTGAGGGACACATTTCTTTTGAGTCTATTAACCTTCCACATTGACTTTCACAGGGCATACGTTGTCATTCACATTTGTTGGAGTACATGCGCATGACTTGTACATGTTTTGTCATTTGTCCTGATGTCTTTCTTCTCACCTGTCCACCTAGCATCACTAGTTCTGTACATGTATTTTGGACAGGTTACCTTCATACCCCTAACCTGTACACATTATGGATAAACGCCTGACGCTTGACCTTTGCCCTTGTTACATTTGTCATAGTAATGTGCCTTTCTGGTAAATTGCTGGCAAGGCATTACGAACTGTGCGGTTAGATAATAGTGACTGACATTTCTATGTCATGATTAGTAGCACTCATAATATTCATATTCCTGGCTACGCCAGTATTCTATCAACATTCTGACTTTGCCTGGGGTATATCTAATATAGTCCCTATTTGTATTTCATGTACTATGCCTTAGTGCAGCTGTCTTATTCTGACAGTTTGCCAGTTATGGTTACCATCTTGGTCATACGCATGTCCATCCATGATAATCGCCTACATGACACTGATATAGGGCCCTACATATTCCCACAATGGTTTACGCAATATCCAGTGGATGGCTTGCCCCATTATTGAGAATATAGGCGTGTGCTATACCCACATCACTCCCACGGGGCGGGCCTACTAAATCTCTGCCAAACAACACCTAGGCCCATTTCTGCATACCCATGATTCCCATACCTGACACCCCTCGACAGTACCCATTACACATGTTTAATGTGAGCGGTACTGAAGTGTGGAGACACTTATATGCACTCCCCACTCTCTGGATATCAGTTTGTACGTCATACATTCTAGCGACACGTGTCATTACCCTTGCACCTGCTACTGTTGCATGTACAGCTATATCGTATTTGCTGAGGTCACTTATTTTGCATCAGTGACGGTTGACACTACGTATGGATCAATTTTTGGGGTCCTGCAATGGACACCTATATGCATGTTTAAAGTGTAGAACTTGCTGGACTGCCACTTTCTGGCCAATGGTTTGGAAGGCAGCGGTTTATTCACCTTTCGTGCATGTCTGTTTGTCTACCCATATTAGCTATGCCGTGGCCTATTTATGTACATATGTCATATCTACAGGACATATGTTTGTTGTGTATACATATATACATGTACAGTCCTCATTTCATAATCTGCTTTGGTTTACATCTGTGGATTATGTGTATACACATATATCTATATCCATACCATACCTTTCCACTGTACAGATTGTCGCAGAGTGTACAGCTGGTTGCCTCTTTATCTTCGGTGTGTTTTTCATAAACTTGTGTCTATCTGGCAATGTAGTGGTATTTCATTTAAGACTCATGTTGGGAAATACTGGCAAGCAGTTCAGGTTATGACTGCATACCCTTCAGAGAATCCATGCTACTGACACACCCGTTATTCTATCCACTTTCTATGTTTGTTCTGGCACATATCTGGGGTTTGTCCCTATTTGTACCAGTAGTTTGCATGCCTTTGGGTTGGGAGGGTGGCCTAATGGTTAAGGTGTTTGCCTTACAAACACAAGGTGCAGGGTTTGAGTCTCACAAGGGATAATAATTGGCTTTAAATGGCAATGGCTCGGGCAGTTAGTTAGCTTAGTACTAACCTATGAACCTATGAACCTATGAACCTTTGTCTGGTTTCATACTTTACGGGGTTAACAGGTTTGAGCCATGTATATCTAACGTGGGGGAAACAGCATTCATTTACTATGCTGTGAGTGGATCACACACGCACAGGCGCACTTGCATTTACATGTTGTGGGTTACATCTGTTTAATAACTGTGTGCTTGCGGGGCCTTTCATACATCTGACCGTAACACTTACTCATCTGTCGTACGGTTTACGGACTGGTGTGAAACTCACGGTTCACCTTTACGTATTTAACTGTGTGTACAGCATGAACGCATTAATTACACTTTACAGGGATATCTGCAGTGGTCGTAGGTCAACCGGGACTGCATTCACGTTGGACGGATGCCAGAAACAGTATTCTGTTGCTGTTCTGCCTCATTGATATGCATACCCATAGTACTTAGCTACATCAACATACGCCTCACTGCTTCACTTACAACACAGGCATCCATTCCCCTGCTGTGGGAAATGCGGTACTACATAGTACACATTCCGTATTGCCTACTGCTGTGGACCCCAGCTGCATTGTTAATCACTCCGAGGATATGCAGAACACCAGGGCATATAGTCGTATCACATACACGTTTCTGATTGTCAGGGTGTTCATGTAGTGATCTGGGTATGGGCTTGTCCACCTGGTGAACGGAACTTCCCTGGCCAAGTTCAAATGTCAGATGAAGCATGTGTACAGGGAGCATCTCCCTATTATGAACATGTGTATTTATAGACACATGTTTGGGTACATATCAGGAGCTTATTCTGTTGGCTGTACATATTATGGCTGGGGTTGTTACGGTCCATACTCCATGGTGGGGGGGGGTTCCCATTCACATTTGACTATTACCTGTATTCATTCATACGGGGATTATTTTCTGGGACATGTTGTGACTACAGGTATGCAGTTGTACATTACACAAATGTCATGGCTTGTTACTGTACATATGTAAGGACCATACCTCTCGACCTCTTTGAGCAACAAATCTGCGCAAACCCTACATGATGGGGAGAGTAAGAGGGACATATTTTAACTAGTTTCCTTACAAGCTTATAACGTTGATAGAATACTAGGTTTTGCATTGTCATGAGTCTTCTGCGGGATGTGGAGTGCTATACTTAATGCTCATTATTTCGTGACGTCAATCCACACCTATTTACCGGACCGACTCAGGTTGACGGAGGCACACAACACTATGAGCCAACACTCAGGTCATTCTGCAAATATCTGGACAGTTGAGTGATATGGTACGAACCTCTGTAATACGCTTTTGTGTTCTGGCACAGCGGAAGCTCGGCATTAGGGACAGATGTCGGGACGTGCTGGCAGACAGTTGAGTTTCAGACTTCATACTCCGGACATTAATGCCATTGTGCAAACTGTCATTCTATGATATATCTATGTTTATCCATCCACATGGATATATTCCTGCTTGCACCTGTTATACATTCTACGGATCTCACTCCTCTGAGCTCTCCATACTCCTGCTCTTCTCTACCCTCCAGTTTAACCAGACTTAGCTGACACTCACTTGACTCCAAGTATGTCATTGTTGTACATTTCTGTATTACCACTACAGACTCTGGATTTGCACTGTCTTATTATGCACATGTTATGCATGTGTATTTCCTGACTGTATGCCTTTTACTCTTGTATTTTACCTTTAACATTATGTAGCCTTTATTTCCTTGTATTGCTTGTGGGGCTTTTCTACCTGGGCCTCCGATGTTACTGGGCACTTCTTCGCCCAGTGGACTTCCCGGGTACTCAGACTGCACATACATGAATAACTTCTAACAGCTATCTTTGCATATTGTACCTGCTGTTGTACTTTTGTCTCACTTGTAGTCACGGCTCTGTCCAGATATCTAACTCACACGGGTTGGATGGTACGGTCGGTCACGCTGGCACACACTAGGTATCCCTCGCACTTCATCAGGGTTCTCCTGTTAATGTCGGGTGTCTTCCTCACCCTTCTGCCGTTTGCCACTATGCGAGTGTGCGATATATTCTCCCGCATATTTGTGTGGGGACACGTGCGTCACGGGAAGGTGTTTTATCCTGGGTTATGCATGACCACTCAGGTCTTGACAGTGTCTTGGACCTGTACTTCACGTTCTGACTTGTGTCCAGATATGTACAGGATTGGACATCTTGTCGTCATACCCGTTCTACTATTTACACAGGTTACTTATCCCGTAAGGGATATTCCAGTAATTGGACCATTCCACACAGAAACGATATTGAAATGTATTTTGGCTTTATGAAAATGTGCAGGGGGTTTAACATGCAGGGAATACATGGTTTGCTATCCTGACACTGCCTAGGGTGACAATACCTACTACATATGCGTAGGGGTCGGTATGTGTAGCTGTGTCTGCAATGGACCAGTGAGCCACGTACGGGTGGATTTGGTGGACGTTCTGTTACGGGGCTGGGTTGTGTGATGTGTAGGGTATGCTGGGTAGCCCATTATGCAGCCAGGTGTGTTGCATTTGTTATGGCCAGTTCCATCAGGACCAACCTGTGGGTATGTGACGGTGACATATCTATACATTTTGATCGCACATTTACATGATACATATGTTTGTGGGATTGTGTTCTACACTATGGCCTGTTTGCTCGTCTTGCAGCTGTTTCTCCATGTGTTTGTGTTTATGTCCACTTCACCCGCTGCCCCCTCCTATACCTCTGGTTCACCTTTTCTGCATACGACACAGTGTCGCCTTTGCGAGTTTTACCATTACCCATCCACCCCTCACATGCATATTACTCACATCCGATAGCTCACTACTTTTGTTGTTGGGCCATGACACGGCCAGAGTAGCACATTGACTGCCCTACAGGTGTCGGGTACCTTTATGGTTGTGTGGACTACCCTGCCATGTTTGCTTCCCACGTGCTATACCTCACACACATAGGTACACGCCCATACTTCACTTTTGTTACTTAGTTGGTATACCCGGGTACTACCCGTTCGGCTGTGTCACATACTAGTTTGGCTTCTGCCGATGACTCCCGGGATTTGCACACCTGTTGTACTCATTGGGGGGATGGCACCTTTTCCACTGTCCATGCTATTCCTTCCACATATCCGACTGTTGTGGACAATGCCTCCCCACAGTCTACGGTACTGTTTCCACCTTTTCAATTGGCCGCAATGTAACATTTGCGGTGGACACAACACATTTTCCACGCCGACACATACCCACGGTCAGTTCGGCAGATAGAACTTACAACTCTTGCCTATATCTAAGCTTTAGTCTTGTAGCATTTTAGTGGCTTATTCTTTTTCTTATGACATTTATGTAATATACGTGTGGAGAACAACTGTTTAATGCCACTATTACATGACGTCTGAGGGATAATTATGTCCTATAATCTCTGCACATTTGTCATGTTTACATGCTTGTGTCAGGACACATCTGGCCGCAGCGGTACTGTCGCTCGCAAAGTGGGACAGGTGGTATTCTTAGTCGATGGTACGGGTCATACTGTTCCTTTCGGCCTACATGTGTCCTTATTGTTGTAGCTGTTTCTATGCTCCTGATTCGTTTACATGTGTATTCTATTCCCTATCACATTTGTTATGTGGGATACAGACATACCTTTTGTATGTGACTATTACATCCCTTGTGGGATATGATTCAGACATGACAGTCACTACATATATCTACTTTTCTCCTCGTGTATTTTGTTATGGACACATCTGCACAGCTATGTACCCTCCCTCACATTATGGGTCAGCTGGTGACCCTCTCCATTGGGCTGGACGTACCTCCTGGTGGCGCCCTAGCATATGATATGTTTCACTTCCACATGGTATAGCTATAAACACTACGTTGGACCATGGGCACGTGGTTTTTCTGTCATTTGTTCACAGGTAGGGACCTGTTATTCCCTATCGTGCATTTGTGTTTGCTTCTTCATTTTCTGTTCGCAGGGACTACCTTGCATGCTTTGTATACGTTTCAGTCTCCACGGACACTGATAGGTGCGAGTATTACTGCAGGCGGACTTTACTATTCAGCAGTTTAGGTTGCTCATCAACAACCGACATTGACACGCCTCCCTCCGCAACTTCGGTACGCCCCAAGCACTCGCGCACGTTTCCTATGCACGTGGCTGTGGCGGGCTGCACGCCTTCATTAATATGCATATGGCGCTACTACTCCATATATACGCCGCACGGCTGGCGCAAGCCTTACACCGGCCTTGCGCCGAGCTTCATGAATCCGGGGGATAATATATGTGGAGCTGATATGTTCTCTTACTTTTGCATAGGTGAATATCTGGACTAAGACACTTGGCTTAATCTAATAACTAATTTTAAGTGGAAACAAGTAAATATGAGAACTCCAAATATAATAAAATGTTTTCCTTTAGCAATAAAAGTGTTGGCTTGTCTATTAGGCTGTAACAGAGGACTACATCTATGACTCTACAATCATCTGCTCCACCACTTTCACCTCCACTCTCTTAAAACTAATTCAGGATGCTTTCTCTTATACTGAACGTTGGATGATAGACAACCACCTATCGCTCAATGCATCAAAAACTAAAATTATGCTATTTTCCCCTTCAAAAAGTACCACTATAGGCAAGAACTCATTCTCCATTACTAGCCAAAACAATACCTCTCTTGAGGTAGCCTCCCACGCAAAGCTTCTAGGAGTCCTTATTGATGAACAGTTAAAATATGATACCCACCTACTAACTAATATAAAGAAAATCCATCAGAAACTAGGCATGCTCTACCACCATAACCGCTATATTACTCCCACTACTAACCTTGTACTCTCCAACACCTTCCTCGTTCCTTCTCTCCTATATAGTGCCCCACTTCTTACCAACCTTCAATCTTCCCTAAAAACAAAGCTATCCTCCTGTTATAACAAAATTTCTAAGTTTGCTACCAGCTATAAATCCTCCTCCCATCACTACAATGCCCTTCACAAATTAAATTGGCTCGAACTTCCCAACCATCTTACCTATATTCAACTTACTCACACCCATAAATTCATCTTTAATCCCTCCATCTGTCCCTCCCTTGCCTCCTCCTTCAAAATGCACCTACCCAACAGACTTCTAAGATCCAATAACCAGAATTTTCTTGAATTGCACAAGCGTGCTCGTCCGCTAGGCAAACACCTTCTAACCTTTTCCCTAGCTCGCCTCTGGAACTCTCTGCCACCTCTTATTCGTACTACAAAAAGGAAAGAATAGATAATTATATTAAGAAATACACAGTGCAAATATCAATGCTACAGGAGACACACCTAGAAAGAAATGAGCATGTGAATTTGATAAAGAAAGGATTTTAGGATAGATATTCTGCAGAGTATCAGAGACAAAGGAAAACAGGAGTATTTAGATGAATTGCTAGAGCAGCTCCAGTAGTTCTAGAAGAGGAAAAATGATTATAATGGCAGATTTGAAGTTGTAAGGGGCTACTGAAAAGGGATGAGGATTTCACTGGCATGTATTTATATTCTACCTAAAACTGCAATTTTGGAGGTTAAAAATATGGGGAGAAATAATCAACTTTCAGCAGGGAATATTACTTATAGGTGGGAAATGGGATTTAATTTACAATAATAAGAATAGACGGGAAAATATAACAACAAAGTGTAGATTTCTGAAGAAATTTATGAAAATATTTGTTATGAAAGAAGTGAATTGAGTATCAAGGACTCTGAGAGAATTTACATATTACTCTACAAGGTACAATAACTGAACTAGACTTGATAGGAATTATATTTCAGAGGAACATGTACATTTAATTCAGAACTTTGATATACATCCAGTAATGACATTAGGGCATGTGCCAACAATTATGAAGATAAAAACAGGTAATGAAGTAAAGATGAGGCCTAACTGTAAGAAATAGAAGAATTTAAGGAAAGCATAATGGAAATTATCCAAAAGTTATTAGGGAAGATAGAAAGTACTCCAAAATGTATAGCTAGTATGTGAAATAAAATGAAAGCAGAGTTCAAAAGTAGGGCAGAAGTAAAAGAAAACAGATTAAGTAATAAGAATTATTTAGAGGGGCTGACAAAGGTTAGATTATTACAAACTAAGGGATATCTCACAGAACAAAAGGAGGTGCAAGAAAATAAGGGAATACCTGAATAATATCCATGACTTTAGAAAGATCGCTGTTAAGCAACTATTTTCTGATAATAACTCCAGATGACAAAAACTTCTGGCACAACGACTTAGGAAAGTAGAAAGAGTTGTTGCCAAACTTAGGAAGCCTATAACAACAAAAATAACCAGAAATCCTGTAGAGGTATTAGAGATAGTTTGGAAATTTTATGAAAAGTCATATAAAACAAATCAGTGGGGGAATTGAGAGAAAACACAAATGGAAATACTTAAGGGAGACATAAATACGCCAAGGTAAGAGGTAGATGAGGCTCAACAACTAACATTTAAGACAGGCGTAGATAAGATAAAAATGGTGATGTACAACCAAACTACAGGAAAGACTCTAGGTATAAATGGTATTCTGGTGGACAGTTGGAAGTAAGGAAGGAAGGAAGGAAGAGATAAAGATCTAGAAGGTTTTATTTAACAGCATTTTAAAAGAAGGGGAGGTACAAACTTCCTGGGAAAAATCTGTGGTGGCTGTAGTACCCAAACACACTAAAGACCCATGTGATCCAATTTTATTAAGGCCAATTTCAATTCTAAACCATGATTATTAAGTGTTTGTTTCTATAATGGCTAAAAAAATGGCAAAGATGACATCAAGATTTATAGATATGGACCAATGTAGTTTTGTGGAGGGGAAGCAAACATTTGACAACATTAATAAAGCAATGATGATCCACAGGGAAGCAGAATGTAAGAAAAAAATGCTGTTACTGGTGGGTCTTGATGCAGAGAAAGCATACGACAGAGTATCTTGGGATTTTATGAGTAGGGTAATGGTATTGTATCCATTTCCTGATACAATAATAAGGTTAATTGGAAGTAGGCAAAAATCAAAGTGGGGTTCTCTCTGATAAGTTGTGTCTGAAGAGAAGAACCAGTCAGGGATGTCCTCTTTTCCTTTTGTTATTTGCATTATATTTAGAACCATCTGGCAAAAAAAATAAGGTACTCAAAAATTCAAGGATATAACTTTTATGGTGTTCAAGAAAAGTTGGCTTTATTTGCAGATATTGTTTTGTACCCAATGGAACCAGAAAAAGACATCTCACTGTTGTGAAATATTCTGAGGCAGTTCCATTTTTTCAGGGTACAGAATTAATGAAGTTAAAACAAAAGCTATAGCTATAAACTATGCACCAACACATGAATTGGTCCAGCAATATACATATTTATAAGGACATAATAAAATGAAGTATTTAGGAGAATGGATTTTAAAGGATTTGATTATGTCAGCTACGCATATGTGGAAAGAGACTAAACAAAACATAATACAAAAACTGAGAAACTGGAAGCTCATGCTTATAGATAAAAGCAAAAAATGTTTTTAATCCCTTTAGTTTTATACACAGGTCAGGCAAATTTTTATCAGAGGAAAAGTTGTGGACAGTAATTAAAAGACAGTTGAAGGATTCTATTTAGGAGAGGAAGAGGGCATTACCTTATTTGAAATGATACTTTAGAACTACACAGTTAAGGCTCTTATATATAATACAAGCAGAAAGCAACAATTCAAAGTGGAAAGGGATGATGATGAAGCAGGGAGGTAATTCAAGCAATAAAGAAAGAGTGGGATTTTGGACTCATATCCTTAAGGAGAATAACAACAATCATGCAGAATACATAAATATAATAATAATAATGTGAATATTATAGTTATAAAGTAACAGAAAGTATACTAATCAAGCATGGAATGGAAAAAGGAGATTCTGCTGACAGGGATTGTGAGGATATTAGGCATTGTTATCTATGCTAACATGACTGGCTGACGTTTTGTAAATATTTGTAAATAATGGTAAATTACCCGTGTTATATATGCCAGCATGACTAGCTATAATTTTGTAAAGATGTTTTTTGATTATTAAATATTTTTGCAAGTTATTTGAATCAAACAGTGTCTTTCTGGCTGACCAAATGTACATGTTTTTTAAAAAAAGAAATCTGAATGTAAGTTAGCCAGTCAGCTTACCTAGATATGATGCTATCGTGTACCAGAGCTGAAAGGAATAGAATCTCCACAGCAGCTGTTTTGTTTACTTTTTAAAATCTGATATGTTAGAGTAGAATTCTCATAATACCTTTTCTGTAACTTTTAAAAAATTCTGCTATAAAAGCAGGTTCTGAGTCAGTTAAAGTTCAGTAGTAGTAGTGACAGTTGTTCAGTAGTCAGTTTTTGTTTTTCGGATCAACAGTTATCAATCAGTTTGTTTTTCAGAGCTGTTCAGCAATAACAGTACGAGTTGTTATTCCATTCGCTGAGGACCAGACAACACCCTTTAGAGTGGGCGTAAATTCTTAACTTGCCTTGCATAGTTAATTAGATTAGACAGGGACAGTTAATCTTTAGATAGTTAGGGGAAAAAGAAGTTATGTAATCACCATAACGTTCCATCTGAGTAGGTACTTCATTTGTCTGCAACCTGTGGGTATTGGATCCGATCTCAGATCAGAGCCGGCAGCTTTACAAGCTACAAGATCCGAGCTCCTAGCTCCTCCCCCTACCCATAATCCCCTGCCACTAACTGTATTACCTCAGATCGATTTTGCCCAATCTAAGTCATAACCTCGACAGAGGTATACTGAAGACCTAACCTCAAGACAGCAAAATTTCAGGTGACCAGTAGAAAATCCGAGAAAAGGTTAGGGGGATGGCAGGGAGGGATGGTTGCAGACAAATGAAGTACCTACTCATATGGAACATTATGGTGAGTACATAACTTCTTTATCTGAAGTAGTTACTTCATTTGCTCTGCAACCTGTGGGACACAGTCCCCAGCTACCTAGACAATAAACCTGGGTGGCCTTATGGAAGGAAATTCTGAAGCACCGCGGAGCCAAAAGAAGCCCTACTTCTCGATATCATATCCAGTTTATAATGAGAAATGAACGTATGAGAAGAGGACCAGGTAGCTGCTGAACATATGTCGTCCAAGGGAACCCTGGACCAGAAAGCTGCTGAGGTGGCGATGGACCGGGTAGAATAAGCGTGTATTCCTATAGGAGCTGGTTTGCCCGAAGATACATACCCTTGAACTATACATTGACAAATCCAATTTGCTAGGGTCACTTTAGAAATGGCCCTTCCCCTGGCTGATTTTGCAAAGGACACAAACAACTGATCAGACTTGTGAAAATCCTTAGTTCTGTGCAAGTAAAAACGTAGTTGCCTGCGTACGTCCAGTTTGTGCAATATGTATTCCCCCTTATTCTGAAAATTTGGAAAGAACACGGGCAAATTGATTGATTGATTGATATTAGATTCCGAAGCCACATTAGGTAAGAAAGACGGGTTAGTCCTGAGAGACACTCTGTCCCTGTGAAAAATGAGATAAGGGGATTTCATACACAGTGTCTGGAGTTCCGAAACCCTCTTGGCAGAAGTAATAGCTACCAAAAAAGCCGTTTTCCAGGACAAGAATTTTAAAGGAATCGAGGTTGCAGGCTCAAAGGGTGGACTCATCAGGGCTTGCAAGACTAGTGTCAAATCCCATGGGGGCACCGCCGTTTTCACAGGAGGCTTCAAGAGACAGATGCCTCACAAGAAAGTTTTGCATAACTTTGTGGATGCCAATGACCCTAATCCATCTCCCACATGAAAATGGGAAATGGCTGCTAACTGCACCTTAACAGTAGAAGCACTTACTCCCTGCCGAAAAATCAGCGACAGGAAGTCCAAGATTGTCGGAATAGGAACTGTAAAAAGATCCAGGCCCTTGTCTGTTGCCCAGATGGAGAAAAATTTCCACTTGCTATTATATATTTTTCTGGTAGCCGGCTTAGGAGCCGCTACCAGAATGGCCTTCACTGGTGATGAGATATACTGGGAGCCCTTGCCATCAGTGGAACTGGATCAACCAAGCCGCAAGCTTAAGGTTTACCAGGTTCGGGGTTTGACATCCTGCGGGATGTGAAATCAGGTCTGGAATGGGTTCCAGTATCCAAGGGGGAGTTAAACTGTGAGACTGCAGATATGGGAACCAGATCTGGCGAGGCCAGAATGGGGCTATGAGGATTACTTTGCTCCCCAACTGAGAGGCTTTCTGTATGAACTTGGTCATAAGTGGAAAGGGAGGGTAAGCATAAAGAAGACCGGGAGGCCAAGCATGAACTAGAGCGTCTCTGGGAGTCTCCCCCTCGGGGGGAAGTATTGCGAAGTACTCACTGCATTTTGTGTTTAATGGAGAAGCAAAAAGATCGCAGTGAGGCCAACCCCACTTGTGGAAGATCTCCTTCGCAACTGATGGATTGAGAGACCACTCGTACGGAGTGAGAATTATCCGACTCAGTTTGTCCGCTAGTATGTTGGACCATCCCGGAATGTGCATTGCTACTAGAAAGCGGTTGGTGGATATCGCCCATTCCCACACTCTCATAGCTTCTCGACAAAGGGGATAAGACCTGGTTCCTCCCTGTTTGTTTATGTATCAGACTACCGACATATTGTCTGTCTGGATTGCAATAGTACCCAGAGGTAGAAGGTCGTGGAGAGCTTGCAACGCTAGAAGCACCTCCCTCATCTCTAGGGCATTGATATGCAGAGTGGTCTCTAGGGAAGTCCACGTGCCTTGGACGGTTCTGCTCGAACAATGCCCCCCCCACCCGAGGCGAGAAGCATCCGTGGTCAACGTGGCTTGGGGCGGGGGAATCACAAAGGGTCTCCCTTGCCTCAGCTCTTGAGAGTGAAGTCACCAAAGAAGGGAGTCTCTGCAAACTCTGCTCAGTGGGACCGGAGAGCTTAACAGGTGGAGTAATAGCGACCACTGAACCTGGAGGGTCCATTGTAAAATCCGCATTCGCAGGCATGCATGAAGGGATAGACCGATTGCCGCTGCCATAGACCCTAGTGCCCTCAGGACTAACTCCGCTGCAAGAGCCTGGCTCTGAAGAAGAGTAAGCACCTGAAGCGACAAGCTGCTCAGCCTGTCCAACGTCAGAAAGGTTCGAGAAGTACGGGTATCCAATCTGGCCCCTATGAACTCTAATACTTGTACGGGGCGAAGGAAGGATTTTTGAAGATTCACTGAGATGCCTAGACTCTGGGCAAGAGTCAGAGCGTAATCTCTTGCAACACAGAGTTGATGCCTGTTGGCGGTCGTAAGGAGCCAGTCATCTAGGTACGGGAAAACCTGAATGCCCTGAAGTCTCAGGTGGGCTGCAACCACTGCCATGACCTTGTTGAACACCCTGGGGGCTGAGGTGAGGCCGAACGGGAGAACCCTGAACTGATAATGACTGGCTCCCAGCCGGAAGCGGAGAAACCTTCTGGATCATCTGTCCATCAATATGTGGTAGTACGTATCTTTGAGGTCTATAGAGCACATCCAGTCGTTCTCCTGCAGCAAGGGGAGAATTGATTGAAGTGTGATCATCCAGAATTTTTCCTTGGGGATGAACAGGTTCAGAGCGGACAAGTCTAGGATGGGTCTTACGTCCCCCGTCTTCTTTGGCACTAAAAAGAACCTGGAGTAATAACCCAATCCAGACTGATCTGGGGGGACGGGCTGGATGGCTCTTTTTCTTAGCAACTTCAAAACCTCCGAAGCCGCTGCCTCCCAATGATCGGGTGGAACACTGGGGAGGCGTCTGCTTGTAGGTGGAAGGCCTAGGAAGGGAATGGAGTAACCTCTGGATATGATCAGGAGCACCCATCGATCTGTCGTAATGGACTCCCAATTTGACAGATGCTCCATCAACCGCCCCCGACTGCCTCCAGAGATGGACAGTCGGGTAAGCCCTCAGGGCTGCTGCTCAGGTCTGTCCGAGAAAGGCTCTCTAGACCCAAAATTACGCGGCCCCCATCTGCCTCTGGGCTGGCGTCCACCTTGTCCTCCTCTGCCTCTGGAGGATGAGGGGTCCGAAGCTGGATGGGATTGCTGAGACTTGCAGAACCACAACTTCTTTTGTCCCCTCTGATTCCTTGAGAAGGATCGTTGGGGATTAGAGAAGCGGACCCCGACGGCAGACAGCGTCTTCCCGTCCTTCTCGCTTTGGACCAGCGTTTTCGAACGGTCTTGCCAAAAAGCGAAGACCCGTCAAAGAGCGCATTTGTGAAGGATGCCTTGAAGGGTTCTGCCAAATCGCAAAGGCGGAACCAGGCGTGACGCCGCAAGACAACTCCGGCTTCACTGGCCCTCGCGGCTCCCTCTGTTGCATGAGAGAGTAGCCGCATGGACGTGTTGGAGATGGATTTTAGAGTGGCCATACGAGTCGAAAACACCTGCTTGTCCTCGACCGACATGGACTCCAGGGGGGGGGGGGGCTGCAGCATATTCCTTAATCAAGTCTCTCTGTAGCCTAATGGTATGTGCCATATAATTCAGCGCCCTCACTGAGAAGGTCGCTGAAGCAAACATCCGCTTCCCAATGCGGTCCAGCGCTCGAGATTCCTTATCCGGCGGGTGTACTGAAGAACTCTCTTGGGCGAGTTCTCTCTTCGTGGCAGCCGCCACCAACATGGCATCGACCGGAGACCCCTTGGCCCATGACTGTCTATCTGATGGGAGGCTAAGGACTTTGTCGGGCCATCTCGGGATTGGCTCCACGGTGTCGGGCTCCTTCCACGCCCTGGTAGTAATAAGGTCTACCAGGGGGTCAGCCGGAGGGGACACCCAGGAGGTAGACGGGCCTGCCTCAAACGCCTCCAGGAAGACGGATTCGTCCGCGGAAGGTTTTTCGGCAGACCACCCCCCTCTAATATGCAACATCTCCATGATGTCTCTGAAGGAGACATCCTCGAGGGGTGACCTTGGGGAACCTTCCCTTTCATCCAAATCCGTGTCTGTGGTGACGGACTCAGGGGAGTCCAGGTGCCTCCTTTTACACCTCCGTTTATGAGGGACCTCCTCGGTGGGACTGTCCGAGGAGGGCTCGTCAACGGCTTCCTGCTCCTCCATGGGAACAGGCTGGAGGGCTTGGGCAGGCTGCCCCAATGGACGGATGACAGAGGATAGATATGCAGCGGGGGTGCGAGGGGATCCGAAGCCCGGACCGGGGACCTGGAGGATCTCGGCAGCACCCTCTCCACTACCTCAAAAGCCGAAGGAGAACTACTCTCCCCAGGCTCCGACAGCAACCTCCTTGGCTCCAAAGTAAGGACCGGAGTCGGAGCCGATGCGGTCGGATCCGAGAGAGAAGTGTGCTCCGACCTCAGCGTCGCTGAAGACACATCAACTCCCCTGGATCCGACGCTCGTCCCTCGGCCCCGAGAACCGAAACACTCGAGGGCATGGTCGGCGTCGAAGAGACCGGAGCTATCGGTGCCAACGAAACCCCGGCTCCTAAAGGGCCCGGATCCGATGACTGCAAAACCCAAAAACGGGTTGGAGAAGGAGTAATCGGAGCAAAGACAGAGGCCGCACTCCCCCCCTGATTGGGGGGGAGGCAAGAGCACCACCATCTGCATATGGGCCTGCAGGAATTGTTGCATCATCCGATCCATGTCGGCGTCGGTGAGGCTCCTGGTCGACCTAGATGAAGTCATCGAGGCAGGCCGGGAGGGTCGCCTCAACGACCTCGAGGAAGACCGGTACTCCTCCGGCTCCGGCGAAAAATTAGGTGAACGGAGCCGAGAGGGGGAGGATCCAGAAACCCTCAAGGGAGAGCTAGCTAGCTTAGATGGCGGGGCTGAGGGTTGAGTCTCAGCCTGTCTTTTATGAGACCTATGTCTCTCCTTATCCTTGTGCCTCTTCTCTATAGAGGAAGAGGCACCAGAGTCCCCCGAACTCAAGCCCGAAGCGGAAGGTTGAGTCACCGGTTGATTGGGGGGAACAGAAGGCACTGGGGCTGTGGAGACAGCCTGAGCCTTGGCGGGAGAGGAAGAAGCAGCCGAATCCTGGGGAAGCAAGCCCGCCAGGATTAGCTTATTCTTCCTGTCCCTAAGTGCCCGGGGGTTAAAGGCTGCACAGATTTGGCAGTCTGTAGATAAATGAGCCACCCCCAGGCATAAAATGCACTGAGTGTGTCCATCAGCAGGGGAAAGCTTATTGGCACACTCAGAACATTTTGTTAAAATGGCCTTGGGCCCTTCAGCCATTCTCTAACACAACGCACGCACACCCAAACACTAAGTGGGGGAGAGGTGACACAGAAAAACTAACACTACACAAAAAAGGGAAAACTATCTGACAAACTATACTGACTATAGGTCTCTAAACACAAACACACCACAATCAACACTAGAAAAAGCTTTTTCTTGAGAAAAAAAGGAACAATCTCACCAGTCAGCTAAGGAGCTCTTCAAAAAGTAGCTGTCTATAGCCGAGGCAAAAACGATCCGAGGTAATACAGTTAGTGGCTGGGGATTATGGGTAAGGGGGAAGAGCTAGGAGCTCGGATCTTGTAGCTTGTAAAGCTGTCAGCTCGGATCTGATACCCACAGGTTGCAGAGCAAATGAAGTAACTACTTCAGATCTACAGTTAGATAGAGTTTTTCTACAATTAGTGTGAAACCTATCCTACAGTGTTATTGTCATAATTCCTGTGTGTGAAATAGAAGTTATGTACTTACCATAACTTGCATCTGTGTTGTCTAATTTCATTATGCAACACTACTGGGGTCTACGGATCTGACCTCGGATCCAACTCTGCCATTTCTCCATACTTACGATCCAAGCCTCAAGCTCATACCTCTCCCATAATTCCTCATGCCCTCTCTAACCCCTCAGATCAAATTTTCTGCCATCTCAAAGGTGATTTAAATTTGTACTACTAGAAAACCAAAACAAAGCGACTACAATGGAGCTCAAACCAGGAACCTATGGGTTCCCATATTCTCTCTATTACTCTCAGCTGATTTAGGCTAGGGGAAAGGTGGGATGTGATGCATAATAAAACTGGACAACCCAGATGCCAAGTTATGGTAAGTACATAACTTCTAACCTTGATGTTGTCCATCTCATTATGCCTCACTACTGGGTCAGAGTCCACAACTACATAAACCATGGGTGGTCCTCAAGGAAGTATATGTCTAAGCACTGCAGAGCCAAAGGATGCTCTGTTTTGTGAAACAACGTCCAATTTATAGTGAGAGACAATAAATGAGATTTGGACTAGGTTGCTGCTGCACAAATTTTGTCGATAGGGGTTCACTCCAAGAAAGCAGATGAGGCAGACATGGACCTGGTAGAATGAGCTCTAACAGGATAGGGAAGTTGCACTTCATGCTGGGAAAAGACAGCAGAAATGCAATCAGTAATCCACTTGGCTAAGGTAATTTTGAATGTGGCCTAAACTAATCTATTTGATGAGAAAGAGATGAACAATTATTCAGATTTCCTATGTGGTTTTGTTGTATGTAGATAGAAGCACAACTGTCTATGCACATCCAGCAAATGCAGCATATATTTGCCCTTACTGGAATAATCTGGGAAGAATACAGGCAGGTACATGGTCTGGTTAATATCTGTCTCTGTAGCAACATCCGGCATGAAGGAAGGGTTCATTCTGAGGGAGACTCTATCCTTGAAGAAGGTAACGTAAGGTGGCTGTGAAGACAGCGCTTGTAATTCTGACACTCTTCTTGCTGAAGTAAGGGCTACTAGACAAGCAGTCTTCCAAGACAAGTACTTTAAGTCAAATGAGCCTGCAGGTTTAAAGGGCCTCTGAGTAAGGCCTTGAAACATAAGAGTGAGATCCAAAGGAGGGGATGGATCCTTTATTAGAGACCTAAGATGAAAGACTCCTCTCATGAAGGCTCTGCATAACCTTGAAGAGGCGAGGGAAGATGAAATATTGTTACCTTTCCCTACATGAAAATTCGTAATATACTGCTAGGTTCCTAGGTAGGTACTAGGCTATTAGCTCTGGGGCCTATATAAGCCTAGACAAAAAGGTTCCATGGCTTTCGCCACCCAAGAAAATTATTTTCCTGTGCCCCTGTCTAGCAGTGCTGCAGAAGTGATCCCCAGGGTGAATCTTCTGTTTCCCATCCAGTCGACAAGATATTTCTTAGAGAGAGCCAATGAGGACCTTTGCTTGACATGAATGGGTAGTTTGTTCCAGACTATGGGAAGTCTCTGGGACATGAATCTATCCTTCCAGCATGTTCTGTTTATTGTGGTGACAAGGTTTAGGTCCTCGGAGCTTGTGGCTCGGAGAGATTGGGATTTCTTTAAGTGTAGCATGTCCAACAGCAATGGGTTTGACATAGATTTGTATGTTGGGCAGAGATCGCCTCTGAGAAGGTGATATGCGACAAAGTAGAGCTGGAGTTTTTTGAGATGGTCTGCATATGGCATCTGTTTGAGGCTGGTAATCCTCTTAGTGAGGTATTTCTGTGGCCTTTCCAATTGTTGTAGGTGTCTTGTGAGATACATGCCAAACGGGGCATTGTACTCTATAATGGGTCTCATGAGGGATGAGTACAGAGGAACAATGACCCCCTTTTTTCTAGAGGAGAACCCTTTTGTGATGAGGTGTGCCACATAGAAGGATTTCCTGACTACTGTGGCGATGTGATTATCAAAGGAGAGACTACTGTCCACCTATATCCCGAGGTCTCTTATCACACTTTCACTGTTTAGTGAGCTACTGGCTATGTGGTAGTTCATGGGTACTGAGTTTTTCCCAAAGGGTCTTGGCACTGAGCTTGAGGCCATGACTTTGACACCAAGCATCTGTCTCTGTGAGGCCCTTTTATAGAATGTCTACATCATTAGGTGATTCAATTAAGGTTCCCAGTTTGCAGTCGTCTGTGAACTTTGTTAGCCAAAGACCTTCTGTATTGGCCTGCACTTCAGTGAAGTAGATGCCGAACAGGAGAGGACCCAGAACTGAACCCTGTGGTGCTCCACTTGTCACTGGTCTGAAGTCGGACTTGGAGTTGGCTACTTTTACTGGGTGGGTTCTGTCAGTGAGCCAGTTGGCCACCCATCTTGTGACATACAGATTTATGCCCAGTTTAGTGAGTTTATCTATAATTCCAGAGTGGGGGATGGTATGGAAACCTTAGCCAGGTCAAGATAGGCTGTGTGCACTACCTTGCCCTTGTCTACGGCTCTAGTGACTGCTTCAAAGAAGTCAATCAGGTTTAGTAGACATGATCTACCTTTTACAAACCCAAACTGAGTAGGGTCCCGGGTTTGGAGGTTACCTATGTCTTTGTTTATAAGCTCCAAGATGATACATTCCATGGCCTTGCAGACCATGCACATCAGGCTAATGGGTCGGTAGTTTCTGGGGTCCGTGGTGGCACCCCCCTTTGTGGAGTGAGATAACTGTCGCTGTGTGCTATTCAGTAGGCACAGAGCCTGAGGTGAAGCTATGATTGAGAACATGGTACTTAGGTGGGGTGCCAGTTCGTTCTGTAGTTCATGCAGTACGCAGCCTGGGATGTTGTCTGGTCCCATGGATGCTGTGTTCTTGGCTTTGGAGAGTGTGGTCTTTACTTGTTCATCCGTGATTACAGGGGTTTGCATTCTTCCGGTATTAAGATGGGCCCTTTGGAGGGTGAGAGGGACAGTAAAGTTAGCACTGAACCTATCTGCCAGGATGTTGGCAATATCAGTTGGTTCTGTATATTTAGTGCCAATGTGCTGTAGTTCAGAGCAGATCTGAGTGTTGCCACTGAGATTCTTGACACAGCTGTAGAATGCTTTGTGGTTGTCTTTGGAATCAGTGGCGATTTTATTTTCATAACTGGCTTTGGAGCATTTTATGAGGGATCTCAGCTTCTGCTGAGGCTGACCAGGGAGTTCCTCCAATATCGGGATTTTACTCTTTTTTGCAATAGCTTCTTCCTTCTGTTGTAGAGATTATTTATAGCAGGGGACCACCAGATTGGCTTCCTTTTTTGGAGGCTAGTGTCTTGGTTCTGTTGGGGATGGCACAATCCATGCACTCGTGTATGTGCTTACACAGTGCATTTATGTAAGATTCGGCAGTCGCACCTCTATTTTCCATCTGCATGGGTGTCGTGAAGTTTGCCACTTCTGTCTTAAGAAGCATGAAGTTGGCTTTGGAGTGGTTTTTGACTGTGGTTTCCTTAATGGGGGTGGGGGTGGGATATGGATGTCTAAGGTGATTAGCTAGTGGTCGGATCTGACTAGTGAGGAGTTGACCTCTGGCGTGGAACACTGGTTACCCATATTGGTAATGACTAGGTCCACAATATTGCTGCCCCTGGTGGGGGTGTGGACAAGCTGATCCAAGGCGTTGGAATTTATGAATTCCAGAAAATGTTGAGCAAATGAGTTGGTACATGAGTAGTTTTTCCAGTTGATGGTGGGGTAGGTGAAATCACCCATAATTAAGGTATTGGGTTGTACCTTAATATTTTCCAGTATCTTCAGAAATGAAGAGTGGGAATCCTGGGGCATAGTGAGGGATCTGTAACAAGCTACAACGTGGATTGCAATCTTGCCCACTGTTAGTTGCACCTGGATAGTTTCAGATGCATTATGTTGAACAACTAGCCTGGAGGTGTGGATATCCTTAATGAATATGGACACACCTCCGCCTTTAGTGTTTCCATCCAGATTAGGTGGCCGAAAGATGTGGTATGAATTATAGCCTGGTAATGCAGGGGGTGCTCTCTGGAGCCTTGAACCAGGTCTGTCACTGCACAGATGTCAATGTTCTCCATTTTAATGAGTGCCTCGAGTGAGTGCATTTTGAGGTTTAGACTTCTAGCACTGAGTAGCATTACCCTCACAGTTTGCTTGCCTGTTATGGTGGTGAATTTAGCATTAGCAAGAGCCTTAGCCAGTATCTGGAATCCCAGGGGTGACAGGTGGAGGCCATCTCTGGCAAAGCATTGTGGTCTGTCGATCATGTCGTCCCAGGATGACAGATACTGGATCCCCTTAGAATGATACCAGAAGCTTAGCCAATTGCTGAAGTCAATCATTTTGTCCTTGTACTGTGGTATCATTCTGGGCGATGGCAGGATGCTACTCAAGGCTAGGGTCATACCCTCCTGGGCTACAAGATCCAAAAGCTCCTCCATGTCTCTTTTCATGTGCTCCAGGGAGGTACGTCTCAGGTCATTCACACCAACATGGACAATGACAAAGTCGTATTTGTACTTGTTGTGGAGTGACCTGAGTGCGTGCATTATGCGGCAGATCCTGGCACCCAACAGGCAGCTGACAGCAACTTTCCCCTTGTTTAGCCTGGTGAGTGGGACATCAGTGTGCCTCACTACAGACTCACCTATGACTAGTATGTTGGGTACATTATTTTTCCTTATGGGTGGAGGTTGAGTGGCACACTGACTTTGTGGGTTATGTGTCATTGGGTAGTGTTGGGGGGGTTGTCTGCATTTCAGCTTAAGAGGTCTCTGTTGCTTGGGCAGATTTTTAATGAGGGCCTCCGTGAATGTGGGTGTGTGCTTTGTGTTTCTATGTGTGGGTTTTGGTTGTGTGGGTTATGAAGGACTATGTGTTGAGTGTGGTGTGGTGCAGGTGTTAACATTCTCCTCTTGTATCTTTATCGGTGGAAAAACTA
Source organism: Protopterus annectens (assembly GCF_019279795.1). Classification (NCBI taxonomy): domain Eukaryota; kingdom Metazoa; phylum Chordata; order Ceratodontiformes; family Protopteridae; genus Protopterus; species Protopterus annectens. Next base: position 686,370,311 of record NC_056734.1, on the reverse strand, counting down.
GCCCCATTCTGAAAAAGTGAAATGAGAAAATCTGAAATACGGGCAGGAAAAGGATCAATAGTCCGTTCCGATGTCCAAATGGAAAATCTCTTCCATTTACTATTATACACTTTTTTGTGTTAGACTTGTGAGAGACAAGTATAATCTCTCGAACAGGGAAGGCCATCCTGGACTTTTGTAGAATCAGTGGTTTTGGAGAAACCAAGTGGTTAGTCTCAGAGATCAGAGACTGGGAATCTGACATTCTGATGGATGGGAAATTAGATCCTGCCTGGGATGCTTTATCCATGGAGGATACTTGTGAGACCGCAGGAAGGGGAACCATACCTGACAAGGCCAGAATGGGGCAATGAGGATCAGAGTGGTCTTCAACCTGCTGGCTTTCTGTAAGACTTTGGGAATCAGGGGAATTGGAGTATAAGCACACAGGAAACCCGGAAGTCAACTGTGGACTACAGCATACCTGGGTAACTCCTTCAAAGGGGGGATCAAAGCAAATTGCAGCACTTGTTGCTCAGGGGAGGGGAAAAGAGGTCGCAGTAAGGGTGACCCCAACACCTGAATATCTGATTCTCTACTGACTGGTTCAGGGATCACTCGTGTGGGTGTAAGATCGATCTGCTCAGTCTGTCCGCCAGAACGCTGGACTCCCCTGGAATGTGCACTGCAATGAGAAAGTGGTTTGAAGAGACCACCCATTCCAAAACCCTCATTGTCTCCCTGCACAATGGGTATGATCAGCTCCCCCCCTGCTTTCTGATGTACCAAACAGCTGACATAATTGTCTGTAAGAAATGCAATCCTTCCCAGAGGGAGGCAGTCCTGAAAGGCTTGCAACAAGAGAAACCCACCCACATCTCCAGGATATTTATGTGCAATTTGGTCTCTGCCAAGGTCCATGTGCCTTGGACCATTCTTCCCTGAAAGTGCCTCCCCACCCTAACAGGGAAGTATCCATGGTCATAGTGGCTATAGGCGGAGGATGAGTGAAGGGTCTGCTGAGATGGAGGTAGTCTGTAAGCATACACCAGTGCAAATGATGCATGCAAATCAGATTTAGCCAGACAGGGGTTGACAACAGATGATACAGAACAGACCATTCAGCCGCTAGGGTCCAATGGAGAACTTGCATGACTAATCTTGCTAAAAGAACCAGAAGGATGGCATCTGACATGGACTCTAGGACCAGGCGAGCTGGCAGTATCTAGTAACAGTTGCACCTGCTGTCTCAATGATCTGATTCTCTGTGGAGGTAAGGCAGCTATTTGTGTGGTTGTGTTCAACTGCATCCCTATAAACACTATGCAGTGTGTGGGAGACATCTCTGACTTCGCCAAATTCACTGTGATTACCAGACAACTGAAGAGTTGTAGCATATCCTAAATGGCTTGAAGTAGTTGAGGCCTTGTAGGTGCTGTCAGGAGCCAATTGTCTAGGTATGGAAACACCTGGAATCCTTGCAGTCAGAGATGGGCTGAAACATTGCCATACATTTGTTATACAACTGGGGGGCGGTGGTGAGACCAAAGGGCAGTGCTCTGAATTGGTAATGATTGCCTTCCAGTCGGAAACACAAATGTGTCCTGGAGTACCTGTCTATTTTGATATGATAGTACACATCCTGGAGATCTCCAGAGCACATCCAATCATCCTTGAGTAAAAGCAGCAGACTGGACTGCACCATAACCATGCAGAATTTCGACTTCTTTACAAACAAATTCAGACTGCTCAAAGGTCCCCTCTTTTCTTTGGCACCAAAAAGAAGCATAAGTTACACATCCTTGATGTTTGGTTGGGAAGTCCTGGATGACTATTCTTTTCTAGAAGTTTTTGAACTTCTAGAATGGCATTCTCCCTCTGACTGAGTGGCACATTAGGGAGATGTCTCCTGGAACTGGGAAGAGGAAGGGAAAAGGGAATATGGTAACCTCTGGAGATTATATTTAAGATGCAGTTGTCATTTGTTATTCTTGACCAGCTATCTGCGTGTAATGACAGTCTGCTTCCGACTGCCTCCACAGTAGGATAGTTAGGCAGCATCTCAGGAGCGCCAGCAGGGCCTGTCAGAGAAAGGTTCTCTACCTCCCTGGTTTTGCAGACCCCCCCCCTACCTGGGGCAGCATCAACCATTAAATGATCTCCCTCTGCCTCTACAAGAGGATTTATCCTGAGAATTGGGAAAGACCCTTGAGTCGTACAGAGCAACATCTTCTTCCCACTCCTTTGGATCCTGGAGAAGGCCCATTGGGGGGAATAAAACTTGATTCCTATGGCATATAACATCTTACCTTCCTGCCCGTTGCTGGTAAGATTTTCTTTAAATGACAGTCCAAACAGGGAGGAACCATTAAAGGGGGCATTTATGAATGAAGCCTTAAAGGAGTCCGCAAAGCCTCAACCAGGCATGTCTCCTAAGGGCTATACCTGAACCAGCTTACCGAGAGGTTCCTTCCGAAGCATGGGAAATTAACCTCATCAAGGAATTAGCAATGGACAACATAGTGGTCAGTTAGGGAGATACCGTCTTGAGGTCTTCCTCCAATAACTGTGCCAGAGAGAGAGAGTGTAAAGGTGGTTGAGGCATTCACACACTTTCCATGCTTGTCTAAAGCCCATGACTCTTTATTCGGGGGATGAACAGAGGAGCTCTCTGCTCAGCTAGCTCCTTCTTAGTGGTTGCCGACACCACAATGGCATCAACCGGGATACCTTTACTCCAGAATGGATGGTCACTGGAGGGACTAAGGTATCTATCCAAGCATTTACGGATGGGCTCCATGGTGTCTGGCTCCTTCCACACTTGGCAAGCGATAAGGTCAATCAGCTTGTCCACCAGTGGAGCTACCTAGGACATAGATGGGCTCGTCCAAAAGGCCTCAAGGAACAGTGATTCCTCAGAGTAAGGGGGTTAGGATAACCAGCCACCCTCTTGTTTAAGTATTTCCAAGATATCCCTGAAGGAGATGTCATAGAATGGAAATCAGGGAACCTTTTCCCCTCCTCAAAGTCAGTGTCCTCTGTCAACGACTCCAGAGGGGAGTCTAGGTGCTTCCTCTTGCAACATCTCTTCTGATGACCCTCCCTGCAGGATACTCGGAAGTGGACTCGGAAGACAGGGGGACCTCTTGTTCAGGGTAGGTCTGGAGGCCCTCCTGGAGTGGCTGACTATCGACAGGATAGATAGGAGAAATGTTCTGATCAGAAGTAGACTGGGTAGGACCCGGGGGAAGAGGGACCTCATCTTGCGGTTTGGAGAAAGACCTCTCTGCCACCTGGAAAGCAGACAAAGCTGGAGAAACTCATCTCCTCTCCCTCGGAGCCAGAGCTACCAAGGGGCAGAAGGAAGAAGCCATCCTGGATCTGACACCTCCAGAAGGCACCAGGCCTGAGCTGTCAGGGCTGAGGCCCCCGGGGGCAGGGACGGCTCAGAAAAGGTCAAAGTGGACACCAACCCCGAGGAGTTTGCACCACCATCTCAGGTCTGGGACTCACTCTCTGCTCAGAGAGCATCAAAGATGATGTATTCTGGGACACTGCTGGAGTCGAAAAAAGGCAAATTCCACACTCCGACGACGGCCCACTTGGGAAAATCAGATCATGCAGTTCCGAAACTGGAGGTTGGATCGGAAGGGGAGACTAAGGTAATGGAGTTGGAGCTCTCATGTATCCTGCTTGGGTTGGAAATGGCAAGACCCTAGCTGAATCCATGCTTTGAGAAAACTCCACATCATCCTGTCCATGTCTGAGTGTGGCAGCCAAGAGGATCTCGAGGAGGTCAAAGAATGGGTGGACCTGACCGGGGACAAGCTGGTTCGAATGATCGGGGTAACAAAAAGAGATTTGCTCCAATAAGGAGTTTGACTCTGGGATCTCCAATCTGTGTATTTTTTACCCGAGAAGGTTTTGTGCAGAGACGGGAAGCTTTAAATCTGTAAAACATCCAGAGATCAGAAAGGCTACTCGAACCCGAAGGCTGAGGATCTGACAATGATACTATCTTGTCCAGCGCCAACTCTTTCAGATCCAAAGAACTTCTCAGATCTAAAAAAACACGAGAGCAGGTAGGATCTAAGGTAGAAGGATCCAACACCTTTAATGCTTCTCCAGTACAGAAGACATGGACCCCGGGGCAACTGATGGGGCATGCCTCAGCAGTGGGAATCTGAGCTCCAGAGGTTGGCAAGAGACCTCTCAAAATCAACTTATTCAGCAGATCAGCAAGGGCTGGAAGACTGAAGACCACGCAAATGTCACACTCAACCTCCAAGTGCCCTGGCCCAAGACAATACACGCACCTCTTATGGGCATTCAAATGGAGAATCTTATGCCCACAACAAGCGCACCTTTTGAAACCCATAGGGTAGCCCACCAACACATGTATACACACACATTAGCACTACAGAGGAGACTAGCTAACACTAAAGCTAAATCAAAAATACCTGGAAAGATTTTTTTCTTTTTTTGAAAGAGGGATAAAAGAAGAGAAAGGGGAAACAACAGAGAAAAATGCAGAGAGTGGAAAGCAACCCTAACGCCAGTGAGAAGCTCTGATAAGAGGTAGCTAAAACAGAGAAAAGGAGTACAAAAAACTAACATTTATATATATATATATATATATATATATATATATATATATACACACACACACACACTATATATATATATATATATATATATATATATATATATATATATATATATATATATGTATATACACACACACAGACATATATATATATATATATATATATATATATATATATATATATATATATATATATATATATATATATATATATAAAGGAGAGAAAAGAATAAAGAACAGAACTCACTGTAGACAAAAAAAATAGGAAAATCACTCACCTCTAGACTGAGGCTGTAGAATTGCGGCATATGTGTTGGAAGGCAGCAAATGAGATCTGAGGGGTTACAGAAGGAGTGGGACATTATGGGAGAGGGAAGCATTTGAGGCTCAGATCAGAAGTCTGGAGAAATGGCCAAGTTGGATCTGAGGTCAGATCCATAGACCCAGTAGTGAGGCATGATAAAATGGACAACATCAGATCTCTGTGGTTTATTACAATCAGTTATTCAATGTACACATGTTTTAAATCATTTTAAGTATTATTAAATATTTTATTGCCTTCTGTTGTGGCTGGTTATTTAGAAAGTACTTTTAGTAACTTGAGAGTATTCATCCTTATTGTGATAACACCAGGGCCACTCTGAAAAGCCTTACTGCTTGGATTACATGCTACCATTTAAATCAATATTTATTTTACCCAATATAATTGAACACCCCTTTTGAAGGGTATTGTGGTTTATCTGATAGGTGGCAGCCATTACCTTGTAATTTGGGAGAGAGGACATAGCATGTAAATCTGTGCCAGTCTTTCCCAAGAGAGCTTGTATGTGTAAATATCAAATATTTAAGAGTGAGTGTGTCAAAGACCTAGAACTGGGAAACACTGCTCTGCAGCAGTTAGTGTGAAGACTCATTTGGGGACCTGCAGTGAAGCATATAGTCCAGTCCCATGTTTGGAGCCTGTTCCCAATGTACTCTTAGGGGAAATAGTGTCCTTCTATCCCTACTTCAATGATGCTTCCTTACTGGAGACAGTGGTAAGGACTGAAGCTCTTAGTTACTGCCCCAAGTTTAAGTGGGGTCATCACATTATTTGGTAACAGCGGTGTGGGATTTTAATTGAGCTTTAGTACACTGCATATAGCTGTCACAGAGGTGTGCACTCTCAACAGCCACAAAATTAACATAAAGAGTTTCATTTCACAACAGTTCTAATTATGTTTTAGTCAGTTTAGTCAAGGACAGCAGGCAAAGATGTCAGCAGAGGATTATAACAAGCTGACCAAGAACCAGTTGGTCAAGGTGTGCGAAGCCAAAGGACTGGTCCATGACTAAGGAAGCAATGATCTCAGCATTAGTCGCAGCTGCAGAGCAAACCAGCAGCTCGGAGGACATCCAGTTTGGCATTCGGGATAAGCAGCCTTCTGAGACAAGATAGTGTACCTTTTCTTCAGAGGACATAAAATTCATTTGGAGTTAAGGAGACTTGAACTGGAGGCTGAAGAGAAACAGTATCAGTATGAACTGCAACATCTGGAGGCTGAGAACAAGGAAAAGGAGAAGCACCATCAGAATGAATTTGCGGCTGAGGAGACAGAAGCAGAGTCAGTATGAACTGTGGCATTTGGAGATGGAAGCTGAAGGAAATGAGAGGCAGAGACAGCACGAAAAGCTGCTTCTAACCCTTCGACAGGGTCATGGAGGTAAGAGGGAAAGAAATAACCAAACCCAATAAGCCATAAAAGGACAGTAAGCTTCCTCCTTAGCACAGGGAATGAGATGACTGACAGTTTTATTTATATTTTTGCGTAGGCACGTAAACAATATAATGTTGACCAAGGGCTCTGGGTACCGTTCCTGACCCCCCCTACTCCATGGCAGAGCTGTTAATGCAATTGTTAAATTGTCTGATATTTACTGTTTGAATTATGATTGTGCAAAAAACGAAGTTATGTACTCACCATAACGTTCCATCTGAGTAGCTCTACTTCATTTGTCTTCAACCTGTGGGTACTGGATCCATATCAGATCCGAGCCGGCAAGTTCACTAGCATCTGCTCTGAGCTCCAAGCTCCTCCCCTTATCCATGATACACCTCCATTACCTTCCAACCCCTAGATCGAGTTTGCTCCCACTTATACTGAGAACCCAACCTGCAAAAAACACCTTGCTCATCTAAAACTTCAGCCAAACAGGCTGTCCATATGGTAAGGCCAGGGGGAAGGAAGGAGGAAAGGCTGAAGACAAATGAAGTAGAACTACTTAGATGGAACGTTATGGTGAGTACATAACTTCTTTATCTGAAGTAGGTTTACTTCATTTGATTTTCAACCTGTGGGACAGAGCCGCCAGCTACTAAACTCCTGGGTGGCCCTCATGGAAGGATATTCCGGAGCACAGCGGAACCAAAGGATGCTCTCCTTCTAGAAATCAAATCCAATTTGTAGTGAGAAATAAAGATATGACATGAGGACAAAGTAGCTGCAGAACAAATACCATCCAATGAGACTCTTGACCAAAAAGCCACAGAAGTATTTACTGACCTAGTCGAATGAGCTTTCACCTGACCCGGAGGAGACAAACCTTTATACTTATAGACCTGAAGGATGCACAAGGAAATCCATCTAGCGATAGTGACCTTAGAGATAGGTTTACCCAAAAAGGGTTTAGAGAAGGACACAAACAATTGATCAGATTTACGAAAGGTTCTAGTCCTGTGTAAATAGAATCACAACTGTCTATGAACAACCAACAAGTGGAGTATGTATTCCATTTTGTTAGCAAAATTTGAAAAGAAAACAGGTAAGTTAATGGTCTGACTGATGTTAACTTGTGATGCTACTTTGGGAAGAAAGGATGGGTTGGTATGAAGAGAAACCCTGTCCTTATGGAAAATCATGTATGGACTTTTAATAGACAACGCTTGCAGTTTTGAAACCCTTTTAGCAGAGGTGATCACCACTAGAAACGCTGTTTTTCAAGACAAAAACTTAAGATCCGTGGTCGCTGCAGGTTCAAATGGCAGCGCAACCAAAGCTTGAAAAACCATAGTACGATCCCATGGAGGAACAGGATCCTTGACCGGGGGGGGGGGGGTGTAATAGGAAAGTACCTTAAATGAAGGCTTTACACAGTCTGGAAGAGACTAGAGAAGCAGAATTCTCACCCACGTACAAATGAGAGATGGCAGCTAGTTGAACTTTGATAATAGAAGAGCTTGCGCCTTGTTGAAATATATTTGCTAAAAAATCAAGAATGGCAGGAACAGGAGCCGTGAAAGGGTCTAAACTCCTTTGAGAAACCCAAAAGGAAAAACGTTTACATTTGCTACGGTAAATCTTCCTGGTGGAAGACTTGTGAGCTGCCACCAGAATAGACCTGACTGAAGAGGATAATCTAGGAGTCCTAGCAATTAGGGGAGCTGGAGCAGCCAAGCCGTGAGCTTCAAACTGTCCAAGCTCAGATGAGAAACCCCTGAGGGGTGTGAAATAAGATCCTGAATGAGATTCAAGATCCAAGGTAGAGCCAGAAGATGAGACCAAAGGAAGGGAAACCATATTTGGCGAGGCCAAAATGGGGTAATGAGGATCACTTTGCTCCCAAGTCGACAAGCTTTCTGTAGAAACCTCGAAATAAGAGGTACTGGAGGTTAAGCGTACAGAAGACCGGGAGGCCAAACATGGACTAGAGCATCACTGGGCAACTCCCCCAGCTGGGGGTTCAGAGCGAAGAACCCGATGCACTTTGCATTGGAAGGAGATGCGAAGAGATCACAGCAAGGCTGACCCCACTCCAGAAATATCTGCTCCGCTACTGAAGGATTCAGAGACCACTTGTAAGGCATCAGTAAAGTCCAACTTAACCTGTCCGCTAGGATGTTGGACCATCCCAGAATGTGCATTGCTATCGAAGTGACCGGTGGAGATCGCCCATTCCCAAATTCTCTTGGCCTCACGACAAAGGGAGTAAGATCTGTTCCCTCCCTGTTTGTTGACATACCAGACCACCGACATGTTGTCTGACTGAATTGCAATGGTTCCCAGAGGAAGAAAGGCATGAAAGGCCTGCAGTGCCAAAAGGACAGCCCTCGTCTCCAGAATGTTGTATGTAAACTGGTCTCGGCAGGGAACCACAGGCCTTGGACTGTCCTGCCCAAACAATGCCCCCCCCCACCCAAGTTGGGAGGCATCCATGGTCACTGTGGCTTGGACAGGGGCTGGAACAAAAGGTCATCCTTCCAGGATTTCCGGAGAGTATATCCACCAAAGAAGGGATGACCTGCAGACTTGACTAAGGTGTATTGGATACGATAATGAAAGATCCAACAGGGACCATTGCACCGCTACAGTCCACTGTAGTACTCGCAAGTGTAACCAGGCACACGGAAGAAGCATTATGGTCACTGTCATAGAACCTAGGGCCCTCAAAACCTATTCTGCTGAGGGAAGGTGAAAATGGTAGATCAGGGAAACATGCATCCTCAGGTTTCGAACTCTCTCTGTGGTCAGGAAGATTTTGCACTGTAGTGTGTCTATCCGTGTCCCAATGAAGTCTATCACCTGGACAGGATTCAGAAGAAATTTGGATGAGTTGATTGTAATCCTCACGTGAAGTGCAAGCTTTAGGAAATAATCCCTGGTTTGACAAAGTAGATGCCAGGTGGGAGCAGTGAGGAGCCAATCATCCAGTTACGGGTAGACCTGAATCCCCTGAAGCCTCAGTTGAGCCACTACTACTGCCATCACTTTAGTGAACACCCTGGGGGCTGTGGTGAGACCAAAGGGTAGGGCTCAAAATTTGTAATGATTGACTCCTAGTCAAAAGCGGAGGAACCTCCTGGAGCTTCTGTGCTTTATGTGATAGTAGGCATCCTGGAGGTCTAATGAGCACATCCAGTCGCTCTCTTGCAGGTACGGCATGATGGACTATAAGGTGACCATCCAGAATTTGTCTTTGGCAACTGACAGGTTCAGGGTAGATAAGTCCAGAATGAGCCTTAAGTCCTCTGTTTTCTTTGGCACCAAAAATTACCTGGAGTAGATGCCAGATCTGGACTGATCTTGGGGGGGATGGATTTGATGGCTCATTTCTCTAGCAGCTTGTAAATTTCCAGTGCTGCTGCCTCCCTTTGCTGGGTGGTACATCCGGGAGGTGTTTGAGAGGTTTGGGAGGAACCACAAAAGGGATTGAGTATCCTCTGATATAATCTAAAGCACCCAGTGGTCTGATGTTATGGACTCCCATGCCTCCAGGTGCAAAGACAATCGACCCCCAACTGCCTCCAGAGTACAGCAGTCGGACAATCCCCCTTAGGATTGCTGCCCAGGCCTGTCAGAGAATGGTTCTTGAGACCCAAAATTCCTCGGACCCCCGTCTGCCTCTGGGCCGGCATCTATCCCGTCCCCTCTGCCTCTGCAGGAAGAAGAGCCCTGAGTGTCTCGGGAATACTGAGACTTCCAGAACCACATCTTCTTTTGCCCTCACTGATTTCGGGAAAAGGATCTTTGAGGGTCCTAGAAGCAGATCTTCCCATCTTTCTCACTCTGGACCAAGGTCTCTTTAATGGTCTTACCAGAAAGGGTAGAGCCGTCATAATGGGTGTTGGCAAAAGATGCCTTGAAAGGTTCCTTGAACTGACAATCTGAGCGAGGAGTTTAGCCTCATGGACACGCCAGACCCAGCTGCCCTAGCCACTCCTTCAGTAGCATGTGAAAGGAGTCACATGGACATGTTGGAAACTGCTTTTAAAGTGGCCATCCTCGCGGAGAATGTGTCTCTGTTCTCCTGCAACATGGACTTAGGGGGAGACTCACCCAGTTCCTTGACCAGGTCACACTGTAGTCTAGTAATGTTGGCCAGGTAGTTCAGCGCCCTGATGGAAAAGGTCGCTGACATATAAACCCGCTTCCCTAAGCGGTCCATCATCATAGACTCTCTGTCAGGGGGATGAACCGAGTAACTCTCCTGGGCTAGTTCCTTTCTGGTGGCTGCTGTTACCACCACAGCGTCTACAGGGACCCCTTTGTTCCATGCTGGTCTATCTGAGGGAGGGCTCAAAATTTTTTCTGGACATTTTGGGATTGGTTCCACAGTGTCCATCTCTTTCTAGGCCGGCAAGGTGACCAGGTCCACCAGGGGATCTGCGGGAGGGGTCACCCTGGAAGTAGATGGGCCCATGCCGAAAGCCTCCAGGAACACAAATTCATCAGAGGAAGATTTTGGAGAGGACCAACCTCCCCGCTGGAGTGGAATTTCCATGATGTCCCCAAAGGAGACATCCTTAGGAGATGATCTGAGGGAACCTTCCCCATCATCCAAATCCGTGTCCTTGGTGAGGGACTCGGGGGAGTCCAAGTGCCTCTGCTTACATATATGCTTGCAAGGCATGTCTCCGGTCGGGCTTTCCGGGGGAAACCTCACAAGCCATTTGTTCCTCAGGTGGAATCACCTGGGGCTCCTCGAGCATGGGCTGTCCCTCTGGTAAAATGATGGGATTCGTAGACAAATCTATGGATGTCAGGGTGGAGTCCAAGGAACTAGTCAAGGGTCTTGATCCAGTGGAGAGAACCCTTTCTACCACAAACACTGAGGGAGAACGAGCCTCTTGGGCCACCAATAAGGAAACCGCTCACTCTGGATCTGATGCGAGATTTGTAGCTGGGCCCGAAGTGGACGGACCTCCGAAGGGGGGAATTTGGCCCGACAATGCTGGAGCCGATGGAAAAAGTTCTGCTCCCATGGATCCGACACCCATGCTCCAGGCAGCTGCCAGTGTTGAGGAGACAGGTACTGTTGGCGTCAACCCCCTGACTAAGGCCATCCTCTGATCCAAGAACTCTGAACCCGGTGGTCGGATAGGAGAAGAAGAAACTGGTGTGAAGAAAGGACACGAGCTCCGCCCTGCAGAGGGAGAGGGGGCTGGCAAGACTTCCATCTGGATTTGAGTACGAATGTACCTCCTCATCATTTTATCTATGTTGACTTCGGAAAGGCTTCGGGTGGACCTCGACGAGCCACTGAGGCCCTAGATGGTGGTCGTGGCTCCTCTGGCTCCAGGGAAAATCTGTGAAATTGGAGCCGAGAGGAGTCACGGATCCTAGACTGACTATTGGTGGGAGTAGAAGTAGAAAGGTCCGGAGACCGCTTACGTTTTTCGGACCTGTGCTCTCTCTCCTTCTCTCTGCCTTTTCTGTGCTCCACTTCCGCAGGCTTCGAAACGGGAGGGTGAGTCCCTGCTTGGGAGGGAGAAAGAAGGACAAGAGAGGAAGGAGAGGTGGCCACAGCAGCCGCTGTGACCAAAGCAGTAGAAGAGGCAGCCACCTCAGTAGTGGGTAGAAGGCCTTTCAAGTCCAACTTAGCCTGTCTATCCTTGACAGCACATGGATTAAAACCCCAGCAAATGGTACAATCCGTACTTAAATGGACAACACCCAAGCACATAGAGTGTGGCCATCAGCTGGTGACAATTTGTGGCCACACTCAGTGCATCTCTTAAAGACCGGCTTGGGGTCAGCCATGTCTCTCACAGAAAAAACTGTAATTCACACAAAACAAGAGAAGGAAAAGGAAAAAACAAACTATTTCCTACTCAGACCCACTCACCACACACTCAAAGGCACAAAGAATGCTGAGGGGGAGGGGAAGCAACACACACTAACTCCAAAAGCTTCAGAAAAACCCTAAAACATGATTCACCAGTAAGGGGAGGAAGAGAGGGAACCTACGCTAACAGCTAACACTCAACCAACTATCAAAAAACTGCTAACTTATCAAATAACCCAACTCACAAACTTTGAACTCAGGATCACGATGCTTCTGGCAAGCCACGGCAAATGAGATCTGGGGGTTGGAAGGTAGTGGCGGTGTATTATGGGTAAGGGGAGGGGCTTGGAGCAGATGCTAACGAACTTGCCAGCTCAGATCCGATACCCACAGGTTGAAGATCAAATGAAGTAAACTAATTCAGATCAATGTTTACTTGACTGTTTTAAATTAACTCTTGAAATGTATAGAAAAAAGTTTCATGAACTTAGACACAAAGCAGATGAAAGTGTATGTGATTACATTGCTGATTCAAGTACTTGTTTTCACAGGTGGGTGAGAGTGTCAGGTCACCACTTTTGAAGGACTGGCAGACCTTTTGGTGAGGAGGGAACAAGCTCTCTGCACTTTGCCTGAGGACATGAGAATCTGGTTGGCAGACCAAGACTGTAACTCTGCAAATGAGTTGGGGAGAAAAGGGGATCTCTACTTGGCAAGTAGGACACCAATGCATAAGAAAGGGATACTCAGTGCTGCACATGGACACGAGGGAACCCATGGGAGGGCAGTCTAAACCACTCCAACAGAGTTCACCAGTAACATGGGAAGCCACTAATTCAAGCACATGGGCAGGATCAGGGATTAGATGTTTCAAATGTAATCAGAGAGGCTACATAGCAAACACATGTCCACTGACGCAAGGTGAGAAACAAAAGGTGAGGGAGCCAGCAAGTGGGAATGACAAAATGCCAGTGATAAGTTGTCTGGAAAGAACAGAGATGCCAAATTATCACCAAAATTTGCATCCTGTCTTAGTGGATGGAAGACAGACCACTGCTAAGAAAGAGACAGCTGCTGATATAACCATTATGAGGCCTGGAGTGATTAAAGAGGAGCAGTACTTGGTTATGCAGTCCTACACCAGTCAGAGCTTTGGGTGGGACCCCATTCCAAATGCCTTTGGCTAGGGTTCATCTTGACTGGGAGGATGGAAAAGGGAACAAGCAGGTAGGTGTGTTTGACGATATCCATGCAGATGTCTTAATAGAGAATGATTTTAATAGTGTAGTACCTTGTGTGCATGCAGTGACATGCAGTTAAACATGGGAGACAGGTATGTACATCTGGTAGCCTGGGGAGACTCAGATCCTATGTATGAAGCTGAGGCTGGTCATGTGATTACTTCAGGGAGGGAGCTACCTTGTAGCAGTGAGCCTGAAGGTGAACCACTGCTGCTGGTAGGTACTGGTGATCCCTTAGACATGTTGACTGCAAGGACAGAAGTGTGTGGTGGTATCCAGGCTAATAGGGAGGCAATGCTGACACAGCATACTGGGGTTCCTGTGGAAGGGGAGCTGTGCAGGGTCACAAAGGTAGAGTTGAGACAGGCTCAACATACAGACCCTACATTACAAGAATTGAGAGATGTAGCTAAGGAGGCACCTGATGCTCAAGGAAGAGGGAATTTGTATACTGGACCAAAGGGTTACTGTACAGAGAATGGACCCCTTAGAGAGGGCTAGAGAGTGAGGTAATACAGCAGCTGGTAGTGCCCAGAGCCTACCATCTGGCACTTCTAGCCATAGTCCATGACATTCCTTTTGCAGGCCATATGGGCATAAAGCATACTAAGAGATGCATTATGTAAAACTTTTATTGGCGTAGGATTGCAAAGGATGTAAAGGGGTACTGCATGACCTGTGAGCAGTGTCAAAAGGTAGGCAAGGCAGGAGACAAGGTCAAGGCTCTGTTAATGCCTTTGCCTGTGAATGAAGAGCCATTTCAGAGGGTAGCCATGGATATTGTATGGCCTTTAAGTACTCCAAGTTCTACAGGGAAGAAGTATATTCTGGTGCTCGTGGATTACGCTACCAGATAACCTGAGGAGGTGGCTTTGTCCTTCACTGAGGCAGAGAAAGTGGCAAATGCCTTGTTAGAAATTTTCAGCAGGGTAGGTTTTTCAAGGGAGATACTGACTGACTGAAGTGCTAACTTTACGTCAGACCTGCTGACTTGTCTGTGGAAGCGTTGTGGGGTGAAGCATCTAATCCCCCCCCCCCCACACCATCCCCAGACTAATGATCTTGTGGAGAGGTTAAACTCTACATTAAAGACTATGCTGTGGGTATTTGTGGACCAGTTTAAAAGGAGGTGGGACAAATGTTTGCCCCATTTATTATTTGCCTACAGAGAGGTACCTCAGGAATCTACATGCTTTTCACTGTTTGAGTTGCTGTATGTGGACAGGGTAAGGAGGCCTTTAGATTTGATTTGTGATGAGTGGGAGGGTGAGTGTGAATCCCACAAGGAGTCTGTTGTGGTGTATCTCCTAAACTTCAGGACAAAGCTTAGGAAGCACATGAGTTTGGCCCATGAGAACCTAGCAGCAGTCCAACAGTAGAAAAAAAGTTTGGTATGACACGAATGCTTAAGCCCAAGAGTATACTGTGAGGCAACAAGTTATGGTGCTAATTCCTGTCAGACAGAAGAAGCTGCCGGCAGCTTGGGAGGGACCTTTCAAAGTGGTACAGAAAGTTGGTGATGTTAACTACATGGTAAACCTAGTAGGCAGAAGGCAGGGACATAAGTTGTACCATGTTAACAAGACAAAACTTTATCAAAAAAGGGGGGCCCTGGTGATGAGTATTTACAGTGGATGGCAGGAGGCGTCTGAGTGGGATCTGGTGACTGACCTTCTCACTGAGGCTCGGACTAATACTTCTGTGGGAGAGGCAGCAATATCTCAGTGGCTATCTCCTATTCAGGTTAAAGAAATACGAGCAGTGTTACAGGAATTCAGGGGCACGTTCACCAGGAAACCTGGGTGTACTCACCTAGTGCAGCACCATGTGGATATGGGACCCCAGTGTGCCTGAGTGAGTCAAACAGACTTTGAAGGAGGAGACAAAGCAGATGTTGGAGCTGGGGTTAATGCAGGAGCCCAGTAGTCCTTGGGCTTCCCCAGTAGTACTGGCACTGAAGAAAATGTTAGTACAAGATTCTGTGTAGACTACAGAAAGGCAAACAGTTATAAAGAGTCAGATGCGTACCCCATACCTAGAACAGATAAAGCTTTAGAACAACTAGGTAGGCTACGTATCTGACCACTATTGATCTGACCAAGGGATACTGGCAAGTGCCCTTGACTCCCACTGCTACAGACAGGTCAGCTTTTGTAACACCTTATGGATAATATGCGTTTACAAAGATGTCATTTGGGATGAAGAATGCTGCAGCAACCTTCTACAGGTTAGTAGATCATATCTTAGTAGGAGCAGGAGATTATGCTCTCACTTATTTGGACGATACAGCCATTTACCGTCATTCCTGGCAAGAGCACCTTCAACATGTCAGGGAGGTCTTAGGTAGATTAAAAAGGGCAGGGTTGACCATTAAGCATAGTAAGTGTCAGACAGGTATGGCACAGGTCTCCTACCTAGGACACAGAGTAGGGATTGGTAACATTAGGCCACAACCTGCCAAAGTGGAAGCTATGCAGGCATGTCCTGTCCCTGTTACCAAAAAGCAGGTGGGAGCTTTCCTAGAGACAGCAGGGTACTACAGGAAATTTGTGCCCAACTACAGTACAATAGCTGAACCCCTTCCTGACATAAGAAAAAAACAAGCCAGGTAAAGTAGTGAGGACCACAGATTGTAAGCAGGCAGTCCAGAAATGCAAAGAAGCTTTAGGAGGAACCCCTGTGTTAGCCAGTCCAGATTATAGCAATGCCAATGCAGAGGGATTCTCAAGACACAGTGTGGGTTGATACATTTTCATTCAGCCCCATTCTTTTCATGCGACAATTTTCTAGGTTGACTTGAAAAATCTAGCTTGAGTCTTCAAAGGGGGAAGAAATGTAAGGATATTAGATAGTGTTATCTGTGCTAGAATGACTAACTGAAGTTTTGTACATTTTGGTAAATAATGGTAAATTATCCATGTTATATATGCCAGCATGACTAGCTATACTTTTGTAAAGAAGTTTATGTTTTTGATTATTAACTTTGATTTATGTAAGATGTTTGAATCAAACAGTATTCCTCTGGCTGACCAAATGTACATATTTTTTAAAAAAAGAAATTTGAAAGTAGGTTATGCCAGTCAGCTGACCTAAATGCAATGTCATCATGTGTCAGAGCTGAAAGGAATAGAATCACCACAGCAGCTGTTTTGTTTACTTTTTAAAGCCTGATATAAGAGAATAGAATTCTCATAACAGCATTCTGTGACTTAAAAAATTCTGCTTTAAAAGCAGGTTCTGAGTCTAAGCTCAGTAGTACTTGCTGTTTTAGTTGCTCAGTTGTTGTTTAGTAGTCAGGTGTTGTTTTCCAGATCAGTAGTCATCACTCAGTTTCTTTTCCAGAGCTGTTCAGCAATAACTGTAGGAGTTGTTATTCCAGTCACTGAGAACCAGACAACAGCCTGAAGAGTTGGCATAAATTCTTATCTTGCCTGACAAAAGTAAGAGTATTCTCTTGGTTTGCTGAGTTAATAAGATTGGACAGGGACAGTTAATCTTTAGATAGAGAGGAACTACAGTTAGATACATAGAGTTTTTCTGCAATCGATGTGAAACCTATCCCTACAGTGTTACTTTCATAATTCCTGTGTGTGAAACTCTGTGGTTTATTAGAATCAGTCATTCAGTGTATACATGTTTTAAATCATTTTATTTATTACTAAATATTTTACTACCTTTTATTGTGGCTGGTTATTTAGAAAAAATTTTAGCAACCTGAGAGTGTTTATGCTTATTGTGATAACACCAGGGACACTCCGAAAAACCTTACTGCTTGGATTACATGCTATCACTTATATCAATATTTATTTTACCCAATATAATTGATCACCCCTTTTGAAGGGTATTGTGGTATCTGACTAGTGGCAGCCATTACCCTGTAATTTGGGAAAGAGGACATAGTATGCAAATCTGTACTAATTTTTTCCAAGAGTGTTTGTATGTGTGAATATCAAATATTTAAGACTGAGTGGGTAAAATACCTAGAACGGGGACACGGTGCTCTGCAGTAGTTAGTGTGAAGACTCATTTGGGGACCTGGAGTGAAGCATATACTCCAGTCCTGGGTTTGGAGCCTGTTCCCAGTGTACTCTTAGGGGAATTTGTTTATTTCTATCCCTGCTTTCAGTGACACTCCCTTACCAGAGACAGTTGTGAGGATTGAGGCTCCTTAGTTAGTGCAATGGGTTTAAGTGGGGTCATCACAGGGATGACTGCAATTACAGGTACAGAGAATAGACAAGAGGGGGCTGAATTTACTGGTGGAAGCTGACAAAGGAACCAAGGTATTAGGAACAATAATTAAACAAGGAAAGGTAACAGAATAGAAAGAGGCCAAAAAGACAATTGGAATGCAGGCTAGTGATGGCCTTCCTGGCAGGGACTGATATTCAGATTACAGACAAACAGCAAACCCAGTTAATACTCTGTGTTGAAACAAGGCAGAAACAAGCTGCTGAAGACTTCAATTCACACCAAACTGCTACAGAACAATGATCTATTAAAAATATGTTAGCACTTTCACAATTATAAACATTGATTCATCAGATCTAAACCAACTACACTTAAAGCAGTGAATATTGTAACAAAGACAAAATAATAGGAAGTAGGCTCTTTAGAAAAGGGTAGGAATAAATTACATGTCAAAAAAAATGGAAACTGTGGGAATAATACATGAATAAAAATGTTTTGAAGGAGGAATGAGTTTTAAGAGAAGGCAGGAGATGAATAATTTATGTAATGTTGCTTAGATTATAGAATAAATAATACACGTGATGTATAATGTTTGTGACTGTGAACTTATTAATATGGTTTGATTACTTTTATATAAATGTAAATTTGCCTATGTCACAAATGATAATTCCATAAAGGTGTTTTAAAAAAAATGGCAACTTTGGGATAGGGCTATACAAAAATAAATCAGGCGTGGACAAGAAGAGGGGAAAACTAAGGATGTTTTGACGTCAAAATAAGCCATATGGGTCAAAAAGGAGTTATTACAAGGAGGAAGAAATGATGGTCAGTGTTGATTTTATGTTAATCTAAGCGACACCCAAGGAATGAAATGCATATGAATAAGCAGAATTACAATGTAAATGTTTGTGTAAAGGTATGTTAACAGATAAAGCAGTGTTTTTAAATGTTATGCAGTTAAAAAAATATTTTCTGACTTGGAGGGTTTCCCAGTGGGAGTGGGTGTGCAATACAACTGAGCTCTGAGCTCAGTCTTGTTTATAATGGTGAACTGCAAGCAGATCTGAGGGGAAAGATCAACAAAGCTCCTGTATGGCCTTCCAAGATGGTTGCACAATGAGTAAGAGCTTAATTCTAGCTCTCCCAATGTGAAGACAAGAAACTCAGCACAGATGACCAGTAGACTTATGTTTATGGGTACATTTCACTAACTGGCAAGTAAGTGAACTGCCTGGATGATAGGAAAAAAAAAAAATAGAGAGGACCAGGAAAAAAATCAGCTACAAAAAGTGAGGAAGAAAGACTGACTGGGGAAAGTTTTGCAGCTGTTCAGCAAAAAGCAATGCAACCTCCAGAAAGATATAAGTCAACTGCACACAGACCTGGTTAAAATAAATGAAACACTGATGAAGTATGAACACAAGGCTGGAAAAAATGGAAAAAGCTTTAAAGAAATATTCAGATGAGGTAAAAAAGCTGCAAAAACTAGAGGATGAAATGTAGAAAGGGCTGGCTGAATATGAGACTGCTCAGAAAAATATGTTTAAAAAAAAGTAGAGTTAGAGGACAGAGCACATAGAAATAAAACTGAGACTTTCAGCTATATCAGAAAAGCTGGAAGGAACAGACTGCATTAATTTTATGAAAGCACAAATAAGCAACTGGACTGGTATTCCACAGTAGAAAGAGCACATCGTGTGTATGTTCCAAACCTGGCTATGAAAAAACAACCAAGACCTTTAACAGTAAAGTTTTAATCCTACCAGCAGAAGGGATCTGTATCATATTAACGCAAAGTGAAAATGTCGAATGGCACAACAACGAAAGTGCCAAAATGTCGAGGGTCTGTTTTTGAGATCGCAGTACAGTGAAGATTGAGATATTTGCCCTTTCCTCACTGTAGTGTGATCTCAGAGTTGGAATATATATTTAGTGGTGGGTGTGGAGGGCACAGCCCCCCCACAGTACCTAATTTGAGATTCGGCATTTTCACTCATGTGAGCATTTGATATTTTCAGTTTGCAATGTTATGATATAGACGCAGCAGAAGGAGTTGATTTTGACAAAACTGTGGCAGAATGACAAAGTACTAAAAGTGAGAGACAGGAGAGTGTCTCTGGTGAATGATTACTCATTCTACACCAGGCATATGAGAAGCAAATGTATTCCACTATTCAGGGAATGTCAAGATGCAGGTGTGAGATTCAAACAGTGGTATCCAGCTGTCTTCAAAGTATTCTTCCCTGGAGGGACAAAATCATTTTTTGATGAAGTACATGCTAAGGAGGAAATACAACATTTTGTCCAACAAAATGCAAGTTGTGAAACAGAAGGAAATTCTGCTTCTTGTTCTTCTGGTAATAAAGACCACAGAGGGACTACACCTGTGAAAGCTTTTCAAAATTTTCAACGGAAAATGTTGGAGAGAAGGAACAGAGCAAGAGAGTTGACTAGAAGAATCAAGAGTATGTTGGAAATGAAGCAGAGACAGAATTTCAGAGATGAACAGTAATAAAACCAGTAACTTAATTTGGGATTACAATGCAACAATTATATTTGTGAAATATGACAGAAAAAGAAAATCTGGAAATATTGGACTTTTCAGAATTTGCTGGACTTGTGAGGGACTCTAAAGCATATGCCCTACTTCATGTCAATAATGTTCATAAAAGTGCTTAGGGGAGGGGAAGAGGAGGGAGAAAGTTAACTATAAGTAAAGATTTTTTTCTTAAATGCTACTAATTTTGTGGCATATAGTTTTCTTTACATGCTATAAAGTTTTTTCAGTTATTTTTAAGTGTAATGGTGACTGTAAACAGGTGCTGCTGTTCTTTTTTTCTTTTCTTTCTCCCTTAATCTCACTTTCTGCTTGTTCAGTTTTAAGAAATATTGGCATTGCAATGTAAAAAAAAAGCCTGGTTAAAAAGCATGATAAAAGAAAAACATTAATATTCTTTTTTCTCATTCTTGGGGAAATAACTGGATTAAAGACCTTAGACTGATTTAATAAAAAGTGTTAAGAGACAGCAAGTAAATGAAACAGAACATTGAATACTATGAGGCTTTTTTGCAAACAAGTTTGCTCAGTAACAATTTGGCAGCTGTTATTCATGTTTCCATGTAAACAATCTGATAAAGAGAAAATGACTACCTAGTTCTCATTTCTCCATGGATACAATCTGATAAAGAGAAACTGGCTATAGTATGGTGGGAGAGTGAATGGCTGAGGGGAAAAAAGAAAAGGAGACATTGGCTAGGAGATAATGTTCTCTGAAAGCATTCAGGGGCTTTCCCAAGGTAGGTGATGTTCTCTGAAAGCATTCAGGGGATTTCCCAGCTGAGACAGCTATAAAAATAAGACAAAATCAATCAGCACTTAGAAGCAGAGGCTACACCATGTCTCTTAGCATGGATAACCTTTCCTTTGGGTTAAATCAAATTTGTCAGCGTAGCTGTCAGTTTGGGACTTTTGCTCCTATTAGGAGGGTAACATTTCAATATTTGAAGATGTACATAGTTTTGTGTATTAGTATTAAGTTAATAGGTTTTAAGGGGTATTGGGTCTGTGTTTTTTTGTTTGAGGGCTTTCAATAAAACAAAAAGTCTTATGAGATGTGACATAGGCTCAAATGGATATGATAAGAAACAACAGTATAAAAGTTCAACCTGCCAAACACTGAATGCATGTAACACAAAAGCTGGAACTAGACATTTAAAAAAAGGTATTATACATAAAAGATGGGAATAAAAACTTTTTAATACAATGAGTATTTGAATTTCAGAATAGAAATTAGCTCCGACCACTCGGGCACTGAAGTGTCTTTGGGTGCTGAAGTAGTAGCAGTCTGTTCCTAAATTTTCGTAGGTGTTGAATCAGGTTTCCATTTGTACCGTGGAACTCTTCAGTACCGAAGGCAATTTTGAAACTTTCTTAATCAGTTTCAAGGAACTAGGAGCCGAAGAAGGTCTTTTCTTACATGCAGAAGATGAAGATGATGTGCTGGCTTCCATTCTGGACACAGAAACAGCCTCTTCAAAATCAGACTTTAAAAGTCCTTTCAGAATCAACTAATTCTTCTGTTCCGTTAGCATCTTAGTAGAAAGCCCATGGCAAATTGAACAACTTTCTTGGAGGTGGATTTTGCCTAAACAATAAACACAAAGGGTATGCCCATCATGGAAAAAACAATACCAATGCTCTGGTAAAGGATAGGCTCATAAAAAGCAAATAATCCCAAGAAAAACAAATGAATGAGCCAATCCACCACGTCTGTAATTCTGTAGAAATCACTTTTATTCTTCAACAAACAGTAAGCACTTTCACGGTCTCTCGAACCGCTTCATCAGACTGAATAAAACAACAAATTGACTCCTATTTAAATATAAAAGCATGTATAGCAATTAATCAATTAACCAATAATACAATAAATATATAATTAAGAATTTTCTTTAAAAACTGTACCAAATAGGTGTAAAAAAAATATATATAATACAGCATCACAATGTAATCAATGTTTAAGAGCTCTATTCTTTAAAAATGGCTTCATTAATTCCTGGAGAAATATATGCATTTAATTTTAAAATCAATCACTGTTCAGCTGTTTCTGTTCTGTTAGTCAAATCACCACCTCTCATTCCTTCCTTTAAAATTTCTAACACTAAAAATTTAAAGGAATATGTGTTGCCAGCTACCTCAACATGTTTCGCCAGGGCATTTGTCTCTTTTTTGTTTAAAATGTCCCTGTAATGTTGTTGTATACGTTCTTTCAATATGCAGTTGGTTTTACCAATATAATAAGCCTGGCAGACTACGCAGAATGCAAAATAAACAATATTCTTGGTTCTGCAGTCTGCATAATGTTTGGCATATATTTCAAAGCCTAACTTAGGGTGAATGAATGTAGAGCAAGAATATATATCAAGAATATATATATTTACAGGCCGAGCAGTTTCTACAAGTACTACATTAGCCTAGAATCCCCTTGAGTACCCATTTCCCTATAGGTCCCTTCTGACTCAGTTACACAGCAAACTTTTTCACTTTTTCTAGCATGTCGAAGGGTCAGTTGCTAGCGTCCTCTCCTGTTCAGCTGGTGAATCTGGGCATCTTGAGGCAATGTTACAATTGCCTCATGTACACAGACAACCCACTCCTTCTCCCACAAAACACAAATACATGTGAGAGATGCAACTATATAGCCAAACTGGAGGCTGAGCTCTCTCAACTCAGGACTGGCAAGACCAGACAGGAGGAGAAGGAAACCACGCACACCACAAACCCAGTTTCACATAGAACTATCACAACTGCAAAACAAACACATAAACACACAAAGACATACTCGGAGGCACTGATCAAAAATCTACCAAAACTACAGAGGTCTCCAAAGCAGACACCCAAGCAACTGCCACCTCAAGACATAAGACATGCAACACATAGTTCTCAAAGTCAGTGTGCTAAACAGTCACAGCCCTTAAGGCCAAACACAATGCCAGACACACTTGTTATAGGTGACTCCATAGTCAGACACACTGACGTCCCACTCACCAGACTGAACAAGGAAAAGATCACAGTTAGCTGCCTGTCAGGTGCTAGAATCCGCCACATAACACAAGCACTCAGGTCACTCCACAGCAAGTACAAGTATGACTCAGTCATTGTCCATGCCGGTGTGAACGACCTGAGACGTACCTCCCTGGACTACATGAAAAGAGACATAGAGGAGCTCTCAGATTATGTAGCCCAGGCCGGTATGACCCTGACCCTGAGCAGTATCCTACCCTCACCAAGAATGATGCCACAATACAGAGACAAAATGATCAGCTTTAATAATTGGCTTAATTACTGGTGTCATTCTAAGGGGA
This sequence comes from Protopterus annectens, assembly GCF_019279795.1. Classification (NCBI taxonomy): domain Eukaryota; kingdom Metazoa; phylum Chordata; order Ceratodontiformes; family Protopteridae; genus Protopterus; species Protopterus annectens. The sequence goes on along the minus strand of NC_056734.1, from coordinate 686,346,890 downwards.
TCCAATGTCTGTCTGCCTGGGATGACATGCTTGACAAGCCACGCTGCTTCGCAAGGGACGGCTTGCACCTGTCACCCCTGGGCTTCCGGACATTGGCAAAGGCTCTTGCCACCCCCATAGTGCCTTTTCTAGGCAAGGCTCAAATGATAAATCTACAGGCCTAGAAAACAAAAATGGAGAAAAACTAAGGGTAATACTGCTCAATGCCAGAAGTCTAAACCTCAAGATGCACGCCCTCGAAGCCCTCCTCAGTATGGAGAACATCGATGTTTGTGCTGTGACTGAAACCTGGTTCAAGGCTCCTGAGAGCACCCCAGCACTATCAGGTTATACCTCATATCATGCTCCGCCCCAAAATCCAGACCGAACTACAAAGGAGGGAGTATCCATATTCATAAAGGATACCCACACCTCCAGGTTAGTGGCAACGCACGAAGCATCAGAGACCATCCAGGTGCAATTAACCATAGGTAAAACTGCCCTACAGTTTGTAACATGCTACAGACCACCTTCTCAAACTCAGGAAACCCACACAGCCTTCCTGAAGACACTGGAGAGTATAAATGTCTCTCCAAACACCATCATATTGGGTGACTTCAACTACCCAAACATAGACTGGGAACATTACTCAAGCCCCAACACCCTAGCCCAAAGGTTCCTTGAGTTCATAAACTCAAATGCTATGGAACAACTAGTCACCATTCCCACAAGAGGAGAAAATATACTAGACCTGATCATCACAAACATGGGGACAAAATGCTCCACACCGAAGTATATCCCTCATTGGTGAGATCAGACCATAAATTAATCTCACTGGAGATCCACATCCCGCCCCCACCCCAGCAAAAATACCACAGTGAAGAACTTCTCAAAAGCGAACTTCACACTTTTAAGACTGGAGTGGTATCCTTCAAGGCCCCGAGCCAGTGGAAACCACAACCCACGCTGCTGAAACCCTTACAAATGCCTTCTACGAGCACCTCCAGGAATGTATGGATCAAGCAATCCCTAATAAAATCAAGACCTTTTCCACCAAAGGCAGGCGCCCGGTCTGGTGGACTCCAGCCATAAACAAACTCTACAACAAGAGGAGAAAGCTACTACATGACAGAGCAAAATCCCTAAATGGGAAGGCATCTCTGATCAATACTAGCAAAAAACTACGATCACTCATAAAATCATCCAAGGCCAACTTTGAGAGAAAAATCGCTAATGACACAAAAGACAATCATAAAGCCTTCTTTAGCTATGTTAGAAACCTGGGTGGAAACTCCCAGATATGCTCAGAATTAGTCCAAAATGATAAAAAAATCACTGAACCCACAGACATTGCCAACATACTGGCAGACAGGTTCAGTGCAAATTTCTCCCTCCCTCCCCCAAAAGGAGAAATATCTATCCCACCAGAGTCTAGCCTCCCAAACATCTCAGATGCCCAGGTGAGAGCTGCTCTCTCTAAAGCAAAACACAGCATCAATGGGACCGGACGGTGTCCCCGGCTGTGTGCTACACGAACTCAATGAGGAACTAAACCCACACATAAGGCTGCTGTTTAATCTTAGCCTTACTACAGGATACGTACCCAAAGAATGGCGTACGGCAACTGTGGTCCCACTCCACAAAGGCGGTGCTTCTACGGACCCTGGAAATTACCGCCCCATAAGCTTGACGAGCCTTGTCTGCAAAGCTATGGAGAGGATCATAATGGAACTCATAAATAAAGACATTGGGGACCTACAGACACTGGATACTACCCAATTTGGCTTTGTCAAGGGCAGATCCTACCTCTTGAACTTGGTCGACTTTTTCAAAACAGTCACTAAGGCCATTGATGAGGGTAAGGCAGTTCACACAGCCTACCTTGACCTAGCAAAAGCATTCGACACAATACCCCACTTGGGCATCATAGAAAAGCTCACCAGCTTAGATGTAAACCCATATGTCACAAGATGGGTTGCAAACTGGCTCAAGGACAGAACACACAGGGTTAGAGTTGCTGGTGCCATGTCAGACTCTAAGCCGGTCACGGCGGTGTCCCACAGGGCTCAGTCCTGGGCCCCTCTTGTTCGGCATTTATTTTTCTGAAGTGCAGGCAAACATAGGGGATTGTGGCTGACAAAATTTGCAGATGACTGCAAACTGGGCACCATAATTGACACTCCATCAGACACAGACATCCTCCAGAAAGGTCTCATAGAAATGGATAACTGGTGCCAGAGCCATGGCCTTAAGCTAAATGCTAAAAAATGTATAGTCATACCCTTTGGGAAAAACAAGGTAACCCCTAATTACCACATAGGTGGTAATCCATTAAACACGGAAGAAGTTATCAGGGACCTGGGGACCCAAGTTGACAGTAACCTCTCTTTTGACACTCACATTGCCAAAGTGGTTAGGAAGACCTTCTACATTGCCCACCTGATCATGAAGGGATTCACATCCAGATCAGGAGAGGTCATTGTACCCCTGTACTCTTCACTTATCAGACCAATGCTTGAGTACAACGCTCCATTCGGAATGTACCTTACCCGACACCTGCAGCAGTTGGAAAGACCCCAAAAGTTCCTCACCAAAAGGATAAAGGGGCTCAAACATATGTCATACGATGCCCGACTGAAGAAACTCCAGCTCTATTCAGTCGCATACCATCTGCTCAGAGGTGATCTGTGCCTGACATACAAGGCCATGTCCAACCCGGGAATTAATGGACATGCTTCACCTCAAAAAATCCAAATCCACCAGAGCCACGAGAGCAAGAGACTTAAACCTCAACACGGATATAAATAGGACGTGCTGGAGGGACAGATTTATCACCCAGAGACTCCCTATACTATGGAACAGAATCCCAGTCCATGTGAGGCAGAGCCCCTCACTGACTCTGTTCAAGAGAAATCTTGACGAGTGGATGGGAGATCGTAGGTTTACCCCGGGAATCATCTCTGTATCACTGCTGGACAGAGGCACAGCAAACTAATGGGTATAGTATTCTCATCCTAAGGGGTGGTGAAAGCCACACACACTCTGGCTAGGCTTATAAATGCCCTAGGGCAGATAGCCTAGTATGAACCTATGAACCTAAGTACCTTTTCTCTGGGACAAATCACAATTCTTCACTGCATTGCTTTTATAACACAGCTGATGCTTCAGGGATTTTTTATTTTTAAAGACAAAGTGTGGCCTATTGTCTATTAAACCTTCAAGATCTTTAGCTGTGCTTAAAATATTCCAATTTCTGTTAAATATATCACAGAAATCACCAATATCACTACCATATGTTATGGGAAATCTAAGTTTATTGACATTATTCTCTGAAGTGTCTGATGTTACCACCTTCTCGGAGAAATAAGCTTTCCCTCTGGCATCCCTGGTTTTAGTCAGCTCAAATAACTATTTGTAAAAAATCTTACTGGAATAGCCTCTCTCTAAAAATTCAGTTTTAAGATTTTGCCAGGGCCGGTTCAAGTGATGCATCTTCATTATGCAATCTCATAAGTCTCAGTATTTGTGCTTCACTATGTTGTTTTTTACGAATTGTGGGTGCATGCTGTTATTATGCAGCAATGAATTCCTTCTAGTAAATTTTCTAAACATACTAGTATGAATTCCTAGCAAGTCAGACTTTCTAGGAATTCTGACTTGCTAGGAATTCGCACTAGTATGTTTAGATTTTTGATAAACAGTTATTTGAGCTGACTAAAACCAGGGATACCAGAGGGAAAGCTTATTTCTCCGAGAAGGTGGTAACATCAGACACTTCGGAGAATAATGTCAATAAACTTAGATTTCCCATAACATATGGTAGTGATATTGGTGATTTCTGCGATATATTTAACAGAAATTGGAATATTTTAAGCACAGCTAAAGATCTTGAAGGTTTACTAGACAATAGACCACACTTTGTCTTTAAAAAATAAAAAATCCCTGAAGCGTCAGCTATGTTATAACAGCAATGCAATGAAGAATTGTGATTTGTCCCAGAGAAAAGGTACTTATGCATGTAGAAACTGCTCGGCCTGTAAATATATATATTCTTGCTCTACATTCATTCACCCTAAGTTAGGCTTTGAAATATATGCCAAACATTATGCAGACTGCAGAACAAAAAATATTGTTTATTTTGCATTCTGCGTAGTCTGCCAGGCTTATTATATTGGTAAAACCAACCGCATGTTGAAAGAACATATACAAGAACATTACAGGGGCATTTTAAATACAAAAAAGAGACAAATGCCCTGGCGAAACATGTTGAGGTAGCTGGCAACACACATTCATTTAAATTTTTAGTGATAGAAATTTTAAAGAAAGGAATGAGAGGTGGTGATTTGACTAACAGAATAAAAACAGCTGAACAGAAATGGATTTTAAAATTAAATGCATATAATTCTCCAGCAAGCAGTTTCCTTGAAGCCATTTTTAAAGAATAGAGCTCTTATACATTGATTACATTGTAATGCTGTATTATATATATATTTTTTACACCTATTTGGTACAGTTTTTAAAGAAAATTCTTAATTATATATTTATTGTATTATTGGTTTATTGATTAATTGCTATACATGCTTTTACATTTAACTATGAGTCAATTTGTTTTATTCAGTCTGATGAAGCGGTTCGAGAGACCATGAAAGTGCTTACTGTTTGCTGAAGAATAAAACTGATTTCTACAGAATTACAGACATGGTGGAGTGGCTCATTCATTTGATTTTGTTGGTATGCCCATCATAATTGGGCATCTTACCCTGATATTTTAGGCACCTTTTGAATCCCGAGGTGCCCTTTGAAGACTTGGCTGGAGAATCTGATTTCTCAGCCATAACTATTAGCAGGATATAACTGCACACACTCATGCTGACAGGAAGGATAGAGAAAACTTTTTTTTTTTTTTTTTTAGGAAAGGAAGAAATACTAACAATGGTATAAATAACTACGTTAAAGGTAAAAAGAAATACCAACAATGGTATCAATAGCAGGACTACCAATGGCAGTAGAGAAAGTAAAAGACACACACATACATGCTCAAACAAAAGAGAATAATGAGAGGAGCAGGTAGAAGAAATATAGACTAATAATAGAATATGAAGACAAAAAGCGAATATTAAAGGATATTTAAAAGGAAAAAACTTATTTTTTACTAGCCAAAGCTCGAGAGTGGTTGTACGCGTCTGATACACAAAGCAGCAAACAAGATCTGAGGTAATTTTGAGGAGCATAATAGGTAAAAGCCTAGCTCGAGACTTTGTTAGGAGCTAGCTGAAATAAATGGCTGAGTCAGTTCCGAGCCTCAGAACCAAGCCCACAGTCAAGGATTACGTAAAGACTGACAACATCAGATACATTTTTATTGGGGATAAATTGTGTTTATTTTACTTTTGTGGGGCTGGCATACTTTTTTAAAGTTTTTTTTACTGTGTTTTTCTATCAAACAAGTAACTTTTGTGGACTGGTAGTGTTTACTTCAAGCGCAGCTTGTCTTCACCAGAAAAAGAGACATCGGGTTTCAGCTTGACCATGGCACAGACTACCAATCCCACAATCAGTCCTTCTTCCAGACACAAACTGAAAAAATTAAGCAAACAGCCTTTGCTACCACAGTAGGCTAGCAATTTGCCTCAGGCACACGTGGGTGACGCTGCTGTAGCCATTTATTGTACCTCAGACCCCTCATCTTTTACCCCAGAACCCTCTGGTGTAGCAACTACAGGACTGGGGTTTAGCCACATCCTCAGTGGCTGCTGGAGTTCCCTCAGTGGGCAAGGGAGAGCTACTCCTGTCAGTCCTGGGAGATGAAACAGAGAACATTTTTCTGTTGTATCAGAACATTACGCCCCCATCCCTGGGGAAGCTGCTGCGGCCATTAGTAACACAGTTAGGCCCATTTTTCCTGTCAAAAAGAAACAGAAAACCAACCATGTATCTACTCTTCCTCAGTTTTTTTTTTTTTTTTGGATAGGAGTAGTTTACTGGGTCTGCCTCAGGGTTGAATTCAGACTACTGATCCTTCTAGTAAAGTAGTTTCTTATAAAAAAGAGGGATTCCTCTTTTCCTGAAGTGTCTCAAGATTCTGTATCTCAAGAGGAAACTGCAAGGATGGATACAGAGTTTTTTCCTCAGATTTCTGATTCAGACTCAGGGGACAAGCTCAATTTCTGATTCTCACTGTGGGTGTTTCTCTTCCTCTAAGACTACTGCTAGAATGTGCTAGTGTTTTCAGTGGGAGAACACTTAGGTTTCTCAGTCTTTCAGAAAATACTGAGTTGCTACAGAAGTATTTTCCAGATCCTATACTCATTCCTTCTGCTCTGTCTGCTTTACCAGATGTCTACATTACTGTCTGCAATTTTCGCGATATTCAGCCAGCTCTTCCGAAAAAGTCAGAATGAATATATAAAGTTCCTCTGTCTTTTAATTTTTTATAAACTATTCCCAAACCTGCCCCAGCAGCCATTGCTGTAGCTGATTCCACTGCTGCTAAACACCTAGTCAACTCCAATCCTAATTTTTCTGATAAGGATGGGAAAATTATTCATAAGTATGGGAAAAAAAAGTGTAAACTTCTGCAAGTTTGATTTTTCAGAATTTTGAACTGTCAGGCTCATCATATGTTAAAGTTTGTTCTGACAAAATGAAAAGGTATGAGAAATGCTTTTATCTGCAGTTTCTTTGTGTAAGGAAAAATCTGCTTTAAATAACTTAGTTTCTTCTACTGCACGGGTCGCTACTCATTGTTTCCAGTGTGTGTATGACTCTCTTGATACTTATTCTAGGACTATGGGCACTAGTACTGTTTTAAGGAGGTTTGCATGGCTGCATTCTCAAAACCTCCCAGATGATGTTAAAAATAAGATTTTAAATTCTCCCTTAGTTAGATTTAGTGTTTGGCCCCACTGCTGCTGAGGTGATCAAAAAGTGTGAGGAAAGGGGTACGCTGGTGCAGGGAATCTCTTAAGATTGTTCAGACCTCTTTTTCAAAATTCTCCTACGGAATTTCTACTTTTATCACATAAAATATACAGAAAATTATGTGTCTCACATAAGGAAGGAGAAATATTACAGATATGATAGTTCATGGTAGATTTATTTCACCCCCAGACAAATTAGTGAAGAATGTAATGATGAAAGGAGCATTTTATTGTGGAAATTGTAAATGCTGTTGTTATATAGTTAAAAGTTTTGAAAAAAAATAAATGGAAAGAAATACACAGTTCAGGATACTTATGATTGTGGAATTGAAGGCATTGTTTGCATATTAAAATGTCCCCATGGGAAGTTTATGCGCTGGAAAGCAACAGAACATTAAGGACACATTTATCAGAGCATATTTCAGACATTAGAAAAGGTAAAATAGAAAGGCCAGTAGCAGTGCACTTCACGATGTATCATAATGGTAGACCTGATAGATTACAAGCATTTTAGAAAAAAAATACATAGGTTTGTATGATGGTGTCTATTGGAAAAATAAACTGTTGTATAAAGAGTTTGTTTTTATCTTGAAATATCGTATCCTGGTTCCCACAGGTTTGAATTGTGAATGTAACTGGAAATTTTTAATTGACTAATGAGTTAACTGTATAGTTCTAAATTGAATGAATATACTCCCTAAAGGCTGTGTTAGCCATAGGTTCATAGGTAGGTACTAGGCTATCGGCCCTAGGGCCCATACAAGCCTAGCCAAAAAATGTACCCTGGCTTTCGCCACCCAAGAAAATTATTTTCCTGTGCCCCTGTAGAGTAGAGTCACAGAAGTGATCCCCGGGGTGAATTTCCCATTTCCCATCCAATCATCAAGATTTTTCTTGAAGAGTGCTAATGAGGAGCTCTGTTTGACATAGATAGGTAGTCTGTTCCAGAGTATGGGAAGTCTCTGGGACAGGAATCTATCCCTCCAGTGTGTTCTGTTTATTGTGGTGACAAGGTTAAGGTCCCTAGAGCGTGTAGCTCGGAGGGATTGGGATTTCTTTAAGTGGAGCATGTCCAACAGCTCTGGGTTTGACATAGCTTTGTATGTTAGGCAGAGATCGCCCCTGAGTAGGCGATATGTGATGGAGTAAAGCTGTAGTTTTTTGAGACGGTCTGCATAGGGCATATGTTTGAGGCCAGTAATCCTCTTTGTGAGGTATTTCTGTGGTCTTTCCAGTTGTTGTAGATGTCTTGTGAGGTACATACCAAAAGGGGCATTGTACTCTATAATGGGTCTAATGAGTGATGAGTACAGGGGAACAATGACCTCTTTTTTTCTGGATGAGAATCCTTTTGTGATGAGATGAGCCACGTAGAAGGATTTCCTGACCACTGTGGCGATGTGATTATCAAAGGAGAGACTACTGTCCACCTGTGTCCCAAGGTCTCATCACATTTTTGGCATTAAGTAGACACCAGCTATGTGGTAGTTCATGGGTACAGAGTTTTTACCATTTTGTTTTGGTTTTTTTTTTGTGCTAGTAAAAGTTTTTTTATATTTTTTATTCTGGTTTTGAGTGGATTCCTGAGTTTTAGTGGTGGAATGGAATTTCTATCTACTCATCCAATTTTGGGGAAAAGCAGAATGAACAGTCTCAACAAAATACAGATAAACAGATAGTTAAGCAGAAATGCCAAGGGGGTTATAAAAAGAAGTCTTGAACCTCCTAAAACCAAGGACAGTCCATCAAGTCTCAATGATTATTCAAAAGACCTTGTGAGCCCCTCCCACACTGGCACATTCTTCCTTCCAGAAAGTCTGAATCTCCATTTTTTTCCCTTTGGCAACAGACAGTTTTAGACAAATGGGTTCTGAAAATCATGCATCACGGTTACATATGGCAGTGGAAAGAAATTCTTCTTTTCTAGGGGGTCATTCCTCATCCTTTAGATCAGACTCTTTTGTTTCCACCGTTACTTCGTCACATGCTGTCTCAAGGAGTGACAGAACCAGTTCCTCCATCCCAGGTGGGGAAGTGCTTTTTATTCAAGGATGTTCCTAGTGCCAAAGAAATAACCTTCTTGGAGACCAGTTTTGGATTTTTCTTTCCTAAACCTGTTTGTGATAGTGTCCAAACTCAAAACGATGTCACTTAACAATATAAATATATACTCTTCCTTTTTCCAGTTTCCTGATAACACTAGACTTAAAAGATGTTTCTCATCACATCCTAATTTATCCAGACATCAGATGTTTCTAAAGGTTGTGTATGTCTGGATCACATTATCAATTCTCTGCTTTACCCTTTGGACTATCCACTCTACCAAGAATATTCACAAAGTGCCTAGCTCCAGTTGTTGGTCATTGCAGGCTACAGGGTATCCACATTTTCCATACGTAGAAGGTTTGCCTATCCTTGCAGAGTCTTTTTCAAAGTTTCATGAACCTCCTTCTTGGGTGACAAATGTTTTACACAAGCTGGAATTCCAAGAGAACATACAAAAGTCTTTCTTGACTGCTTCATACAGGATTATATTCCTGAGACAGCAACTAAACACCTCAGTTCACAGAGATTTGCTTCCACATGAAGAAAAATAGATCTTCATCTAGATTTATTTTTAAAGTTTTCCACTCAAACTTTGGTCACTGTGAGGGAAGGTATCACTGTATCAATATTTAAATTTCCCTCACTCCCCCTAGTAGATCAGTAGCCATGGAAATGCACTTCCTGACTTTCTCTGTGGCCATCCTTGTTCAGATGGGTATTCTAAGGCATTGTAGCAATTGCCTCATGTACACTGACAACCCAGTTATTTTTAATAAAACAGATGAAGTATGCAAGAGGAGTAAATACACTAACACTGGAAGCAAAACACACTCTCATACAACCAAAACTAATCCTATAGAGGTTGTCAGTGGTATTTGCACTACACCTACTGCACAGGGTATAGACTCTACACATAAAACTACTAATGCTGAGGCACTTACTAACCTTCCTAAAACATTAATACCTCCTGCACAGTACAATCAAAATAAAGGGTATGTAGTCATCATCTAAACAGTCTGTTAAAATACCACCCACAGCTCCACATAGTAAAACTATATCCAATACCTCTACTACTAAGCCCTAAAGGCAAACCAGTGGACAGCTAAATTTAATGGTCATTGGTGATTCTATAATGAGGCACAACGATGTCCCCTTCACCAGACTGAGTACGGACAGAGTCACGGTTAGCTGCCCTTCCGAGGCTAGGATCCATCAAGTCACACAGACATTCAGGTCACTGAACCACAGGTACTAGTATGACTCTATCATAGTCCATAGGTAGGTACTAGGCTATCAGCCCAAGGGCCTATGTAAGCCTAGCCAACAAGGTTCCCTGGCTTTTGCCACTCAAGAAGATTATTTCCTGTGCCCCTGTCGAGCAGGGCCACAGAAGTGATTCCCAGGGTGAATTTCCTATTTCCCATCCACTCATCAAGATTTTTCTTGAAGAGTGCTAGTAAGGAACTCTGCTTGACATAGGTAGCTTGTTCCAGAGTATGGGAAGTCTATGGGACAGGAATCTATTCCTCCAGCATGTTTTGTTTATTGTGGTGACAAGGTTTAGGTCTCCAGAGCATGTAGCTTGGAGGGACTGGGATTTCTTTAGGTGTAGCATGTCCAACAGCTCTGGGTTTGACATAGCTTTGTATGTTAGGCAGAGATCACCTCGGAGTAGGTGATATGCTATTGAGTAAAGCTGCAGTTTTTTGAGACAGACAGCACAGGGCATCTGTTTGAGTCCTGTAATCCACTTTGTGAAGTATGTTTGTGGCCTTTCCAGCTGGTGCAGATGTCTTGTGAGGTACATTCCAAAAGGGGCATTGTACTCAATAATGGATCTAATAAGAGCCTTGTAGAGGGGAACAATGACCTCTTTTTCCCTGGATGAGAACCCTTTCGTGATGAGGTGTGCCACGTAGAAGGATTTCCCGACTACTGTGGCGATGTGATTATCAAAGGAGAGACTACTGTCCACTTGAGTCCCAAGGTCTCTTATCACACCTTCAGAGTTAAGTGGACTGCCGCCTATGTGGTAGTTCATGGGTACAGAGCTTTTAAAAAAGGGGATGACAATGCACTTTTTGGCATTGAGCTTGAGGCCATGGCTCTGACACCAAGCATTAATATCAGTGAAGCCCTTCTGTAGGATGTCCACGTCGTTTAGGGACTCGACTCTGGCACCTAATTTGCAGTCATCTGCAAACTTCATCAGCCAGATGTGTACCCTGTGGTACTCCAGTTGTCACAGGTTTGACGTCAAATTTGGAGTCTACAACTTTTACAGTGTGGGTTCTGTCAGTGAGCCAGTTGGCAACCCATCTTGTGACGTATGGATTTATACCCAGTTTAGTGAGTTTATCTATGATTCTAGAATGGGGGATGGTGTTAAAAGCCTTGGCAATGTCAAGATAGGCTGTGTGAACTGCCTTACCCTCATCCATGGCTTTGGTGACTGTTTCAAAGAAGTCAATCAAGTTCAGGAGACATGATCTGCTTTCACAAACCCGAACTGGGTGGGGTCCAGAGTTTGGAGGTTACCAATGTCTTTGTTTATGAGTTCCATGGCCTTGCAAACTAGGCTCGTCAGGCTAATAGGGCGATAGTTCCTGGGGTCCGTGGTGGTTCCCCCTTAGTGGGGTGGTATAATTGTTGCTGTGCACCACTCAGTGTGTAAAAATCCTGTCGTGAGGCTAAGACTGAACATGGTGCTTGGGGGGGGGGGGGGGGGGGGGCAGCTGATTCTGAAGTTCATGTAGAACGCAGCCTGGGATGTTGTCCGGTCCCATGGATGCTGTGTTCTTGGCTCTGGAGAGCGCAGTTTTTACCTGCTCAGCTGTGATTGCAGGGGCACTGCATTCTTCTGGTATGGATATGGGCCCTTTAGGGGCTGGGGGGGGTAAATTTAGTACTGAACCTATCAGCCAGGATGTTGGCGGTATCAGTTGGTTCCATAATTTTCGTGCCATTGTGCTGTAACTCAGAGCAGACCTGGGTGTTGCCACTGAGATTCTTGACATAGCTATAGAATACTTTCTGGTTGTCCTCAGAGTCAGTGGCAATCTTGTTTTCACTGCTGGCTTTGGAGGATTTTATGAAGGATCTCATCTTCTTACTGAGGTTGACCAGGGAGCTCCTCCAATCATGGGATTTTACTCTCTTTTGCAACAGTTTCTTCCTTCTGTTGTAGAGTTTGTTTATAGCAAGGGACCACCAGATTGGCTTCCTTTTTGGCGGATAGCATCTTGGTTCTATTAGGTGCTGATGCATGCACTCATGTAAGTGCTTATAGAGTGCATTTGTATAAGATTCGTCAGTCGTAACTGTAATGTCCATCTGCAAAGGTGTCGTGAAGTTGGCCACTTCTATCTTAAGAAGCATAAAGTTGGCTTTGGAAAAATATTTTACAGTGGTTTCCTTATTGAGGGGGGGGGTGGGGAAGGGATGTGGATATCTATGGTGATTAGCTTATGGTCGGATCTGACCAATGAGGAGTTGACTTCAGGTGTGGAACACCAGTCACTCATGTTGGTAATGACTAGGTCTAGGATACTATTGCCCCTGGTGGGGGTGTGGATAAGTTGATTCAGGGCAATGGATTTTATGAATTCCAGAATGCGATGAGCGAAGGAGTTGGTACTTCAGTAGTTTTCCCAGTTAATGGTGGGGTAGTTGAAACTGCCCATTATTAGGGTGTTTGGTTGAAACAATATTTCCTAGTATATCAAGAAAAGAGGAGTGGGAATCCTGGGGCATGTTGGGTGATCTGTAGCAAGCTATGATATGGATTGCAATTTTGCCCAGAGTTAGTTGCACTTGGATAATTTTGGATGCATTATGTTGGGCAACTAGCCTGGAGGTGTGGTTATCCTTAATGAATATGGACAGACCTCTGCCCTTGGTGTTCCCGTCCTGGTTAGATGGCCGAAAGGTATGATACGAGTTATATCCTGGTAATGCAGGGTTCTCTCTGGAGCCTTGAACCAGGTTTCAGTCACTGCACAGATATCGATGTTCTCCATGTTAAGGAGTGCCTAGAGTGAGTGCATTTTGAGGGTTAGACTTCTAGCGTTGAGTAGCATTATCATCAGTTTTTGCTTGCCTGGTCTGTTATGGTGGTGGGTTTGTCATTTCAGCCTTGCCTAAAAAAGGCATGATAGGGGCGGCAAGAGCCTTAGCCAGTATCCGGAATCCCAGGGGCGACAGGTGCAGGCCATCTCTGGCAAAGCATCATGGCCTGTCGACCATGTCGTCCCAGGCAGATACTGGATCCCCTTAGAATGACACCAGAAGCTTAGCCAATTGTTGAAATAAGCATTCTGTCCTTGTACTGTGGTATCATTCTGGGCAAAGGTATGATGCTACTACTCAGGGCTAGGGTCATACCTGCCTGGATTACAAGATCATTGAGCTCCTCCATGCCTGTTTTCATGTAGTCCAGGAAGGTATGTCTTAGGTCATTCACACCAGCATGGACAATGACTGTGTCATATCTGTACTTATTCTGGAGTGACCTGAGTGCGTTGGTTATGTGGCGGATCCTGGCACCCGCCAGGTAGCTAACAGTAACCTTCTCCTTGTCTATTCTGGTGAGTGAAACATCAGTGTGCCTGACTATAGAGTCACCTATGACTAATGTGTTCGGTACGTTGTTTTGCCTTATGGGCTGTGGTTGAGTGGCACACTGAGTCTGTGTGTTATGTGTCTTTTGGGTTGTGATGAGGGGTGGTGGTTGCTTGTGTTTCTGCTTTGGAGATCTCTGTTGCTTGGGTAGATTCTTATTGAGAGCCTCTGAGAATGTTTTTGTGTATCTATGTGTGGGTTTTGGTGGTGTAGGTAGAGCGGGACTATGTGATGAGTGTGGTGTGGAGCAAGTGTTTACCTTCTCCTCCTGACTAACAAGTTCAGTCTTGGGCTGAGAGAGCTTTGTCTCCAGTTTTGTGAGTGTTGATGACTTGAGATGTACCTCCTTTGACTATATGAAGCAAGACACAAAAAAGCTTACTGACTGTGTGTCTCAGACAAGTATGAGCCCAGCACTGAGCAGCATACTACCTTCTCCAAGGATAACGACAAGTTACCAACAGAAAATGATTGACTTTAACAACTGGCTTAGCTTCTGGTGCCAATCCAAGGTTGGCTTAGCTTCTGGTACCAGTCCAAGGGGGTACAATATTTGACGGTCTGGGAAGACATGGTTGACAGATCATGCTGCTTTACCAGGGATGGTCTGCACTTATAACCTCTATGCTTTCGGATACTGGCAATCACCTTTTCCAACCCCAGAGTGCCTTTTTTTAGGCAATGCCAAACTGATAAACCTTCCGACTTAACTGAATCTATGAAGGAATATCTGAAGGTGCTACTGCTCAATGCTGTTATTCTTAAGAAACTCCACACCATGCACGGTCTTCCTCTCCCTGGAAACTGTAGACATCTGTGTTGTAAAGGAGACTTGGTTTAACAACACACAGAGTACCCCACCAATGCAAGGTTATAATGCCTTTCACACCTTAAGACCAGCTACTGCACAGAAGAAAACTAAAGCTGGAGGAGTATCAGTCTGTATTAAAATCAACCTCACATTTAGACTAGTTAAAGTGTATGACCTACTGGAACTCATACATGTGCAACTCACCATAAACAGGGTCTTGTACCATATCCTTGCAACCTATATGTCCCCCTCCATGTCACAGGAAATCCATACTACCTATCTCAATGTACTAGAGTCCCTCACCATTCAACCCAATACAATATTCATGGAAGATCTCAACTATCCCTCTACAGCTTGGGAAACCTAGACCACTTCTAATGTACAAACCCAGTGATTCCTAAACGTTGTTAATACCAACATCCTGGAACAGTTGGTCCATTCTCCTATCGGGGTACAAATATCCTTGAACCTGTACAAGTGAACATGGGGGCGGGGGGCAGTGTTTCTCATCTAATGCAATGTCTTCGCTCATCAGATTTGACCATAAGGCAGTATTGCTTGAAATAAAAATTAAATTCAGGGATCCAGCAAAACAAAAAAAAAACCTTTAGGAACTATTCCAAGGTCAACCTTCCTCTACAAAGTGGCAGCTTGGCTAAATTCCGAGCACCCCCAAACCCAATAAACACTACAGCATATGCTGAGTTATTTACAAAATCTCTGTGCAGCCATATTGACAGCTATATACAGTGAGCTGTGCCCACTCATATTAAGAATAAGGCAAACTCAAAAGACAAGCCACCCTAATAAAATCACAATATTAATCAGTTGTACAACAAAAGAAAAAAATCTTGGCTAAGCGTAGGAAGAACAAAGCTATACATACTAAAAGCCCCCTGACCAATCTAAATGGGCAGCTAAGAGGGTTAATTAATACTTCAAAGGCTACATTTGGAGAAGAAAAAAAAATAGATTCTCAGGAAAAGGACAACCACAAAGCTTTCTACAGCTATGTCTGTAACATCAGGGGAAATACGCAACAATGTGCAGAACTTATTGTAAATGGCATCACCCACACTGAACCAGAGGCCATTGCCAATCTTCGGGTTGACCGATTCAGCTCAAATTTCTCCCTCGACTCCCCCGATAATCCAAGGGAGATACCACATACCAGAATCCACCAACCACTGCTAGGGAACATGTCATCAATGCACTTTCCAAGTCCTAAACACTGCATCAATGGGTCCCGATAACATCACGGAATGTTTAATAAACAACATGAAACATGACCTCTCTGGTCCACTTGAAACACTTTTCAACTGGAGCCTACAGTCAGGTTTTGTATCCAAGGAATGGAGGATGGCTACAGTCATTCCCCTGCCCAAAGGAGGTCCAACCACTGATCCAGGTAAGTACAGGCCCATAAGTCTTACCAGCCTCATATGTAAAGCCATGGAAAAAATCATCATGGACATAATAAATGAGGACATAGGTAACATGCAAATGCTGGAACCATCACGGTTTGGCTTTGTTAAAGGAAGGTCATGCCTATTAAAGCTGGTGATTGTTTTTGAGAGGGTCACCAAAACAGTGGATAAAGGTAAGACTGTGCACACAGCTTACCTTGACCTGGCCAAGGCTTTTGATACAGTACACCATTCAGGCATTATAAACAAGCTCACTAATTCAGATGTTAACCCTGTTATCACACTCTGGATAGCCAACTGGTCCAGTGATAGGACCCAGGAGGTCAAAATAGGTGAGGGACACCTCCACCAAGAGCTGCTTGAACTGATTTATTAAATATAAAGAAATAATGTTAAAACAATAGTACTAAGTGCTTTCACCCATCAACATCAGGGCATCATCAGAGTACTAAGAAATAGTAACAAAGCCATTCTTTATATAACATACCTAATAAGATAATTACATTGTTAAAAACTGATTTAATTAATTGATTAACAAATATCTGTTAAAGTGACTTGGCACAGAAAAAAACAACTAATAACCTCAATTGCTGTAAAAATATATGTCAATATATAATAAGATATAATAAAACAACAACCGTTACAAACAACGATTACAAAAAAAAATATATATATATATGTTAAATATTAGGTTTAAAATATAATATGTTGTATATGTACATAAATATGTTTTATATATTTTTATGTATTTGTACATATATGCCAGTTTTCACCACCTTATAATCGCTCATATAAAATATGACCTGTATTTTAAAATACTGGAAATAGAGACAATTTCATTAATACCAGGCAAAGTACAGGCGTTTAATCTAAGTTGCCAAAGGCATTCCTTTGCCTCCAGCATTGTCTTCTCATCCCCACCCTTATGTATATTCTGAGGAATTCTATCTATAATAAAAAATATAAATCTTTTGAAATTTGGACATCTAATACTATGCATATATAGGGAACTTATGCCCTGATGTTGATGGGTGAAAGCACTTAGTACTACTGTTTTAACATTATTTCTTTATATTTAATAAATCAGTTCAAGCAGCTCACTGTGTGGCTTTGTTTCCTTACAAGTTTCACTTCGCTATTTTGTTCTACCTCCACCAAGAGGCCAGACACTAGCAGAGTCCCCCATGGCTCAGTACTGAGCCCACTCCTTTTGGCATTTATTTCTCTGAAATGGAAGCAAATGCTGAAGGATTTTGGCTGACTACATTTGTAGATGATTGCAAGCTGGGAGTTATCTTTGACTCCACTGCAGAAACTAGCATTCTTCAACAAGGTCTATCTCTGGCTAACAAATAGTGCCAAAGCCATGGTCTTAAACTCAATGTTCAGAAATACATAACTGCACCCTTTGGGAAATCAACCATCTCAGCTAATTACCATGTGGATAATACTCCCCCAAGAGTAGAAACAGACGTCAGGAATCTGGGAATGCAATCACACAGTAGCCTTACGTTCGACTACCAAGTGGCCACCGTGGTGAGGAAATACTTTTATGCCAAGCAACTTATAAGTAAGGGCATGCTATTTAGGTCCAGAGAGGTTATTATCCCACTGTACTCCACCCTTATCAGACCAGTCAAAGAGTACAATGCTTCCTTTGGTATGTACATGACCAGGCATATTCAGCAACTAGAGCAATCTCAGAGGTTCCTTGCAAAAGGAATACAAGGTGCAACAACCCTACCTTATGAAGAGCGCCTTAAAGACTGTCCCCTCTACTCAGTCTCCTACAGAGTGCTGAGGGGGTGATCTATGCCTGGCTTATAATACATCTGCAAACCCTACACTTATGAATCTACTGCATATTCATAGTCAAAGAGTACCAGAAATACAAGGTCTAAGGACATGAATTTTGCCTGTGATTTAAATAGAACATGCTGGAGATACACACATTTGTCCCAGAAACTGCCTCTCCTATAGAACAATCTTCCTTTCCTTCTGAAGCTGAGTTCATCTATTACCCAGTTTAAGCGCAACCTAGACCAATGACTGGGGAACAGGAAATTTAGATTGGGCCTGGCACCCATGCTTCTTATGGACTGAAGTAGCTTATAAATGCCAGGACCTAGATGTCCTACTTGGATACAGGACATCATTATTCTTTCAGAAAAAAAACTTTTGTAGGCTTAGAAAGGGCCCCCCCGGGTCATTAGCCTAGTAACACCCTATGAATCTATGATACTCCTGGCAAGACTCCACACAAGAAAGATACAGTGGTATCTGAAATCAGTTTGGTCCCAGCATCAATACCCTTTAACTTTCCAAATCCCAGTTCTGGGGTTTGTCAGAGGAGAAATATTTTGGAGGAGACAACATATATCCTTAAATTCAGGTCTCTGCTTCTCTCTTCCTGTTCCAAAGCAATCAGTTGCCACAGACATCTCAGACTTTGTCTGGGGAGCAGTTTCAGGAGGGATAAAAGCTCTGGCTATGTGAGACATCAAGGACAGATGCAAGCACATAAATATCAAGGACATGCATACCCTGATCAAGGCACACAACTCTGAACCATCTTTGGTCTCCAGGACCTCTTCAAGTGGTTGGAGACAATACCACAGTCGTGGTATAACAAGTAAGGAGGAACTAGGTCATACCTCCTTTGCTGACTAGTAATTTTAGCTTGTGTGAAGGCTGCCAGCCTAGCTAGATAGAATTTTCTAAATAATTTTATGTCCTTGTATATATTAATATGATCCACAGGCTTGTTTGACAAATACAAGAAAACTGTGTTATGTTCTGAGCTTCAAAAATGTTACCAAAGTGCGCCCTGCTGGAAGAAAGCTGATATATATAGGATTTTATACCTGTGTGTGATCTCAAGCTAGGAGACAGGATGTCTGCAGCTAGAAATTCTTTCTATTGTCCTAAGACAGAGATAATTACTAGATTTCACATGTAAAATGTTTTTTACTGCTGTGGCTTCCTGGCAGGTGCAGATTACAAAGAAATGTTAAATTTTAAGTTCTGTGAGCCTGGGAAGCTAAAGCAGAAGTGTCAAGAATGATGTAATCTGAAATGACTCAGCAGTAACGTGTATTATCAATTTAAGGGCTATCTCAGAAAGTAAGAATGGCATTTTGTATTTGTGTCTGAACCTGAACACATCAGCTCACCAACACTGTGCCTTGCTCTGTAAGTAAGATATTTAGAACAGTGTTTTCTCTTAGAGACAAATAGAAATAGCAAGATTAGTCTGGCTGCTTTCTATATTTATGTCAGACTGTTCTACAAAGTTTTTCCTGTGATTATGAACTCTCTAATGTCCTTGTGTTGAGTTAATAAGTATTGTCTTGTGTTTTTATTATTATTTTTTTAACTGTGGCTGTTTTGTGTAGAGATAATTTAAGCTCTTACAGTAATTGCATGTATTTGGTGATACTGTATAAGCCACTCCTAAACAGCCTTCAAGTCTCAGTCACACTTACAAATTGGATAATAACATTGCACAGTAGAATTGGATACCAGTTTTTCCAGTCTTGGGACTTCACCTTATTCCACATCAGTTTCCTCCTTTTGTTGCAGAGTTTGTTTATGGCAGGGGGCCACTAGATTGGCTTCCTTTTTTTGTAGGAGAGTGTCTTGGTTATGTTGGGTATGGCGAGATCCATGCATTTGTGTACGTGTTCGTACAGTGCATTGGTGTATGATTCGGCGGTCATGCAAATTATCTCCATTTGCATGGGTGCCGTGAAGTTAGCCACCTCTGTTTTTAGGAGCCCAAAGTTAGCTTTGAAGAAGTTTTTCATGGTGGTTACAGTTGCGGGGGGGGGGGGTGGATTTCCAAGGTGATTAGTTTGTGGTTGGATCTAACCAGGGAGGAGTTGACTATTGGTGTAGAGCAATGGTCGCCCTTGTTAGCAATGATCAGGTCAAGGATGTTGCTACCTCTAGTGGGGATAAGAACGAGGTGGTGGTCTAGGGCATTGGAATTAATGAATTCCATGAAACATTGGGCAAGTGTATTGGTACATGAGTAGTTTTCCCAGTTAATGGAGGGGTAGTTGAAGTCGCCCAGTATGAGAGTGTTAGGTTGGACTATAATATTCTCCAGGGTGCTTAGGAACGTGGAGTGAGAGTCTTGGGACATGGTTGGGGACTTATAGCAGGCTATGACCAGAATTGCCGTCTTACCCAATGTTACCTGCACCTGAAGTATCTCAGATGAGCTATGTTGGGCTACTAGTCTGAAGGTGTGCGCATCCTTTATGAATATGGAAACACCACCGCCTTTGCAGCTTCGGTCCAAGTTCTGGGGCTGAAAGGTATGGAATGAGTTATAGCCTGGTAGTGCAGGGGTGCTTTCTGCTGCCTTGAACTAGGTCTCTGTTATGGCAGAAATGTCAATGTTCTCCATTTTAAGGAGTGCTTCGAATTAGTGCATTTGGCGATTTAGACTTCTAGCACTGAGCAGCATGACCCTCAGATTGCATTTGTTTGTAGCTGTTGCGGTGGTAATTTGGTCTTTGATTCACTACCTGAAAAATGCACTATAGGGGTGGGCAAGAGCCTTGGCCAGTATCCAGAAGCCTAGAGGTGACAGATGCTGGCCATCTCTGGCAAAGCATCGAGGTCTGTCAGTTATGTCATCCTAGGCAGACAGATACTGGATCCCCTTAGAATGACACCAGAAACTTAGCCAATTGTTGAAATCAATCATTTTCTGCTTGTACTGGGGTATCATTCTGGGTGATGGTAGGATGCTGCTCAAGGCTAGGGTCATACCCGCCTGGGCTACAAAATCCGAGAGCTCCTCCATGTCTCTTTACATGTAGTCCAGGGAGATACGTCTCAGGTCATTCACACCCACATGTACAATGATGGAGTCATAGTTGCACCTGTTGTTGAGATACCTGAGGGCATGCGTTATGTGGCGGATCCTGGCACCTGACAGGCAGCTGACTGTTGCTTTCTCTTTATTCAACCTAGTGAGTGGGACATCAGTGCACCTCACTACTGAGTCACCTATGACTAGTGTGTTGGGCATGCTGTTTTGCCTTAGGGGCTTTGGTTGAGTGGCACGCTGTTTAGGAGAGTTATGTGTCTCATGATTAGTGTTGTGTTGTGGTGGTTGAGTGCATTTCTGCCTTGGAGGTCTCTGCTGCTTGGGTAGATTTTTATTAAGAGCCTCCATGAAGGTGGGTGTGTGGTTTGTATTTTTATGTGAAGGCAGTAGTGCTGGTGTGTGTTTTGGAGGGATATGAGTTCCACGTGGTGTGGTGCAAGTGTTGACCTTCTCCTCGACTATCTATTCCGGTCTTGGCTGGAGAGTGCGTGGCTTCCAGTTTGGATATATAAGTGCATTTCTCACACGTCTGAGTGTTGGGAGGTAAGAGGAGAGGGTTGTCAGTGTACATGAGGCAGTTGCTACATTGCCTCACAATGCCCAAGTTCACCAGGTTAATAGGAGAATGCACAGGGAACTGACCTTTAGACATGCCTGGAGGGGTTGGCATTAATAATAAGTACTGGAGCTGTTTCCTTGTATAACGTTTAGTGTGCTACAAGAAGTCTTGTAAAGTGCTAGACTAATAAGCTAGTAAAATTGCAGGAGAGGAGAGAACTAGTAGATCTAAGGAAAAAAATTGAAGAGCAGACTTTGGCACCACTCAGAAGCTTACAAACAGTCATGGATACAGCAAATCTGTATCTGGACTAGACTAGTAACAGGGAAGGTGGGAAATGAGCACAAACGTGGGCTTTTAAAACAGAAAGATGACAGACATGGAAAAACTGCCTAAACAGCCAATAAACTACAATTTCTGGGGCAGAAACCGCTCCTCTTGTGTTAGATAAGGCTACCTAGTATTTACCACTCCCACTGATAAGCTAGAAGGCTTCCCTCCAACACAGAAATACTTGGTGGGCTCAGGAGCTTACATACAGTCCTGGATACAGCAAATCTGTATCTGGACTAGTCTAGTTACAGGAAAGGCAGGAAAAGCGTAAACGCGGGTTTTTAAACCAGAAAGTTGAAAGAGATGGAAAAACTGCCCAAACAGCCAATATACTGCAATTTCGGGGCCAGAAACCACTCCTCCTGAGGTAGTTAGGCTACCTAGTGCTTACAACTCTCACCGATAAGTTAGAAAGTTTCCCTCCAACACAGAAAGGCTTGGGAGGCCCAGAAGCTTACAAACAGTCCTGGATACAGCAAATCTGTATCTGGACTAGACTAGTTACAGGAAAGGCAGGAAACAAGCTTAGAATTTTTTTTTTTTTTTTAGTAAAGTGGAAAGGGGGAAAGGAGGAGCAGAAGATAATTCAAGGTTAAGAAACTAACTGGGTTGGCCTTCTCAAATGTTCTCTCTGTATTAGGTAGAATGAGCTAATGACACTAGACTGGGAGGAGTGTCCCAGATCAAATTTACAGTAGGGGCGGGCAACTGCAAAGCCACAAAGTACAGGATACCAATAGGAAGGGAGGGTGTGAGACTAAATCAGTTATATGATACACTCCTTGACAGTAAATCAGAACAAACACAAACAGATGTTTAACAAATGGAGAAAATTGCCAGTTACTACCTCACACACAGTAAAACTAGCTAGAAAGGATTTACAACAGTGTGACAGTAAAACCCTTATTTATCAGGCCCTGTGAGGCAGACAATTTTAATACAAACATGTAGATTAGTTTATAGCTATAAAATACAGAAAAAAGTATGCAGCAGACAATAAAAGTGCTATAAATAACTAGTAAAAAATAAGCAAAAAACAGAATACTTGTATATCACAGATCAGAGTTTTGCTCAGTGCCCTCCCTCCGATTAGCTCTGTATGAAATGGCAGAAACACTCACAAGGTAACTTCTTAAGTAACAGAAAGTTGAAGCCTGAAACAACTTTAAAAAAATCTTTGAAGAACCAATGAGGTGCTTACTCCAAGCCGTAGTCCAGATAACCCCAATCAGCCAATGACCATAAACACTTCATTCTCACTGAAAATGCAAAATGGCTTTTGCTAAACTGAGGTTCCTTCTTTAGAGCCTGTGTGCCCCCAGTCCATGTAGGTTTTCACTGGGTGCTCAGGTTTCTTCCCAAGTCCAAAAGGTATGCTGTAAGTGAAGTGACAATCCACTAAATTGTGGTTTATCCTACTGAATCTTCAGAAGGATCTTTTGAAGAAGAGGAAAGTGTTGGGGGGGGGGTGCATATAGAAACATCCCTTCCAAGAGAATGATAGGATGTCCACCTTCCTGGCCAAGTGATGTGGGACACTGGTACAAAATTTGAGAAGTTGTCTGTTCATGGGGGAGGCAAAGAGATCTACCAGAGGTGTACCCCAAAAATGGATCAGGTCCATAAACACATCCCTGTGTAACATCCATTCATGAGATTGGGTCACGGACCTGCTTAATGTGTCTGCCACATCATTCTCAGCTGAAGGAATGTAAACAGTTTGAAGAGAGACTTGGCTTTGTAAGGCTAACTTGTAGGCATGTAGGGTTAACCTATATATGAGGTAAGACGTCATTACTCCTGTTTGTTGATGTACCAGAGGACTGTGGTGTTGTCTGTGAACAACCTTAGCACCCCTGGAATAAGCTTTGGTTTGAAGATTTGTAGGGCATAAATCAGGGACCACATCTCTTTCATGTTGATATGTTCCTTTGTCTGGGCTTCAAACCAGACATCCATGACCCTCCAGGATTGCAGAGTTGCACCACATCCTGTGTCTGAAGCATCTGTGTACAATTCTAGGGAGGGGAGGGGTGGCTGTAGGGGAAGACTTGGATTTTTCTTAACGTGAAGACTTCACCAATCCAACTCCTTTTTTAAGCAAGGCAGGAGGAGAATAACAAATTCCAGAGGGTGTGAGTGCTGCCTCCAAACTGTCCTTAGAAACCACTGAATTTTCCTCATGTGTAACTTGGCCAAGGGAAGCATGGGTATCATGGATGTCATGAACCCCAACAGTCATAAGTCATTCCTGGCAGTCAGGGACTGAAGGGGTAAGAGGCTCTGGAATTAGAAAGTAAGAAAAGCACCTTGTCTGTGGGCAGAGAGGCTAGCATCCTCTCCATTTGGCTCCTGCAGCCTAGAAAAATGTGGTCTTGTTCAGGGGTCAGAGAGGACTTCTGGCAATTTATTGTAAAGCCTAGACCCTCCAGAAGAGAAACTGTGAAGGAAAGATTTTCCCGAAGAAGGTCTGAGGACTGGGCCTGGATAAGGATGTCATCTAGGTAAGGGAAAATCTGAATTCCCTGTAGTCTGCAATAAGCTATAACAGGAGCCAAGCATTTTGTGAAGACCCTTGATGTTGTAGAGAGACCAAACTGCAAAGCACAGAACTGAAAATGTGAGGAAGCAATAGAAAAATGTAAGAATTTCCTGAACTGAGAGTGAATAGGAATGTGAAGGTAGGGATCTTTGATGTCCAAAGACACCATGAATGCTTGGGGAAGAATAAGAGGTAGAAGAGTGGGCAAAGTCAGCATCCAAAAGGAGGGAACTTTAGGAAGATGTTTAAATTGGAAAGGTCCAAGATGGGTCTCCAAGGCCCATCACTCCTGGGAATCAGAAACATCCTGGAGTAGAATCATTTTCCCAGTTGAGAGGAGGGGACCTCTTGAATCGTCCCCTGGAAGAGAAGACCAGAAATTATGTGAAGGAAAAATTCCAATTGATCTTTTGGTGGATGTGGGATATTTGTGAAGGATGAAAGAGTCTCCCAAACCATGAAATATCCTTTTTGGATGATCGAGAGGACCCAAGAGTCCTGGGTGATCCGATTCCAAGCAGGAAGAGAGAGAGAAAGGCAAAGGGATAGAGGAATGGATGGCCCTGGAGGCAGATAGTCACAAGCTAGCAGGTTTGGAGTGGGACTGAAAGGGCTGTTTCTGAGAAGGTGTGGATGGAGTAGAAATTTGAAGAAGCTTGTTTCCTGGGGCTTCTCTTACTTTTAGAGGAAGAAGGCATAACTGGTTTCCTAACAAAGGTACTCTTTGATGGGTAGTTCCTCTGGAACCTGGGAACAAGAAAAACAAGGATATGTTTTAGGTCCTTGAGCTCTTTGCCTTTTTCCTCCAAGGATCTGAAAAGGTCTGCAGACAGACTACCACATAAGGCTTTATTGTCCAGAGGGGCATCCATCAGTTTGGCCTGGATATCATCAGATATCATGATATCATCATCAGTTGTAACCTGAGCCAGGAATATCTCCTCAAGACTGACCCAGCGGCTGCTGCCCTGACTGAGGCATCTGCAGCACTTGATAGAATGCCTAGCAACCTAGGCAGAAGAGTTGAGAATAATGGGTAGTTTGGTCTTGGTGGGAGAGTCCGAGATCTCTGAGAGAAGTTTTTCAGCATCTGACAGCAGAGCTAGAAAGTATTTGGCCATGTGGATCTGATAATTAATTGCCCTGAAGGCCAGAGTGGAAGAGGTGTAAACTTTTGTCCCCAGTCTCTCCATTACTTTGCTCTCTTTATCAGGGGCAGTAAAGAAGTAGAGGGCAGTAATTTGAAAGCCTTATCAGCTGAAACTGATATGGTAGCTGGTTCTGCAGAAGGGGCTTTGAAGAGGAATTTAGAGTCCTCAGGCACCTTGTAAACACCTATCAGGATGCTTGGGAACAGGAGGCTGAGAGTTCAGGCATTTAGATGCAGTTGAGAAGGCATTTAAGAAGGCTGGTAGTACCGGGGGAATGGCAGAAGAGGACAGAGAATTCATCTGCAAGAGATCATATCTCTTTTGTATATTGGAAACTTGAAAGCAGTCCCATTTGAAAAATCCTTTCATTTTTCAGGATAGTTTACCCAAAAGATAATATCCTCTCCAGGGGACTCTACCATTAGACTACTCCTCTGGAGAGGCATAACCCAGAGGGGAAGCTATGTGGGTGGAGTAAGCCAAAAACTCGTCTCCTGAAGATTCCTCTTCATCTGAGGAGGAGTCAGCAGATGTTCACCTGAAGGGGAACAAAAGAAGGAGATGGTTGACGCAGGGCCAGGAAGGCATTTGTGTTTAGTTTTTAGCTTTTTCTTCTTTGGAGCTTCCATGTGATGGAAGGTGGATGGGCTTGATGTCAGCCTGCACTCCACGATGTCAGTATGCACATCCTCTCGTACAGTGATTTGGGTGATGCCACATGGGCCTTTGAAAATTGCAAGCCATGGTTCTCCTCTTTCACCCAAGTCAGACACCTGCAATTCCCTCGCGGACAGGCTGGTGGACTCCTTCGGGGCTTCCCTGTGGTACCTGCCAAAGGGACATCTACTGACTCTGGTACGGCCTCCGGGCCTACATTGGCCTCAGGATGGATGTCCAGAAGAGAGGGCGCAACCGGAAGCTCAGACCAAGGTTGCTTGGCCTTTTTTGGTTGTTGCTCGTCCAAAGGACCGACGTAACCTCAATCTCATGAGCTACATGTTTAAGACGTTGGATCTCTAAGTAAAGCTTAAGGGAAGCTAAATGGCTCCTAAGGGTTTTTGGGACAAATGACTTACAAATAGCCCAAGCTGTATGGTCGTGGTCTGGGCCTAGACAGAATAAGCAGAGGACACAGGAGCCCTTATGTGGAATCTGACTTCCCACACTGACACGTGCCCTTCCCTAATTGACATGAAATCACACAAACAGTAGCGAAAATTTTAAGAAAGAAAACCCCTATGTGGTATTTATCTGAACCTCTAATCTGGAGAGTGAACTTCTGGACCAGGCGATCGGACAGGCGTCAGAAAAGTTCTGAGGTTGGTTGTATTTGCTGACGTCTTCTTTATACCCAAGGTCTCCTTATGGCTGACATATGTGAGATGATGTGCGGTGTCGCACGTACCTTACAGTAGTATTTACAGTTTTGTATACTGGCCAGACATATGAGTCAGCCAGAGGCGGACTCCCTAAAGTGATGAATACTGCAGCATGTGAACAGTATGACATCTTTATGTTATGAAACAAAGTAGAATAAAGTACTTTGAATAAAAGTCTTTAGGTTCAACTGGTTTGCCTCAATGGCAATGATTAAAAGATTTCTGTGGATTGTGGGAAAATCATTACACTATGTCTAAAAACAGTGACTGTTTGCATAAAAGATAATTTGCAGTAGCAAATTTAATGAAAAACATTGAAATGTTTTCTGTATTTAATGAAAGGAGAATCAAAGGCCAGAATTGACCAATACTCTGCTCATGAAAAGAAAATGCAGTCAGAACACCAACTACTGCAAGCAGAGAGAAGAAATAAATTAATGCATGCTTTATGAAGGGCAAGGCCACCCTTAAAAGGTCATGCTGTTGCGTACATCAGATTAGCAATACTGCTCAAGGAAAACTGCCAGGACAAATTTTGTTAGATAAGTAGAGAGTCCAAACTCCAAACATTATTATTTAGTGCATATACAACTCTCACAAATTAAGGTATGAACCCTGCTGTTCATCATTTGTTACTCAGCTATCTTCAGTGCAACTTCTACTTAACGTTTACCTTCTCTGTCCTGTCATACAATTTTAATCCAATACAACACTAAGGCCTATGCCTCAGTCTCTGTCTCTCACTCTCTCTCCAAGATAAGTAATAATGTTATGCTTTTTCTCAGATTTAGCATGGTAATTACAACCTTTTCCAGGCTAACAGACTTTTATAAGGACAAAATACCAACACAGAAAAAATAAATAAATAAAAGTTACTGAAGCACTGACCACTCAAATGTAAATCATAAAGCAAATGGAAAGTCTAATGTGAGGAACTCAGAGTAGCAGCTGTTTGTTCAAAATTTAAAAAAAAATTCTACAAATCACTGGCATGCAATGTCTTTTTTAACTTTACTAGTGTTCTAGAGGGACCAAATGTGAAAGAACTAGATACACTGGTATAACAAGGGGAAGAAATTTTATTTGTATTGATTTTCCAGGGAAAAGCACTGATCTCTATGGACCTTTTTCAGACTCAGCCCTGGAGCGTGGTCTGGTTAACTGACTTACTCAGAGACACACAGGCAATGGAAGCTGACAGAATCACACCCTGCACCACTGAGCCACAGGAAACAGCAAGTTAATAGCTAGCTCCTTAACGCTGTAACACAAATGCCAGACAAAGTATTCTCTTTAGCCATTCAAAATTTAATTCTTATAGTAAATATTTAAATTGTGAATATTTATTCTAATAAATTGTTTTAATTTACTCCTGACTTCTGATTGATAGTGAGAAATGGATAAAACATTCCTGGGGTAGGTTTACTTTAGATATTTCTAAATGGTTACGGAACTGTGTGAATTTAGAAGTGACAAATTGCAGACTTACCTCACCAATGGCTGCATATGCAAGTTGAGCTGTATTCAAATCTTTATTGGCAACTGCCATAGCAGCAAGGCATGCCCACAATGTTTGCTCCTGTGAAGCAAAAAAAAGAAGTTATGTACTTACCATAACATTCCATGTTTGTAGTCCATCTCGCCTACATTCTTGCTGGATGGATTCGGAGCCAATATTTGGCTCCGACTTGGCCAATACTAAAGCTCTAGACCTTTTACTGGCTCGAGGCTAACCCCTATCCAATGGTGCCTCAAGGCAATTCCCCAGATCTTGTTTGCAAGAAAGCAATACGTACCTAACAGGTATGAAATATCAGAACTGTATACATACAGACAAAACATTTTGTAATATAATCCATGCCAGGTGGACAACAACTAAAAACCAGGTCAGACAACAGCAGTATAGTCCACCAGATCCTCCAGAAACAGGAAGGGGGTTGGAGGGAGGGACGCAAAAATGTAGGAGAGATGGACTACAAACATGGAACGCTATGGTAAGTACATAACTTCTTTATGTTATGTAGTCCTATTTCGCCGTAATTCTTGCTGGATGGGACAGCGTCCCTAGCACCTTTATCCCGGGTGGCTCAAGCGAAGAGACTTTTCAGCACAGTGGACCCAAAGGATGACCTGTCCCGGGAGGCCAAATCCAATTTGTAATGAGTAACAAAAGTATGTGGTCTTGCCCAATGAGCTGCTGCGCAAATAGTATCAATTGGGAGCCTAGCTCTAAAGGCACATGAAGTAGATACAGCTCTAGTAGAATGGCCTTTGACTTTGATGGGTAATTGTTTGCCAGCAGTTTGATAAACAAAGGAAATGCAATCCGAAAGCCATTTTGAAAGAGTAACCTTGGAAACAGGCAAGCCTTTATTCTTGTCAGAAAAGGAAACAAATAATTGATCTGATTTTCTGAATTCTTTAGTCCTCTATAAATAAAATCTGAGACTTCTGTGAACATCTAACTGGTGTAGTCTATACTCAGATTTATTAGAATGGTTCGGAAAAAACACTGGTAGCTCAACAGTAGTGTTCAGATTGTGCTCTGAGCATACCTTGGGAAGAAAGGAAGGGTTTGTCCTGAGTGAGACTCTATCCTTGTGAAAAATAATGTAAGGAGGTCGAATAGTAAGAGCTTGCAGTTCTGAAACTCTCCTAGCAGATGTTATGGCTACTAAGAATAGTGTTTTTCACGACAACAATTTCAGGTCTGATGAAGAGGATGCTTCAAAGGGTGCAGACATTAAAGATGAGAGGACTAAGTTTAAGTCCCAGGGTTCTAATGGCGGTTTGATTGGTGGCCTGAGAAGAACCTCTTTTAAGAAGGTTTTGCACAAGGAGTGTGACATGATTGGATTTCCCATGAAGCCAAAATGGAAATTGGAAATGGCAGCTAACTGAAATCTGACTGTAGCGGCTGCAGCTCCTTCATGAAAAATTGATACTAGAAAGGATAGAATAGATTCTATAGGAGCCATATTTGGATCTAAGCCTTGGTTTCTAGCCCAAATAGAAAACCTTTTCCATTTTCTGAAGTATAGTTTCTGAGTGGAAGGTTTATGGGATGAGATCAGAATGTGTTTGACAGAAGGAGATAGGGGAATACACCTGGCTATTCGTGGAATTGGAGCATCCAGGCTGTCAATTTGAGGGTGTGAATGGTGGGATGGAACTGCCCCGATTGATGAATCAGGTCTGAAGATGGGTCCAGAATCCATGGTTCCTCCAGAAAGTAGGGCCAAAGGAAGGGAAACCATACTTGTCGAGGCCAGTAAGGAGCAATGAGGATCAGGGAACTCCTCAACTGTTTTGCTTTCTGTATTACCTTTGGGATGAGAGGAAAAGGTGGAAAGGCATAAAGAAGGCCCCGGGCCAATCGTGGACTAGAGCATCCCTGGGTGACATCCACGGATGGGGAATGAGGGCAAAGTAGCTGCTGTAGTTGGTGCTCAGGTGAGTGGTGAATAGGTCTCAGCAAGGTTGGCCCCATCTGTGAAAGATCTTTTTCGCAACTTCTGATTCAGGGACCACTCGTAAGGCATCAGAATTGCTCGGTTGAGTTTGTCTGCTACTACGTTGGATTTCCCCAGGATGTGCGTTGCTATCAGAAAGCGTTGAGTGTCCATCGCCCATTTCCAAACTCTTAGGGTGTTTCGGCGGCAAAGCGGGTAAGATTTGGTTCGCTCTTGCTTGTTTATGTACCACATGACAGACATGTTGTCTGACTGAATCGCAACTGTCCCGGTGGGAAGGGAGCTGTGAAGTGCTTGCAACACACACAGCGCCGCTCTCATCTCCAGAACATTGATGTGCAAGTGGTTCTCGTGGTTCTGCCACGTACCTTGGACTGACATTCCCAGATAATGCCCCCCCCCATCTGTGAAGCGTCCATGGTCAAAACTGCTTTCTCTTGGGGAGGAACAAGTGGACGACCTAGGAGAAGTTGTTCTGTGTGCAACCACCATGTCAGATCCTTCTTGCAGGTGTTTGTTATAAAAATCTGATGAGACAATGGAAGGTCTTGCATTGACCATTGGGCAAATAACAGCCACTGAAGAATCCTCATGTGTAGATGGGCTAGAGGAACTAATAGGATGGAGGAAGCCATAATTCCTAGGACTTGAAAGACTACCCTTGGCCTGAACTTTTTGCTTGTTTAGCAAGGATCTGACTTGACTGCGTAGAGACTCTACTCTTTCTGGTGTTAGTCTTGCTGGCATGGTGATTGTGTCTATTTCTGAGCCTAAGAATACAATGTGCTGCGAAGGAGATAAGGCTGACTTTTTTAGGTTGACTATGACGCCTAGACTGGCACACAAGAATAGAGTCTTGTCCCTGGTACTGATGAGTTGATGCTTGGTGGTAGCAGTAAGGAGCCAGACGTTTATGTACGGAAACACCTGGAATTCTTGATGTCTCAGGTGAGTCGTAACCACTGCCATGCATTTGGTGAACATTCTGGGGGCTGTAGTGTGACCAAAGGGCAGTGTTCTGAACTGAAAATGACTGGCTCCCAGCCAGAAGAGCAGGTGTCTCCTGGAGCATCTGTCCACTTTGATGTGGTAGTACGTGTCCTGGAGATCTATTGAGCACATCCAATTGTCTTTCCCGATAAAGGGAAATATCAACTGTAGAGTGATCATTCGGAACTTCAATTTCTTTACAGACTTGTTGAGCCTGCTGAGATCTAGAACTGATCTCCAGTCCCCTGTCTTTTTTGGAACTAGAAAGAAATTGAGAGTAAGTTCCGATCTGCAGGGACTTCTTGGATGACTCTTTTCTGTAGCAAAGAGATGACCTCTGATGTTGCACGGTCTAGTTGAATGGATGGCACATCTGGCAGAGACCAGTTTGTTGGGGGTTCGGAAACAAAGGGGATCAGATAACCTCTGGATATTACGGTATGTACCCAACGATCTTGTGAAATGGTTAGCCATGTGCTTGGGTACAGCGATAGATGACCCTCGACTGCCTCCAGAGATGGACAGTCGGGCAACCCCTCAGGGGTGATGGAAGGGATGATCAGAGAAGGTTTCTCTGTCTCCCTGATGTTGCGGACCTCCTCTGCCGTGAGGATGACGTCTTCCATTATATCCTCCCCCTCTGCCTCTAGAGGCGGGTTTACCTTGGCCTGAGAGAAACCTTTTTGGGATATATGGAATCACATTTTCCCTCCCATATTACCCTTGGGATAGGGTCTAGAAGAGCGGGAGAAACAGACTCTGATGGCAGATAAGGATTTCCCTTCCTGCTCACACCTAGTCAAAGTCTCTTTCACTTGGGGTCCAAAAAGAGATGAACCATCAAAGGGGACGTTAGTGAAGGAAGACTTGAAGGATTCTGTGAAATTACAAAGACGCATCCAAGAATGTCTCCTAAGGGATATTCCTGCTGCGGCTGCCCTACATGCTCCATCTGCCACGTATGATATCAGCCTCATGGAGGTGTTAGCTATCGATGTAAGGGTGGAGAGCTGCACAGAAACCTTATCCATGGAACCCAGAGCTACTGAACCCTGGAGGGTATCTCCTAACTCCTTCAGGAGATCTCTCTGAAGACAAGTAAAATGGGTAAGGTAATTCTGCGATCTTAATGTAAATGCTGCTGAAGAGAAGGTATGCTTCCCATACCTAACCATCGTCCTGGACTCCTTGTTAGGAGGATGGATATTAGAAGATATTTCGGATAACTCCTTCCTGGTGGCCACTGCTACCAACACAGCATCAACGGGAACTCCTTTGCTACAAAAAGTCTTATCCTCAGGTGCTGTCATAAATTTATTTGGCCTTCCCAGGACAAGCTCCACTGAGTCTGGGGAGGTCCAGGCTTTCCGCGATATGACCCCCAAGAGTTGGTCATAAGGCAGTGTCACCCAGGAGGTGGAAGGTCGGGAATCAAAGGTCTCAAGATACATTAATTCATCCTCAGTAGGGATACAGGTCTTCCAATCACCCGTCTGTCTAAAGATTTCTAGGATGTCAGAAAAGGAGACATCCTCAGAGGGGGATCTAGGGGACCCTTCCGATTCCTCTAAGTCAGTGTCAGAAGTGACAGACTCAGGTGAGTCAACATGCTTCCCTGTGGGGGTGGCAGGGGGGAGAAGTTGCTGCCTGCTGCTGGTTGAACACAGGTTCCAAAAGTATGGCTTTAGCAGAAGACAAAGTCTTTGATATAGGTTTGAAAGCCTTTCCTCCCTACTCCGAAGAAGACCTCCGCTCCAAGGAGACGGATGGTCGACTCCTAGCAAGGGGGAACGGCTCCGAAGCAGAAGTGGGAGCCAAGCTGAGTCAAGCCAAGGCACCAAGAGGGAGGGTCGGTTCCGAAGAAAACCTAGGGTGACTGTCCCATTCGGAGTCAGCTCAAGAGCATCGGCTCCCAGACCCCTCGGCTTCAGACTCAGCCACCGAGGATAGAGTAATCGGTTCTGAGAAAGTGGGTTAGATCCCCGGAACTGAGAGGTCCAAGATAGAAGAACCTGAAGTAATAGGCTCCGACAGCAAAGCAGTCGGAGTAAGAACAGTGGCAGGTGAGGGGGTCAGCTCCGAAGCCTTTGGGTCCAAAGGGGCCAATTTCTTTGCCAGAGCTGGATCTGAAAGCAACCTCTTCACCACCCGCTCAATGTCCTCATCTGATAGTGACCTGGATGATCTGGTGGAGACAGAAGGAGATCTCCTCCTCTCCAAAATAGGAGATCTCAAGGTGGATGACACAACATCAATATGAAAGTCAAGAAAAAAGCACTAAATTTAGTAAATAAACTGTTACTTAGCCAACGAGCCAATAAGACACAACCTCGAAGCTTTCACAGCAAACGAGATCTGGGGAATTAACGAGATCTGGGGAATTGCCGTGAGGCACCATGGGATAGGGGTTAGCCTCGTCCCAGTAAAAGCTCTCGAGCTTTAGTATCGGCCGAGTCGGAGCCGAATATAGGCTCTGAACCCATCCTGCAAGAATTACGGTGAGATAGGACTACATAACATCATTTTTTTGCATAAATGCAACATGAAAATGAATACTTTCTGAAAATAAAAATACAGCTCATAAATATGTCCTTGCTATACACTATGTTGCATACTGCAGGAATAGCTTCAACACATTGTTTTTTTAACATTCTGACAGCCAGAGAGAATCCATTCTTTTAAAAAAAAGGTACAACAAGCTAAATGCAAAGTCTAATGACCCTAATTTTAACAGGGGAAGCTGAAACACCTCACATTATCTTAATATACCAAAAGAGAATATACTTTAATTTCTCACACATTTCACAAAAACATTTACTTTAAATACTGGTTGGAATTTCCTATTGGATGTTTTCATTTTATTCCTTTCTACTCTGTTTCAGAAATTATGAATTCCTTTTATCATCTGGCTCTACTGCATACACATGTAACTACAGAAAACTAAATACAAAGGCCATTACAACCTATTATACTGGTATTCACTGTGAGTCTGTAAAGAAGAATACCCATAAAACTTTATAACATGGCCTATCAAAATTCAAACCGGAAATGTAACAGTACCTTATTCTGAGAAAATTATCTTCAGATTCCTTGGTGCAATGATTCAGCAGTAAGTTTGAAAAAACAGTAGTAGTACGGAGCCACCAATCAGACCTACATATCACCCTAGCTGGTTTTACTGAGTTTTTGGAATAATACAAAAATATACATAAAATTCAAAAACCTTTCATTTGTTAATAAAATTAATAGTCCTCAAGCATTCTGATGCAGGATTACTGAGCTGAATAGACAAAAGGTTTCTAAACACATTCTTAACTAAAGTACCACACCTTCCCGTTTGGCTGGCCCAAGGAGTGGCATAAGGAATCTAAACAAATCAGCAGTTAAATAAGCAGTACAGGCAATGACTGCCAGGGAGAATTGGCTGACTCTTTTTTGGCAAAAAAGGAGAAATAAGGTAATACAATAGTTCCTCTAGTGGAGACTTGAGCAGAAAGAAGGCTACTTTGCAAGGCCTTGAAATAAAGGGCAGAGCAAACTTCACTAAAGGAGAGAGAAACATGTATAGATTTTTGCACTGAGTCTATGTTTGCATCACTGAAGAATGCCCATGGCTCCAGAAACTAAGGGATTAGGTAGACCAGCAGCAACATGCCTAATTCCTACAATGTGAAAGCGTCACTCCTCAACGTCCCAGGATCTTGACTTTTGACTTTATAAATAGATGACATAATAAATAGTTGTGGAAGAGATACCTGAAATCAGTAAGCTGGCAGATACATAAAAAATATATTATAAATAGTTATTTACACTACATATTTAAAAATATATTTTAAATTTTAATAAGGTATGTATACAGACAGAGAGGACAGATATAGAACAGCTGGAGTAATTAAAAATGACTAATACTGCAAACAGGAATTAAACTGATAATGAAATTAAACTACAAATAAATTAACTACTTTTTTCATAAAAAAGGACTATAACAACTGAAAAGGTTATTTTTGACATTAAGTGCGTTTCTATTACTATATTTAAGTACTAACAACTGTCAGGCATTGTACACAGAACGGTTTGCTATACTTGATGTAATACAGCATGCTGTCACAATAGAAGCTCTAAGAAGTCCTTGTAACCAGTTCTTCAGAGCTCCAGTTACAGACCAATTAAACAAAAGGTCGTGAGATTTTATTCAGTAAGAGCAATGATCCAAATTGCCACATTTATACAGTCACTACTGGAAGTGGCATTTTCGGTAAATGGTGGTATTCTGCCATGATGAAAAAGAAAATGTGGTACAGTTGGTCAAAAATTACACTGCTAAACTACGAATGAGTAAGAATAACTTTACTGATGGGTGAAATAATGGAAGGTGAAGTTTTAGAAAAATGGTAATGCAAACAAGAATGAATATAAAGATACACAATGGCATGCCTTACAAAAAGGATTTAAAATTGAATTATTCAACTCTTTTCTTTTCTAGTAATGTTAAGTTTGTATTAGAAGACAGCATATCCATCGATGTAACAATTTTGATTCTATAAAAGCCTTACACTCTTTAAAAATCACCAAAGATGTTTTCAAAAACCAATTAAAAAGTATAAAACTAGATACTAACACTGAAAAATTATTTAGTTCTGCAATATACATGTTTAGAGTAAAATGAGGGGATGCATTTTCTGATAAAAATGTTAACAGATTCATGGATTGTGGTACCCTGTATTCGGGCCTGTTATATATCAACATGGAAAAAAAAATACTCCAGAACATCAGTTTGAAAACACTGATCTCCAACCCAATAACCTCAAATGCACTTGGAGAATAAGAAATAATATGAATTTCTTCTTCCTCCAGCTTTTAAATTTAGGTTGGGGATGTTGAATGCTGTGTGTCTACTGATTCTACAATTTACAGTTAATTCGAGACTCAGATGCTTAGCATTTCACTGTTTACAACTTTATATGCCAAGCAGAGTTTACCACTATTGTGCTGATACATTACGCTGTAAAAATGAAGTTATTTTTGATTATAATCTAGAAGTTTATAACTTGGAATAAATACGGTAAATATTCTCTACACCTATTCCAATAATCAAAGTTCAGTATTAAGAGTACCCACAAAAACTAGAGTTGTACTCTAGTGCAGGAAGGATTAATCTAACAAATAAGTTAGTGAGGATCTCAGGTTTCCTAAATAAGAATGACCTCATCTAATCCTAAATGTTTAAGTCCTCTACTTCTATCTCTCATAACATTTTCTGTGTAGTGCAACTTGTTATTAATCCATACACCAAATTCTTAATGACATTTACTTTTCTAGAACGATGCTATTCAGAAGAATAGGGATGTGATTTATAAGCATCTTTTAAGCCTAGTTTTGCCAGGAAATTTGAAACAGGAAGAAGAGTTAACAGGTTTTGAAGTGACATAATTCTGAATTTGGATACTATTGCAAATAGGTTTAGGAAAAAAAGATCCAGAACTGGTCTCCAAGAATTTTCCTTCTATGGTACTAGGAACATCCATGAATAAAACCCCTTCCCTACCTGGGAATAAGGAGCAGGTTCTATCACTCCTTAGGACGGCATGTGATGAAGAAGTGGTAGAAACAAAACAGTCTGACCTGGACAATGAGGAATGACTCCCACTGGAAAGGAAGAACTTCCGACCTCTGCCATCTGTAACCTTGATGAATGATATTCTGAACCCATTTGTCTGAAACTATCTATTGTCAAAGAGAAAAACAGAGACTCAGACTTTCTGGAAGGAAAAAGGGGCCAAGGTGGGAGGGATTCACAAGGTCTCTTGAATAGTTATTCAGACTTCTAGGACTGTCCTTGATTTTGGGAGGTATGAAACTTCTTTTTGGGACCTTGTTGCCATTTCACTGAAAAACCTTAAGAGATTTCTTGGATCAGCTTGCCCCTTTCATCACACACTGCAGCAGAGGGGCAAAACACTAAATCTCTAACCAAGGAAGTATTTAAAATCTTATTTTCACATGGTCTGGGAGGTTCAGAAAATGCAGCCATGCAAACCTCCTAAAATAGTACCAGTGACCACAGCCCTGGAAGAAGCATTGATTCATAAATGCACTGTACACAATGAGTCATGACCTGTATAATAGAAGAAACTAAGTTATTTAAAGCAGATTTTCCTAACATGAAAAAACTGCAGATAAAACATCCCACATACTTTCACAATTTGTCAGAACAAACTTTAGCTTATGAACGTGACAATTAAAAATTCTGAAAATCACAGTTGAAGAAGCAAACACTTTTTTTCCCCAAACCTATCAATAATAGGATTGGAATTAACTAAATGCTTAGCAGCAGTGGGATCAACTAAAGCTACAGCTGTTGGGTCAGGTTTGGGAAAGTCTATAAACATTTTAAGAGAGAGAGGAAATGTATACGTACTATCTGCCTTTTTAGAGGCGAACAGACTATCAGGAAGATTGCAGGCAATAACACACACACACACACACACACACACACACACACACACACACACACACACACACACACACACACACACACACACCATAAAGTAGACAGAACATGAGGAATGTGTGCAGGCTCTGATAAATCCTACTGTAACAATTCAGTATCTTTTGAGGGACTGAGAAACCTCAGGGTTCTCCCTCTGAAAACATTGGCACATTGCAGCAAAAGTCTTACAGAGATAGATAAAGCCCACAAATAGAATCAGAAACTGAACTCTCCTTTAAGTCTGAATCAGACATCTGAGAAAAAAAAATGTAGTCATCCACGCACCTTCCTGTTCAGATTCAGAATCTTGAATCTCTTCAGGAAAAGAGGAATCCCTCTTTCTTTTGCCAAAAACAATTTTACAACAAGGATCACCATCCAGTGTTAAACCTTTTGCCAGACCCAGTAAACTACTCTTATTCAAAGAAAAGTGAAGAGGAGAAGATAGATGTTTGGTCTTCTGTTTCTTTTCGACAGGAAAAAATGGGCCCAACTATGTTATTAACGGCAGCAGCAGCTCCCCCAGGGATGGGCACAATGCTCTGATAGAACACAACCTTCCCTGTTTCATCTCCCAGGACTGACAGGAGCAGCTGTCCCTTGTCCACTGAAGGAACTCCAACAGCCACACAAGACATGGCGAAACCCCAGTCTATAACAGTTGTAGGTGCTACACCAGAGGGACCTGGGGTAAAAGATGAGTGGTACAAGGTACAATAAATGACCACAGCAGAGTAATTGACCTGCAGCTGAGGCCATTTGCTAGCCTACTGTGGTGGCAAAGGCTGTTTGCTTAATTTTTTTCTATTTTTGACTAGAAGAAGAACTGACCATGGGACTGGTAGCCTGTTCTATGGTCAAGCTGTAATGAAACTGGTACTTCTTTTTCTAGGAAAGACAATTAGCACTTGTGGGTAATACTACCAATCCACAAAAGTTACTTTTGTGACAGAAAATCATGTTAAAAAGTACTTTAAACACATCAGCCCAAAAAAAGTAAAATAAATACAATTTCTAAACAGAAAATGTTTTCAGTTACTTTACACCACTTTTAAACTGCCAGAAAAAAAATGAAAGGTGTCAAGTATGTTATAGTCTCAAGACAGTCCGTTAAAACACATCACTCAACCTAGCTTTAAAATAACTTTCCCGAAGAGGAAAGTAATAAAACATCAACAAAATTAAGAAAATTAGAAGTTATGTACTCACCATAACGTTCCATCTGAGTAGGTGACTTCATTTGGATGCAACCTGTGGGTATCGGATCCAACTTCGGATCCGAGCCGGCATTTCAAAAGCTTAGGATCCGAGCTCCTAGCTCCTCCCTCTACCCATAATCCCCTGCCAAGCCCTAACTGACCTCAGATTGAGTTTGCCTAGTGAATACTAGTATAAAAATACCTGAACACAGGAATAAACTCTTACTCTATATAGGTCAGGGGATGGAGGGGGGGATGGTTGCATCCAAATGAAGTCACCTACTCAGATGGAACGTTATGGTGAGTACATAACTTCTAAATCTGAAGTAGGCAGACTTCATTTGTCTGCAACCTGTGGGACAGAGTCCCCAGCTACCTAAATCTTGGCGGCCATCATGGAAGGATGTTCCGAGCACCGAGAGCCAAAGGATGCTCTCCCCCTGGAAACAACATCCACCTTATAATGAGAAATGAAGGTATGAGACGAGGCCCAAGTGGCTGCTGCACAGATATCATCCAATGGCACTCGGGACTTAAAAGCGGCTGAAGTGGAAACTGCCCTAGTAGAGTGAGCTGTAATCCTCTGAGGAGCAGGCCTACCTGAAGTGTCATAAGCCTGCAAAATACAATTAGCAATCCATCTCGACAGTGTGACTTTGGAGACTGCTTTACCCATAGCAAATTTAGCAAAGGAGACGAACAGCTGATCTGATTGTCTATGACCAGCCGTTCTGTGAATGTAGAAGCGCAATTGTCTGTGAACATCTAAATAATGCAACTTATATTCTCCTTTGTTTTTATAGTTGGGGAAAAAAACAGGTAAGTTGATTGATTGGTTAATATTAGATTCCGAAGAAACTTTTGGAAGAAAAGAAGGATTGGTCCTGAGGAACACCCTATCGGGAAAAAAGGAGAGGTAAGGCGGTTTGACGCATAGAGCCTGGAGTTTCGACACTCTTCTGGCTGAGGTGATGACTACCAAGAAGGCAGTCTTCCAGGAAAGGTACTTTAGATCTACAGAAGCTGCAGGCTCAAAGGGAGGAGCAGTAAGGGCCTGTAGGACTAAAGATAGGTCCCAAGGCGGCACAGCTTCTTTGACTGGGGGCCTCAACAGAAAAACTCCTTTAAGAAAGGTCTTGCAAAGTTTTGCAGTCATGAGGGGAGCTGACTCATGACCCACATGATAATGGGAAATCACTGCCATTTGTACCTTTACCGTGGAAGAACTGGCCCCCTGATGAAAGAGGTCTGTTAAGAAGTCCAGTACCGCAGACATTGGTGCAGAAAAAGGATGAATATTGTTCTGAGTCGCCCAAATAGAAAACCTTTTCCATTTGCTCCGGTAAACCTTCCTAGTGGAAGGTTTATGAGCCGCCACTAAAATGGCCTTGACTGGTGACGAGATACCGGGAGTCCTAATCAAGGATGGAACTGGAGCAGCCAGGCTGCCAATCTCAAGGTGTGTAGATTCGGAATCGGGAGCCCTTGAGGATGGGAAATGAGATCCGGGATCGGATTTAGAATCCACGGCGGATTCACTTTGTGAGACCATACATAAGGGAACCAAGTCTGACGAGGCCAGAACGGGGCAATGAGAATCATTCTGCTCCCCAAACTGTTGGCTTTCTGCAAGAGCCTCTGCATTAGAGGTAGTGGAGGATAAGCATAAAGGAGACCGGGAGGCCAAGCATGCACCAGTGCGTCTCTCGGGGATTCCCCAGGTGGGGGAAGCAGAGTGAAGAAACTGTCGCATTTGGCATTTGAGTGAGAAGCAAAAAGATCGCAACAGGGTTGCCCCCAGATGGCAAAAATCTTCTTCGCTACCAGAGGATTGAGAGACCATTCGTGAGGAGAAAGAATGGTGCGACTGAGCTTGTCCGCAAGGACGTTGGACCTTCCCGGAATGTGCGTTGCTACAAGAAAGCATTTGGTGGAGATTGCCCATTCCCAGACTCTCATGCCCTCTTGACAAAGGGGATAGGACCTGGTTCCCCCCTGTTTGTTGATGTACCAGACTACCGACATGTTGTCCGTCTGGATCGCAATAGTCCCTGCAGGGAGAAGGCTGTGAAGTGCTTGCAACGCTAAGAGCACCGCCCTCATCTCCAGGACATTTATATGCAATGAGGTCTCTGAACTGTTCCACGTGCCTTGGACAATCTTGCCCGCAGAATGCCCCCCCACCCGAGGCGAGAAGCGTCCGTGGTCACCGTGGCTAGGGGGAATGTTGCACAAAAGGGTCTCCCTGCTAGGAGCTCCGGTGACTGGAGCCACCAAAACAGGGAGTCCCTGCATGCCTTGCTGATAGCTATCGGGCTGTTGAGAGAAGAATACAGCGGAGACCACTGGACCTGTAGGGTCCATTGAAGAACCCGCATGTGTAAGCGAGCATGGAGAAGAAGTGGAATAGCTGCTGCCATTGAACTCAGGGCCCTCAGGACCGAAGCCGCCATCGGAAACGGTTGCAAGACTGCTGTGATATGACACCTCAGGCTGGACAGTCGATCTGGAGTGAGGAAGGCCTGCATTGATCTTGTGTCCAACCTTCCTCCTATGAAATCTATAAGTTGTGTGGGATGCAGTAAAGATTTTTCCATGTTTATGGTGATGCCCAGCCTCGGGGCTATAAGGAGGAAATAGTCTCTGGCTGAGCACAGTAGATGCCTTGATGATGCCGTGAGGAGCCAGTCGTCCAGGTATGGAAAGACCTGTATTCCCTGGAGTCTCAGGTGGGCCGCTACCACTGCTAGTACCTTGGTGAACACCCTGGGGGCAGAGGTGAGACCAAAGGGAAGGACCCTGAACTGGTAGTGGCTGGCTCCCAGCCGGAAGCGAAGGAACCTCCTGGACCGTCTGTCCATCCGAATGTGGTAGTACGCGTCCTTGAGGTCGATAGAGCACATCCAATCGTTCTCCCGCAAAAGGGGGAGTATAGATTGTAGAGTGACCATCCGGAACTTTTGATTGGTTACAGACAGGTTCAGCAGGGAAAGGTCTAAGATCGGTCTTAAGTCCCCCGTTTTCTTTGGCACCAAGAAGAACCTGGAGTAAAACCCTGATCCGGTCTGATCTCGGGGGACGTGCTGGATGGCTCTTTTTCCTAACAGCTGCTCGATTTCGACAGCTGCTGCCTCCCTTTGGTCGGGTGGTACATCGGGGAGGCTTTGGGATCTGGGGATTTTGCTCAGGGGAATGGCATAACCTCTGGATATCACACGAAGCACCCAACGGTCTGACGTGATTGACTCCCAAGATGTCAGGTGCCTCAAAAAACGCCCCCCGACTGTCTCCAGAGATGGACAGCTGGGCAACCCTTCAGGGCTGTTGCGTGGGTCTGTCAGAGAAGGGTTCTCTGGACCCAAAGTTCCTAGGAGCCCCTCTGCCTCTAGGACGGCGACCTCCCTGTCCTCCTTTGCCACGGAAGGACTGGTTGTCCGGAGCAGGTTGGGATTGCTGCG
Organism: Protopterus annectens; assembly: GCF_019279795.1. Lineage (NCBI taxonomy): Eukaryota > Metazoa > Chordata > Ceratodontiformes > Protopteridae > Protopterus > Protopterus annectens. The sequence goes on along the minus strand of NC_056734.1, from coordinate 686,304,670 downwards.
ACTTCCGGAACCACATCTTCTTCTGTCCCTTTTGGTTCTTCGAGAAGGACCTCTGGGGAGCTGAGAAGTGGACTCCAACGGCAGACAGCGTCTTCCCGTCCTTCTCGCTCTGGACTAAAGTTTCCCGAACAGTTTTGCTAAACAGGGCAGAACCATCAAAGGGGGCATTTGCGAAGGTCGCTTTGAAAGGCTCTGCAAAGTCACAGTGGCGGAGCCAGGCCTGACGCCTCATGGTGAGGCCCGCTCCACTAGCTCTAGCGGCTCCCTCAGTTGCGTGAGAAAGTAGCCGCATAGAAGTATTAGAAACTGATCTGAGAGTGGCCATACGGGTGGAGTACACGTGCTTGTCCTCCGCCGACATGGACTCTGGGGGAGATGCCGCGTACTCTTTAATCAGGTCCCGTTGCATCCTGATGACATGTGCCATGTAGTTCAGCGCTCTCAGAGAGAAGGTTGCTGAACTAAAAGCTCGCTTCCCAATGCGATCCATCGAGCAGGACTCTTTGCTCGGAGGATGCATAGAGGGACTTTCCTGGGCTAATTCCCTCTTTGTGGCTGCGGCCATCATCATAGCATCTACCGGGGGGCCCTTGCTCCAATGAGTGCGGTCCGCCGGTGGGCTCGGCATTCGATCCGGACGCTTGGGGACAGGATCAACAGTGTCTGGTTCCTTCCATGCTCTGGTGGAAATAAGGTCCACCAGAGGATCGGCAGGAGGGGACACCCAAGAGGTAGATGGGCCCGCCTCGAATGCCTCCAAGAACACAGACTCGTCTGAGGAGGCCTTGGGGGCAGACCACCCCCCCCGATTCTAAGCATCTCCATAATGTCTCCAAAGGAGACGTCCTCCGGGGGTGACCTTGGGGAGCCCTCCCCTTCATCCAAGTCTGTGTCTTCAGTAATGGACTCAGGGGAGTCCACGTGTCTCCTTTTACACTTACGCTTCCGAGGCACTTCCTCGGGGGGAGTGTCCGAGGAGTCCTCTTCAGCAGCCAGATGTTCCAAAGGAACTACTTGGGACATCGAGGCGGGCTGTCCCTGGGACCGGCTGATGGGAGCCTGGCCCAGCTGCAAGGGAGTGCGGGGTGGAGCCGCGGCAGGGACCGGGGGTCCGGTAGTCCTCAACAGTGCCCTTTCCACTACGTCAAAAGCCGAGGGAGAGCCGGTCTCTCTAAGCCCCAAGAGCCGACCCCCACTCGGATCTGACGCACAGATCGGAGCTGGAGCAGAGACCGTCGGATCCAAGAGACCGATGCACTCCGACCTAGATGGAGTCGAAGACACACCAGCTCCCTCGGATCCGAGGCTAGGCCCTCGGCTCCGAGAGGTCGGGTCCGAAGCACTCAAGGGATGGATCCGATCCGAGGTGCGCTGACCAATCAGATCCGAACCAACCCCGGATACAACTCTGCCCGGCTCTCACAGCTCCGAACCCGGGAGACGGGTCGGAGAAGGAGCCAAGGGGGCGAAAAATGGGGTCGAAGCCCCTCCCGGTTGGGGGGGGGGGCTAAGAGCACTCCCATTTGCATCTGGGCCTGGATGAAATGCCTCATCATCTGGTCCATATCTGCTTCTGACATTGAGAAAGTGGATCTAGATGAGGCCACCGAAGCGGACCTAGAAAGCCGCCTCGGGGACCTCACCGAAGGGCTAGTCTCCTCCTCCTCTGTCTCTCCTTCTCTCTAATGGTCTCCCTATCCTCCGGCTTCTTGGTGGGAGGTTGAGTCCCTGCCGGGGAAAGGGAGACCGTAGCACCCGTGGTAGGTTGCTGGCTAACAGGGGCAGAGGCCGAAGCCACATCTGGAGGGAGAAGTCCCGCCAGTACTAACTTCGACCTCCGCTCCCTTAAAGCTCGGGGGTTGAACCCTGCGCATATGGTACAACCAGATGACAGGTGTTCAACCCCCAAGCATTTAACGCTCTGATTGTGGCCATCAGCTGGGGACAGCTTGTGGCCACACTCGGTACATTTTGAGAAAACTGCCTTAGAGGCTTCTGCCATGGTACACCCTATAGGCCTAACACACAAAAAAACTGAAAAACTCACACAAAACTACACAAAACCCGAAGAAAAGTTTTAAGGTAAAGAGAGGAAAGCCTAAAACACACACACAACTAAAAACGGAGTAAAACTTTAAAGTTTTCCTGTCAAAACTTATCTGAACACAATTTGCTGCCAGGAGCTCGAGGAATCCGTTACTACTTGAAACGCGGCAAACGAAATCTGAGGTCAGTTAGGGCTTGGCAGGGGATTATGGGTAGAGGGAGGAGCTAGGAGCTCGGATCCTAAGCTTTTGAAATGAAGGCTTGGATCCGAAGTCAGATCCAATACCCACAGGTTGCAGACAAATGAAGTCTGCCTACTTCAGATTGGAAGGTTTTCTCTCCAAAGGGAACTTATCTGCCCAGCAAAGAAAAGCACAAGCCAACCGTTGATCCTTGAAGGTCTCAGAGAAGCCTACTCTTCGGTAGCAGTAAGCTCTGAAGGGTTTTGCATCCAAACTTGTCTTTTAGTCAGATCAGTTCGACCTATCTGGCAGTTTGGGTGCATGGATGGTACCCTGAAGCTTTGGAAGCTTGCCAGCTGTTACATCCCTGGCAGGATATAACCCATATAGCTAAGGCTCCTGCAGCAGTGATAAATACGGTGAACATATTTATTACCATTGACTTTACAAAGAAAATCTTCAAACTTTGGTTTGCTTCTATTATAGCTATATTAGATGTTGAAAAGCCTCATTTAACCTATTTTTAATCTTTCTACAGCAATTTTTTTTCTGTAAGTAACATACGGCTTCCTTTTACCAGTCTTTCTATTTTCTTACACCACTATTGTAGTTTTTAGTACTCATGCTTGTCAACATGTTTAGCTGTCAAGGTGCCTTTCAGACACTGAGTACAAATATTATGCAACAGTTGTCATGCCAAAATAAGCCTTATGGAGCACAATTTGTTGCAATCTCTGACAGTCACGTTATTATTTCACCTCATTCTTACCCAGGATTTTTAAGCTATACATACCATGGGAGGGAAATGGTTTCACAGAAAGTTTAACACTAAAATCTAGTCCACTGTTACCCAAATGATCAAGTGAGTCCTTTCTTGCCAAATCCAGCATGTGTTCAGCTTCAAAGGACAATATAAGTCAAGAATATTTTATACCCCAGTGAAAAAGGGAACCAACTGGCTAGAGTTATTTAAATGCATTAAATCAAAAATTTCAAAAGTAGGAACCTGCTGTATGTTTGTGTGGATAATTAAAATCACCCAGTATAATTGTATGACAGCAGTTTACTGGGTCTACTGGATTGTTTCACTCTCTATGTCAGAGAAAGTATAGCTGCTTAAGTTGCACCTGCCATTAAAATAGATGATCAAATTCCTCACTGCTGCAGTAGCCCCAGTCTATGGTTATATCCTGCCCAGGATACAACAACTGACCAACTTCAGAAAGCTGTCTATTTCCCACAACTACTCTGACTGCTGATTGGCTAGCCCCTTGGAGAGAAATCAGTACTCACAGTGTCGACAACTTCAAGACTTTCTTGCCCATATAGACAGAAAGATCCTATTCTTCCTGAACCTCTACCAGATATAAGCAATAACAAATAACTATACCTCAACAACTAACGATATAGAGAAAAGGGGAGATGGAGAGTGGATGCAGCTACTGCATCAGTGAGGAATTTGAAAATCTACTGTTGTGGTATGTGCAACTTACGCAACTTACACAACTGTACTATGTTTATCATTTTCACCGATGATGTAGCCTGTGACTATATGGCTTGATTCACAAAACCTAACCAGGCTGGTAGGAGGAAGGATAAGGGTCCTTGGTCTTAAAAAAGCCAGTCCTGGACCTGGAAAAAGAATCCAGTTTGTAATGCTTTGCAAAAAGAAGACCATGTTGATGCTCCTGGAATGCTTCTACCATCCACCTCATTCCAGTATGCCATAATACAAGCCAAGGCTCTAACAGAATCTGCTTTGATACTGCCTGGACTATATCTGTCATGGTGGGAACAGCAAAAAAGCAATAGCCGAGGACAACCATCTTGAAATGGTCTGTTTTGATGTGGCTTGTCCTTTCTTTGTCTCACTGTAACATATAAACAACTGATCTGCTTTTCTAAATAACTTATATATGTCAAGATAGTACTTGAGCTGCCAATGAACATCCAGAGTATGTAGAATCCTTTCTCCCTGATTCTGACGATATGGACAGAACACTGGTAGATTAATGGCCTGATTCAAGGTAAACTCTGAAACATCTCTGGGCATAAATGAGGAGTTTGTTCTTTATGTGATCCTATCTCTGGGGAAGACCATACAGGGTTCACATACCATGAAAGCTTGTAAATCAGATACTTTTCTTGCTTGTGTCAACTGTCTAATGCTAACAATAAGAAGTACCACCTTCCATGTGATAAACCATAAATCAGCCTGATGAGCCAGTTCAAAGGCAGACAGTTAACTTTTCCAGCAAAAAGTTAAAATCCCAAGTAGCAGCTGCATGTTTTCTAGGTGGCCTAAGATGGAAAACTCTCTTCAGTAACTGTCTTCCCAAAAACAGAGATGAAATGGGAGGATCAATAGGCAGACATGATGAAATGGACACTAGATGAACCATGGTAGAGGAATAAGAAAGGCCAGAGGAAAGTAACTCACACAAATATTTAAGGACCAGTGAAATATAACCCCTGATAGGTTCCTGGTAATTGGCTAAGCACAAACTAGAACATATTTTCCACTTGCCAATGTAACATTTCCTAGCAGCAGGTTTTCTTGTCTCCTTTAGTACTTACTGCACATCCTCCTGAAAGAGGTGCCTAAAAGGTATCAGAACTGAATCATTCAGGCAACTAGATGAAGTTGTTTGAGAATGGGTTGTATCAAACTCTCCTTGTCTTGTGGGGGTAAATCCAGTCTATGAGGAAGCTTGTAGTAACTGCCCTTGGCCAATACCATAAGTAGGGAAAACCATTACTTCCAAGATGGAAGCACACTGATCAGCAACATAACTTAAGCTCTCCCAGTGTGAAAACAGAAATAGAGGAAAAAGGAGTGCAAATTCAGATACTGACTAGTAAATATACTACCCAGATGCCATCAGAGAAGAAATTTAAAAAGCCTGAAAGAAAATCAACCAGAAAACGTGAAGAGAAAACACTGTTTGGGAAGGATTCTGCAGTTGTTCAGCAAAAAGCAGTTCAAGCTTCATCTTTGGTTCGAGACATGTCTTCCAGTAATTTACAGGAAAAATACATCTAATGTACTCAGAGGTGATTAAAATAAATAAAATGTTGAAGGAATATAGCAATTTAAACAAAACAGCTGGAAAAATAGAGAAAAATAATTAACTAGCCATTGAGATGAATTGAAACAACTGTAAAATTCAGTGGTTGGAATGAAGAAAAAGCTGGCTGAATATGAGGTTTCTCAAGAAGAACCGTTTAAAAAATAGTAGTTAGAATACAGAACACAAAGAGAAAACCTGAGATTTTCTGTTGCACCAGAGAAACTGGAAGGAACAGACTATTAATTTTATAAAAGCATAAATAAGCCACTGGGCTGGTATTCCAAAGTAGTATTTATTAATTGAATGAGCACATCAAATGTATGCTCCAAACCTGGCCACAAGAAAGTAGCCAAGACCTATTAGTAAAAATGCAATCATACCAAAAGAAAGAGAAGACCCTGATGAAATTGTGGAAGAAGGACAAAGCATAAAAAACTGGAGACAGGAGAGTGTTTAAAGAAAATGATTATTCAATGTACACCCGGCAAAAGAGAAGCAAAATTCACCCAATCAATCAGGGAATGCAGAGAGGCAGGAGCGAGATGTAAGCTGTTATATCCAGCTGTCTTCAAAATATTCTTTCCTAGAGGATCAAAGCCTTTTTTTGAAGCAGAACAGCTAGGGTTTAAGGTCTATGCTTTAAAGCTGAGGAGAGCACACCAACAGTGCAAGGTTATAATGCCCTCCACACATTTAGACCAGCCTACACAAACAGGGACTAAGGGTAGAGGTGTCTGTTTACATCAAAAATAAATATACCACAAGGCTGGTCAAACAGGACAATGCACTTCAGCTGCTCCATGTTCAAATCACCATAGGCAAAAATCCAATATCACTTCCTTGCAGCTACAGGTCCCCCTCTATGACCCAGGAAACCCATACCATGTATTTGAACTAATTAGAAACACTAACCATCTAACCCAATACCATATTCGTGGGCGACTTTAATTACCCCACTATTAACTGGGAATCCTATACGACACCAAATGTACACGCATAGAGATTCCTGGATTTTGTAAACACAAACTACCTGAACCAGTCAGTACATCAACCAGGGGTGCAGCCATATTGGATCTGGTCCTCACTAATAAGGGAGAGTGCTGTACACCCCCCCCCCCCAACTGTAATGTGTTCCCTGTTAAGGTTAGACTACAAAATGGTCTCCTTTGAAGTAAAAATAAAACCTGGACCCCCCAACTAAACCTGGAATATTCAGGAACTACTCTAAGGCTAACCTCCTGCTATTAAGTGATAACCTGGCAAAATTTCAAGACTCATAAGCCCTGTGAACACTACTGCCTATGCAGAACTTTTCACAGAAACCATGTACAAGCATATTAATAGCTGCATAGAGACAGCTGTACCCACCAGGAAGAGGAACAAAACTAACTAAAAAAAAAAAACATACTACCCTGGTGGAATCACAAAATCAATAGGGTGTATAATAGAAGGAAGAAAATCATGGCAAAAATTAGGAGGTGCAGCACCCCAGCAGGATAAAAGCACTCTCATCAAACTAAACAAACACCTCAGAGGACAAATAGAGGCAAATAATGTCTACCAAAGCTAAATTTGAGATGAGTCTGGCCTTCTAGGCCAAGGACAACCACAAGGCATTCTTTAGCTATTTCTGCAACCTCAAAGGCAACACACAATTGCGTGCAGAGCTCATTGTAAATGGAGCCACCTATACCGAGCCAGAAGATATAGCAAACCTACTGGCTGATAAATTTAGCTCCAACTTTAACCCTCTCTCCCCCTCAACCTTCCCACATAAAATATCATGTAATATAACTCTCCCTGATATCACTAGGGAACAGGTCCTTAATGCTCTCTCTAAAGGCAAGAACACTGCATCAAAGGGCCCAAACACTATCCCAGGATGCCTTCAAATAGCATGAAACATGACCTATCAGGGCCTCTCAAAAGTACAGTTGTGTACACTTACCATAAATGTAGATGTTCGAGTGTATTCACCGTTGCAGTCATCACACTTGGGTTATCCTGCCAGGGGTAGCCCTCAGTCGGCCCTAATACCAGAGGCTTAGTATTTCTGCATTGGTTGCTGTCGCTTCAGGACTGACGTCAGGTCGTCACTGGTATAAAAACAGGCAGTTGACACCATCACATCAGTTTTTCTTGCCCCAAATGTCAACAGCCCCAAATACGGAGCTAAGTTATGGTGGAATAACACCACCAGTAAAAGTAAATACCAACAGCCCTGTAACAAGTGAGGAAGAGAGAGAGAGAGAGAGAGAGAGAGAAGGGGGCTGGAGGGTGGGAAACCAGGACTGCAACAGTGAATACACTCGAACATCTACATTTATGGTAAGTGTACACAACTGTACTATGTTCTTCGTGTTTCACTGTTGCAGTCATCACACTTGGGTTGATTCCCTAAGCTGAAGAGTGGGTGGAGGCAGTCAAGAAGAGTTGGGGATGGCTAGTATGACCTGTAGGACTGCGGTTGCAAAGCCCACCTTGGATATGGAAAAGATAGGCAGGTGGTAATGCTTGGTGAAGGTATGAACAGAACTCCATGTTGCACCTTACAGAATGTCCCTGGTAGGGACTCCTCTGAGAAAGGCTGTAGAGGTTGAAGGTGCCCTAATGGAATGTGTTCTGTCCCCCTGTGGGGGTGGTTTTCCATGGTGTTTGTAACAGAAATAGATACAGTGTGCTATCCATTTGGAGATGGTTTGTTTTGATATGGTCTTGCCCTCTGCCCCAGGTGCAAAGCTGACTAGTAACTGGTCAGATTTCCTAAAGGGTTTAGTCCTATCCAAGTAGAATCTGAGCTGTCTGTGCACATCTAAATAGTGCAGGATCCGTTCCCCCTTATATTGAGGTTTAGGGAAAAAGGTGGGCAAATGAACAGATTGGTTGAGAGCAACACTGGACACCACTTTAGGCATGAAAGTTGGGTTAGTCCTGAGGGAGACCCTGTCAGCATGGAAAATGATGAAGGGTTCCACAGCCATAAATGTTTGTAGCTCAGACACTCTTCTATCTGAAGTGATGGCCAAAAGCAAGGCTGTTTTCCCAGAGAGACATTTTAACTCTGTTGAAGCTGCAGGCTCAAAGGGGGAGGGGTTGAGCTTTTCCAACACAAAGTTAAGGTCCCAAGCAGGGCTATGGGCTCTTCTTGGAGGCCTTAAGTTGTTAGCCCCACTCAGGAACTGCTTGATGAGAGGGTGTGAGAAGAGAGGTGGCTCAGTGCTGTAATGTACAGAGATGGCAGAGGCATGGATTTCAATGGAAGAGAAGGAAAGGCCCCTGTGGAGTAGGTCTGCAAGGTAATCCAGGATGAGAGGTAAGGATGGCTGTGCTGGTACAGCTCCTTTAGTTTAGATCCAGGAACAATACTTTTTCCACTTGTCAGCATAGGATTTTCTAGTACTGGGTCGTCTGGCTTTCACGTATAACATCCAGGACCTGCTTGCTTAGGCTGGCCACTGGTGGAGAAGTCAAGGAATAAGCCAGGCTGCCAGGTTCAAAGTGTGCAATTGTGGATGCAAGAACTCGCCCTCCTGCTGTGTCAGGAGAGTTGGAATCTGAGGGAGGTGCCATGGAGGCAACGGAGACAGACTGCGCAGTAGTGGGTACCAGTGCTGGCGTGGCCAGTCTGGGGCAATCAGGACTGCCGTTGGTCTCTCCTCCCTTATTTTGAGTAGCACTCTGGTAAGAAGAGGAAGAGGGGGGGAATGCATAGATTGAGAGGTTTTCCCAGTGGAAGGACGGGGCATCCACTTTCCAGGCTTTGCTGTGAGGTTCCTTGGTGCAGTATTTGCTGAGCTGGTGGTTGTAGGGGGAGGCAAATAGGTCCTCCTTCGGGGTACCCCATTTCTGGGTCACAAGGCTGAAGGTGTTGTGGTTTAATTGACACTTGTGTGGGTCTAGGAGATTTCTGCTTAAGTTGTCTGCCAGAGAGTTTTGGTTGCCTGGCAGGAATTGGGCTTGTAGGTGAATATGCATAGCTAAGGCCATGTTCCAAAGGGTCATGGCTAGCCTGCAGAGTGGGTAAGAGTGGGTTCCCCCTGCTTGTTGTACCACATCACTGTGGTGTTGTTGGTTTTGATTAGAAGAGGCCCCGGAGAGAGTAGGGATCTGAAAGCTGTTAGAGTGTGCTGAACAGCTAGCATCTCTTTCTGGTTGATGTGTAGATGAATTTGATTTGGGGTCCAGTGGCCCTGAATGCACCTGCCGCCCAGATGTGCACCCCAAGCATAGTCTGATGCATCTGTGGTTAGGGTCTGGGCAGTGTGGGGTTGTGTAAAGGGAAGTCCCATGTTGTAGTTGCATACTGCTGCCCACCAAAGGAACTCTTTCCTTAGACAAGGTATCATAGGCATAACAGTTTCCAGGTCCTGAGAATGCTGGCACCAAAGACTTTTTAAGTACCACTGAAGTTCCCTCATGTGCAGTCTGGCATATGGAACTAGTAGAATGCAGGAGGCCATGAACCCTAGGGCATGCAGGATTTTTCTTTCAGATAACTGGGTTCTGGTGGTCATTTGAGAGAAGTAGTCTGTCAGATAGGCTTGTTTTTCTGGAGTAAGAAATGCCATCTGGGATGCTGTGCCCAAGCTTGCTCCCAGGAATACAATTTTTTGACTGGGGACTAGTTTGGATTTCTTTTCATTGACAATGTACCCCCAGTGAGGTTAGAAGGTCCTTTACAAATGTCAGGTGCTGCAAAAGCTTTTCCTGACTGTCTGCCTGAATCAGGCAGTCGTCCAAATAGGGGTAAATTTGAATATTTCTTTGTCTGCAAAAGGCAATGGCTGGCGCCAGGCATTTTGTGAAAACTCTGGGAGCAGTGGATAAGCCAAAGGGAAGTGCAGAGAACTGATAATGCATAGATCCTGCCCTGAAACGTAGATATTTCCTGTAAGAGTCCCTGATTGGGATATGCAGATAGGCCTTCTTTAGGTCTAGGGTGGCTAACCAGGCATCTTTGGACAGCATAGGGAAAAGCTAATGTAGGGTGAGCATTTTGAATTTTGGTATCACCAGGAAGGTGTTTAGAATGGATAGATCTAAGACGGGGCACCAGGTGCCTTCTTTTCTGGGTACCAGGAAAAGTCTGGAATAAAAACCTAGGCCTATCTGTTCTGCAGGAATAGGCTGAATTGCCCATACGGAGAGCAGGGACTGAACTTGGTTTTGTGCCTCTGCCCATTGGTTTGGAGAAAGATCTGGGAACCCTTTTGGGGTTGGCAGCATGTGGAAATAAAATTTGTACCCTGGGATACTATGTTGAGGACCCATCGATCGTTGGTAATGGAGACCCAGTTTTTTGCATGGTAGACAGGTTTTCCTCCCAGGGGCATGAGCAATTGGGCAGAGGTGAGGGGAGGAGTTGAGAAGTCAATGTGAATTCTTTCCACAAGGGGGTGGCTTAGCACTCCCTGTTTTAGAAGTGGAGGTACTCCATTGCTTAGATCTCTGCATACCCTGACACTGTTGTCTGGGGGATCTGCTTCCTCTATGTCTAGTCTGAGGTGGCGTTGAGGGGGCTGGAAAGAACCAGTGTTTTAAGGGGCAGTGCCTACTGAATCTTGGAGGCCTGTACTTGCAAAAAATCTTTGACTGTCTGCATAGACTTAGCTTTTTCTTCCATCGTTTATAAAACCTCTTCTGCTTTGGTGCCAAACAGATTGTCTTTGTTCAGAGGTGCATCCAATAATTTTGATTTGACATGGTCTGGCAAGGTCTGTTCCTTAAGCCAGGCATGCCTTCTAAGTACAGAACCTGTGACTGCTGCCCTGCAAAATGCTTCTAGGGCGTCAATCCCACATTGCAGGGTATGCCTGCTGACTTGGCTTGCAGAATGCATAAGCTCCTGTAATTCTTTATTTTCTGCACAGTCAGGGAAGGTAGATAATTTTTGCTTAATAAGTTCCATAGTATGTTGCTGGCATTTCAGCATGTGGAATTGACAATTTAATTCTCTAATGGCAAGAGTTGCAGAGGTGTATACTTTTTTACCCCATCTGTCTAATGCTCAAGAAACCCTGTCCAAGGAGGTGACATTCTTAGCTGTAGTTGCTTTTATTCCTTTAGATCCTTGGGAGATGATCTATGGGTCAGCAGTGGGATTCTTGAAAATAAATTTGTATGAGTCAGGGACTCTGTAGTACCTGTCAGGTTTCCTGGGAGCAGGAGGTAAAGTATCAGGCGTTAGGCTGGATTCCATAAAGACATCATCCATAACATCCAGAACAGGCGGGATAGCTGAGGGCCTGTGCTCTGGTAAATCTAAAAATTCCCTGAATCGCTTTTTGGACAGAAAATAATCCTGGCATTCTCAATGGAAATGCTCTCTCAAAGTATGTAGGGTTTCACAAAAAGAAAAATCATCTGGAGGAGAAGCAGACGGAATGGATTCCTCTGCATCTGAATCCTCATAAGAAGATAATGGCATGTATTCATAACCAGAAACCTCACAGTCGTCTGACTCTTGGTCAAATACAGCTGCTAGGGACAAGTCTCTCTTCCTTTTAGCAGGGGAAGGCTGGCTTCCCCTAATCAGTATGATAAGGTCTTCCGCCATTTTAAGCATCTGTGATTGTGGCAAGAAAGCAGGCGCTTGAGAATGGGTCATTGGTTTCTTAGTTGTAGGTCATACTCTGGGCCTTAGAAACTTGGTAGTTTTAGAAAGAACTGAAGACGTGAAAGAAGTCAGCGGTTTGTGTCGAATATAGGTAGTGCAAAGAGCTTCTTCAGAAGCCAGTGCCTGCACAGCGGCTCCGGACTCATCCAAGGTAGAGACATCCACAGGTTCCGTAGTCAGAGAAGAGTCTTGCGGCATACCAGACTCCGAATGGGTCTCAGTAGCGTCCTGCGAATCCATCGAAGCGGGCATCAGAGGCTGTAAAAGCGCCTCACTGAGTACCGGAGAACTGGTAACTAGCTTAACAGAAGCATTGTCTGCAGTTTTGGACCTGTGCGGTCTGTCTCTGTCTTTATCCTTACCTTTTTTTGGAAGATCATTAAGTCGGATGGCTTACCGAAGCCATATCAGAATACGGAGATCGAGAGCAAAAGTCTTTAGCTACAATAAGGGCCCTAGATGAATAGTTCAGGGGTTGAACAAAGCACAAAACTGGCAGTGACGGACATCATGGTCTGGGCCTAAACAGGTGACGCAGTAAGAATGGAAATCTCGGTATGGTATTTGCTTTCCACAGGCGAGACAATTGTTAACTTTTTCTAACATCGGTTAGAGCAAGAAAAAAGGATCCCCAACACGGTACACAGCTTTAGAAGACTTCAACTTCAATTTCTGAAACGAAAACTCAGGTAGCGGTCAACCGGCACTATTGCGAACTGCTTCTGCTTCGGGCTCCTCGGCAAGAAAGACTGGTGTAATGGCATCGGCTGCCTGTTTTTATACCACTGCCAGCCTGATGTCAGTCCTGAAGCGACAGCAACCAACGCAGAAATACTAAGCCTCTGGTATTCGGGCCGACTGAGGGCTACCCCTGGCAGGATAACCCAAGTGTGATGACTGCAACTGTGAAACACGAAGAACATCTGCTATTTAACTACAGCCTCCAAACAGGCTTTGTGCCACATGAATGGAGAGCAGCAAGAGTCATCCGTCTGCACAAAGGTGGGCCATCTACAGACCCATAAGTCTCACTAGTCTTATATGTAAAGCCATGGAAAGAATCATCACGGAAATGATCAATAGTGATATAGTAAACCTCCAGACTCTGGACCCAACCCAGTTTGGTTTCATCAAAGGCAGATCATGCCTACTCAACTTGGTGGACTTCTTTGAGAAGGTCACCAAAGCAATGGATGAGGGCAAAATGGTTCACACTGCCTACCTTGACCTGGCCATGGCATTTGACACAATACCTGACTAGGGCATTGCTAACAAACTCAAAAGGTTAGACATAAACTCATATGTCACCCGGTAGATAGCCAAATGGCTCACAGACAGGACTCAGGAAGTTAGAACTGGGGAGTCCACTTTTACAAAGAGGCCAGTCACAAGGGGAGTCCCTCAGGGATCAGTCCTTGGACCGCTCCTTTTTGGCATTTACTTCTCTGAAGTCAAGGCCAATGTCAGTGGTCTCTGACTTACTAAATTTGCAGATAATTACAAGTTAGGAACTATCATTGAATAAAAAACAAGTAATCTCCGTGGTATCTCCAAAGTCTCAAAACAACCCACTAAACAAGTGTAGTGGGTCCAAAAACAAAACAGTGTAAGAAACTTCTCTGTGTGGAAGATTTTCAGCCCATATATCTCTATTTAATCACTGTATATTAATCAGATCAGACAACAGTAGTAGAAGTAGCGAACTTAAAACTGTCTTAAGTCAAAACAAAACAAAACAAAAAATAATAATAAATATATAAATTTACAGCATTACTAAGTATTCGAAAGTAATCCAAGCAAGGCAGGCAGTCTGTTTGCAGTCTAAAATCCTTTAAGTACACAGACAAGCGATCCAAGTAAAACAAAAATAGAGTAATAATTTCCTCACAAGCTTTCTAAATATATATATACTTTTTATCAGGCATGGGAGTGGTTTATTGTGCTGTAAAACAAAGTGTTATTGGTACACATGTTAAATTCACATCCCTTCCCCCATCAGTGTGACATTCGAGCTGGTCCTGCCCTACTTAGTAGCTATCATAATAATATTATAACCCTTATGTACTTTAAATAAAATTTATAATGATGTGGCTCAGTTTCTCATTCTTCTGACAGCAAGGTTCAAAGACAGACTTTCCTAGAGAAAACTTTTCCAATGTTCTAAAGTAAAATGCTTGAGACAAAGAAAAAAAAAAAACACAGGTGTTGACTAGAAGCAGCAGCAGTATATTTGACTTTACCCAAAGGTGCTGAGAGATGGAGATGAACAGGAAGACCAGCAGCCCTGAAATCAGTGAATAAATGGAAGACTATAAAGCATCTTATCACACTTGTGAAATATGGTTTTGTAAGGAAAAAGTGGCTTAAAAGCATTGGACTTTTGTTGACTTTGTTAAACTTGTGGGTGGACTGTAAAGCATATACCCCCACTTTATATCATTAATGTTTAGAAAGGCACTAAAAGGGGGGAACTAATTGTAAATAAAACAATCTTTGTTCTTATTAGTATTTGTATAAAACATTTCATGATGTAAACTGCATGTTATACACAGTAAAACAGTTTTTGTGTGAGGATAGAGGTCCTAGGCAGTAGCCACTCAGCCCACACGGCATGCTTTGATCTAACCAAGGCCTTCACCATTGTACTCCACACTGGCATTGGTAACATGTTAAAACAACTAATGGTACACCTCTGTGTGGCAAGATAGATAGCACACTGGCTGACAGAACTTGCCCAATTAGAGTGGCATGTGCCATTTCGAAAAGTAAGAAAGTTGTCAGTGGAGTACCACAGGTTTCAAGTAATGGAACCTCTCCATTTTTTGTATGTTCTTTTCTGACTTCCATACCACAAACCTCGACTTGCAGATAAACAGACTCGCCAATAAGTGCAAGCTGGGTATCAGTATCTATATCATTATTGATACAGAAACACTTCAGCAAAATCTAGTCCTTACAACACAATGGTGTACAAACCAGGGGTTCAAACTAAATGCAAAAAAGTGTATCAGTGTTACCTTTGGGACTTGCCTATCAATACAATATACAGAACAGCCAGTATCTCACTCCAGACAAACAGAGTAGTCCAATACAGCAGTTGGGGAGACATTTCCTTCACCTTTGACATCATACTGTAAGAGGAGTTCAGAAATCCTTCCATCTAGCACAGTTGATTTCAAAGACATCTCATCCAAGTCTAAGGATGTTACTGCCCCTCTGTAACTTGCCCTAATTTGACCAGTTATTGAGTTCAGTGCCCCCGGGTGGCTGTGGCAGTGAAGCGGTTAGCGTTACTGCCTCACAACAAGAGGTTCTCTACTTCGATTCTCGGATGGGCTGTCTCCTGTGTGGAGTCTACATGCCCTCTCTGCGGTTGCGTGGGTTTCCTCTGGATGCTCCGGTTTCCTCCCACATTCCAAAGGCATGCTGCAGGTAGATTGGACACTTTAAAATGGCCCTATGGGTGTGTGTGTGTGTCTTCTGTGGAAGGTTGTGTGCCGGGCTGGCAAGTCGACACAGTAAAACTCCACTGCCAATCGTTCTGCGGACCTTTGTTCCAATGTGTTGACCCCAATGGGAAAAACCAAAAGGAGAAGAAGATTGAGTACAATGCCCCCATCAACATGTGCCTAGTCAGACATAGCCATCTAGAAAGACCTCAGAGGTTCATGATAAAGAAAATTATTGGCTTAAAATCCCTTGGCTACCAAAACAGACTAAAAGCACTATCCTTACAGTCTGTATCATGTAGACTCCTTTGTGGAGATGTACACTTGGCATTCTGTCTAGCAAATACTTGCCCTAGTGAATCTCTCTTACCTAAACAGGAGGAGTGGTTACATAAACACCTGAACCAAGGATTTGAACCTCCACCAACAAAAAAATAAAATATGTTAAGAGGGGTAGACTCATTACCTTATGGTTGTTCCATCTCTGGAACAAACTGTCCCCCACATGTCAAGCAAAGTGGCATCCTTGCCTCTTCAAGACTAACCTTGATCAATGGTATCCACAAGTTCATTCATGCCGTGACATGTTTTACCCTCCTGGAAGGTGACAGGAGGAGGGGGTTGGATCATGAGGATGGTGTTTGGTCTTTAGACTTACTTGCCTTGTGGTTCTCCTTGATCCTATAATCCCTGATGGTCTATTTCATTGCATGGTATGGACATTAGGCCTGCATGGAGCTCTATCCACCTTTCAGAGACTGTTGAATAATGTACTGAAGCCAGACCCATGATACACT
The DNA here is from genome assembly GCF_019279795.1 of Protopterus annectens. NCBI lineage: Eukaryota > Metazoa > Chordata > Ceratodontiformes > Protopteridae > Protopterus > Protopterus annectens. Next base: position 686,288,509 of record NC_056734.1, on the reverse strand, counting down.
GCTACATTCCCCAGTGACTTAGTTATTCATCCAGAGGACTGGAAATCTCACTTACCTAAAGTGCAGGCTGTATTACAGTCCATACGACAGGCAGGCATGACTGTAAATGCTAAGAAAGGTAAACCAGATTGGTAGAACCCAACTACTTAGGGTGCCTTAAAGAAAGAGGTAAAAGCTGAAACAACAGAGACCATAAAAAAACTGACACGTAGCCCATACTAACAGGCAGGTGAACGCTTTTTTGGACAAGATGGGTACTACAAAAAGTTTATTCATAATGTTATGACTATTGCGAGACCATAGACATATCTCACAAGAGGAATAGCTTCTGTCAAGATGTAGTGATCTACTAATGCAGATAGAGTATTAAATGAAATAAAAGGATCCTTTGATGTTCATATTGATTACTGCTGCAGTAGACTTAGCTAAATGGGGTTGTATCCTGCTAAGGGTATAATGGCCATCCAGCTTCCAGAGCTTCAGGGCAACTTCCATGCGTCCAACTGTCATGCAGCTCGAGCTAAGATGACTAAGACAAGTTTGGGTGTGATACCCTTCAGAGCTTTGCTGCTGCTGAAGAGTATGCTCCTCTGAGGCTTTTGAGGATCAACAGTCAGCTTGTGGTTTCCTTTGCTTAGCAGATAAGTTCCTTTTGGGGTAAAAACCTTCCATTTTCTTAAATTAATTGATGTTTTATTAGTTTCCTCTTTAGGAAACTTATTTTAAAGTTAGAAGTGTTGTATTTTAATGGACTGTCTCAAAAATGTAACACTCTTTTAAACTAATTGAAAACATACTTTCTGTGGAGAAATTTTATTTTTCCTTGATGGGGCTGGCATAGTGTTTGAAAGTGGCCTTTTTACTGTTTTTCTTTTTGTACAGAAAAAAAAAACTTTTGTGGACTGGTAGTTTTGCCAGATTTGCTGCTTGTCTTCCCCAGGAAAGAGGCACCATTTTTAGCTTGATCATGAAACAGACTACCTCTCCCACGGTTAGTCCTTCTTCTCACCACAAAACAAGGCTGTTTACTATTTTTTCTAACACCACAGTAGGTTAGCAATTTGTCATGGAAAAACATGAGAAGTAGATGGTGGATAGGTTTTGTACTAGGGGTTATAGGCGTTCTAATGTTGCTGGAGCTTTAAGATCCCTGAATTATATAAACAGATCAGAGTTATTACAGTATAAAGTTAAAGAGTCTCAGATACATCAATTTAGATTTACAACTAATTTTGGAAATAATACTCACTTTACTAATTTAGTACAAAAACATTGGGGTATATTATTAACAGATGGGCGTCTTAAAGATTTGTTACCCCCAGATGTTTATTTTCTTATAGGAAGAGTAAAACAATGGCGGGGTACTTCAATCATTATAAAAATTCACTCATACTAATTTGGTGTCACATCAAATTACCTCAGATGGTCAACCATAATTAGGATGACATCTCTGTGGTAACTGTAGTTTTTCTAAATATGTTTGTAAAAGTAAACATTTTACATCTAAGAACAAACACTCCAACAGTATTTCAGATGAATGTCTTAAAGATTTGTTACCCCCAGATGTTTATTTTCTTACAGGAAGAGTAAAACAATGGTGGGTACTTCAATCATTATAAAAATTAATTCATACTAATTTGGTGTCACATCAAATTACCTCAGATGGTCAACCATAATTAGGATGTCATCTCTGTGGTAACTGTAGTTTTTCTAAATATGTTTGTAAAAGTAAGCATTTTACATCTAAGAACACTCCAACAGTATTTCAGATTAATGTCTATGGTAATTGTAATTCTGATTGGATTACATATTTAGATTCATGTACATGTCAAACTTCACATCCTTTTAAAGTAAGAATTTCAGAACATTTGAGTGATATCAGGTGTGATCACACTTCAAATGCCCTATTTAAACATACTATTAAGCATAATTCAGCTAAATTTAATTTTGTTATAATAGATAGGATTACACACAACAGAATGAATACGTCTGGATGGCACACTATATTAAATAGAAAAGAAAAAACTTGAATAATTAGATTAGGAAGTCTTTCTGCCCCTGGACTAAATGATCATTTGTGAGTAGCCAATTATGTTAGCTCAGGGTTTTTTTTATTCAGCTGATTTAGTGTAACTGGTATGCACTGATGAAGACAGAGATGCTGAAACTGGTATGCTGACTTTTGAAGTTTGTATGGATTTTCATCACTGAAGATTTTCTGAAGGATTTCTGACCAATTAAAATTATTAGATGGTGACAACTGTGTGCTGGCTTATTTATATTTGTATTTTGTTGTGAAGGCTGCCAGCCTAGCCAGACAGAATGTTATAGATAATTCTATCATTTGTAAATATTAATGTAAGACAAGGCTTGTTGTCTTAAATGGAAAAAAAATGCTGTTAGATGTGGAACTAAAAAAAATGAAACAACAGTGCTCTCTGCTGACCACGTAAAACATGTTGTGACCCTCTGATCTAAAGTTGGCCGGTCTAGATGAAGACATTCTTTCTATTGCTTTAACCAAGAATTAAATTGCTAGATTTAAACAAGCAAATGTAATTGTATTGCTCTGCTTCCTCACCAGCTGCAAGATAATACAAGGAGATGTTAAGAATGTAAATGTAGTTTCTGTTAGCCTGGGAACTCAGGGAAGTGTGAAGAATGATGTAATGGGAACCAGGAATGTGATTTTAAAAACAGAGAGAATCAGAGATTATTAAGCACTTTTTTCTTGACCATCCAACTCACTGCACTGTCTTGATCTACAAGTAAGTTTATCTTAGACTTGTGTTTTCTCTTAGTCTAATCTTTCTAGTTTCTAGCTATTTCTAAGTGTTTTTCTGTGATGTCAGAACTATACTACTGAATTATTTTAAGTATTTCTCTGTGATCTCTGAACTCTTGACTAGGACTGTGTAGTAAGAAGTATTGTCTTGTGTTTTATTATTTATTATTAAATATTTTAATACCTTTCAACTGTGGCTGTTTTGTGTAGAGATAATTTAAGCTCTGGAGTACATTGCATATTTATAGCGATTACTGTCCAAGTCACTCCAAACAAGCCTTGACTGTTTAGTCACACTTACCAATTGGATAATAATATTGCACAGTAATAATTGGACACCCTTTTAAGGGCCTTTGAGTAGCTGATAATTATTATCTGGGTGGTGGCAGTGATTTCTACCGTATAGTCTGGATAAAAGGGGGACAGCTGGGGAACCTGTGCCAGCCTTCCCCAGGAGTGTCTGTGTGGTTGTATAAACTCTTATCTCAAAGTGTGTGTATGTTAGCTACTTGGGCGGGGACATGTAGCACTGGTAGGACAGAGAGGGTGCTGGAGATTTTAGCTTGCCCAGCTGGCTGAGATCTGGACCCTATAGCTGTGCCAGTGGGGAGTCTTATTGGGGACCTGGAGAGCAAGAGAATGACCAGCCCCAGACTGACTGTGATCTCTGTGTGCTCTTAAGGGAAATTGCACTTTATTGTGTGTATTTGTTGTCCTTTCCTCCTATATGAGATGCCCCTCACTGGTGTTAGTGATTTGGATTGAGACTTTCCAGAGGCTAGTAGATCATATCCTAGCAGGAGCAGGAGGGTTTGCCCTTGCTTACCTAGATGATGTGGCCATCTACAGCCATTCCTGGCCAGAGCACCTTCGGCATGTTAGGGAGGTGCTGGGCAGACTACAGAGGGCAGGGTTGACCATTAAGCCGAGCAAATGTCAGGTGGGTATGGCAGAGGTCTCCTACCTAGCACAGAGTGGGGAGTGGTAAGATAAGACCAGAATCTGCCAAAGTGGATGCCATTCAGGCATGGCCTGCACCTGTTACCAAAAAGAAGGTGAGGGCATTTTTAGGGACAGCAGGGTACTACAGAAAGTTTGTCCCCAGTTACAGTACCATAGCTGCTCCCCTCACAGACCTGACAAGGAAGAACAGACCAGATATGGTAGTGTGCACCCCAGCACGTGAGCAGGCATTCCAGAAGCTTTGGGAGGACCCCCTGTGTTAGCCAGTCCAGATTACAGCAAAGAATTTGTTGTGCAGGTGGATGCTTCGATCCATGGGGTGGGGGCTGTACTTAGCCAGATTTCTTCAGAGGGAGAAGAGCACCCAGTGGTCTATCTCAGTCACAGACTCCAACCCAGGGAGTAATGCTATGCAGCTGTAGAGAAGGAATGTCTAGCCATAGTGTGGGCACTGCAGAAACTTCAGCCTTATCTGTATGGAAGGAAATTCACTGTTATAACAGATCACAACCCCTTAACATGGTTAATCAGAGCCATTCAGCAAAATGACAAGTTGCTAAGATGGAGCCTAGGGTTGCAAGCATATATGTCAGTGCAGCACTGCAGTGGGACTAGCAATGCCAATGCAGATGGGCTCTCAAGACAGGGAATGGGGTAAGGTATACTCAAGACAGACATAACCCTCTCAAGCAGTGTTTCTCAAGGGTCACTTGAAAAACTAGCTTGAGTTCTCGGGGGGGAGGGCTGATGGCTGCCAGCCTAGCCAGATAGAATTTTATAGATAATTCTATCATTTGTAAATATTAATGTAAGATACAGGCCTGTTGTCTTAAATGGAAAAAACTGCTGTCAGATGTGGAACTGAAAAAAATGAAACAGTGCTCTCTGCTGACCACGTAAAACATGCTGTGACCCTTTGATCTAAAGTTGGCTCCAGCCGGTCTAGGTGAAGACATTCTTTCTATTGTTTTAACCAAGAGTTAAATTGCTAGCTTTAAACATGCAAATGTAATTTTATTGCTCTGCTTCCTGACCAGCTGCAAAATAACGCAAGGAGATATTAAGAATGTAAATACAGTTTCTGAAGTGTGAAGAATGATGTAATGGGAACCAGGAATGTGATTTTAAAAACAGAGAGAATCAGAGATTATTAAGCATTTTTGTTTTGACCATCCAACTCACAGCACTGTCTTGCTCTATAGGTAAGTTTAACTTACACTTGTGTTTTCTCTTAGAAATAGCTAGAAACTAAAACGATTAGACTGTGTTTTTCTGTGATGTCAGAACTGTACTACTGAATTATTTTAAGTATTTCTCTGTGATCTCTGAACTCTTGACTAGGACTGTGTAATAAGAAGTATTGTCTTGTGTTTTATTATTAAATATTTCAATACCTTTCAACTGTGGCTGTTTTGTGTAAATATAATTTAAGCTCTAGAGTACACTGCATATTTATAGCAATTACTTTCCAAGTCACTGCACTGGTTGGACAGAGAGGGTGCTGGAGATTTTAGCTTGCCCAGCTGGCTGAGATCTGGACCCTATAACTGTGCCAATGGGGAGTCTTATTGGGGACCTGGAGAGCAAGGGAGCGACCAGCTCTGGACTGACTGTGTGTTCTTAAGGGAAATTGCACTTTACTGTGTGTACTTGTTATCCTGTCCTCCTATATGAGACGCCCCTCACTGGTGTTAGTGATTTGGATTGAGGCTCCTTGATTGCTGGGCCAGGGCACAGGTGTCACATTTGTTTGGAGAATTTTGAGCCATGCACCATACCGTACATGCATGGGCCTGGTGTTTGTTTTGTCTGGAACCATAATATTAGCAAGCTTTATAACAAAAGGAAAAGAAGTTTTACAAAAAGTAAGAAAAGCAATTCCTAGAATGTTAGAGCCTTTGTCACTGAATTAAACAAACAACTTAGGAACTTAATAAAATCCACCAAAGTCAAGTTTGAGGGTAAAATACCTACCCAAGCCAAACACATTCACAAGAATTTTTTTTAGTTAAGTTCATAATTTCAAAAGCACAATGCAGCAATGCAGTGAGCTGATTATGAATGTTATCTACATATAAGCTGATGAGATAGAGACCCAACTGGCTGATAAATTTACCTTTACTCCTTCTCCCCATCTGTCCCTAAAGATACACCTGAAACTGGCCTGCCTCCAGCTATTACACAAGTCCAAGTCCTAAAAGTGCTATCAAAAGCTAAAAATACTCCACTGATGGGTCATGGCAACATCTTTGAATACATCTTAAATAGCTTGAAGCATGATTTAGACACACCCACTAACAACACTATTTGATCTTGGTCTCCATACGGGTTTTTTACCAAGTGAATGGAGAACAGCGACAGTAATTCCCTTGCATAAGGGAGAACCATCCATACACCCAGGCAATTACAAACCGTTAAGGCTCACAAGCCTCATATTTAAAGCCATGGAAAGACTTATTATGGAACTAATCAATCAGGACATAGGGAACCTCCAAACACTAGACCTGTCTCAATTTGGATTCATCAGGGGCATGGCATGCTTTTTCAACCTGTTGGATTTTTTTATGAAAAGGGCTCCAAAGCAATGCACAAAGGCAAAATGATACATAACCTATGCTTCGACATGGCCAAAGTTTTTGACACAATTTTCCACTATGACATAGTAGAAAAGCTAAATAAACTGGAAATCCACCACTATCTCACCTCCTTCTCTGATCGAGCCTCTCCTGTTTGGCATCTACTTTTTCTGAAGTAAAAGCCAATATCAAAGAGCTCTGGCTGACAAAGTTTGCAGATGACTGCAAGCTAAGATCGGTCACTGACTCCCTAAATGACTTAGCTATTCCAAATAAATAGCTGGTGTCAATATCTTGGAATGAAACTAATGCATTATAGTATCCTTTGGGAAGTCATCTAGCCCAGGGAACTACCACATTGACAACACACCCCCTCAGAGTTGACCAATTTGTTTGGGATTTGACAATTTATGTAGACAGTGACCTAACTTTTGATAAAAACACGTGCCCATTATTGTAAGAAAGTCCATCTATATTGCACAGCTTATAAACAAAGGTACTGGGTTCAGATCTAGGGATGTCATTGTCTTCCTTTACTCAGCCCTCATTAGGCCAGTCATTGAACAGAATGCCGCATTTGTCATATATATCTCTGGAACAGGCTCCCCATCCATGTGAAGCACAATTCTTCCCTAAACCAGTTCAACTGTGACTTGCACAGTTGGATGGGGAACAGGAAAATTCATCACTGGTTTAGCAGTTGTGTCTCCAATGGACACAGGCATCCTGTAAATGGTTCATCACCCAGGCCCTGATTGCAAATGTTTCATGTCCCAAACCTCTGCTTACACTTCCTTAGTGTACCAGAACTTGCCAGAGATATGAGATACATGGCTAGGCTTAAAAAGGCTCTTCGGGTCACTAGCCTAGTACACACATCTATGAACCTATCTGTCCAGACACATGCAACAACTGGAGCTACAACAGAGATACCTTACTGAACTGGTAAAAGGCCTAAACAACATGTCCCACATGGACTGACTCAAAGCCCTGTCACTACACTCTGTATCCTACAGACTGCTAAGAGGTAACCTGAGTCAGGCATACAAGACATCCTTTGAACTATTACTGATGGATTTGCTGCACATCAGTAAGTCAAATGGCATTAGAAATACTATGTGTAGGGATCTAAACCTCCTCTGCAACATCAAAAGAATGGTTTGGAGGGACAGGTGTATCTCACAGAAGATATGAAGATGGTGCTGCTTTGAAACAGACTCCCATCCACATAAAACAAAGTTAATCCCTGTCCATATTCAAGTGCAACTTAAATTTATGGATGTGAAATAGAAAATGTACCCCATCTCTGCCCCCTGTACTACTAATTTAGGAGGCACCTCCTAAATGCACTATCCCATGCATGGGTACCCTCAAATTATCTGTGGCATGGTCCCAGTTATTTTCATTAGCAGTAATATATAATTATCGACCACTGGATGGATAAAGCCAGTCTATAACCAAATGGGATAAGTTAGTTTGACCACAAAAAGGGAAACTGGCTAGGCTCAAAATGGTCCACAAAGGCAGCTAGCCTAGTACTTACTTCTGAACCTATGTAGTCAGGGATGTTTTAAATGTGGGAGGAATCACTTCAGTGACTGTTTTATGTGTTAAAGATATTAAAGTAAACAAATACTGTTTTTATAAGGGTGAATGTCTACATTATTACCTTTGGTTTAAGTTGTAAGAGGTGTTTTTGTAAGGGAAGCAATGAAAATTCTAAGCTTCTGACAACAGCAAAGATATTGGCTTGTTTCTTTTCAAATGAAAAATGTTCAGTGGAATTGAAATGTCTGTAGCTGAGGGAAACTTTTAGTTATGTACTCACCATAACTTCAGATGTTTGGGATCCATCTCGCCTACATTCTGACTGATGGGTTCGGAGCCGATCCCTCGGCTCCGACTCGGCACGCTTATGCCAAAGAGCGAAGTCTCTTACTGGCTGAGCTTACCATATCCCAGGATGCACCACTACCAGTCCCCCAGATCTAGTTTGTCCGCATACATGCACACATGCACACCCTGCTTATATAACATAGTCAGATGAAACAAGATAAACAGTAGAACTCAAAACCGTTCAATCTCTTCTGATCTCCAAGGCAGGGGGAAGGAGGGTGGGTATTAGGAATGTAGGCGAGATGGATCCCAAACATCTGAAGTTATGGTGAGTACATAACTAAAAGATGTTATGTGATCCTATCTCGCCTACATTCTGACTGATGGGACAGCGTCCTAGCACCTGAATCCTGGGTGGCTCACTGGAAAACACTCCTGAGTACCGTGGAACCAAATGAAGCTCGTCCTTTAGATGCCACATCCAATTTGTAGTGGGAAATGAAAGTGTGCGGATTGGACCAAGTAGCCGCAGCACAGATTTCCGATATAGCGAGCTTGGAATGAAAAGCTATAGAAGTAGCCATAGCTCTGGTAGAATGAGCCTTGATAGATGTTGTAAGTTGCTTATTCGAAGAAGAATAAGCCTGAGTTATGCAATCTCTGATCCATTTTGAGATAGTAGCTTTTGTGATGGTTTTGCCCAGTTTATTATCTGAGAAGGACACAAACAACTGGTCTGACTTATGAAGTTGCTGAGTCCTGTCTAAATAGAAGCGTAATTGCCTGTGAACATCCAGTTTATGAAGAGTGTATTCTGCTTCATTGGAGAATTTTGGGAAGAAAACTGGTAGCTCTAGAGATTGTTGGAGGCAGAAACTAGAACAGACCTTTGGGACAAAGGATGGATTAGGCCTAAGTGATACTCTATCCTTGTGGAAAATCAAGTACGGTGGCTTAATAGACAGGGCTTGAAGCTCTGAAACTCTTCTTGCCGAAGTAATTGCAACTAAGAAGGCAGTTTTCCAAGACAGATATTTTAACTCGCATGTAGCAGCCGGTTCAAAGGGGAGATGTTAATGCAAGCACCAAATCAAGATCCCACGGAGGTGCAGGATGAAAAATTGGGGTCTTAATAGGCTCGCACCTTTAATGAAAGTTTTGCATAGTCTGCTGCTCATCAAAGGAGGATCCATGGATTCGTGGAATTTAGAGATAGCCGCTAGTTGGACTTTAATAGTTGAGACAGAAGATCCCTGATTAAACAGGGATGTTAAGAATTTCAAGACCTCTGGGACAGGAGCAGTGATAGGGTCTAAGCCCTTGAGTTGAGCCCAGATAGCAAACCTCTTCCACTTACTAAGGTACAATTTGTTAGTGGTGGGTTTGTGGGCCGAAGATAAAATGTGAACAACTTCCGGGTCTAGTGTGTGCCTTCTAACTAAAGTCGGAAGTGGAGGAGCCAAGCTGTCAATTTCAAAGATTGAAGGGACTGATGCCGATGTCCCGACTGATGGATTAGTAAGTCCGGAATTAGGTCTAAAGTCCACGGATCGTCCACTGCATGCTTCTTCAGGTAGGGGAACCATACCTGACGAGGCCAGTATGGGGCAATCAGTATCATTGAAGACCCCAGTTGAGAAGCTTTTTGAATAACTCTGGGAAGAAGCGGAATTGGAGGAAAGGCATAAAGTAGCCCTGTTGGCCAAGGTTGTGCTAGAGCATCCATGGCTGGTACTCCTGATGTGGGATCAAGGAGAAGAACCTTTGGCACTTGGTGTTTAGTGGAGTTGCAAATAGGTCGCAGCACGCGTCCCCATCTCCTGAAAACCTGAGCTGCTACTGTGTGGTTTAGAGACCACTCGTGAGGAGAGAGAATTGTCCTGCTCAATTTGTCTGCCAATATATTTAACTTTCCGGGATGTGGGTCGCTACCAAGAAGCGGTTGGTAGCTACAGCCCATTCCCACACTCTCATGGCCTCTCTGCAAAGGGGTATGATCTGGTCCCTCCTTGTTTGTTCAGATACCAAACCACCGACATGTTGTCTGTGTGGATGGCGATGATGCCCTGAGGAAGAAACTTGTGTAAGGCTTGTAGGGATAGAAGTACAGCCCTCATCTCCAACACGTTGATGTGGAGAAGAGCTTTCTGGAAGCCAGGAGCCCTGAACTAGCCTGCCCAGACAATGCCCCCACACCCTATCTGGGAGGCATCTGTCGTCAGGGTAACCACTGGAGAGGGAGAACAAAGGGTTTTCCTTGATCCAAATTGGATGTCTGAAGCCACCAGCGAAGGTCCCTTTGCATATATCCGTAATCATGATGTGATGATTGAGGGAAGATCCTGAAAAGACCATTGAGTTGACAATAGCCACTGAAGAATCCTCATGTGTAATCTTGCCAGAGGAACTAAAAGAACCGTGGCAGACATTGAGCCTAAAACTTGTAGAACCATCCTGGCTGGGGCTTTGGATCTCGAGATCAGAGCTTGAACTTGGCCCTGTAAAGTTTGGATCCTTTCGGCAGGAAGAAAGACGCATCAATCTTGAGTCTATCTCTGCTCCTATAAACTTTATGCTGAGAGGGCAGCAAGACAGACTTTGACCAATTGAATGTAATCCCAGGGTAATACCCAGGAGATGGTGGCTTTGAGGTTGTCCATTAGTATATGCCTGGTGGTGGCAGTCAGGAGCCAGTCGTCGAGATAGGGAAACACTTGGAATCCAAGACTTCTCAGGTGAGCCGTCACTACTGCCAAACACTTGGTGAACACCCTGGGGGCTGTGGTGAGACCAAAGGGCAGAGCGCAAAATTGGTAATGACTGACTCCCAGGCTGAAGCGCAGATACCTCCTGGACGCCTGATGTATCGGTATGTGATAATAGGCGTCCTTGAGGTCTATGGAGCACATCCAAACATCCTTCTCCAACAATGGGAGAATGGATTGTAACGTGACCATTCGGAATTTGGATTTCGTGATGGATTGGTTCAGTCTGCTGAGATCCAATATTGGTCTCAGGTCCCCTGTCTTTTTTGGCACTAAAAGAACCTGGAGTAATTTCCTGATCCGATCTGGTCTGTGGGGACCGGTTGGATGACTCCTTTTCTAGCAGCTTTAAAGCTTCTGCGGCTGCCATTTCCCTTTGACTGGGTGGTGGGTCCGGGATTCTTTGGACGGTGGGGGAGTATGTGAATGGGATGGTGTAACCTCCGGCAATGATCCGAAGCACCCATCTGTCCTGAGTGATTGACTCCCAGGCTTTTAGGTGCTTGGCAAACGACACCCGACTGGCTCGAGCAGCACAGCCGGGCAATCCCTCATGGCGTGTGGGAGGCTGAAGAGCCACGAAAGGACTCGCGGTCTCCAGAATTGCGGGCCCTCTGCCGCCTCTGGGACGGCGTCTCCCTGAAAAATTTCCCGTCCTCTGCCTCTGGAAGGGGAATCTTCCTGCTGTTGGGAGAAAAACTTGCGAGATTTTGAACCACATTTTCCCTCCTTTAGCCTTGGGGTAAGGCCGAAGGGAGTGGAATAACGGGCACCTACGGCAGATAAAGTTTTTCCCTCCTGCTCACAGCGGGTAAGGGTGTCTTTAACCTTGGGTCCAAACAATGAGGACCCATCAAAGGGAGCGTCGGCGAAGGAAGACTTGAAGGCCTCCGCAAACTGACACAAGCGGAGCCAGGCTTGTCTCCGTAGAGCCACGCCTGTGCCTGCCGCTCTACCCGCCCCTTCGGCCGCATAGGAAATGAGCCTCATGGACGAGTTAGAAATTGACGTAAGGATAGCCAACTGAGAGCTAACCGACTGGGCTAGCTGCTCAGGTAGGTTACCGAGAGGAATCTGACAACTCCTTGACCAGATCCCTCTGAAGCCTGGTAAAATGTGCCAAATAATTCAGAGACCTTAAAGTAAAGGCCGCTGAAGTCAGGGTGCGCTTCCGCACCTGTCCATACTCCTAGACTCCTTATTAGGAGGATGGACGGACGTTGAAGCCTCTGCCACGTCCTGTTGTGTAGCAGATGCCACCACCATGGCATCTACAGCCACTCCTTTAGTGGGGAACTCCTTCTCGGGGAGCAGACAAAAATTTATTTGGACGAGAAGGGACTGGTTCCACGGTATCTGGATGTTCCCACGCCCGACAAACTAAATCCAGAAGCTCGTCGAAGGCGGAGACACCCAGGAGGCGGAGGCTGAGCCCCAAAGGCCTTGAGGAGCACTGACTCGTCAGCAGAGGGGGTTTGGATATCCAGCCTCGTTGTTTGAGGATCTCTAAGATGTCTGCAAATGAGACATCATCCGAGGATGACTGGGACCCCTCTGCATCATCCAGATCAGTGTCTGATGTAATAGACTCGGGGAGTCCACGTGCTTCCTCTTGCACGATCTCTTCCTTGGGGTTCCTCCGAAGACAACTCAAGAACCCTCAGGAGGAGGGAACCCCACTGGGGTAACCTCAGGCCCGGGCTCCGCTGACTACGGACAGGAACTGCCAAAGACCCAGTCTCCACGCCCAGGGAAGGTGCCGGTAAAACCGAGAGATGGCGAAGAGGACTTGGCCAAGGCACTCCTCATGGCTCTGAAAGCCGGACCCCAGAATCCTGGGAGTGTCCGGTCCCCAGAGCCGTGATAGCCAACGGAAGTCCCGCAGCCGGCACCGAGGGGGCTCGGAACCGAAAGCATAGGCCTCGAAACATCACCCCCGGGTCCAGCCGAAGAAGTCCGCGTACCAAACTCGGACCCGAAGGCCCAGGTTGGAGTAAGGGTCGGAGCCGACCCTGATATCTCCACCGGCTCCAACAGCACCTGCTCCGACGGAGCCGAAGCAGTCGGAGGAGGAATGGCAATGGGTGGGCCAAGGTCATCGGCTCCGAAGCCAACTGGGTCGGAACCGAAACAAATTTTTGGAAGACTGGGGACTGGAACAGTCTTTGGAGCACCCTGTCTATATCAGAATCTGACATCCTCGAAGACCGAGAGGAAACAGAACGGGTTCGAGATGGCCTCTCCAACGCCCCAAAGGACTAGGGGACCGGCTCCGAGGAGACTCGACAACTATCGGCGCCGAAGGAATACACACCAGATTCCATCGGTGCCGAGGTGGACTTGGCGCCGAGGAGGAAGTGTCTGAGCGAACCTTTGTCGGCTCCGAGAGCAGTGGAGCCGAAGATGACCCGCCTCGATGCCCCAGCTATCGGCTCCGGCCAGAGGAGTCGATACTGGTGGCATCGAGGCAGACTGTTCGACCTCGGCTCCAAGTCCTTGGAGCCGAAGGAGAGGCCTGCCTTTGTTTCTTAGCGATCGGATCCGGCCGGACTGGTCGGAGCCGGCCTTTCTTTGGCGGAGAAGGAGAGCATGCCAAAGCTTCTTGAAAGAAGGTTTAATTAATCCCTTAAGAATTAATTTATTTTTCCTCTCCTGGAGGACCCTTGAGGAAAAAGCGTGACATACACTACATGATTCCTGTAAATGTTTTGCCCCTAAGCAATACACACAGAGAGTGATCGTCCGTGATGGACATTTTGAAGCTACATTTTACACATTTCTTAAAGCCCGAAGGCCTAGGATTCTGAGACATTATAGAAATTTTCAGAAAACTAACTGGAAGAAACACTGGTGACACACCTAGAATAGGCTTACAGTTATCACTCGCAATACTCTGTATTCAAAACACAGCTGTAAATTGGAATAATTTCTCTCTGCTAGTTCTTCTTTAAAGAAGAGAAATATAAATGATCCGAAACAGAACCAAGTCACCTACAATAAAAAGACCGGAAAGGCCTTTCCAGACAAGAGGTACTCCTAGTCCACACTCACAACACAAGAATTCACCAAGTGAATTTTGTCAAACGCACTCTAAACACAAGAATAGCTGTTAAAACAGCTTTTTGTTGAGAAAGAAGAAAATCCTGACAGAAAAACTAGTGAAATAATCACTACTTAACTCAGCCAGCTCGAGACCACGTCTTCACTTGTTAGCGGCAAACGAGATCTGGGGGACTGGTAGTGGTGCATCCTGGGATATGGTAAGCTCAGCCAGTAAGAGACTTCGCTCTTTGGCATAAGCGTGCCGAGTCGGAGCCGAGGGATCGGCTCCGAACCCATCAGTCAGAATGTAGGCGAGATAGGATCACATAACATCTCTGCATTCTTTTCTGAGTAAAATTTACAAAGACTCATTGCTGAGTACATTTCCATGGAGGCAAGCTATCTGCAGGTGCAAGCAGTTAATCTTGAGTATTCATTGCTGAGAGAAATGCAAAATTTACAGGTACAATTAAAAAAATAAGTTTGAAATAGTGAGAAGTAAATAACAAGTAACCTCCCTATCAGCCTTAATATTTTAATGAAGTTAATAAAACAATTTAGTTTCAGAATAAAACAAAAGAAAACGAACCAAAACACAGCCAGGGTTACAATATTGATTAGGTTAGTGCTTTCATGGGTATACTTTCCGCTTCTTCAGGCCAAACAGAATAAAAGCATAAATCCATATATATAAATGAGTTTAAAATTCTAAAGCACCAGTGAAAACAGCATGTCAATTATGATGACAATAGTGTGAAGCATTGCAATGTATCCAGCTTAACCTGAACAGTGACATCTTATAGACACATACACCTACATAAATACCTTGCTAAAATAGCAAACCAGCACATATACGATATATGACATTGCTGTAGGTATAAAAACATATTATACCATTCATCCAACTAGTCTAATTAAAACATATAACTTATTAGTATATAAAACAACATACCCATCCTATCTCTTTGCATCACTACTAATAACTTGCATCCATGTTTCCCACAAGCAAAATATCTGCGAAAATACAACTAGAAAAAATATATATGGTAACAAGAACAGAAAGCCAAGGAAAAACAGGCTATATAAAACAAATTCTACTGGGTAACAAAAGAAATTACAATTAATGTAAGACATGAAACGAGAAAGTTAAAACATATAAATAAAAAACAAAAAACTAACACCTGGCAGGAAATAACTAAGTAGTCAAAACCAAACTAACAGTTAAAGATGACAGTAGCTTATATAGACTTGATGAAAAATGAGCATACTATATAAAATGCATCAGAACTTTGTAACCCACTTTTTGGATACAATCTGCATAACATCTACTTAATCATTGCAAAAATAAATGAAAAAGCAATTCATGTAATGACAGTTGAATGTGACCATATGACTATACTGAATGACCCTACTAGATGGTTTATCATAAGATATAATAAAGATAATAAATTAATATGTAGAGGTGAGTTAATATTAGATGATGTAAACTAGTATAATTCATTTAAAAAGACACCTAGCCTTTAATGCAGGTTTCAATCGTACATTCTCATTGAATCCATTACCAGTATCCGCCTGTAGTCTAATAATCCATTTAGTCTCAGTTAATTCAGTTGTATTTCTAATATCACCTATCCTTGGATTTCATGAATAGCCTCAGTGGCCAGCAGGTGGTATTTCTGTGGAACTTTGTAAATTAAGAGGGAAGAAAGTGCTAAACATCTGGAAGATTTTGTTTAACAGTATTTTAAAAGGAGGGGAAGCACCAACAACTTGGAAGAAAGCTGTTGTGACTGTGTTACTTAAAGATAGCAAAGACCCCTCAGAACCATCTTCATACAGACACACTTCAATTTTAAACCACGATTATAAAGTGTTTATACCAGATAATAGAATGGCAAAGGTGTTGCCAAATTTGATAGATATGGATGTGTGATTTTTGTGGATGGGAGGCAAACATCTGACAACATTAACAGAACAATGATGATCCATAGAGAAACAGAATGTTAGAAAATAGGTTCATAGGTAGGTACTAGGCTACTGGCCCTAGGGCCTATATAAGCCTAGCCAAATGGTACCCTGGCTTTTGCCACCCAAGAAAATTATTTTCCTGTGCCCCTGTCAAGCAGTGCCACAGAAGTGATTCACGGGGTGAATTTCCTATCTCCCATCCAATCATTAAGATTTTTCTTGAAGAGTGCTAATGAGCAGCTTTGTTTGATATAGATAGGTAGTTTATTCCAGAGTATGGGAAGTCTCTGAGATAGGAATCTATCCCTCCAGTATGTTCTGTTTATTGTGGTGACAAGGTTTAGGTCCCTAGAGCGTGTAGCTCGGAGGGATTGGGATTTCTTTATGTGGAACATGTCCAACAGCTCTGGGTTTGACATAGCTTTGTATGTTAGGCAGAGATCGCCTCTGAGTAGGCGATATGCGACAGAATAAAGCTGGAGTTTTTTGAGACGGTCTGCGTAGGGCATCTGTTTGAGGCTGGTAATCCTCTTTGTGAGATATTTCTGTGGCCTTTCCAGTTGTAGATGTCTTGTGAGGTACATACCAAAAGGGGTGCTGTACTCTATAATGGGTCTAATGAGTGATGAGTAGAGGGGAACAATGACCTCTTTTTTCCTGGATGAGAAACCTTTTGTGAAGAGGTGTTCCACGTAGAAGGATTTCCTGACTACAGTGGCGATGTGATTATCAAAGGAGAGAATACTGTCCACCTGTGTCCCAAGGTCTCTTATCACACTTTCGGTGTTAAGTAGACTACCGCCTATGTGGTAGCTCATGGGTACAGAGTTTTTACCAAAAGGGATGACAATGCACTTTTTGGCATTTAGCTTGAGGTCATGGCTTTGACACCAGGTATCTGTCTCAGTGAGGCCCTTTTGTAGGATGTCCACATCGTTAGGAGATTTGATTAAGGCTCCTAGTTTGCAGTCATCTGCGAACTTTGTTAGCCAAAGACCTTCTGTGTTAGCCTGTACTTCACAAAAGTAGATACCAAACAGGAGAGGACCTAGGACTGAACCCTGTGGTACTCCACTTGTCACTGGTCTGAAGTTGGATTTAGAGTCTGCTGCTTTCACAGTGTGGGTTCGATCAGTGAGCCAGTTGGCAGCCCATCTTGTGACACAGGGATTTATACCTAGTTTAGTGAGTTTGTCTATAATTCCAAAGTGGGGGATGGTGTCGAAAGCCTTGGCGAGATCTAGATAGGCTGTGTGCACCACCTTACCCTCATCTACAGCTTTAGTGACCGCTTCAAAGAAGTCTATCAGGTTTAGGAGACATGATCTGCCTTTTACAAACCCGAACTGGGTAGGGTCAAGAGTTTGGAGATTACCAATGTCATTGTTTATAAGTTCCATGATGATATGCTCCATAGCCTTGCAGACCAGGCTCGTCACGCTAATGGGGCAGTAGTTCCCAGGGTCTGTGGTGGCTCCCCCTTTGTGGAGTGGTATAACCGCTGCTGTGCACCATTTAGTGGGCACAAAGCCTGAGATGAGGTTATGATTGAACATGGTACTTAGGTGGGGTGCCAGTTCGTCCTGTAGTTCATGTAGAACGCAGCCTTGGATGTTGTCAGGTCCCATGGATGCTGTGTTCTTGGCTTTGGAGAGTGTGTTTTTTACCTGTGCAGCCGTGATTACAGGTACTTTGCATTCTTCAGGTATAGAGATGGGCCCTTTACGGAATGAGAGAGGGGTAAAGTTAGCACTGAACCTATCTGCCAGGATGTTGGCAATATCAGTTGTTTTTTTATATTTAGTGCCATTGTGCTGTAACTCAGAGCAGATCTGAGTGTTGCCATTGAGATTCTTGACATAGCTATAGAATGCTTTGTGGTTGTCTTTAGAATCGGTGGCGATTTTGTTTTCGTAACTAGCTCTGGAGGATTTTATGAGGAATCTCAGCTTCTTACTAAGGCTGACCATGGAGTTCCTCCAATCATGGGATTTTACTCTTTTTTGCAACAGTTTCTTTCTTCTGTTGTGCAGTTTGTTTATAGCAGGGGACCACTAGATTGGCTTCCTTTTTTTGGAGGATAGCATTTTGGTTCTGTTAGGGATTGCACAATCCATGCACTCGTGTAAGTGCTTATAAACTGCATTTGTATAGGATTCAGCAGTCGTATTTCTATTGTCCATCAGCATGGGTGTCATGAAGTTTGCCACTTCTGTCTTAAGAAGCATGAAGTTGGCTTTGGAGAAATTTTTTACGGTGGTTTCCCTAATGGGGGTGGGGCTGGGATGTGGATGTCTTGGGTGATTTGCTTGTGGTGGGATCTGACCAACGAGGAATTGACCTCTGGTGTGGAATACTGGTTGCCCATGTTGGTAATGACCAGGTCTAGGATATTGCTGCCCCTGGTGGTGGTGTGGATAAGTTGATCCAAGGCACTGGAATTTATGAATTCCAGAAAACGTTGAGCACAAGAGTTGGTACATGAGTAGCTTTCCCAGTTAATGGTGGGGTAGTTGAAATCACCCATTATTAGGGTGTTAGGTTGTACCCTAATATTTTCCAGTGTATCAAGAAATGAGCAGTGGGAGTCCTGGGGCATGGTGGGGGATCTGTAGCAAGCACAATTTGCTTTGCGGTCTTGCCCAGAGTTAGTTGCACTTGGATAATCTCAGATGCATTATGCTGAGCAACTAGCTTGGAGGTGTGAATATCCTTAATGAATATGGACACGCCTCTGCCTTTAGTGCTTCGGTCTAAGTTAGGTGGCCGAAAGGTGTGGTATGAATTATAGCCTGGTAATGCAAGGGTGCTCTCTGGAGCCTTGAACCAGGTCTCTGTCACTGCACAGATGTCGATGTTCTCCATTTTAAGGAGTGCCTCGAGTGAGTGCATTTTGAGGTTTAGACTTCTAGCCTTGAGTAGCATTACCCTGAGATTTTGCTTGCTTGTACCTGTTACATGATGAATTTGTCATTTGAATCTTGCCTAAAAAAGGCACTATAGGGGTGGCAAGAGCCTTAGCCAGTATCCGGAATCCCAAGGGCGACAGGTGCAGGCCATCTCTGGCAAAGCATCGTGGTTTGCCGATCATGTCATCCCAGGCAGACAGATACCGGATCCCCTTAGAATGACATCAGGAGCTTAGCCAATTGTTGAAGTCAATCATTTTGTCCTTGTACTGTGGTATCATTCTGGGTGATGGCAAGATGCTACTCAGGGCTAGGGTCATACCTGCCTGGGCTACAAGATCAGAAATACCTCTGTTGTTCGTGGTTCTTGCTGCAGACAAAGCATTTGATGGAACAAGTTGGGATTTTATGAGTAGGGCACTGGAAACATTTGCATTCCCTAATATAATAATAAGGCTAATTATAATTAGAAGGATATATGAAGGACTGGAGGCAAAAATTGAACTGTGAGGGTCCCTCTTAGATAAGATGTGTTTGAACTGAGGAACCAGGCATGGATATCCTCTTTCATCTTTGTTATTTGCTTTATATTTAGAACCATTAACAAAGAAAATAAGGGGCTCAGGAATACAAGGATATAATTATTATGGTAATCAAGAAAAGTTGCCTTTATTTGCAGATGATATTTTGTACCTGATAAATCCAGAAAAGGACATCTCAATGTTGTGGAACATTTTGAGACTGTTTCAAGACTTTTCGGAAAATAAAATTTGTGAAGATAAAAGAAAGGCTATAGCTGTAAATTATGTACCCACATACAAACTGGTTTAGCAACACCAATATGGGGACATAAGATGAAATATTTAGAAGCATGGATTTAACAAGGTTTCTGTTATGGCAGCTAAGAATATGTGGGAAGAGAAAATAATATAAAAATGGAGGAACTGGAAACTCTTATTTATGGATATGGATAGTAAGATACAAGCAGTGAAAATTTGTTTGTGCCTTTAGTCTTGTATATGGGTCAGGCATACTTTTACCAACCCAAGAAGAATTTGTGGACAATAACTAATAAAGAACTAAAGGAATCTGTCTGGGAGGGAAAGAGGGCAAGAGTTAATTAGGATAAGTTGATTCTTCCATTTAGGTTTACGTGATTTGAAGGGATATTTTAGAGCTACACAGTTAAGGCTCATATACGTAACACAAGCAGAAGGTTATAATTCAAAGTGGAAAAGGATGATGATGATGATGAGGCAAGGGGGAAGTTCAAGAAATAGACAGAGAGTGGGATTCTGGATGGAGATCCTTAAGGAGAGTAACAACCATATTGAATATTATATTTATAAAGTAGAAAAAAGTATTATAAGAACTAAGTCAACATGAGAATGGAGATTTTGCCAATAGGGATAACTGCATGTAGGAGAACAGAAAATAGGCAAGAGGGAGTTGGAATTTACTGGAGAAACCCAAAAAAGGAACCAAGACATTAGAAACAAAAAAACTCAAGCAGGAAAAGTAATGAAATAGGATAAGGCTCAGAGTACAGGCAAAGAGAAAGGAATAGGGGAATTTTAAGTGAAATACCTGCTCTGGTACAGTATTTAGTTGAATCTAGAAAATATGTCACTGTTGAAAAAGGAATAATTCTTAAGGCATATAAAATACTGCATGGTAACTATAAGAATCAATTGCGGGTTAGAAAAATTTTGGAAGAGAGACTGGAAAACAATTTACAAGAAAACATATGTATGGCTCCCAAGCATGGAACCAAGTCCAGAAGATTTAGGCTCTTTGCTCGGGAGTGTTTGCATAGGAATTTTATACCCCTAGTAGACTTCAAAAAATTTTTCCCAGGTAGACAGCAAATGTTGAAGGCATGATGGAGAAGAAAGAGGTAACTGGGAACACATGTTTTGGGAGTTTAAATAGCAGATTTAAAAAATTCCATTCACAGTACTGTATCAGAAATATTGGGTGAGCAAATGGCTGTAAGTAAGGAAATGGCTCTGTTGAGCTTGGATACATGATCTGAAATGCCTAGACTTAGTAAAGGCTTATTAAGCTTAATTCTGTTAGCTGCCAAAAAAAAGCTATTAAATAAAATGGAAATCAAAGTCTACATCAATTGTATTTGAGGTGTTGAGTGATACAGAAGAGAGAAAAGAGCTGGAAGAGGATCTTTATAAAGGGGAAGGAGCAAGTTAGATAGAATAAATGGAAATTGTGGGAACAATACATGCATTAAGACAGCCTTTCCCACCAGGGCTTGATCTCAGAGTACAGGTAAAGAGAAAGGAATAGGGGAGTTATAAGTGAAAGACCTGCTCTGGTAGAGTTTTTAGTTGAATCTAAAATGGGTGTTGCTGTTAAACAAGGGATAATTAGTAAGACATATAAAATACTGAATGGTAACTATAACAATCAATCAGAGGAGGTTAGAAAAGATTGGGAAGAGAGACTGGAAGAGCAATTTTGCAAGAAAACAATGGGAAGACATATATAATGCTTCAAGTATATAACCAAGTCCAGAAGGTTTTGATCTTTGCTTGAAAGTGTTTGCACAGGAATTTTTATACCCCAAGCAGACTTCAAAGAATTTTTCCTCAGGTAGATAGCAAGTGTTGGAGGCATGATGGGGAAGAAAGAGGGAACTGGAAAAAAGAAGTTATGTCTTACCATAACTTTCCATCTGTGTTGTTGATCTTCATTCATTCATTACTAATGGGTTATCGGTTCCATCCTCAGAACCGAGCCGGCCTTATATCAAGCTCGCGTCAGCCAAAAACTCTCGAGCCAAGATCCTACCCAGAATGCTCTGCTCCCTGTTACCTCAGATCAGGTTTGCAAGTTGATAGACAAAGTAGAGGCTACCTCTCATCATAACAGACCTACAGTAAAGGAGAATATGAGATCAAACAGGAACATCCGGAGGGGGACGGAAGGTGGGGAGTAATGAATGAACAAAGATCAACAATACAGACGGAAAGTTATGGTAAAACATAACTTCTTTATCTGAGGTTGTTAATCTTCGTTCATTCCTTACTGATGGGACAGAGTGCCCAGCTACCAGTATCCTGGTGGCTCTCATGGAAGGACATTCCTGAGCACCATGAAGCCAAAAGAATCTCTCCCTCTGGAGGCCAAATCCAATTTGTAATGAAGGATAAAAGTATGAGGTTTGGCCCAAGTTGCAGCTGAGCAAATATTATTGAGGGAAGCCCTAGCATGGAAAGCTGCTGAAGTGGGTCTACTTTACATGATCGACATTTCACAAACTCGAAATTCATATGGCCGAGACCATATCATCGACTTTTGGAAAGTCGAACATGTAAAGTAAACATAAAAACATAATGAACACTTACCTAAAAACTGTTAGCAGCCCCCCCCCGTAATTTAAATATACCAACTCCAAGATCGCACTACAGTGCGGAAGAGGGAAATTTTCCCATTCCGCACTGTATGGAGACAGCGGTTCCCCATGGTCGGCTTTTCAAAAGTCAATCATATGGTCTCGGCCATGTGAATTTCGACTTTGTGAAAAGTCGATCATGTGAAGGGGACCAGTTGAAGTTGCCATACACCTTGTAGAATGTGCTTTCACTCTGTGAGGCAAGGTGATATTGTTCTTGTTGTGGATAAAGGTAATGCAATTTCTCAACCATGATGCCAATGTAACGTTTAAGACAGGACGACCTAGTCTTGTTCTAGAAAAGGCCAGAAATAGTTGATCTGATTTACGGGTAGATTTTGTTCTGTCCATATAGAATCATATTTGTCTATGAACATCCAGGGAGTGGAGGCAATACTCTCCCTTGTTAGAATGATTAGGAAAAAATACTGGAAAGTAAATAGACTAATTGATAGACCACTCTGATACCACTTTCGGTAAAAAAGAAGAATTGGTTCTCAGTGATACTCTATCCTTATGGAAGATAATGTAGGGACATTTAATGCATAAGTCTTGAAGTTCTGACAAACATCTGGCAGATGTGACTGCAACCAGAAACAAAGTTTTCCAAGACTTGTACTTTAAATCACATGAAGACGCAGGTTCAAAAGGAGGGGCTGTTAGGGCTCATAGGACCAAGGCCAAATCCCAAGGTTGTACTGGTTCTCTAAAGGGAGGTTTTAGGTGAAGAACCTCCTTCAAGAAAGTTTTACAGATTCTATGTGACATGAGTGAAGAATCCTGAAAACCAATGTGGAAATCTGAAATGGCAGCTAAATGAACACGAACAGTAGAGGCAGACACCCCAGAGTGGAAAAGATGTGATAAGTAATCCAGAACCACTGAAACTGGGACTGACAAGGGGTCAAATTGTTTATTCTCTGCCCATAAAGAAAACCTTTTCCATTTACTGAGATAGATTAGTCTGGTGGGTGATTTATGAGATGCAATAAAAATATTGCACACCGGGGATTAGAGGTTATCTTGCCTGGCAATCATTGGAAGTGGAGAAACCAAGCTGTCAGCTTCAGGGTTGTTAGAATGGGGTGGGTTAGACCCTGCGGATGGGAGATCAATATTTGGGATGGATTGAGGATCCATGGTTGATCTAGCAGGTGAGGCCAGAGGAAGGGGAACCAGACTTGTCAATTATATGCCAATATGGAGCAATGAGGATCACTTTGCTTTTCAACTGCCATGCTTTCTTCAGAAATTGGGAGATGATGGGGAGAAGAGGATAGGCATAAAGTCGACCCGAGGGCCAAGCATGGACTAGAGCATCTGCTGCTGTGTGTCCTCGAGGGGGTATAAGAGCAAAATAGTTGCTGCACTTGTAGTTAGTTGGGGAGGCGAATAGGTCGCAGCAAGGCTGGCCCCAGCGGTTGAAAATTTTTGCCGCTATCACAGGGTTGAGGGACCACTTGTGAGGTTGTAGAAAGCACCTGCTCAACTTGTCCGCTAACATGTTGGAGCTCCCGGGAATGTGTTTTGCAATTACAAAGCGGTTGGAAGCTATTGCCCACTGCCATATTCTCATGGCATAATGGGTAAGATCTGGTGCCCCCTTGCTTGCTGATGTATCAGACCACTGAAATGTTGTCTGATTGGATCGCAGTAGTCCCTGACAGAAGGATGGAATGGAATGCTTGCAATGCTAGCAGCACCACCCTCAGTTCCAAGACACTGATATGCAAAAGGGCTTCGCTGACATAGCCCCCCCCCACCTCATCAGGGAGGCATCTGTAGTCACCGTGGCCTTCAGTTGCTGGGGGCTGAAGGGGTGAGACCATTGTTGGGAGTTTCGAGACGTCCACCAGAGCAAATCTTGCTTGCATCTCTGAGTTACACTTATCTGAAAGGACAAAGGGTGTTGTAGCAGGTACCACTGAGTGAGGAGCAACCACTGGAGAAGTCTCATGTGGAATCTGGCCAGAGGAACAATGGTGATCGAGGCTGCCACTGACCCCAAGAGTTCAAGTATGGACCGAGCAGAAGATTTGTGGTGACAGAGCAGCAGCTGAACCTGTTGTCTTATTCTTTGAAGTCTGTGATCCAGAAGAGATGCTGTGCAATTCCTCATGTCCAACAGTATGCCGATAAATTCTAAAAACTGTGCTGGGGTTATGTTGGACTTTTCCCAGTTTATAGTGATTCCCAGGCATTGTGCTGTGAGGAGAGTGTAGTCTAGGGCTTCCACCAGTAGGTGCTTGGTGAGGGTGGTGAGGAGCCAGTTGTCTAGATATGGAAACGCCTGGAATCCCTTAAGTCGCAGGTGAGTGATGACCACTGCCATGCATTTGGTGAACACTCTGGGGGCTGTAGAGAGACCGGTGGGCAGTGCTTGAAATTGGTAGTGACTGGCTCCTTTGCGGAAGCAGAGGTATCTTCTTGAGTGCTAGTCCTTTTTTATATGGTAATACGCATCTTGAAGATCTACAGAGCACATCCAATTGTCTTCTTCCAGAACAGGAAGGAAGAAGGAACCATGACCATCCAGAATTTCTCTGTTTTTACCTATTTGTTCAGTGTGCTAAGATCCAGAATTGGTCTCCAGTCCCCTGTCTTTTCTGGCACCAAAAAGAACCTTGAATAAAAACCAGATCCTATCTAGCCTGGGAGGACTGTTTGGATTACTCTTATTTTGCAGCAGCTTTCGGATTTCTTGTGCTGCTGCTTCCCTTTGACTGGGTGGAATGTCAGGTAAGTCTCTGGATGAGGTTGGACAGAGATGAAAGGGGATGCAATAGCCTCTGGATATTATCCGATGTACCCAAGAGTCAGTGGTTATATTTCACCAGGCCGTGGGGTACAAGGAAAAAATGACTCCTGACTGCTTCCAGAGGTGAGCAGTGGAGCAACGCTTCAGGTGCACTGATAGGGTTGGCCTGAGATAGAATCTCTGGAACCCCGGTTTTGCGGACCTCCTCTGCCCCGAAAGGGAAGTCGTCCATTGAAGTTTCCCCCTCTGCTGCTAGAGGAGAACTCGGCGCATGCATCATGGAAAGAGCCCTGTGATTTCCTGTGCCACATCTTCCCGCTCCTCTGATTTCTGGAGTGGAATTGTTGAGGAGTGAACTGTCTGACACCAAGGGCAGATAGGGTCTTGCCTTCTTGTTTGCACCTTGCCAGCTTATCTTTAACTTTAGGGCCAAACAAAGAAGTGGCCTCTATGGAGGTGTTCATAAAGGAAGCCTTAAAGGAGTCTGCAAAGTCACACAGGTGCATCCAGGCATGCCATCTGGTGATTATACCTGCGCCTGTTGCTCGCTCCTTCCATTGCGTGTGAAATAAGACGCATGGAAGAATTGGATATGGATTCCAGGGTGGCTATCTGAGAAGCTACATTGTCACAGACCTCATCAGAAACAGCTCCTGCCAAGGTTTCAAAGAGTTGGTTGATAAGATCCCTCTGGAGCCTTGTAAAGTGTGCCAAATAGTTCAAGGACCTTACGACGAAGGTCGATGAAGCAAAGACATGCTTCCCAAAGGTGCTGGGGTCCTAAACAATAAACACAAAGATTGTGTACCTGAAACTGGTATTTTGTGACCACATTTAGCACATTTTTTGAAACCAGATGGTTTCTCTCTCTCTTTTTTTTTTTTTGTTAAGGAAAAAAGGAGGAAGACTACCAACAAAGGTATTGACAGAAAAAAATACACTCTAACGTGTAAGGAAGGGAAAGAGTACTAGTTATAGTACAGAAGAAGTACAGAAGTATAACAAGGGAAAAATAGAGAAGGCTTTAGAAAATAGGGTAAGTTTAAACAGTAATTAGATTGAGAAAGTGAGAAATTAAGTTTTAAAGAGAAAAAAATTTAACTTATCTTAATATTTAAGAGTCGCTTGAGAGCACCGTAACACCACATCTTTCACTGGAAGTGGCAAATGAGATCTGAGGTACTTGGAGTTGGTGCACTGTGGGTAAGGGAGTAGCTCAAGAGTTTTCTGGTTTCCATGAGATTTTGCAATGGTGGAGTTGGAGCCAAGGGATCAGATCCAAACAAATAAGTTGAGGAGAGAATGAAAATTGACATCATCAGATCATCTGTTTCCAGCTGATGGAGAGATCAAAATGGCAGCTGGGTCATATATAAGATGGAAAAAAAACAATTTAGTAGTTTGAAGTACATTATAAAGTCTAACTGCCTTTTCATGGACTGAAGTTTGAGAGTTAGGGTTATCAGAAGCAGTGTTCAACACATCCTCGAAGGCTGGTAAAAATGGGAGGGATGGGTGTTGTACATGGCCCATCCACTTGTAACATAGCATAGCATGTCCTCAGTTAATGGGGAACATCCCCTGTTCCAATACAAACACATCATTTATCCAGGAAATAATTCTTGAAAAGAAAAACTCTTCCAAGGGAGTTGGAAAGGACCAATATTCCTCAGAATCAGAGCTAAGACTCTGGAATCTCCAGGAGATATTGCCCTGGCCTATTCTCTACCAGTGGATACCCATTGAAGAACTTCATGGAGGGTCTCCCAGACCTAAAAAAAGGTGGTACTCCTATGCCCGGATCGGACATTGGAATAGCCACAGAAGTTGTGGCTGAGCAATGGTCCATGGTGGCTGAAGGATTACACCATAGGAACCCGTTTCAGTTATTAACAGCTGAGGCACTGTCTGAGCCTGCAGTGGCAGCATGGGCTCCTTAATACTGCTTTTTTAATTGTTAGGTACAGAGGGAGAAAAGCAAGCATGGCTGAAATAATTACCTGTGTTACAGCAGGGGAAGAAACCTAACTGTCAGTTAAGAGCTGCTGGAATGAGTCAGTCAGAAGGTTAAGTTGTTAGACAAGTGTTCACAAGCAGACCACAAATTTAGGCTTCCCACCCAGTCCCTTTCAGAAGTAAAGCATAAGCAGTACATAAAAAGCCCTGTTTAGAGGTGCCCTGAAGTAAGCTGTCACAAAGAGTATACAAGTAAAATATTTTTCCTACTCTGTAAAAACACTTCCTGACAGTTAAAACTTAAAACACATAACTAAATGTTCTCAAAAGCTGAACACTTTTAACACACAACTAGCCTCCAATAATTATTCAAACATAAGCCCTGATCTAAAAATAGCAATCCCTGAAAGAAAACTTCCGGTATTGAAAATATACTGGGTTTCTTAAAGAGGAAATACAGCTTTTAGTCAGCAAACAAAATATACATATATTTTCTTAAAAGGGGAATAATTTTGATATGGAAAGGTACCCTTACGGGGACTTGTATGCAGGAAATGAAGCCTGAATCTGACTGCTGCTCATGTAAAACCTCGCAGCTGCTTCCTCTTGAAAGTATTAGGATTGTCTACACTGACTGCTAATTTCTTTCCAAGGGGCTGGCCAATCAGCAGTGAAGAGTGAAGGCATGGAAGGGAGTCACAGCTAAGTGAAGATGGCTGCTTGTTGTACCCTTGGCAGGACACAACCCATATAGCTAAATGTTTCTGCAGCAGTGACAATGATGAATATTAAGAACTTAATTTTTTTAAAGCGACAAAAAATAAAGTGAAGCATTACTTGTAAAGGCTAACCATCTTTTGTCAAATGGTAGCTAAGACAGTATTTTTTTCAAAATCATCAAATGTGCAAAAGTACTTAAATGAAAAATAAGAATGCAGACTGTAGAAAGGTTAATCCCTCAACTACAGGACACTAACCCAGGATTTATGAACACAGAGCCCAAGCAAAATACCAAACATTTTCAAAAAAATTATGAGGACCTGTACAATGAAGAGCAAATAAATGAAGGTCAAGTGCAAGAAATAAGTAACTACTTAGATTTTATGCAGCTGCTCCAAATGTCCCCAGAACTGGCATACAAAATGAACATCTGTGAAATAAGGTCTCAGTATGGTATATGAAACACGTAGTAAAAGATGTCTATCTGGAAGAGAGCAAAGCTCAGATAAGTAATCAACTGCCATGTGAGACACCTATTTGATTTACAATTATTTTGGGTGGTACAATACTGTTAAGAAGATTTTGCTCTATAACTTTTCTCCCACACCCTCTTGCATCATCCTATGTCACTTCTACCCCAGTGCTCCAAATCCATCTCCAAGTCTGCCAGTCTCTACCATCACCACCCGGACTTACTCTGATATGGGTGGGGCTAGTACAGATCTTAAGGGAATTCTAGAGGGTCTTGACTGTCAACCATCGGGGGGGAGAATTTTTTTTTTTTTTTTTTATGTACACCAGATAGAATACAAAGAATGTCTCTTACAACTACCCGCAACTCCAAACCATCCAACCCCCACTGCTTGTCAACTCACATCAAGGGCTACTCCCCTCTTTGTATTATGCCTTCCTTCAGGGAGTGACATTGACATGAGCACCCCCCCCCCCCAAGGACAGACATGTCCATCCTTCCATACCACCATCTCAGATGCCAGAGCCATTAATCAATCCAAGGTGGTGAGGGCTACAGTTACAGCTTTATCCCTTTATGCCATAGCACTGGGTAAAAGATTTTGTTTTCTTACCACTTACATTGCATTTACAATTCCTAAAAAGGAATGACATTTTATAAATATATCTGGTTCCACACTATATAATTAGAAGTTATGTACTTACCATAACTTGGTATTTGTATTGTCCATTCATTCTTCCTCATGACTGGGTTATGGATCCGAGCCTTGGATCCAACTCAGCCACATTTTTACAGACCTAGGTTCCAGCCGCGAGCTCCTCCCACTACCCACAATGCTCTACACTGTACTCAACCTCCTCAGATCAAGTTTGCTGCTGGCATTTGCTTAAACACTAAAGACACTAAATAAAAAATAAGGAAAGAAAAGAGGAAATCCAGACGCTCAAATAAGGGAATGCAGTGTCTTTATAAAAAAGTCTATAGATCCTCTAGGAAACCTTAGATTGGGGGATGGCTGGGAGGGAAAGTGCTGTAGAATGAATGGATACCACAGATAACAAGTTATGATAAGTACATAACTTCTAAATCTGATGTGCTTTCCATTCTTCTTCACAACTGGGTCAGAGTCCCCAAACACGTAACTCTCGGGTGGCCTGAAGGATAGATAAGCCGGACCACTGTCGAACCAAAAGAAGCTCTTCTTTTGGAGACAATGTCCACTTTATGTGTCACAAATATATGAGATTTTGACCAAGTGTCTGGCTGCACCAATATTGTCGATGGAAGCTCTAGAGGAAGAAGCAGCTGAAGCAGCCATAGATCTAGTAGAATGTGCTTTTGGAGGACAATGCAATTTCAGGCCACAGTTGGAATAAATGAAAGAGATATAGTCTGTAATCCGTTTAGCCACTGTAACTTTGGATACGGTGAGGCCTATATGGTTAGGTGAAAAGGACACAAACAACTGATCAGATTTTCTACATTGTTTTGTTCTGTAAAGATAAAAAAATCTGTGAATATCAAGGAGATATAGTGAGTACTCACCCTTACTGGCGAAATCTGGAAAGAAGACTGGCAGTTGGATCGATTGATTAGTGTTACACTCCGTAGCTATTTTGGGCATGAAAGAAGTATGAGTACAAAGGGAAACTCTTATCTTTCTGAAAAATGATATACGGTGGCTTCGATGAAAGGGCCTGAATTTCTGAGATTCTTTTAAGTGATGTAATGGCCACCAAAAAGACAGTTTTCCAAGAAAGGTACTTCATGTCACAGTCACTAGCTGGTTCAAAGGGCTTTTCAGTTAAACCTTAGAGTATAACAATGAGATTCCATGGGGGAGATGGGTCTTTAATCGGAGGTCTGAGAAGGAAGATTCCCTCCATAAAAGCTTTGCATAATCTAGACATTGACAACGGTCCAGAAGAGTCTCCAGCATAAAAATTGGATATGGCTAACTGAAGCTTGACTGTAGAAAAACTGACCCCTTCCTTGAAAAAGGAAGCAAGGAAAAGAAGAATGGTTGAAAATTAAGGTGAGAAAGGATCAATATTCTCTTTAGAGGCCCAAATGGCAAACCTTTTCCATTTGCTTTTGTATACCTCCTTAGCTGAAGCTTTCTGAAAAGCCAAAACTATAACACAAACAGGGGGAAGAGGGACTGGACCTTTCAATAATCACTGGTATTGGAGAAACTAAGCAGTCAGTTTGAGAGTGGCTAAATTCTGATGTAGGCCTTCAAATGGATGAAAAAGGAGAGCCTGTCTGGGTCCCAGTATCCATGGAGGATATTTTAGGTGAGACCAGAGGAAGGGAAACCACATCTGATGAGGCCAGTACAGGGCAATGAACATTACTGAGATCTTCAAACTTTTTGCTTTCTGTAGAAACTTCAGCATCAGCGGTAATGGGGGATAAGCATAAAGGAGACTGGAGGGCCAATCATGAACTAATGTATCCCTCAGGTGACTCTCCTGGACGGGGGATAAGAGCGAAGTAACTGCTGCACTTGTTCTGCAGGGATGCAAACAGATCACAGGTGGGATAGCCTCACTGGCTGAAAATCAGATTTGTTACTGATGGATTGAGTGCTGGGTCATAATGGACCTGCTGAGTTTGTGTGCCACAACGTTGGACTTCCCTCAGAAATCGGTCTGAAGATATTGCCTATTCCAAGACCCTCATGGCCTCTCTGCACATAGGATAGGATATGATTAGGTTCCTCCCTGTTTGTTGATATACCAGACTACTGACATATTGTCTGTGTGAACTGCAATAGTTCCTAAAGGGAGAATGTCCTGAAAAGCCTGCAATATTAGGACTGCTCTCATCTCCAGAACACTGATATGCAACCTGGTCTCTAATGAAGTATATGTGCCTTGGACTATCTTCCCCTTGAAATGTCCCTCCCCCCACCCTAGACGGGAAGTGTCCATTGTCACACAGTGGCTGTGGGGGAGGGAAGTATAAACAGTCTGCCGAGGAGCAGATCATTTAAAAGAATCCATCATAGTAAGTGCCTCTTGCAAATGGGTGTCAATATGATAGGAACAGATAAAGGCTAGTAAAGAATAGACCACTTAACAGCCAGTGTCCACTGGAGAACTCGCATAAAAAATCAGGTCAAAGGAACAAGACTGATGGCAGCCACCACAGAACCCACAGCTTGAAGAATTAACCTCATTGGTGGTGAATGGAGTTCTAGAACAGACTGTCAAAGTCTGAATGTGATGGGGCAACAAAGACGCTACTTGAGTAGTTGTATCCAAGAGAACTCCAATGAATTCCAGCTTTTGAACTGGGGACAGAAGAGATTTTTCCAGATTTATAATGATACCCAGGGTGTTGGAAATCTGAAACAAATAATCTCTGGCCTGTATAAGTTGATGCTTGGTTAGGGCAGTTAAAAGCTAGTCGTCTAAGTACAGAAATACCCACAATCCCTGCAGTCTGACTTGATGTGCAGCTACTGCCAAGCACTTGATAAACACCCCGGGGGCTGCAGTGAGTCCAAATAGCAGTACTCTGAATTGGAAGTGACTCGCTCCCAGCCAAAAGTGCAGATGACTTCTGCAATGCCTGTATCTTGATGTGGTAGTACAAATCCTTCAAGTCTGTCATGTACATCTAATTGTCCTTCTGCAGCAACAGTAGTATAGACTGAACCATGACCATCCAGAACTTTGGCTTCTACACGTACTGATTTTAGACCGCTTAAATCCAGAATCAGTCTCAGGTCCCTGGTTTTCTTTGGCACCAAAAAGAAGTGGGACTAATTTCCGAATCCTCTTTGCCCACTTGGGACCTTTTGAATGGCTCTTATTTTGCAGTAATTTTTGGATTTCTCACACTGTGTATTCCCTCTTACTAGGTGGAATTTCGGGAGTCTGCTCCATTTCCCTGGAGGAGGAAGGGAAAAAGGAATATAATAGCATCTGGAAATTATCCTCATCCATGTTTTTGTAGTTATTTTGGTCTAGGTGTTTTGGTGTAGCGAAAAACGACCCCCAACTGCCTCCAGAGTAGAGCAGTCGGGCAGCGCTTCAGGGGCACTGGTAAAGCTTATCAGAGAAAGGTTGCCTGAAGCCCTGACTCTGTGGACCCCCCTCTGCCTCCGGGGTGGCGTCTCCCATTGAAACCTCCTCCTCTGCCCATGGAGGAAGAATCCCTGCATTGCTCTTGGAAAGACTCTTTGGATTTTCTGAACCAGGTTTTCTTACCAGTTTGTTGGTTTCTTGAGAAAGTTCATTGAAGGGTAGAAAACCTGATCTCTACAGCAGAAAGAGTCTTTCCTTCCTTTTCACTGCAGGTCACAGTATCTTTGACTGAAGTACTGAACAAAGATAAGCCATCAAAGGTGGCACTGACAAAGGATGCCTTGAAAGGTTCCGCAAAGTCACAAAGCCTCATCCAGGCATGTCTCCTGATAGTAATGCCTGAACCAGCTGCCCACGAGGAACCCTCCACTGAATGGGAGATGAGCCTCATGAAAAAGTTAGACAATGAGGAGAGAGTAGCCAACTGGGGAGATACTTTCTTGAAGTCCTCCGCCAATCTGGTCTCTGCTAGACAGTCAGACAGTTCCTTAACCAGCTCTCTCTGTAATCTACAGAAATTTAAATCTCTCAGCAACAAAGTAGCTGAAGCACAAACATGCTTACAAAACCTGTCCAACACTCTGGCCTCCCTGTTCAGTGGATGGACAGTTGAGCTCTGCTCGGCTAGCTCTTTTTTGGTAGCTGCTGCCACAACCACAGCATCTACAGGTATGCCCTTGGTCCAATGAAGGCAGTCCTTGGGGAGAGACAAAAACCTGTCTGCACGTTATGGTATAATTTGACTGAATGCTTCCAGGCCGGGCGGGAGATCAAATTTATAAAGTCATCCACCGGGGTGGCGGGGGGTGGGGGGTCAACCAAGACTTAGATGGGGCTGTCCCAAAAGCCTCCAATAACACAGACTCTTCAGAAGAGGGATTTTGGGCTGACCAAACACCTCTTTGTCTAAGGATTTCTAGTATGTCTCCAAACAAAACATTTTTGGGTGGTGATTGTGAGGATCCCTCTCCCTCATCAAAGTCCATGTCCTCAGTGAGAGACTCCAGAGGGGAGTCTATGTGCCTCCTTTTGCATGTCCTCTTGCGAGGGATCTCCTCCACAGGATTATCAGGGAAGCTATCAGAAGAAGAGAGTGCTCCCCTCTAGGGGCATGTCTTGGAGGCTTGTTGAGGCAGGCTGACCATGGACAGGTATGATGGGCTCAGAAGTCAGATCCACTGAGGGACGACGGCGAGGAGTGCAGATCTGAGATGTCGGGTCTCTGTAGGAAGAGAAGACTCTTTCCACCACCTGGAAGGCTGACAGACCCGGAGACACCCTCTCCAACCCCCTTGGAGCTGAAGCAGCTGAGGAGGAAAGAGGAGGAACACTCACAGATCCGAGGTTTCCATGGAGAATCAGACCCGAGTTGTCAAGTGCCGAAACACTGAAGAGAAGGGACAGCTCCAATAAGGATGGAGCCAAACCCACACTCCTGATCTAACTTTGACAACAGGGATCCGAGACCTGCTCCGATCCAAAGATCTCAGAGCACAGCCAGTCAGGATAACCATCGGAGTAGAGGAAATCAATTTCCACAGATCTGAGGCCAATTCTCTCAGGTGTCTGCGTTCCTGGGGCTCTGAAATGGGAGGCTGAATCTGAGGAGGAGATCTGGCTTGGGACACTGGAACACTCACAGAACCAAGATTGAATGGAGTAGGTAAAAACCCATCTGAATGTGGGCTCAGAAGAACATCTGCATCAACCTGTACACACCTATTTCAGAAAGACTCCTGGAGGAAGCCACTGACTCTGGTCTTGACTGTCTGGTGGGAGTTTTGTGGGGTAAGGTCGGAGATACTGACCTAATGAACACATAAGGAGTTTGGTTCCAGACTCTTGTCTCAGAAGAACTAGGATCCAAGGAAGGAGCAGAAGGTTTTGGGGAAGTAACTGTAATCTTATTTCCTGCTGTCTCTGAGGGATGATGTCATGGATCCACAGGAGCCAAAATGGACATCGGGTCAGACAACTTCAGATTTGAAGGCTTGGATACCTTTGCAGGTAGCTCTGAAGTGGCCCTTGAAGTCTTATGAGGGCGCTTCTTCATTTCAGAAGAGCTGTGAGATGATTTTGAGGGGGGGGTTGAGCCCCCAGTGAAGAGAAGGAAGAAAAGGGAACAGTCCTCAAAGAATCAGCTTATTTCTGCGATTGGCTATGGCCCTGGGGTTAAAGCTCTAACTGATGTCACAGACTGACTGCATAAGTTCAGCACCTAAACAATAAACACATTTGCTATGCGTGTCGGAATGTGGGATTTTGTGCCCACATCCTGAACAGCCCTTACAACCAGCAGGTCTGTCAGACATAATAATAGCAATGAGTTGTAGCAAAGAAAAAACAAGTTAACTGTCAGAAAGATAAAGACTCTACAAATTCAAACTACTTATACTACCTTTTTTTTAAGCTAGTAAAAGAAAAGGGAAAAGGAGTGTACCGGAGATATCCAAAAAAGAACTAAGAAGGCAGAAGAAGGAAGAACAGTTAAGGTGCCAGAAAAAAAAAATAAAATAAAAGCCCTAACACCAGCAAAAACTAGTGGGAGGGGAGGTATGAAGGTGGAAAGGTAGAATACAAAGAAGAAAGACTTAATAAATTCTACTTAACTGTCGCACAAAAGGAATCTCTCTAATGAACACTTGAGACTGGAGAACCACGTCTGTCAGCGATGGCAGCAAACAATATCTGAGGAGGTTGAGTACACTGTAGAGCATTGTGGGTAGTGGGAGGAGCTTGAGGCTGGAACCTAAGTCTGTCAAAATGTGGCCGAGTCTGATTAGAGGCTCAGATGAGTAACCCACTCATGAGGAAGAATGAAAAGGACAACATCAGATTAATAATTTTTATACCTCACTTTCATTGCTATATTAGAACTTCTGCGCAATACCAGAATATTTATTAAACATATATGTACTAAATGCCAAAATCTTCCAAAATGAGTATTAAACAATTATTCTTAACTAGTAACTTTGTATTAAATAATATTACCTTAACAAACCGACACAGTCTGACAGCATCATCCCATCCTGAAGCACTAATATATTCATGAAGGATGGCTGGGTATGGAGATGTGTTAGTATACACTAGAGACCCATCAGTTCTTCTGATAGTTACTTGACTTCCCACAAAATTCACTATCTGTGGTGTTTTGCCGAATTCACTTTAAAAGGAAAAAAGTTTCAATGAACAGAAAAAAATAATTTAGGTACAACATCTTTAAGGCAAAACAGGTGTTGATGGATATATAAATTGTGTGCACAATTAACACATACTATATAATATGCACATGCAAGCATGCACACAGGTATGCATGTTTTTTCAGTACAAACAGTGAAAGCACAATAACACTTGATATATGTAACAAACAATTCATAAGAAATATCAAGCTGCATTTAAGTATTCAGTAAAGTAACGTATACTTACTCTAATAACGAGGAAGAATCGTCAAAAATTAAAAAAAAAAGAAATTATGCACTCATAATGATATTCTATCTGAGCTGTTCATTTTCATTTTTCCTCAACTGATGCGTTCAGACCTGATCCCTCAGATTCGACTTGGCCTTTGCTAATGCTAGAAGCAACCAAAAACTCTCTAGCTTCTCCCTTAGTCACAATGCATCAACCCCAATTACCTCAGATATTATTTGCTGCCTTAGTAAAAAGTAAAAGATGGACGTTACTATGCAGAAGCCATATCTGGAGCTTATAAAAAAATAAGGACATACAGGTCCGCTAAGCACTCCTTCTTCCAGAAGTCTTAAGGATAGGGGTTGGTGGGAAAGGAGTTAAGGAAGAATGAAAATGGACAACACAGATGGAACATAATGATGAGTACATAACTCCATTATCTGATGTTTTCAATTTTCATTCTGTCCTCAACTAATGGGACAGAGTCTCCAGCTACCTAATTTCCAGAGCAAACTCAAGGAAGGATATTGCTGAGCACCACAGAACTAAAAGATGCCCTTCCTCTGGAGACCAGATCTAATTTGTAATGAGTAATAAAGGTATGGGGACTAGCCCAAGTAGCTGCTGCACAAATGTCATCTATGGACACTCAGGACTGAAAAACTGAGGAAGTTGCCTCGGATCTGGTGGAGTGGGCTCAAACAGGTTATGTCAGAGCAATGGCCAGTTTGTTATACACAAAGGAAATGCAATTTGTTATCCAGTTAGATAGAATAACTTTGGTAACTGGTTTACCCAATGTTGGTTCCGCATATGAAACAAACAGTTGATCACAATTTCTGGTGTTTTTTGTCCTATGTAAGTAAAAACACAACTGTCTATGAACATCCAATAAAAGTAATACTTATTTCT
This sequence comes from Protopterus annectens, assembly GCF_019279795.1. Lineage (NCBI taxonomy): Eukaryota > Metazoa > Chordata > Ceratodontiformes > Protopteridae > Protopterus > Protopterus annectens. The sequence goes on along the minus strand of NC_056734.1, from coordinate 686,251,927 downwards.
CCTTTGTTAGAAAATTTAAGAAAGAATACTGGCAAATTAAATGACTAATTTATATTGGATTCTGATACCACTTTTGGAAGAAATGACGGCTTGGTAGGTAAGGTAACTCTGTCTTTATGGAAAATCAATATGGAAGTTTTGAGCACAATGCATGGATCTCAGAAATTATTCTGGCCAAGGTAATGGCTACTAAGAAAATTGTCTTCCATGAAAGATATTTGAGTTTGCATGTAACTGAGGGTTCAAATGGAGACTGTGTAAGAGGTTTAGGTCCCAAATGGGGGGGGGGAGTAGGATCTTTAAAGAGTGGCCTTAAGTGTACAGTGCCTTTCAAAAAAGCTTTGCTCAACTTGCGGGACGCTACAGAAGAACCATTTGTAACAACATGAAAATTGGAAATCACTGCTAATTGTACTTTAACAGTAAAAGAACTAGCTCCTTCTTCATAAAGATGCAGTACAAATTCCAAGATATTATAAATGGGGGCTGAGAAAGGTTCAATATTACATTTTTAAGCCCAAAAAACAAATCTCTTCCATTTGCTGGAGTATACTTTTCTGGTGGAATGTTTATGGTAGGACAAAAGAATATGACGGACAGAAGAAGAGAGCATAGGCTGTCTGGCTATTAATGGAACTGGAGGAACCAGGCAGTCAGCCTGAGATTCACTATGTCTGGATGTATCATGCCTGTTGGGTGAGGCAGGAGGTTCGGGGTTGGATCCAGAAACAAAGGTGGTTGAATCAGGCGAGGCCAAAGGAAGGGAATACAAATTTGCCGAGGCTGATAAGGTACAATAAGGATGACCTTGCTCTTCAACCTTGCAGCTTTCTGAAGAACTTCTGGAATTATTGGAGTGGAAAGATACGTGTAAAGGAGATCGGGGGGCAATTGTGAAGTAGAGCGCCCCTCGAGGATTCCCGCTGTGGGGGAATAAGGGCAAAGTAGCTGCTGTGTTTGCTTTTCGGGGGGAACACAAATAGATCACAGCAAGAATGACCTCATTGTTGGAAGACTGTGTTCACAATTTTTTTGTTGAGGGACCATATGTGAGATACAAGAATGCACCTGCTCAATTTGTCTGTTATTACATTGGATTTCCACAGTATGTGTGTTGCTAAAAGAAAGCGGCTAGAAAAAATTGCCCATACCACACACTGAGAGCTGCTTGACACAATGGGTAGGATTTGCTTCCTCCCTGTTTGCAGATGTACCAGACAACTGACATGTTGTCTGACTGTACTGCAGCTGCCCCCAAAGGGAGAGCATTCTGAAATGCCTGCAATGCTAACAGCACTGCTCTCATCTCAAGGACATTTAAATGCAAACTGGCCCACTCAGGGGACCAGGTGCCTGGACTGTCTTCCCCAAATAATGCCTCCACAACCCTAGCTGGGAACTGTCCATGGTCACTATGGTCTTGGGCTAAGAGAAGATGAACAGACGATCTTAGAGAATCTGGTCTGAATTAATCCATCACTTAAGATTTCTTATGCGGATGTGAGTGATTCTTATCTTGTAAGACACATGTTAATACAGAATTAACTACTGAGCACATAACATTCATTGAAGAATTATCATATAAATCCTGGCAAGTGGTACTAATATTATTGCTTCTGCCATCAATCCCAGAGCCTGAAGGACCAGTCGGGCTGAAATTGAGGTGCTGCAGATTATCTTTTTGACTTGGAATATTATAGTCTGAACTCTCAGTAATGGAAGGGAAGCAATAGTTGCTTTTGTATTGAGAATTGCTCCTATAAATTCTAAACTCTGAGTTGGTTGTAGATGAGATTTGTTGTAGTTTATGGTTATCGACAGAAGAGAGCAAGTCTGGAGAACCTGATCTTCTGTACATATGAGTTGATGCCTGGTTAGAGCAGTAACGAGTCACTCATCTAGATATGAAAACACTCGGAATCCTTGCAGTCTCAAGTGAGCTGCTACTACTGCCATGCACTTGGTAAACACCCTGGGGGCTGTGGTGAATCCAAAGGGCAGTACTCTGAATTGATAATGACTGGCTCTCACCCAGTAGTGCAAGTACCTTCTGGACCATCTATTCATCTTTATGTGATAGTACACATCCTGAAGATCTAAAGTGCACATCCAGTCATCCTTGCCCCAAAAGGGGAGAATGGACGAACTGTGACCATCCGAAACTTGGTTCTTCTAATGGTCTTGTTTAGTTTGGAGAGATCCAGGACTGGTCTCCAGTCCCCTGTTTTCTTTGGCACCAAAAAGAACCTTGAGTAAGTTCCAGATTCTATCTTATCTGGCAGGACTTCTTGGATGACTTTTTTTTTTCTAGTGGCTTTTGCACTCGAATTGTTGCTTGTTCCCTTTGACTAGGTGGAACATTGAGGATTTTCCTTAGGATAGGGGAGAAAGGGAAAAGGGTATAATACAGTCTCTGGAAATAATCCTCTGCTCCCAAGTATCTTTTGTTATATCTAGCCAGGCTCTCTGGTGTAGGAATAACCATCCCCCGACTATTTCAAGAGGTAGACAATTGGGCCTCCTTTCAGGAGCACTGGTAGGGTTTGTCAAAAAACGATTCTCTGGAATGCTGATTCTGTGGGCCAACTCTGCCACGGGGGTATCTTCGTCCATTAGATTTCCCTCCTCTGCCTCTGGGGGAACCTCCTCCACATGTGTCTTAAAAAGGACTCTGAGATTTCTTGAAGCACATTTTTTCTCCACGTCGTTGATTCCTGGAAAAGGTTCTTTGAAGAGCTGAAACATACACGTCCATGGCAGACAGGGTCTTTCCATCTTTTCAACACCTGGACAGAGTGTTTTATTTTTTGGGCTGAATAAAAACATTCCGTCAAAAACAGCATTGACTAAAGACTTGAAAGGCTCTGCAAACTCACAGAGGTGCATCTAGGCATGTCTCTTTATGGAAACGCCTGAACCCGCTGCCCTTGAGGTTCCTTCCTCTACATGAGATCAACCGCATGGATGAATTGGATATGGACTGTAGGGTCGTCAGCTGAGAAGTAACATATGCCTGAACTTCATTAGAAACAGCACCCCAGAGGGTATTTGATAACTCCTTGATCAAATCCCTCTGTAACCTAGTAAAGTGCGTCAAATAGAGACCTCAAAGCAAAGGTTGCTGATGCATAGACACACTTCATAAATCTGTCTATCATCGACGATTCCCTGTTGGGGGGATGGACAGTGGAACTTTCCTCAGCTGTGTCCTTACTGGTGATCACTGCAACAAACATGGCATTAACAGGAACCCTCTTCCCCCAAAACTGTCTATCCACAAGTGGTGCCATTATCCTATCTGGTCTGCGAGGAATGGGCTCTATGGTGTCAGGGTCCTTTCATGCCCACCATGAGATCAAGTCAATGAGAATATTGGTGGGCAGAGTTACCCAGGAGGTAGAGGGTCCAGTACCAAAAGCTTCCAGGAGAACAGATTCCTCAGACGTAGGATTGCTGGACATCCAACCACCTCTCTGCTTATGGATTTCTAGGATGTCTCCAAAGGAGACATCTTCAGGAGGTGATCATGTGGACCCTTTGAATTAATTGAAATCTGTGTCTTCAGTGATGGGATCCTCCAGGGAGTCTAAGTGTTTCCTCTTACACGTCCTCTTCTTAGGGACCTCCTCGGTGGGGTGCATTGGGAAGGTATCAGAAGAGGAGATTATAACTCCCTGGGTGGGAGCCGGGGGTTTTGGTACTGGCTGTCCCCGTGGAAGAAGATGATGAAGCTCTGAGCGCTGAGAAATCATGGTAGAGGACTTAGGATCCAAGGGCGATGGATTTGTCAGAACTGTTGAGGCAGAAAATACTCTCTTTGCAGACGTGAAGGCAGACTGGCTTGCAGAGAGACACGTCATCGGATCCAAGAAGACAAGCTTCTGAATCGTAGGCCACCCCTGCTCTGAGGACAAAACCTCTGTGGTGGAAGCTGGAGCCAGAGCCAAGCTATCCAGTGCTGAGGCTCCAAAAGCTTCCAAGTCAAATGCAACACCTCCAGTCTGACACGTAGACTATAGTGCTGGAAGCTCTCCAGATCTGACGGGACCACAGCCCTCAGAGAAGGTCTTAGATCTGAGGATAAAGTTATCCTCGGATCCAAGCCAAACAGATCTGGACAACTCGGATCCAAAAACTTTGAAGCTACAGGAGTCAGAGGAGGAATCTGAAATGAGGGAGTAGAAGATATGAAGATCTCCAGACCCAAAGGGGTACAAGCCGAAGGAACACCAATCTGGCTCTGCACCACGAGAATCCTCTTCACCAATCTCTCCACATCTTCTTCTGTAAGCCTTGTGGAAGAGTGAGTGGAGTATATGGATGGAGGCCTGAGTGTTCCTAAGAACGGAGAAAGTACCCTGTCAGAAACCAGATCCAGTGACGGAAAGTACCATGTTCTGGGTCGAAATTTGGCAATCTGAAGGTCAGGTTCGGATAGCACTGGATCAGAGAAAGTCGGATCCAAGAGCTTTGACATCATCAAATCTGACTGAGGAGGCATCAGATCTGATAATTTTTCCTTAGCCGAATCTTGAACTTTTGCCTTTTTCGGTTCCGGGGTTGAGACTGGGTCCTTATGAGACCTCTTCCTTGAGAAGTCCGAAGCTGAGGAGGAGGAAGACAGCTTAGGAAAAGAAGATTTTTTTTATTTTAGTAGCTTTTGATTTAGAGGAAGAAAAAACATCCGATATAGCTTATCCAAATGAAGAAAAAAGAAGACCTTCTAGGATCAGCATGTTTTTGCGTTCCACTAATGCACAAGGATTAAAACCATGACAAATTGAGCAATCCTCCTGTAAATGGAGGGGACCCAAACACTAGACACAAACTGTGTAGGCATCAAAAATTGTCAGCTTGTGGCCACACTTCGTACATTTTTTAAAGCCTGCTGGTTTATCTGTCACTGCTAATATACTAAGACAGAAAAGAAAAGTGTTTTTTTTTTTTGAATAGGGAAGTAGGAGAAAAAAGAAATAGAAATACCAACAATGGTAACTAAACTATGACAGTGTCATAGAGAGAAGGAAGATATTGACAATAGTATTTAACATGTACAGAAAAAATTGTATGATAGAAGATAAATGGAAGAAACAACAGGAAATTTATAAACGAAGGTAAAGGATAGTAACATAAAAAGGTTTTGAAGAAAAAAATGAAATATATAACACTTATCTAACACTCAAGAGAGATGGAAGACCACATCTTTTGCATGAAGTAGCAAATGAGATCTGAAGTAACTGGGGTTGGTGCATTATGGGTAAGGTAGAAACTCGAGAGTTTTTGATTGCCACGAGCTTTAGCAACGGCCGAGTCGGATCCGAGGGATCGGATCACAACCCATCAGTTGAGGACAGAATGAAAAATTGACATCAGATTAATGACTATAAAATAAGAAATAAACTACCCTCAATCACAGTTCTTTATCCTAAGAAAGATAATTTGCATTTCAGTAGTTAATAAGTACCAACTGCCTTAATATATACAATTCAGTTGGGTACCACTGCTGGACTACATTAATGTCTTTAATGTCCTCTTTTTGTATGCTGCATCAGTAAATTTTCTGATAAGCTAGTATTGCCAACATAATTAAAATAAACTTACATTTAAATGTTACTGTGTTTTATCTATTCTAATTTGCCTGGCTTGGAAAGACAAGGAAATTATCTTTCCTAAATCTAACAACTGTATAAAAAGATAATGGAATCGTAAAATATCTAGTATCAAATGACCGCAGTATATGATATGGCTGCTATGAAATAATGATGCAATGATCCACTTTTTACTTTTAGACAGATGTCAAAGTCCTAGGTCAGCCAAGCAAGCCTTATCTGCCTTTAGAATCTATGTTTCTGAAAAAAATGACAATATGGGTGTGTGTGTGTGTGTGTGTGTGTGTGTGTGTGTGTGTGTGTGTGTGTGTGTGTGTGTGTGTGTGTGTGTGTGTGTGTGTCTCCACGTGCGCACACGCACATGCATATCACGTGCAAACAATTAAGGCAGACAAGAAAAATCCAGGAAATCTGTCACAGGTTGTGCAGTACAGCTCTCCTGGAAAAAATGCAAAACAGGACCAGTTATAATTTTCTGTGCACGCAGTGTGTTAATGTATTTAATGCAAGCAGGCTACCTTGCTGTTTAACTGAAGGAAGGTGACTAAGAAATACTGTGCCAAATGTAGCCCATGAACAAGCCTGATACTGCAGTAAATAATACCTTATAAAAGAAAGAACATTTTTCATGTGATTACTACATCTCTGTCACTGACGCATAGAAGGATAAAGCCCTGACTATGACCCAGACAAATTAGCCAGATCATGCACACCTATAACAAATTCCCCTATCCCTTTTGCTCTCCAGTGGGAACAGCTCCTCCAGCTGCTCTTGTTGCTGGTCACAGAATTTCCTTTCCATTCCAAGCACCTCTCTAATAGCTTTCCTCTGGACTCCTTCAAACAGTCTGATGGCCCTCTCCTTTAAAAAGCCTCTAGAACTGTATACAATACTCAGTGTGAGGATGAGCCTGAAATGAACAAATTAAAAAGTAATAGACATGGAAATATCCTCTGTGGTACATCATTATTCACTTTCCTTATTCCTAACACTGCCTTCTTACCACATCCCTTTGTGTCCTGCCCTGCAACCATGCAGCAAATCACTTCCTCACTCTAAAACTCACCCCCCCCAATCTCCTTCAGTTTTACATGCAGCTACTTGTACGTCACAAAAATAGAAGTTATGTTCTTACCATAACGTTCCATGTTAGTTGTCTTCTTCTTGCCTTCTTCTTGCTGGATGGGTTTGGAGCCGACCTCGGCTCCGACTCGGCCACTCTAAAAGCTCGAGAGTTGGTTCCACCGGCTCGAGGCTCCCCTTATATCCCACAATGCTAGGCGTGAGTTACCTCAGATCTCGTTTGTAAGCTAGGCCCAGCCTATAATAGTAATAGAATAACTAGTAACAAAGTCCACCTCTATAAACAAAGGGAGAAGAGAAGGGTGACCTACATCCTGATCCAGGAAATATGCACAGCAAAGCATATACCTAAAGTACAGAGGTGGTAGAAAGAGAGGTCACAATCAAAACTCCTCTAGGTCTGTCCAGGCCAGGGGGAAGGAGGGTGGGACGCAAGAAGAATGCGAGAAGACAACTAACATGGAACGTTATGGTAAGAACATAACTTCTATATGTTAAGTTGTCTATCTCGCCTTCATTCTTGCTGGATGGGACCGCGTCCCTAGCACCTTGTCCCGGGTGGCCTAACGGAACAGACTCTTGAGAACAGTGGAACCAAAGTTAGCTCTATGTCTAGAGGCTAAATCCAGCTTATAATGAGAAATGAAAGTGTGAGGAATAGCCCAAGTAGCCGCTGCACAAATGGTGTCAATAGGCAGTCTATCTTGGAAAGCTATAGAAGTAGCCAAAGCTCTGGTAGAATGGGCTTTAGGTTTGCTAGGCAGCTTTTGGTGTCTAATTTCTTAAACAAGGGAGATCAGAGATGTTAGCCATCTGGATAATGATACCTTTGAAACTGAAAGTCCCTTTCTGCCTTCTGCATAAGAGACGAACAGCTGGTCAGATTTTCTGAATTGTTTTGTTCTATCCAAATAGTACCTTAACTGACGATGAACATCTAGCCAATGCAATCTTTGTTCAGATCTGTTAGAATATTCTGGAAAAAACACCGGGAGGTCAATGCTTTGATTTAGGTTAGCCGAGGAGGCTATTTTTGGTAAAAAGGACGGATTGGTTCGTAAGGATACTCTGTCCTTATGGAACAACAGATAAGGAGGTCGGCAGCTGAGTGCATGAAGTTCTGAAACTCTTCTAGCTGAAGTAATAGCTACTAGAAAGAGAGTCTTCCATGATAGTAATTTTAAAGAACAGGAAGCTGCAGGTTTGAAAGGAGAGAATTAAAGAACTGAGAACTAAATTTAGGTCCCAAGGAGGAGGAGGATTTCTTACTGGAGGTCTGAGTAGAAAAACTCCTTCAAAAAGCTTTGCAAAGCTTGTGGGACATGATGGCAGAATCTGAAATGCCCACATGAAAGTTAGAAATAGCTGCCAATTGAACTTTAAGAGTAGAAGGAGATGAACCTGCATGGAAGAGTTCAGCTAGGAAATCAAGGACCATTTGGATGGAAGCAGTGAAAGGATCTATGTCCCTTCCTTGAGCCCAATAGGCGAAACGTTTCCACTTACTCAAATAAATCTTTCGAGTGGAAGACTTATGGGAAGCTATCAAAATATCTCTAACAGAGTGAGATATTTGAGGAAGCCTGGCTAAGGTTGGAATTGGAGGAACCAAGCAGTGAGGTTCAGGGAGGGAAGGGAGCGATGAGACTGACCCGACTGATGGATCAAAAGATCTGGAACTAGGTCCAGATGCCAAGGTCGCTCCAACAGAAACTGATGTAGAAAGGGGAACCAAACCTGTCGAGGCCAGTACGGAGCAATGAGGATCAATGAAGCCTTCTGAGCGATAGCTTTCTGTATCACTTGAGAGATTAGTGGGAAGGGGGGAAAAGCATACAGAAGTCCCCGGGGCCAAACCTGGACTAGAGCGTCTCTGCTGGGTTGGCCTGGTAACGGGAAAAGGGTGAAAAAATCTCTGCACTTGCTGTTTTGGGGAGTAGCAAAAAGGTCGCAGCAAGGCTGGCCCCACTTGAGAAAAATTTCTCTCACAACAGAGTCTTTCAGAGACCACTCGTGAGGCATGAGGATAGCTCTGCTCAACTTGTCCGCGATTTGATTGGACTTCCCGGGGATGTGCGTTGCTATCAGAAAACGCTGAGAAGAAATCGCCCAATGCCACAGTCTGAGTGCTTCTTGACACAGGGGGTAGGACCTGGTTCCGCCTTGTTTGTTGATATACCACACTACAGACATATTGTCCGTCTGGATTGCTATCGTTCCCAAGGGAAGAGAGTCTTGAAGGGCTTGCAACGCTAAAAGCACTGCTCTCATCTCTAGAACATTTATGTGCAAGTGGCATTCGTGCGGTTGCCATGTACCCTGGACAGTTCTGCCCTGATAATGCCCCCCCCCCACCCGATCAGGGAGGCGTCCGTTGTCAGAGTAGCAACCGGAGGGGAAGGAACAAAGGGTCTTCCCAATAAGAGCTGAGGGGAAGACATCCACCACAGAAGATGATTTCTGCATGTTTGCGTGATCATAATGGTGTGAGACATTGGAAGTTGCTGGTACGACCATTGCGTGAAGAGCATCCATTGAAGGATTCTCATGTGGAATCTGGCTAATGGAAGCAGAGGTATGGCAGCCGCCATAATCCCCAACACTTTCAGAACTAGCCTGGCTTTGATTCTGTTGCTGCTGAAGAGGAGCGAGACTATTTTGTGTATGTCTGTTATTCTCTGATCTGTTAGTCTCGCAGACATGTTGACTGTGTCTAGATTTGCGCCTATGAAGGTAATAGTACGACAAGGCGACAAAACAGACTTTTCGAAATTTATTGAAATGCCTAAATTTCGACAAGTGCGAAAGGTGTAGTCCCTGGCCATTAGAAGAAGATGCTTGGTGGGAGCTGTGAGGAGCCAGTCGTCCAAATATGGAAACACCTGGAATCCTTGTCGTCTCAGGTGAGAAGCTACCACTGCCATGCATTTGGTAAACACCCAGAGGGCAGTGGTGAGACCAAAGGGCAGGGCCCTGAATTGAAAATGACTGGTTCCCAGCCTGAAGCGGAGGAATCTTCTGGAGCGTCTTTTCATTTTATGTGATAGTACGCATCCTGAAGATCTATAGAGCACATCCAGCTTCCCTTTCCCAAAAGGGGAAGGATGGACTGCAGCGTGACCATCCGAAATCTTATTTTCTTGACTGACTTGTTCAAGATACTGAGATCCAAAATTGGTCTCCAGTCCCCTGTTTTCTTTGGAACTAAAAAGAACCTGGAGTAGATTCCGGATCCTTGCTGGTCTGCTGGAACTGGCTGAATTGCTCTTCTTGCAAGCAGCTTTGAAATTTCCAAAGCTGCAAGATCCCTTTGAGCAGGTGGAACATCTGGAAGGGATTTTTGATTGGTTTGGAATGCGAAAGAAGGGAATGGAATAACCCTCGGAAATGATGGACTGTACCCATTTGTCTTGAGTCAGGGATAGCCAGGCTTTTGGGTACAGTGACAATCTTCCCCCGACTGCCTCCGAAGGTAGGCAGTCGGGCAACACCTCAGGGATGCTGAAAGGGCTTATCAGAGAAGACTTCACGATTGCCCTGGTTCTGCGGACCCCCCCTGCCTCTAGGGCGCGTCTACCATTGTTGTTCCCCCTCTGCCTCTGGCGGGAACCGACTTTGTCGTCAGGCGAAGTCCCTTGAGATTGTTTACGGAACCACATTTTCCCACTTTTCTGGCCTTTGGGGTAAGGCCTAGAAGGAGTAGAAAAACGGACTCCGACGGCAGAAAGAGTCTTGCCATCTGTCTCGCATCTAGTCAAGGTTTCTTTCACTTGAGGACCAAAAAGAGATGATCCATCAAACGGGGAATTAGTGAAAGACGTTTTAAAGGGGTCCGCAAAGTTGCATAACCGCATCCAGGCGTGCCTGCGTAAGGCCACACCTGTCCCTGCGGCCCTGCTCACTCCATCAGCCGCATAAGAAAGGAGGCGCATGGAGGAGTTAGCTATGGAGTTCAGGGTAGCCAGCTGAGTGTTCATCTTGTCCTGAAAACCCGCAGCTGTAGGATCCTTCAACATATCACTCGCTTCCTTGATCAAGTCCCTTTGAAGACGAGTAAAATGGCATAGGTAGTTCAGCGAATGCATTGCAAAGGTCGCTGACGAGAACATCCGCTTCCCGTACCTGTCCATAGACCTGGATTCCTTGTTAGGTGGATGGACAGGCACCGAAGGATCAGCTAGTTCCTTCTTGGTGGCAGCAGCTACCACCATAGCATCCACAGAAACGCCTTTTGTGAGAAATTGCTTGTCAGTTGGTGCTGTTATAAATTTGAAGGGTCTCCTGGGGGTAGGGTCCACTGAATCAGGAGCCGTCCAGGCCTTCTTTGCAACCACCTGCATGAGGGGATCAAAGGGGGGGGGACACCCAGGAGGTGGAAGGACGAGAGCCAAACGCCTCAAGATACACAGATTCATCCTCCGAAGGGTTAAGGGCTGGCCAATTTCCCCTCTGTTTCAGGATCTCTAGAATGTCTGCGAAAGAGACATCTTCAGAAGGGGAACGGGGAACCCTCGAATCCTCTAAATCTGTGTCAGAGGTGACAGACTCAGGTGAGTCTAAGTGCTTCCTCTTACACTTTCTCTTCCTAGGGGGCTCCCCTGCCAATTCAGGAGAGGCCTCGGAAGAGGATGAGATCCCCACAGGGGATTCTTGAGGAGCTTGCTCTCTGCGGTCCGGGATGAGGGAGTGAGTCGACATAACCAAAGGCACCGAAGTGGGAGGGGCGGACGGAGCCGACTGTGGAGTCGAACAAGGTTCCAACACACTCCGCATGACCTCGAATGCACCCCTGTCAGGCAGAGCCAGAGGTCCCCGCTCCGAGAAGCTGAGAACCTCCCTCAGCACCGACAGAGATGGCTCCGAGGCCGATGGAGCCGAACTCAACAGCGCCGAAGCACCGAGAGGGAGAGGGGGGTCGGACAAGGGTCCGATGCCACTCACCCCCTCGGAGCCGACGAGGGAAGCCCGGCGCTGAGATTCTTCAAAGGAAGAAATCGGAGCCGACGACGGAGCCGAAGACAAATGTATCGGCTCCGACGCTACCACAGTCTCGGTTCCGAGACGCCCCGGCTCCGAGCTCAAAGGAGTCGGAGGAGGAATATTAATTGGAACAAGCTGAGGCATCGACTGATGAGTCGGACTCTGGAGCATTTGGGCCAGTGCCTCGGACTTCAAAAGTCTACTCACTACCCTCTGGAGGTCGTGATCTGATAGCCTCGATGACCTGGAGGAGTGAGATCTATGGCTCCGTTCAGACAGCAGGAGATGCTGGAGCCGAATGAACGGAGCCAAGGGACGGTGACCTCGATCTCTTTCTAGATGTCGGCTCCGATGGTATGATCGGAGCCGACCCATGACTCTCTAATGCCTCGGCTCCGGCCGGAGCCGAGGAAACCACTGAAACAGCAGTGACAGACTCATCGGCTCCAGCCGGAGCCGATGAAGCAGTAGGCTTCAAAGCCTTAGGCCTCGACTCTGAAGCTGGAGCCGAGGTCCTAGAAGCCTTAGGAGGTTTCCCAGAAGACACAGGAAGGGAACCTTCAGGCTTAATTAAACCCCTCAAAATGAGTTTATTTTTTCTCTCCTGCAGGACTCTAGGGCTGAAGCCATTGCATACAGCACAAGAGTCCTGCAGGTGTAAAGGTCCCAGGCAGTACACACAAGAAGTGTGACCGTCTGTCAGAGACATTTTCTGACAGCACGAGTCACACTTCTTGAAGCCTGAGACCTTTGTATCCTTAGACATACTCAAGGTACCTGAAGTGTAATCACACACAAAAAACTCACACACACAGATTACACTGATAGGCTTAAAAGGGAATTATTTAAAACTAAAGGTAAGTAATAAAATTCCCTAAGTAAAACACATACACACTTCTAAGGAAAGGGAAGGAAGGGCCCGAAGGCCTTAGGGAAGAACTAAGTGTTCTTTATAAAAGGAGGGGGCTGGAAAGATAGTAAGGGATAAACAAGTCCACTACACTAAGTGGGAAAGAATTTTACACTAACTAGCCTAAGTTTAAAGAATTTAAACTAGTCTAAACTTTCACTAACCCGGAGCCGGTAGAAAACACACCTCGATCGCTGTAGCGGCAAACGAGATCTGAGGTAACTCACGCCTAGCATTGTGGGATATAAGGGGAGCCTCGAGCCGGTGGAACCAACTCTTGAGCTTTTAGAGTGGCCGAGTCGGAGCCGAGGTCGGCTCCGAACCCATCCAGCAAGAATGAAGGCGAGATAGACAACTTAACATCTAAAGGCTTTACAGAACCAAGTGGGTCACATATGCCAGTAATGTTCAATCAACAGCTTCTGTATCTTAGTCATAAGACTAATGTTTGACTGTCAACTGCCTCTAGCTGTGAACCCATGGTGGATATTATGTTAGTAATTTATCTTCCATACAACCAACCAAGCTGTCCCTCAGAAATCAATACATGGCCTTTGCTGCTGACACTTCTGTTAGGTTAACAGGTCTGATACTCCCCAGAATTTCTTGCTCTTATCACTATACAAGGGTACCACCCTTGCAGTAGTTCAGTCCTCAGGCAATTCAGCAGTGACCAGCAATGTTCATGACCTCCTTCTGGGGATCTGCCAGCACATCAGACTGATTCCTAGGAGGCAGCCCATTCACTCTATGAGCTTTTTCCACTTTAGTGCCCACATCTCTTTCACCCTACTACCTCCTCCTCTGCCCTGGTGTCTGTCAAGTATCCTCCTGCTTCATTCCAGTATGAAGTCCTCCTATTGATTTCCTTAACAGCAGAGTTAGAAGACAGAATTCATGGAGAAAACCCAAGTTAGAAGACAGAGCTCGCAGATAAAACCTGATATCTTCTGCTATACCAGAGAAATGGGAAGAAATACGTGGCACTTTATGAAAGTACAAATAAGCAATTGGACTGGTATTTAACAGCAAGATTTGTTAACTGAAACAGCACTATGTATGTATGCTTCAAATATGGTCATTACAAAGCAGTCAACACCTACATTAGTAAAGATGTACTCATACCAGCAGAAAGAGTTGCTCTTGATGAAACTGTGGCAGAATGTAAGATATAAAAAAACTGAGGAAATCAGAATATTCATAGAAAATGATTATTCAATGTACACCAGGCACAACTGAAATGCATTTATGCCTGCAAACAAGGTACGTCAAGAAACAGGTATGACATTCAAGTTGCTATATCCAGTTGTCTTTAGAATATTTTTTCCTAAAGACTCAAATACATTTTTAAATGTAGAACAAGCTGAGGAGGAAATCAAAAAAGTTTATCCAACTAATAGTGATCCAGCTAGCTGAAGGGGACTCTGCTTCTCATTTGTCTGAAAATAACAAAGCCCACAGACAGAATCTGGCAATGAAACATTTTCCATAGTCCCAAAGGAAAATGACTGAGAGAAAAAAAAAAGACCAGGAGCTGAGTAGGAAACATAGGTGCCGGAACCATAGGGCAAGGGGGAGGGAGCACCCCCCCACACACACTTTTACAGCTGCAAGACCTGTAACAACATGGAGTTTTTCTTTAAGGAGGACCCAACAGAGAGAGTTTTTCTTTAAGAAGGAGTCAATGGAGGACTCATGCGTGCACCGCACGCTAACATAATTTAAACACCAACGTGTGTGGAAGAACTGTTCACATCACTGCTGCAAGCGCACCTGCTGCCAGAGTCAATACGGTAAGCTGGTTTTATTCATTAAGTGGTGAAAGCTCTGTTTTCTATTTATGCAGTTAGGAAGCTGTGTGCTCCATTTTCTATTTATGCAGTAAGGAAGCTGTGTGCTCCACTTTCTATGTATGCAGTAAGGAAGCTGTGTGCTCCATTTTCTATTTATGCAGTAAGGAAGCTGTGTGCTCCATTTTCTATTTATGCAGTAAGGAAGCTGTGTGCTCTGTTTTCTATTTATGCAGTAAGGAAGCTGTGTGCTCCACTTTCTATGTATACAGTAATGAAGCTGTGTGCTCCATTTTCTATGTATGTAGTAAGGAAGCTCTGTGCTCAGTTTTCTATATATGCAGTAAGGGAGGTGTGTGCTCCATTTTCTATGTATGCAGTAAGGAAGCTGTGTGCTCCATTTTCTATTTATGCAGTAAGGAAGCTAAGTGCTCCGTTTTCTATTTATGCAGTAAGGAAGCTAAGTGCTCCGTTTTCTATTTATGCAGTAAGGAAGCTGTGTGCTCCGTTTCCTATTTATGCAGTAAGGAAGCTGTGTGCTCCGTTTCCTATTTATGCAGTAAAGAAGCTGTGTACTCCGTTTTCTATTTATGCAGTAAGGAAGCTGTGTGCTCCACTTTCTATGTATACAGTAAGGAAGCTGTGTGCTCCATTTTTTATGTATGCAGTAAGGAAGCTGTGTGCTCCGTTTTCTCTGTATGGAGTAAGGAAGCTGTGTGCTCCATTTTCTATGTATGCAGTAAGGAAGCTGTGTGCTCCATTTTCTATTTATGCAGTAAGGAAGCTGTGTGCTCCGTTTTCTATTTATGCAGTAAGGAAGCTGTGTGCTCCGTTTCCTATTTATGCTGTAAGGAAGCTGTGTGCTGCATTTTCTATTTATGCAGTAAGGAAGCTGTGTGCTCCATTTTCTATCTATGCAGTAAGGAAGCTGTGTGCTCAATTTTCTATGTATGCAGTACAGAAGCTGTGTGCTCCATTTTTTATGCATGCAGTAACGAAGCTGTGTGCTCCATTTTATATTTATGCAGTAAGGAAGCTGTGTGCTCCATTTTCTTTTTATGCAGTAAGGAAGCTGTGTGCTCCATTTTCTACTTATACAGTAAGGAAGTTGTGTGCTCCATTTTCTATTTATGCAGTAAGGAAGCTGTGTGCTCCATTTTCTATTTATACAGTAAGGAAGTTGTGTGCTCCATTTTCTATGCAGTAAGTAAGGAAGCTGTGTGCTCCATTTTCTATCTCTGCAGTAAGGAAGCTGTGTGCTCAATGTTGTATGTATACAGTAAGGAAGCTGTGTGCTCCATTTTTTATGTATGCAGTAAGGAAGCTGTGTGCTCCGTTTTCTATTTATGCAGTAAGGAAGCTGTGTGCTCCGTTTTCTGTTTTTGCAGTAAGGAAGCTGTGTGCTCTGTTTTCTATTTATGCAGTAAGGAAGCTGTGTGCTCCGTTTTCTATTTATGCAGTAAGGAAGATGTGTGCTCCGTTTTCTATTTATGCAGTAAGGAAGCTGTGTGCTCCGTTTTCTATTTATGCAGTAAGGAAGCTGTGTGCTCCGTTTTCTATTTATGCAGTAAGGAAGCTGTGTGTGTGTGTGTGTGTGTGTGTGTGTGTGTGTGTGTGTGTGTGTGTGTGTGTGTGTGTGGTGTAAAATGCCCCAGTCACTTAGAACTGGTGGTTAGAATTACCCAGGTTCAAACCCTGAACCTTGGGTACAAGGGCCTGCATTCCCTACCCACACCACCACTTGTGATTAAGGGAGTCAAAAATTGTGGTCTTATGGCAAATCAATGAGAACGGAATTCACTAAACAATGACAGTCTTTTAAATTTCAGTCTTCTATCTTTTTTGGTAACACAACACACTATTTCAGCAACTTTCTAAGATTATACAAGCAATATTTAAAATATGTCCCTGGTTTTGGGCCTTTGCCCCCCCCCCCAAATAAATGTTGAATTTTTCCACATTTCGCCTGCTGTGAAATTGAGAGATTTAGTTGTGTTAAGTGTATGGTACAGTGGTAGTGTTGTTGCCTCACAGCAAGAGGTTCTCTGGTTTGATTATTGGCTGGGGTGCCTTCTGTGTGGAGTCTGTATGTTTTCCCTACCTGTGTTTGTGTGGGTTTCCTCTGGGTGCTCTGGTTTCTTCCCATGTTACAAATGCATGCATCTGGAGCATTTCTCCCCGGGCATCTGCTGAATATTGTCTTTGTTCCAAGTCGAACTTTCCCAGTAAACAAATGTTAAATAAATAAAAAAATTACAAGAAGCTGAGAGCTTCAGGGGAAGAGAATTTTAGTGCTACTTTTTTTCCAAGTCTGTTTGCATTGTTAGTAGCACAACAGGCAGTGGCCTTACTTTTGATGCAGAAGGCTGTGGGTTCTACTCCTACAGTATGCAGATGGATCGCTGATACTGTACTGTGTTGCAACTTAAGAGAGTGGATGCTGCAGTCCTGTGAATGTCCTCCTTTGGAGTTGTTACCCAGTAACTATGAACTTGTTATCAGTTTGCCATCCATTTCCTATTGCAATATTACTAGTTTATCATTGTTTAATGTAACATAGGCAATTTGTTCTTTAAGGGCAGCAGCCACTTTATTTGTAGATGAAACAATGAAATATAAAGTTGTTTCCTAGTAGCAACCTCTTCATTAGTTAGAGATCCCTTAAATGTGGAATAATTTAGATGACTGACTTCTGCAGAGATTTTGCATATTTACTGATATTGGTGGATTATAAAGACAAAAGCTTGAGTGGCCTTTTATGGTTGAAATTTTCTGAAATGGATAGTTTTGTCATTATTGGTTCATACATTTTGTTTCATTGCTTACTAGAAGACTGTTCAAAACTACAAATTTAAAACACATTCTAACAACTGGTGCTGTATTATACAAGGAATATAATTTAATACAATCAGGAAGGTGAATCAAAGAATGCATACATGTATGTATAGAGATGCACTGGATTTCAAGCAAGGGCGGATCTTTGAATGGCCAAGAGAAGAACATACAGGAGAGCAGAGGTTCCACTCTCCACCTAATAAAAGAACTAATTTTGCATCAAGTAATGTGAACCCTGCAGCTATGCCATGTACAGATAATGAAACTCAACCTATCAATCATGTTTTAGAAGAACAACAAATTGATGTCTTGGACACCAATATAGGGAATACATCAGGAATTGCCACTTCAGGGGCCATACCTAAGAAAAATGGCACACATCTCCCTTTAACTACAACGTTACCGATTTTTTTGAAACAAA
The DNA here is from genome assembly GCF_019279795.1 of Protopterus annectens. Classification (NCBI taxonomy): domain Eukaryota; kingdom Metazoa; phylum Chordata; order Ceratodontiformes; family Protopteridae; genus Protopterus; species Protopterus annectens. Next base: position 686,234,298 of record NC_056734.1, on the reverse strand, counting down.
ACCATTACAAGAATCACAGATCACAAAGTCAAGATCGGAAGAGAAAAAAAAACACTTATGTGAATGATTCACTGGTAGTCAACATTTCAAAGCATGTCTTAACATCTGCTGAGCAGTCAATTTTACAAAAAGGTCTGACCTTTATTCCTTCCTTCAGGTCAGACTTGAATGAATTCGTCATTGATTTAAAATGCTTTGGACGGAATGTGACGTTGAAGAGTATATTTGGGAACAAACAGGAGCATAGTAAAAAATGAAAGAAACCTAGCACTTTTGTACCTGTCAGCCATCCGGCAGTTGAATTATTTACTAGACTCTGCAGTAATGAAGTTGAACAATTTAGAATGGATTCCCATACTAAACATTATAGAAATATCACATTCGCAGAGAAAGAAGCAATATACCATTTACAGCATAATAATGATATTACTTTAAAACCAGCTGACAAAGGCAGAGCCATAGTGGTTATGAACTCCTCATGGTATTCTAGTAGGATGGAAGATATGCTAAAAGACTCTAAAACATATATTGATGTAACATCTTCTGTGATTAATCAGGCTATATACAAAGTGAATTCTTATTTGAATGATATGATCTTACAAAGACAAATTGATATGGAATTGTTCAACTTTTTAGATGTTACCAAGCCTACTATTCCAAGCATCAATGGACTTCCCAAGATACATAAAGATATCTTAAATCCACCATTACGTCCTATAGTTTCAGGACAAGGATGGGTTACTGAAAATATGTCTTTGTATGTGGAAAAAGAATTGAGAGAACTTCTAAGCTCTGATACAGTTCTAAGGGATACGGATGATTTTTAAATAAATTAAATATAGTCATGAAAGATAAGATCGAGGACTGTGATCTCTTATTAACTAATTTAGACGTTAATAATCTTTTAACTACCATCCCGAATGACATTGGAATAGAATCCATAAGAAGAATATTATCAACAAAGAAGAGCACAACAGAAACTCAAACTATTTGTGATCTACTTGAATTAGTTTTGGAGAACAATTATTTTGTATATGGTGAGAAAAGCTATTTACAGAAATGGGGGGGTTGCCATGGGCACCTCCTGTGCTAATAGTTATTCGAATTTAGTTCTAGTAGAATGGGAATTACAATATGTCCTACATTCAAATAATCCATGGTATAACAATATTTTGTATTATGGACATTTTGTTGATGATTTATTTATCTTATGGAAAAGAAATGTGGAGCAATTCCAACAATTCCACAGTTATCTTGATTCCACTACTTCTTTTTTGACATTTACATCGAACTATTCAAGACGAACAGTAAGTTTCCTGGATGTCAACGTTAAATTTAATGAGACAGGAGACTTGGATATTGAATTACATAGGAAAAGCACATGGAGGAATCATTACTTGCTGAAGAGCAGTATGCATCCTAGACATATTACAAAAAACATTATGAGTAATGAAATCAATAGGATTCATAAACGTTGCAACCAACAAACTATACGTAATAGAGAGATACAACTTTTGCAAAAAAATCTCAAAGAAAGAGGTTATAAAGAACAAGACTTAAAGCCAATAAATAGAGAATGAAGAGAAGGACATACGCATGAAAACATAACAACTAGATTTCTTTTAACTTATAGTACCGACAACCATCAAGTTCAACAAGTGATAAAACAGTTTTGGCTGATTCTAACACAAGATCCACAGTTAAAAGATATAGTGAGTGATAGACCACAATTTAGCTATAAAAATAAGAAGAACATAAAAAGACTGCTGTGTGCTAATCATCAGAATAGAAATCCAATAAAGGGCCGGAAGGGTACCTTTATGTGTGGTAATTGCAACATATGTTCTTTTATAGACAGCAGCAATCAATTTGAACATCCAAGAACCCACAGAAAATATATCTTTGAAGTTAAAGCAACCTGTACAACTAATAATGTCATTTATTTGGCCACGTGTAAATTTTGTCAATCTTTCTACGTTGGTAAAACCAACCAGATGCTTAAAAAATGAATACAAAGACATCAAAGAGACATTATTAATAAAGATGTACATAATGCTTTGGCATCTCATATTGATATGAATAAAGGCCATTCTTTTCTATTTAAAGTTATTGAGACCATATATGTTGATTCAAGAAAAGGAGACATTGAAAATGTAACTGAAATAAGAGAAACTAAATGGATAATTAATTTAAGAGCTGACCAGTATCCAGGATTAAACAGTATTATTCCTTTGAAACCAATTATGAAAAGGAGAAGATCGACTATAAAGTAACAGTATAACCACATAGACTACTGGCCTTATACAGAATGATCTTAAACAGTTGGATCTTATTCTTATATTTTTTACCACTAGAAAATGTATTATTTTAAAGGAGACCTATTATTGATCGATCAAGTTCTGTATACATCGCAGGATCCTTTATAGAAATGTGATACCTTGAAAAAGACTGCTATATTCACTTGTGTTGACCTTTCCAAGTGATGCAAACTAGCTACTGAACTACACACTAATACTGACTGATGATTTTTGCATCTAGAGAGCCCTGATTGGTTATAATTATTTATATCTGATTATTCTACTTTCTGATTGAAATGATCACATCCATCGTGGGTTCCCCTGTGGAGGGGGAAGGTCAGCCGCAATGTCTTGAGAGAATCTGCAGTGTTCACTAGTTTTGATTTTGCCGGAAGATGCCGGTTGACTGATGGGCGGCACACACCAACAGTGATTGGTGATTTTTCCAATTTGGGGGTGTTGATTGGCTACCTATATTTGATGATTTTCCTTTTTGGTTGAAATGAAATGGGATGTGATCGACGATTTGGCTTTGTGTTAATATATTTTCTAAGATATATGAACCAACTAAATAATCAGTCCTACAATATTATATAGGAAGAAATCAGACCTCTTAACGTGGATTTATTAATGACAAAGAGCCAAAGTTTCTTCATACAAGCATTTCATAAATTGGATACAACTGTTAAGCTATGAACATGTCTTGGATCAGTAAAAATATGAAAAACTGATACAAGTGTTCTAAAAGAACATGACTTGAAATAGACAACATCGGGGGTTTTGAATGAGACTGAAAGACTCGCTCATGTTGATTTTGTTACGCCGTATGGACTGGTTATATTACATTGTATGTGATTGGCGATTTTTGCATTTTAAGAGATCCGATTGGCTATTTATATTTGATAATTTCCCCTTTACAATTGATGTGAAGAGAAATATGACTGGGGGCTTTGGTCCTGTTTTTCTATATATTTTTTAAGATACAATAATAAAATTAATGTTCATGGTATTATGCTAACGTTCAAGTTGACTCAGTGAAACAGCATGAAATTGCGACTGAGCCCTATTGTGACTGGTCATTGCCGCATTTTGACAGCCCCAATTGGCTATTTATAACAGCTAATTTACATACAAAATAAGGTTTTGACTCTCAAAGTGGACAGGAGGTGTGTCACGAATAAACAACTGTTATTGGCTCCAACTATGTAAAATAGATGGAACAATCTTAAAAGTGACTGGTCTAAACTACATTTACCATACTTGTATTGGATAACCAATTACAGCTATATTCTATTTAAGCAAATGACTGTCCCATGTCTTACTACGATCTGAGGAAGAATAATTCAAAAGCGCTTATCGTTTGTTGAAAGAACGGGACTTTATTTTTATTTTTTACTTTGTTTTTAATTTTTTATTAAATACGTTTTAAGAAAGCTTATTCGTTCTTATGGACTCATTCTGAGTGTTATCTGCATCCAAACAGGACGCTAGCCTTGGTGAATTTACTGTAGTTGTTTTGCTACATGTATGTATGGCCCTAAAATGTGTTTGAAAACAGCCCAGAGGAAAGTGTGAAAGGCTCAAAATCATGGGCAGATTTTAAGCTTTACTCTTGTTACCAAAGCAATGGATAAAGGTAAAACAGTTCATACCACATTACCTTGACCTGGCCAAGCCTTTTGACACAATCCCCTACTCAGGTGGAGTACAAAAGATGAATAATGTAGCAATAAACACTTGCATCACTAGCTGGTTTGCCAACTTGCTCACAGCATGCAGGAGATCAAAATAGAGGAAAATACCAGTCACCAATGGAGTCCCCCAGGGTTTGGTGCTGAGACTTTTTCCGTTTGGCATATACATCTCAAAAGTAAAAGGAAATACTAAAGGGCTTTGGCCAGCTAAGTTTGAGATGACTGTAAGCTAGGAGCAGTTATTGCATCCTCAAATGACTTAACCAATATGCAAGGTGGTTTGTCCCAAATAATAACTGGTGTCATAATCATGACAATGCCCTCTGAGAACTGACCCAGTTGTTTGGCATTTGGGAACTTGTATGTACAGTGTCCTAACTTTTGTCCAACATGTGCTCAGAGTTATAAGAAACCTTTCTACATTGCACAGCTTGCTCATCTGTCCATATTCAAATGCAACTTGAATCTAAGGATGGGTAATAGAAAATGTACTCCAGGATTGCCCCTCATGCCACTAATGGATAGCAGCAGTTCCTAAATGCTGCATCACTTACATGGGTTCCCTCAAATTATCTATGCTATGATTATTTTCACTATGGCTAATATACAACTATCAGCCATGGGACAGGTAAGAAATCAGAAAATGTTAATTAAAGCACCAAAAGGGAACTGGCTAAGCTTAATGTCCTCCAGGTGAACCTATGTTGTGGTAGTAAATAGTTATAAAAAATTGCTATTTTTAGATCACTAAGTGCCCCCCCCATCCAAGTCTTCAACAGCCTCCGGTGCCTATGCTAGGAAAATGTTGGGAGATTGAGATGATGTGGAAGAAAACCAGTAATAATGTGAATAGTCAATAAATGGATGAAATGTAAGTTGTCATTCCCATTAAATGCAGTTTAAACATGAGAATTGTGGCTGAAAAAGACTGGAAGTTTGCTGATTGTATTAAATTGTTGGGAGGATTCTAAAGCACAACTCTTTGTCATTAATGTTTAAAAGGATAATGAAGGGACCAAAGATGTAACTGTAAGCAAAAAAGTTTTTGTTCTTAGTAATATCTATATAACAATTTTATTTAAGTAAATTTCATGTTACATTGTACTGTAGTTTCATATAGTACACAAATTTATTTTAAATGTGAGTTGAGTGGGTCTTCTAAGGGTCTGCTGCTTATACTAGTGATATTAAAGTAAGAAAGTAGTTTTTTCCTGATGGCAAAATGTTCAGGTTTTAAACTGCAACAAGATAAAGGCTCAAAAACAATATATTGTCTTCAGCTGCTGTGAGGGATGTAAAAGTGTACTAATCATATTATGTGTCTATTAAAATATAAATTCTCATGTTCCAAATGATTTGCATTTGTAAAGCTATTGGCTGTTGGTCCATTAGCAAAGTCTTGCAGTTGGAAATGATTAGTCTACAGATGCAAGAAATCAATCAAGAAAGGACTGAACAATGTGTTCTGAAACACCTCTCTGATTCCAGAGAAGAGATTCTTTGAGGTATAATAAAACAGATCCCTACAGCAGATAAGGTATTCCCATCTTGTTCACTCCTGGATAGAGCTTCTTTAACTTTGGGACCAAACAAGGCAGCTCCATCAAAGGAATCATTAAAGAAAGATGATTTGAAAGGCTCTGCAAAGTCAAAGAGGTGTATCCAGGCATGCCATCTCATGGTTGTTCCAGAACCAACAGCTCATGGAGCACCTTCTGAGGCATGAGAAATAAGCCTCATAGAAGCATTCTATAGGGACTTGTAGGGTGGCAGGTGGCATAGAAACAGTCTTGCTCTCCGCAGACATGGGCCCAGAGAGGGCACCGGAAAACTCTTTGATCAAGTCCCTCTGAAATCTTGTGACATGTACCAAATAATTCAAAGATGTAAGGGCAAAGGTCACTGGCACATACATGTGCTTCCCAAACCTGTCCAGGGCTCTGAACTCTCTGTTGGGGGGATGGACTGTAAAACTTCCTTCTGCAAGTTCTTTCTTGGTGGCCACCGCTACCACCATAGTATCTAATGAGGGCCCTTGCTCCAGTGAACCCGAACCTTTGCTGCAACTACATACTTATCCCGTCTTTTGGGAATTGGCTTCGTGACATCCGGATCCTTCCATGACTAGTGGGAGATGAGGTCCACCATACAGTCTGCTGGGGGGACTACCGAAGACATAACAGAGCAGGTTCTGAAAGTCTCAAGAAACAATGAACCTTCTTGGAGAGGGTGGTCAGAAGACCCATCACCTTCTGTCTCAAAAGTATTTCCCTGATGGAGACATCCTCAAGGGGTGATCTGGGCACACTTCCCCTTCATCAAAATCAGTGTCTTCTGTGAGGGATTCCTGTGGTGAATCTAAGTACAGCCTCTTGCACATACTCTTCTGATGGGGGGGGGGGTCTCAGGTGGAATGTTTCAGATAGGACTCGGAAATGTGAAGTGATTCCAGGATGAGGACTGTCTCAAGACCTGTACAGGCTGACTGCCCCAACATGACAGAATGTATAAGCTCTGAGATGACAGCAGACAGTTGTGAAAGGGTGAACCTGAGAGACGCAAGCATGTCTTATCCACAGAAGCAGAGAAAATTCTCTCTACTACTTTGAAGGCTAAAGACATTGCAGAGGCAAAAAATGCCCTGGCAGGAGCTGAAGACAGCTGCACAGGATGGTTCATAGCATCATCATGGCTCTGCCTTCAGGCAAAAGTCAGAGCCAATCTATCCAGTGCTGAGGCTGTGAGAGGAAGAGATAGCTCCAAGGGCACTGGAATCGACCCTAGCCCCCAGATCTAGCACCAAAGCTTAGGGTCCAAGATCCCTCCGTCTCTAAAATGGTCATAGCCGAATGGATCAGAGACGCAGTTGGAGTCAAAGAAGGACAAGTCTTCAGATCCAACTTAGACTTGGGATTATTGGGTCCGATGGCTCTGAAATCGAAGGTCATACCAGAGTAGAAGTCAGTAACTGAGTAGGGTGCCAATGGTAGACTCAAGTCAGTACAACTCCCAAATGAATTTGGGCCCAAAGAAACTTCCTCATCATCCTATCCACATCAGCTTTGTTTAGGCTCCTAAACGACCTGAGAGACAAGGAGGTGGAAGGTGGCCTAAAACTTCTTCTCAGAGTCTCTTGCAGGAAAGATGAGTGAATCTGAGAAGATATTGTCACTGAAGTAAAGGAGGAAGAGTAGGGAGTTGGAGACTTGATTTTAGACACTGTCAGATTCAATGGATCTGACGAATCCGAAGGTTTTGAAATTTTTTCAGGTGGAGTAGTACTTGGAAAAGCAGAACAACAATCAGGGGATCGTTTTCTTCCTTCTTTACTCTTGCTCAATGAACACCCTTTCGCCTTCTCAGGAGATTTCTTGGAAGGGGGAGTTCCAACAGGCAAACAAGCAGATGTAGGAGAGCCTGAAGAGGTAGAAATCAAAAGACCCTTAAAAACTAACTTATTACTCAACCAGGGCACGATGGTTGAAACATGCACATATATCACAGTCCGCACACAAATGTAAAGAACTTAAACAATATACACACTCCTGGTGCACATCAGAGTTTAGTACTTTCTGTCCAGAGGAGATGTATTTTTTAAGCAAGTTGGCTTGTTGGACATTGTCTACAAATAAGGAAGAGAAGACAGGTGAGGAAGAAAGTTACCAACTATACTAAAATATTACCAGCAATGGTAGTTCTTTAGAGTGCTTGAATAAAGGTTGCAGTTGGGAGGGAAAATTTGAGAATAGAAAGCATATACAAAGGATGATGCAGAAAAATAAATCGTCTTTTTTTTAGTATTAAGGAGGGGAGGAAGAACCCCTCCAAGATGGAAATATAAAAAGTTACGCTTTATTAAGTAAAAAAATATATAAATATCACTTATCCAATAATGAGAAATACAAATGAGCTACAAAGACTACATCCATCGCTGATGTGGCAAATCAAATTTGAAGTTATGCTACTGGTGAGAAGGATTATGGGTAAAAGGAAGAGCTTGAGCTACACATCAAAGTCTTTAGAAGTTGCCAAAGCTGGATCCAAGACCCCATCAGTTGTGGAATGGATAAAAAAGACAATATTAAATCTTTATAAATATTATTTAAAGGAAAACTGGTAAGACGTTCAGTGAAAATAAAGTCTGAAACTGTGGGAAAAGTGAATACTTTTGCAAGTAGTTGCATCCCTACCATTCTTAGTACTTCAAACACTAAATGCATTAAATAAAAGTGCACAATGTAATCAGCACACTTTTTTCTTAAGGCTAAAAGCTAAAGCTCACTCAGAGAAATGCCAGTTGATTTTCATAAATGGGTGGGGAATACAGACAGTAAAAGGTAAAACAGTATCTGTGTAAATGGAAAAGAAAAGCAAAGTTATGTACTCATCACAGTGATAGATCTGTATTCTGTTTCCATCCTTTCCCACTGTATGGGTCTTCAAATCTGAGTTGGATCAGACTTCGGCCATTCTCAAGCTTTGGATGCTCCTCTCCTTAACCATAAACCCCTTGTGCTGAACGAGCTACCTTAAATAGACTTTGCCAGCCTAGAAGTAGATAAAAAGAATGTCTAAAAGAAAGGGAAGAAACCAGTTGATAAACATGATCTTGAAAAATAATCTCTGTGAACCAAGGCCATGGCAGCCAGACCAGTCTTAGGGTCAAATGAGAAATTAAAAGAGAACATATGGAAGGGGAAAGCAGGATGGGAAATTCAGGAAGGATAGAAACGGACACTACAGATTTATCATTATGGTGTGTACATAACTTTCATATTTGATGTTGCCTGTTCTGTCCATTCCTCAACGTACGGGACAGAGTCCCCACCTAATGTAACACTTGAGTGATCTTAAGGAAGGATATTCCAGAGCACAGCTGACCCAAAGGATGCTCTTGACCTGGATTGTAAGTCCAATATGCAATGTGAAATGAAGGTGTGGACCTTGGACCAGGCATCTACAGCATAGATGTCATCAAGAAGTACTCCAGTAGAGAAGACTGTAGAAGAAGCTAAATATCTAGGTTCTTCAGCTCACATGTATATACTAGGCAACTGCTAGGGCCTTTATAAACCTAGCCATGCAACTCAAATGTGTCCCACAAGTTTTATATTTTAAGCATTTATATAGGGGGTGATTGTTGGTTATAGGCTCCTAGGTTGTTACTAGCCTAATGGCCACTAGGGCCCTTACAAGCTTAGCCATGTACCCCAAACCATTTGGGTCCCTTGTATCATACAAGGGGCATGTTAGTAGGTATGTAACTAAGGATTTGCGCGGGGGAAGTTACGGTAATACTTTTCTTATTCAAGGCCTCCATGTCTGTAAGGGACAGGGGGGGCCAGACTGGGGTTAAATTTACACTTTCCCATCCAAATGACACGGTTTCATTTGAAAAGGTTTACAGATGAACTCTGTTTTACATGGAAGTGAAGCTTATTTCATAGTGTGGGGATGCTTTGAGACACAGATCCGTATATCCAGCATGTTCTATTTACATCACAAGTGAAGTTCAGATCCCTGGATCTAATGTTTCTAGTGCCGTTTGTTGGGAATGTGCAAGAGATCCATCAGGGTTGGGTCTGAGGAAGCCCTGTAAGCCAGGAAAAGATCCCTTCTCAGAAGCCTGTAGGAGATCAAATACAAAGACAGAGCCTTTAGGCAAATCAGGGTAGGACAGGGTATTCATGCCCTGAATTGTCCTGGTGAGAAACCTTTATGGGTGTTCCAACTGTTAAGTCTCTGGTTAGATACATGCCAAAGGGGGCACTGTATTCAATGATAGGTCAGATAAGAGCCAAGTAGAATGGTACTATAACTTACTAGGACCTGGATGCCATACCCTTACGTATAAGTTGGGCAAAAAAGAATGATTCTCTTATCTTAGATACATGTTGGTCAAAGGCCAGACTGCTGTCTACATATGTTCCTAGATCCTTTACTACTGGTTTGACTGTTAGAAGCATTTTATTGATGGAGTAATTAACTTGGGTTGACAGTTTCCCAAACAGCATTATAATACAATTTTTGGCACTGAGTTTTAGGCCATAGCTTTGACACCAGTCATTTGTCTGTCTTGGGGGAATCTACAATAGCTCCCAATTTACAGTCATCTGCACACTTAGTGAACCAGAGGCCCTTAATGTTAGCCTTGACTTCCAAGAAGTAGATATCAAACAAGATTGGACCCAACATGGAGCCCTGGGGTACACTCCACTGGCATATGGTCTCTTGGTGGAGGTGGTTTCATCGGCCCTGTCTGTGAGTCAGCTGGCAATCCAGCAAGTTATGTAAGGGTTTATGCCTAGCTCAGACAGCTTATCAACAATGCCCAATGGGATATTGTATCGAATGCCTTAACCAGATCAGGGTACAATAAAATAAAATAAACCAAGTCAGTCAGTAGCAGCACAGCAAAACATTTACTCCACAGCAATGCATAGTACAAAAACCATGGTAATGGTTAAGAGCATTCGTCTGAGTCATTAGACATCATCAGAAGCAAATTAAACTAATTGCACACTTAAAAACAAATAATTGTTTACTGTCAGGTTTTAAAAAGTTTATTTTCTTGATCTTGGAACAATTGCCATTGGATGAGGTTATGGTGACTGGGAAAATAAACTGCTGCATAAGGAAATGAAATGGCAGATTAGATTTGATGCTACTACCCTGCCAGGGATTAATGGCTGTATTTCAATTTCTAGTGAATTGAAAAAAAGAGCTATAAAACTGTAATTTACTTGACACAGTTTAATGTAGTATGTTTTATACATACTAATACATTTTTAGGCTTGTTTGGCTTTTAATAATTAACATGTGTGTTGTTTTAATTTTTATTGGCTTACATTGGGGGCATGTAAGCAATAGGTTTTTGGTTTTAAGTGTGTAATTAGTCAGTTTAATTTGGTTCTGATGATGTCTGATAACTCAGACGAATGCGCTTAACCGTTACTTTGGTTTTTGTACTGTCCGTTGCTGTTGATTAAACATTTTGCTGTGCTGCTACTGACTGGCTTGGCTTATTTTATGGTTTTGTTCATCTGGCCGAGCATCATTGTGGATTTATTGTCTGTTATTTCAGCTCAGGATACATAGTACTGTTTTACCCTCATCCAAAGAAGTCTACCAGGTTAAGTAGGCACAACCTTCCCTTAACAAAGCCACACTGGGATGGGTTCAATGTCTGTAGATTGCCAATGTCCTTGTTTTATAATTTCCCTGATAATTTGTTATATGGCTTTGCATACTAGGTTGTTAGACTGATGAGTCTGTGGTTCCCTGGTTCAGCTGATGGTCCACCCTTGTGGAGAGAAATGACTGTTGCAGTCTTCCATTCACTTGGAATGTAGCTTGTTTCAAGGCTGTACTTGAAGAGTGCCTCAAGTGGACCTGAGAAGCCATGTTTTAAACTGTTCAGATGGTAAATGGGGATGTTGTTGGGACCCATGGAGGCAGTGTTCTTGGCTTTAGTGACTGCTACCAGCTCCTGGTCCCTGCTGATAACTGGGGGAAATATGTTGGAGGGAATTTCACCTGGGGGAGTGGGAGGGGGGGTTGACTGAAGTATGAGCTGAATTTAACAGCCAGTAGATTTGCTATGTCACCCTGACTGGTGTAGGAGGTACCATTCAACACCAGTTCAGCACATTGTTGTGCGTTACCTCTAAAGTTCCAGACATAGCTGAAGAAAGCCTTCTGATTGTTCTTAGCCTGCGAGGCTGTCCTGGCCTCAAAGTTGGCCTTCTTGGACATAATTAGACTTCTTAGTTTCTTGTTTAGTTGTGTAAGAGAGCACTTGTCTTTAAGGGAGTTGCTTTTCTTGATTCTGGTCACGAGTTTTCTTCTTTTTTTCTTCTTTTACTATATACCTTGTTTAGGTGAGGATTCCACCGGTGGGGTTTGTTTTTAGTTTGTTTTCAGTTTATTTTTAGTAGGTACAGCAGCCTCTATGCAACCATTCACGTTTGTATAGTGACTCAGTGAATAATTCTGCATAGGTAGCTGTGGTCTCAGGGTTGGGATGAGCCTTGAATTTTGACAAACTGTTGCTTAATGGGATGTGGTTTGCCTTTTAACAGGTCCTAACTGTAAGTGATTAGGTGGATTTTCTTGATGGATTTTTATTTCAAATGAGACAGCTCTGTGATCCAATTTCACTACTGAGGACACAACACATGGGGAGAGGGGGTTGCAATGCTCTGCTCTCCCATGTTGCTGAATACCAAAACCAGTATGTTTGATCCTCTGATTGGAGTGTGCACTATCTGTTCCAGGGTGTTTTTGTTAATAAAGTCAGGAAGCATTATGCCTGTGAGTTTGAAGCAGTGTACATTCCACAGTCTATAGACAGGTAGTTAAAGTCACCCATGAATAGGGTGTTTGGTTGGATGGGGAATGCTTCTAGATGGTTTAGGTAAGAATCATGAGACTCTAGCGGCATAGATGGTGACCTGTAGCTAGCCATGGTATGGTGATGGACCTTATCTATGGTGACTTGCACATGAATAAGCTCCATGGTATAATCCTGTTTAACCAAACTGGAGGTATGTTTGTTGCTAACATAGATCAAAACACCTGCACATTTAGCCATGGTCTGTGCTGTTGTTAGTCTAAATTTGTGTAAGGCACTGCAGCCTTGCACTTCTGGAGTACTTTCTATGGCTTTAATCCAAATCTCGGTCATGGAACAGATGTCTACATTCTCCAGAGTAAGGAGGGCTTGAATGGTGTAGAGTTTTTTGTTTAGGCTCTGAGCATTCAGCAGTAACACCTTAAAGTTGACTGTAGACTTTTTCACTATGTTGGAAGTTTTGTCTTTTTGGCATTGCCTGAAAAAGGCTCCAAGGGGGTTGTATAAAGTTTTAGCCAATATCCAAAAGCCTAGGATGGGTCAGGTGCAACCCATCCTTGATAAAGCGATGTGGTCTTTTGACCATGTCCTCCTATGCCAACAGACATTCTATCCCCTGGAGTGACACCAGAAACTAAGCCAATTATTAAAATCAAACATTTTACATTCATACTGTAGAATCATCTTTGCTGAAGGTAGAATGCCGCTCAATAAAAGCCTTATACCTATCTGTGACACATATTCCGAGAGATCCCTTATGTCTCGTTTCATACAGTCCAGTGAGGTATGTCTGTGGTCATTTACACCCTCATGGACTACGATGGAATCATATTTGTACCTGGGTGCACAAACTTGAGTGCATGCAATATTACTGTGGATCCTGGCTCCAGATAGGCAACTGTTACTTTCTCCTTGTCTAACCTGGTGGGTGAGTCATCTGTGTGTCGCACAATGGAGTCCCCAGTGACAAGAGTTTTCAGTAATGTGTATGCTTGCCTTAAGGGCTTTGCACTTGGGGGACCATTATGTGTAGGCTTATGTGAGATGTTTGGTGTTGCTTTCTGTCTGTCCTTTAGTGATTGCCGAGGAACAGTGTTGCAAATTAGGTGGCTTTGAAAGTCTTTGAGATTTGGGAAGGTGTTTTTAACAGCTTCAGCATAAAATGAGCTGTGTGTGCGTGTATGGTGAACAGTATGTGTGAGGGATGTAGTGTGGATATTCTTCACAACCTCATTTGTATGCGAGATTCCTGCCTCCAAGGAAATTGTGTATTTACATCCCTTGTATAATGTGTTATTTTGTTTAATGATTAACTGGTTGTCTGAGAACATGAGACAATTGCTATGTTGCCTTAGGATGCCCAAATCTACCAAGCTGGCCATAGAGATATTTGGAAATTGCACATCCATGTTGTCTGTTTTTGTAACAGTGTTGGCCGTTTAGGATTAAGGCTTGTGTTTTAACAGGGGGTTCCCTAGGGTAGTTTCTGGGTTTAAGATCCAGATGTTATATAATGCTAGGATACAGTAGTGCTATTCTATGCAAACGCTAGCTGCTCTAAGCTTATTTCCACAAAATTACACAAAGTTTAACAGGTTTCACCATCTAATCCTTACATCATTTGTAAATTTTACTGTCTTAAGTCTTTGCTAATGAGCCTGGCATGCAGATCTGAGCAGAGAAAAAAAAAAGCTTGAAAACTGGCTCTTATACCTTCTAGTAAATAAATAACCACACAAACACTCTGAGCTTCCTGCAGTGTGTTCCAGCTCAGAGACACTAGTTAAACACCTTCTTAATGTAAAACCAGAACAAAAGCAACTCTCAAGTGCAATGTGTGCTGAACTAGTGACAAAAGATATCACACACACTGATCTTACAGAAACTGCTAACCTATTAGTGGACAGGTTTGGCATAAATTTCTCCCCTTTATCACCTCCAAACATATCACAGATATACCTTTAACAGCTCCCTCACCCTACATTTCTAAAGAACAGGTCATCACAGCTCTGTCTAAGACAAAAAAACACAGCCCCTATGGGTCCTGATGGCATCCCAGGCTGCATTCTAAACAAACTAAAACAGGAATTAGTAACATCCTTAGATACCCTATTTAACCACAGCTTGAATACAGGATTTGTCCCAAATGAATGGAAAACAGTGACCATTATCCCCCTCGGCAAGGGTGGCTTAGTAACAGATCTGGGGAATTAGAGACCCATAAGCCTGACTAGCCTTATTTGCAAGGCCATGGAACGTATCATCATGGACCTCAAAATTAAAGATATAGGTGACCTCCAAACCCTTGATCCAACCCAGTTTGGCTTTGTAAAAGGTAGATCATGCCTGTTAAACCTAACAGACTTCTTTGAAAATGTGACAAGGCTCATAGATGAGGGCAAATCTGTGCTGCACACAGCATGTCTGGACTTGGCGAAGGCCTTTCACACAATCCCCCATTCAGGCATTATTGACAAACTCACCCACTTAAATGTCAACCCCTTTGCTGTTAGGTGGGTTGCAAATTGGCTCACTAACCGTACAAATGCTATCACAGTGGGTGGCTCCACCCCAATCAGCAGACATGTCACCAGTGGGATTCTACAAGGGTCAGTTCTTTTGTTCGGTATTTACTTCTAGGAAGTTCAGGACAAAACAAAGGGGCTGTGGCTGACCAAGTCTGCTGATGACTGCAAACTTGGCGTGATCGTTGACTCCATAAATGATGTCAGTGTACATCATGAGGGGCTTACACAGATCAACAACTGCTGCCAAAGCCATGGACTCAAACTAAATGTAAAAAAAATGCATCATCATCCCCTTCAGTAAAAGCAATGTCCCTATTAACTATCAAATAAACAACAATACCTTAAGTACGCTATGGTGAGGGATTTGGGCACACAAGTAGATTGTGACCAAAACTTTGACCAACATGTGTCCACTGCAGTACGAATAGCAATCTACGTCACACATTTAATTAGCAAAGGCATAGCCTCAAGAGGAAAAGAGGATAACCCCCTATACCCATCCCTTATCAGGCCCATAACTGAGTATAAAGCCCTCTTTGGTATGTACCATACCAGGCACTTGCAGCAACTGCAGAGACCAGGTCTTCAGCACATGCCTTACACAGACAGACTGAAGTCTTTGTCACTGTACTCAACAGCGTATAGGCTGCTTGGGGGGGGACTTGTGCCGGGCTTACAGAGCAATCTCTGACCTCAGCCTGATGAAGTTGCTGCACATTAGTAAGTCACATGGGACTGGAATTACCTGTTCCAGTGACCTAAATCTGGCCTGGGATTTAAATAGGACATGCTGGAGAGACAAAATCATATCACAGAGGTTGCCACTTCTCTGGAATAGGCTACCAATTCATGTTAAGCTGAGCACCTCTATGACTCTGTTCAAAAGGAGCCTGGATGAATGGATGGGAAATTGCAAATTCTTGTCGGGAATAACTCCCACATCCCTCTTGGACATGGGCAGTCATTACTGATACTCATAAACACTGACTAGACTTTTTCTCTTGAAATATAATGGGTATAATAGGCTAGGCTTAAAATGACCAATATGGTCAATAGCCTAGTAACCTCTTATGAACCTGTGAACAAACTGCCACCAAACAACTAAGTCCCTGGCTAATTCACCCTTCTATTAAGACAGTTGGAGGTACACAGATTAGAAAAGCCAACAAACAGATAAATTACTATTGTTGCCACAAACTTAAGTAAATGCTTTAAAACATGCTCAAAAACAGTCATAATCACTGTACAAAGCAAGTACAAGTGTGGCTAATCAAGAAAATATTCCTATCTTAGCTTGGATGACTCTGGATACAGATGGAACATCAGGAAAGGTACTGTGCAGTTCTGTGTCTAGTTGAGTGAGCTTTTAGATATCCAAGCAATGATATAGCCTTTTGCTTATAAACAACAGAGATACATTCAGAAAGCCAATGGGAAAGAGTCACTTTTAACATGGGAGTAAAAGACAAACAATTGGTCAGTCTTCCTGAGGGGTTTTTGTCCTACGCAAATACAAATGTACCTGGTGATGAACATCCAGTAAATGTAACCTGTATTCGCCTTTGTTTGAAAAATTTGGGAAAAACAGTGGAAGATTAAATGATTGCTTCACAGACAATTTAGAAGCCACTTTGGGAAGGAAGGAGGGGTTGGTTCTCAAGTACACTGTCTTTATGAACAAACAGATAGGGAGGCTTCAGACGATACGACATGAAGCTCAGAAATTCTTCTAGCCAAGGTAATCAGAACTACAAAAAAGTTTTCCAATGATAAAAACTTTAGGTCAACCTTACTGGCAGACTCAAAGGGAGGGCTGGCCAAGTCTTATAATAAAAGTATAATATCCCAGGGAGGAACTGGATTCCTCAGTGGGAAGCACAGCAGAAAAGGTCCTCTGAAGAAAGCATTAGATACTCTCAGGGATGCAACTCCACCAATGTGGAAAGAAGTTATATAGCAGCTAAGTGTACTTAATCTTAGAGTAACTGGACCCTTTTGAAGATGGGCTCAAAAATCCAAAACTGCAGCAAGTGAGGCCAAGAAAGGGTTACGATTGTTCTCAGCTGCCCAAACAGAAAATATTTTCTACTTGCTTTAGTAAATCTTTCTAGTTGAAGGTTTCTGGGAAGAAGCCAGAATATGAACATATGGGCTGCCTAACCATCACAGGAATTAGAGAAACTATGCAATTAACTTGAAAGACTGAATGTCCAGATTAGGAAAACCAATGGATGAGACAAGACAGATGGAGGTGAGCCCAGTATCCAGGGGGGGTGTACTAGATGAGGCCAGAGGAGTGGAAACCACACTTGTCAAGACCAGTAGAGTTCTATGAGGATGACTGAGACCTTTTTCACCAATGCTGAAATCTGAAGAAATTTGGGTATTATAGATGTGGGAAGAAAGGCAAAGAGAAGTCTTGGAGGCCAGTTGTGGATCACAGCATCCATTGGTGACTCTCCCTCCTGGGGGATTGGACCAAACAACTTACTGCACATGGTGTTGTGGAGAGATACAGAGAGATCACAGCAAGGTCATTCCCACTAGATGAATATCTCTGCCCCACTACTACTGGGTTGAGGGACCACTCATGAGGGAGAAGAACACAAAGGGACTCGGCTGATAAAGGTCACAGACGATTGCAAGTTGGAAGCCATAATTAACTCCCCAAGTGATGTTGACATCCTACAGAAAGGCCTCACTGAGACCAATGACTGGTGTCAGAACCATGGCTCTAAGCTCAATTCCAAAAATGTGTCATCATCCCCTTTGGGAAAAAAATGGTTCCCATGAATTATCACATCGATGGTAGTCCACTGAACACAGAAGGTGTCATAAGAGATCTGGGAACACAGGTTGACAGTAACCTCTCTTTTGACCACCACATTGCCACTGTGGTCAGAAAGTACTTCTATGTGGCACATCTCATTACTAAGGGTTTTGCATCCAGGAAGAAAGTGGTCATTGTCTCCCTCTACTCTTCCCTCATTAGGCCAATCATAGAGTACAATGCCCCATTTGGCATGTACCTCACTAGACACCTACAACAACTGGAGAGACCACAAAAATACCTCACAAAGAAAATCTTAGGCCTTAAACACTTGTCCTATATGGACAGACTCAAAAAACTCCAACTATTCTCTGTCTCATATCGCCTACTTAGAGGCGATCTCTGCTTGACTTACAAAGCCATGTCTGACCCAGCTCTGTTAAAAATGCTACATCTAATGAAATCCAAATCCCTCCACACTACACACTCCAGAGACCTCAACCTCATTACCACAAGCAACAGAACAAGCTGGAGGGACAGGTTCATATCCCAGAGACTGCCCATGCTATGGAATAGACTTCCCATACATGTCAAACAGAGCACCTCACTGGCCCTCTTCAAGAGAAATCTTGATGAGTGGATGGGAAATAGAAAATTCACCCCAGGGATCACTCCAGTGGCTCTACGTGACAGAGGCAATGGGAACTAAAGTCAGCTGGCACGATGCCAGGGTATTCCTATGGGCTAGGCTTGTAAAGGTTTCAGGACCATTAGCCTAGTACACACCTATGAACAAGATCTGCTCAACTTGTCAGCTAGAACTCTGGACTGCCTCAGAGTATGCATTCCTGTAAGAAAGCGGACAGAGAATATCTCCCATTGCCATACCCTCATGGCCTCTCAACATAACAGGTAAGACTGATCTCTCCCTGTTTGTTGTTACAGCAAACCACCAACATTTTGTCTGTCTGGATAGGTATCATTCCCAAGGGGAGACAGTCTTGAAAGGCCTAGAATGCTAGAAGAACCGCTCTCATGTCCAAGATATTGATGTGAAGATGGGCTTCTGACTGGGACCATGTGCCTTGGGATGTCTTTCCCTGGAAAATCCCACACCCCCAATGCAAGAAGGAAGCATTTGTGGTCAAAGCAGCTAGCAGAGAAGGAAGAATGAAGGGAAGCCCTTGTGAGACGTCAAAATTCTGACCACCACTGGATGCGAGTCCTGATGATGTCAAGGATACCTGAAAGGACATGGGCTGGTGTTTAATCGTCAACTGAACTGACAGAGTCCACAGAAGAACACGCATGTAATATCCTTCTAGGGGAACTAAGGTAACTGAGGCTGCCACAGAACCCAGAAGGCAAAGAATCTGTTTTGCTGGTATTTTTTGGCAGGATAAAACAGCTAGGGCTTGTTGATGAAGGGTTGACATTCCTGTCTGTGAGAGCTTTGTAATTTGAAGCTTCATGTCTAAAAGTGCCCTGATGAATTCTAAGGACTGTATACCAGTTGAAGCTTGTATTTTGTTAGATTCATTGTGATGCCCAGATTTGTACATTAATGGAGCAAGAAGTTTCTGGCTGAAATGAGTACATCCTTGGTGGGAGAAGTGATGAGACACTTGTTCAAATAAGGGAACACCTGAAACCCCTGCAGTCAGAGATGAGCTGCTACCTTCACCACACATTTGGTGAAATCCTGTGGGGCTGTGGAGAGACCAAAGACCAGGACACTGAAATGAAAATGACTGGCTTCCAGCCAAAAGAAAAGGAGCCTCCTGAATCATCTGTCAATCTTTATATGGCAGTATACATCTGGAAGGTCTATCGAGCACATCCAGTCATTCTTCTTTAGCAGCAGAAGAATGGGCTCTACCCTGGCCATCCAAAATTTTGTTTGTTTCTTAAATCTGTTTAGACAGCTCAAGTCCAGGACTGGCCTTGTGTCCATGTTTTTCTTTGGCACTAAAAAGAATCTTAAATACATTTTGGATCCTCTTTGGTATGGTGGGACCTCTTAGATGACTGGATTGTTTAACAGCTACCACATTTCTGAAACAGCTACTTCCCTTTAAGGGGTGGTACACTGAAAAGTCTTTTTGGGGATATAGGAAGGGAGAAGAAGGGAATGAAATAACCTCTGGTCATAATCCTCTGCACCCATTTATCTTGAGTGAAGGATGTCCAGGTTGGTGAGTGCAGTATAAGCTCCTCCGACAGCCTCCAGAGCGATAAAAGGTTTCTCAGAAAAGGGACCCCAAAGCCTTGGGTTTTGCAGACCACTTCTGCCTTGAGAGTGCTATCCAATACTACAGTTCCTCTTACCTCCTTTCTGATTCCTCAAAAAAGTCCTTTGAGGGGTTGAGACTTTGATCTCCATGGCAGAAAGGTATTTACCACCTTGTTCACTTCTAGAAATTATTTCTTTGATATTGGGCCCAAAACAAAGTTATCCTGTCATAAGCAGCATTAACAAAAGGGTCTCTAGTAGACAATCAAACTTTCAAAAGTTTGAGTGTCATATGGTTGACACCATGTGATCGAATTTTTGAAAGTTTGAACATTTTAACAGAGATCTCCGTACAGTGTGGAATGGGAAGATTTCCCTTTTCTGCACTGTAGCATGATCTCAGAGTTGGTATATTTAAAGAGCAGGGGGGTGGGGGTGCAGGGGGGGCTTGCCATCCTGTTTAAAATGTTAAGGTAGCTTATTTGTGTAGTTTTTTTTTTTATTATATGTTCGAACTTTTAAAAGTTCGATCATATGGTGTCGACCATATGACAGTCGAACTTTTGAAAGTTCGATTATCTAATATAGACCCTAACAAAGACATCTTAAAATGTTCTGCAAAATCACGAAGCTGCATCCAAGCACTGCCTCCTGATGGAAATGCCAGTGTCGGCTGCTCTAAATTCACCCTCTGTAGAGTTGGAGATAAGACACATAGAGACACTGGACAAAAACTGAAGGGGAGTCAACTGTGCATCAATACATTTTCTGTAATCCACAGGGAAGGATCCAAGGAGAGATTTGGAAAACTCCTTAGTCAAACCTCACTGAAAACAGACAATGTGTGCCAAATAAATCAAAGCTCTCAAAGAGAAAGTAGATGTGATGAAACCTACTTCCCAAACCAATCCAACAAACAATACTCTCTCTCTGGTGGATGGACAGAGGAGCTTTTGCCCACCATTTCCTTTTTAGTAGCTCCCTCCACCACTATGGAATCTACTGCAGGACCCTTGCTCCAATGAGGATGATCCTTAGGGGCAACGAAGAACTCATCTAGTTTCTTGGTGATGGGTTCAGCTGTATCCAGCTCCTTCTAAGCGCACTTAGAGATAAGGTCTACCATTTCATAAGTGAGCAGGACCACCCAAGATGTAGATGGGCCAAAACTGAAAGCTCAATAAACATAGACTCCTAAAGAGAAGGTGCTTGGGTGGACCGACTCCCTTTTGGTTTAAAGGGTTCAAGGACTTCTCTAAATGAAATGCCCTCAGGGGAGGATCTAGGAAAACTCTCCTCAAAGTCAGTATCAGTACTGACAGACACCTGAAGGGGATTCCGGTACCTCTTCTTGCACATATGCTTCTTATGAACCTCCTTGGTGGATTGCTTCTGGGACAGGACTCAAGCCAGGATGGGCTATCCCACTAGAGCTGGTTCAAGGCTCCAGGTAACTGGCTGTGCCAACTGGACAAGTACAGTAGGATCTGGACCCTGATGGAGGGTTATATCTGTGCTTCAAAGGGAAGCCTTCTCTCTAGGCTGAAAGAGTACTCTTTCAAATGCCTCAAAGGCTGCGCTTGAAACAGATCCAGGGACCCCAGGCTTAGGAGCTGAATCTTCCAGAGGAAGATCAATCCGGGATTCTGTTCGGCCTAGATCTAAGGAGATGTCAGAGCCAAACTATCTAACATTAAGCCTCGAAGAGGAAGGAACAGCTCTTAAGACCTTGGATCTGAATCTATCCTGTTTGCATCAGCACTACTATTTGGCCCCGAGATTCAGAAGGCACTGAAGTGGTAGTAGTCAACCAAATATAAGAACCCATCAGTGTCAAGGAATAACAAATCGTCAGCTCCAATGCAGACCTGCCATGGGTGGAACTCAGATCATGGTGGTCCAATTCCGGAGTACAGATCAGAGAAGGAACTAAATATGAATGAGGGGAAGAAGCTGTAACCCCACCCCCACCCCCAAGATCCAAAGGTGACTGAACTGGAGGGCCTCCAGCTGAATCTGGATAAGAAAAAATCTCATTATCTTGTCCATGTCTACTTCAGTAAATCTCCTGGAAGATCTAGCTGACCATAATGACAAGGCAGAAACTGAGGGCCTAGAGGGTGAACAGACTTCTCCTGTAAGATGGGAGAACACAGCCTAGGGGAAATTAGCAAATTAGCTCTGGTGAGAACCTTGGAGGTGGGGTGTTAGATCCGATAAGGACTGGCCCCAAAAATAGCATTGGTTGCAAGGTTTTAGAAACCTTGGGTGCAAGAAATAAAGACGTTGTGTGCTCTGGAGATCTCTTCTTTGAGACCTTGTTTCTTTTTCTTACTCTTTTCTTTAGACCTTCAAAATGGTTTCTTGACAGAAGACAAAGGAGGAGTGCTTGAAACAGCAGGAGTGGTGGTTGGGAGAAGCTCACTGTAAATGAAAAGAAAAAAAGAAAAAAACAAAAAAAAAATATCCTTGTTTTCCCACTTTTCTGAACTAGAATAGTTCAGTCTTCAGCTTTTGCTGATCTGTGGGCTTTGTCTTAGTTCCTGTGCTATCCATATCCTTATTTGGATAAGAGGAAGCTTCTTTGTTCACCAGTGGGAGTGGGGAGCACTGAGCAACCTATTTGTCCCTAGAGGAATGGTTCCAGCCCAGCAACTTGTAGTTTATTGGCCATTTTGGGTCAATTCCTGGCTCTTTTCAACCCCCTGCTATAAAGCCCGTTTTTGCGCACTTTTTCACTTGTAAAAGACTCAGCACAGCTCCTCGTGGTGTCCTGCAGAATTCTACAAGCTGCAGAGAGTGAAAGAGTGACTTTCCTTGATTTTTAAGTATTTTTTCTGGCTTTCGCTTTAATTACTGCATCTCGACTGCATTTCGCCTAAAAAACAGCTCTGCATATTGTTTTTACTGTACTTGTGTAGATTCTAAACTGTTAGCACTTTTAAAAGTTATTTTTGTTTAATTTAACTGTTAGGCTAACACACGCAAGTGCGCTAGCCATTTTATAGCATTTACTGTTTGCTACTGTATCTTTTTCTTCTGTCTCTGTAAAAAAAGAAAAAAAAAAAAAAAATATCCTTGTTTTCCCGCTTTTCTGAACTAGAATAGTCCAGTCTTCAGATTTTGCTGATCTCTGGGCTTTGTCTTAGTTCTTGTGCTATCCATATCCTTATTTGGATAAGAGGAAGCTTCTTTGTTCACCAGTGGGAGTGGGGAGCACTGAGCAACCTATTTGTCCCTAGAGGAGTGGTTCCAGCCCAGCAACTTGTAGTTTATTGGCCATTTTGGGTCAATTCCTGGCTCTTTTCAACCCCCTGCTATAAAGCCCGTTTTTGCTCGAATTAGCATGAAGTTGCTCATAGAGCAGCATCGGGCAGCGCCGGTTAATCAAGTTTAAACTATTTCTGGCTCTGTAAAGTCTACTCTTCAATTTTTCCCTTAGAACTGCTCTACTTGCAATCTAAACAGCCTATACTCTATCTGAAAAGCTCAGCACTTGCTCCTAAAGCATTTTTTATACAGGTAAAGCACTCAAACAAAAGAAAGTACTTCATTCACCTAAATTCCCTTGAGTACCCATTTCCCTATAGGTCCTTTCAGACTCAGTTACACAGCAATCTTTTCACTATTCTAGCATGTCGAAGGGTCAGTTGCTGGCATCCTCTCCTGTTCAGCTGGTGAATCTGGGAATCTTGAGGCAATGTTACAATTGCCTCATGTACACAGACAACCCTCTCCTCCTCCCAACAAATACAAATATATGCGAGAGATGCAACTATATAGCCACCAGCCAGGAGGAGAAGGTAACCACGTACACCACAAACCCAGTCTCACATAGAACTATCACAACTACAAACCAAACACATAAACACACAAAAACATACTCGGAGGCGCTGATTAAAAATCTACCAAAACAACAGAGGCCTCCAAAGCAGACACCCAAGAAACCGCCACCTCAAGACATAGCACATGTAACACAGAGTTCACAAAGTCAGTGTGCTAAACAGTCACAGCCCTTAAGGCCAAACAACATGTCAGACACACTTGTAATAGGTGACTCCATAGTCAGACACACTGACGTCCCGCTCACCAGACTGAACAAGGAAAGGGTCACAGTAAGCTGCCTGTCGGGAGCTAGAATCCGCCACATAACACAAGCACTCAGGTCACTCCACAGCAAGTACAAATATGACTCAGTCATTGTACATGCCGGTGTGAACGACCTGAGATGTACCTCCCTGGACTACATGAAAAGAGACATAGAGGAGCTCTCTGATTATGTAGCCCAGGCCGGTATGACCCTGACCCTGAGCAGCATCTTACCCTCACCAAGAATGATGCCACAGTACAAAGGCAAAATGATCAGTTTTAACAATTGGCTTAATTACTGGTGTCATTCTAAGGGGATCCAATGTCTGTCTGCTTGGGATGACATGCTCGACAAGCCACGCTGCTCAAGGGATGGCTTGCACCTGTCACCCTGGGCTTCCGGATATTGGCCAAGGCTCTTGCCACCCCATAGTGCCTTTTTAGGCAAGGCTCAAATGACAAACCTACCTCCCTAGAAAACACAAGTGGAAACAAACTAAGGGTAATGCTGCTCAATGCCAGAACTCTAAACCTCAAGATGCACGCCTCAAGCCCTCCTCAGTATGGAGAACATCGATGTCTGTGCAGTGACTGAAACCTGGTTCAAGGCTCCTGAGAGCACCCCAGCACTATTAGGTTTTACCTCATATCATGCTTTCCAGCCCCAAAACTTGGACCGAACCACAAAAGGAGGGGGAGTATCCATATTCATCAAAGATACCCACACCACCAGGTTAGTGGCAACGCACGAAGCATCGGAGACCATCCAGGTGCAACTAACCATAGGCAAAACTGCCTTACAGTTTGTAGCATGCTACAGACCACCCTCTCAAACCCAGGAACGCCACACAGCCTTCCTGAAGACACTGGAGAGTATGAATGTCTCTCAAAATACCATCATATTGGGAGACTTCAACTACGCAAACATAGACTGGGAACATTACTCAAGCCCCAACACCCTAGCCCAAAGGTTCCTAGAATTCATAAACTCAAATGCGATGGAATAACTAGTCACCATTCCCACAAGAGGAGACAATATACTAGACCTGATCATCACAAACATGGGGACAAAATGCTCCACACCGGAATTATATCCCTCATTGGTAAGATCAGACCATAAATTAATCTCACTGGAAATCCACATCCCGCACCCACCCCCTGCACAAAAGACCACAGTGAAGAACTTCTCAAAAGCCAGCTTCACACTTCTTAAGACTGAAGTGGTATCCTTCAAGGCCCCTGGGCCAGTGGAAACCACAACCCACACTGCTGAATCCTTTACAAATGCCTTCTATGGGCACCTTCAAGAATGCATGGATCATGCAATCCCAAATAAAACTAAGACCCATTCCCCCAAAGGTAGGCGCCCGGTCTGGTGGACCCCAGCCATAAACAAACTTTACAACAGGAGGAGGAAGCTACTACATGACAGAGCAAAATCCCTAAAAGGGAAGGCATCTCTGATCAGTACTAGCAAAAAACTACGATCACTCATAAAATCATCCAAGGCCAACTTTGAGAGAAAAATCGCAAAAGATACAAAAGACAATCACAAGGCCTTCTTTAGCTATGTTAGAAACCTGGGTGGAAACTCCCAGATATGCTCAGAGTTAGTCCAAAATGACAAAATACACTGAACCCACTGACACTGCCAACATTCTGGCAGACAGGTTCAGTGCAAATTTCTCCTCCCCCTCCCCCCCAAAAGGAGAAATAACTGTCCCAGCAGAGTGCAGCCTCCCAAACATCTCAGATGCCCAGGTGAGAGCCGCCCTCTCTAAAGCTAAAAATACAGCATCAATGGGACTGGACAGTGTCCCGGGCTGTGTGCTACATGAACTCCAAGAGGAACTAAACCCACACATAAGGCTGCTGTTTAATCTTAGCCTTACTACAGGATACATACCCAAAGAGTGGCGTATGGCAACAGTGGTCCCATTTCACAAAGGCGGTGCTTCTATGGACCCTGGAAATTACCGCCCCATAAGCTTGTCGAGCCTGGTCTGCAAAGCTATGGAGAGGATCATTATGGAACTCAAACAAAGACATTGGGGACCTACAGACATTGGATCCTACCCAATTTGGCTTTGTCAAGGGCAGATTCTGCCTTTTGAACTTGGTCGACTTTTTTGAAACAGTCACTAAGGCCACTGATGAGGGTAAGGCAGTTCACACAGCCTACCTTGACCTTGCTAAAGCCTTTGATACAATACCCCACTCGGGCATCATAGACAAACTCACCAGCCTAAATGTAAACCCATATGTCACAAGATGGGTTGCAAACTGGCTCAAGGACAGAACCCACAGGGTCAGAGTTGCTGGAGCTATGTCAGACTCTAAGCTGGTCACAAGCGGTGTCCCACAGGGCTCAGTCCTGGGACCGCTCTTGTTCGGCATTTATTTTTCCGAGGTACAGGCAAACATAGGAGGATTGTGGCTGACAAATTTCACAGATGACTGCAAACTGAGCACCATAATTGATACTCCAACGGACACAAACATCCTTCAGAGAGGCCTCATAGAAATGGAAAATTGGTGCCAGAGCCATGGCCTTAAGCTGAATGCCAAAAAATGTATAGTCATACCCTTTGGGAAAAACAAGGTACCCACAAATTACCACACAGGTGGTAATCCATTAAGTGCGGAAGAGGTAATCAGGGACCTGGGGACCCAGGTTGACAGTAACCTCTCATTTGACACTCACATTGCCAAAGTGGTTAGGAAGACCTTCTATATTGCCCACCTTATCATGAAGGGTTTCACATCTAGATCAAGAGAGGTCATTGTGCCCCTATACTCTTCTTTTATCAGGCCAATGATTGAGTACAATGCCCCATTTGCGATGTATCTTACCCGACACCTGCAGTAGTTGGAAAGACCCCAAAAGTACCTCACCAAGAGGATAAAGGGTCTTAAACATATGTCATATGCTGCCTGACTGAAAAAACTCCAGCTCTATTCAGTCGCATACCGCCTACTCAGAGGTGATCTGTGCCTGACGTACAAGGCCATGTCCAATCCGGAATTAATGGACATGCTCCACCTCAGAAAATCCAAATCCATCAGAGCCAGAAGAGCAAGAGACTTAAACCTCAACACAGAAATAAATAGGATGTGCTGGAGGGACAGATTCATAACCCAGAGGCTCCCTACACTCTTGGACAGAATCCCAATCCATTTTAGGCAGAGCCCCTCACTAACTCTATTCAAGAGAAATCTTGATGAGTGGATGGGAGATCGTAGGTTTACCCCGGGGGTCATCTCTGTGTCACTGCTAGACAGGGGCACAGCAAACTAATCCTATTATATAAGGGGACCTTCATTGTGTCACTACTAGACAGAGGCACAGTATTCTAGAGTTATTCTGTACATTTTTGTACCATTTCATGGGGTGGCAAAAGCCACATCACTACGGCTAGGCTTACAAATGCCCCAGGGCAGATAGCCTAGTACTATACTATGAAACTATGAAACTACTAGACAGAGGCACAGTAAACTAAACCCTAAATGGGCGTAGTATTCTCATCCTAAGGGGTGGTGAAAGCCACACACACTCTGGCTAGGCTTATAAATGCCCTAGGGCAGATAGCCTAGTACGAACCTATGAACCTATGAGTATTAGCTTATTTTAATGCTCCACTACTGCATGATAATAAATGGTACAAGATGTCTCTAAATGAATAGGGCCATGGCAGTAGACACACTTGGCATGAACATATGAATTGGGAAACTCATGGCCAGAGGTGACATTCTTTAAAGCTCAAGAGTACACCACCCACAACTACACAACACACTTCCACATATGTGGAGGCCCTCAACAAAAACATACCCAAATAAAAAGACACCTCCGAGGCATAAACGCATGCAAACTCCACTGCTCTCCACACCACATGCCACAACACACACAGCCCACTTAGTGTCTCACAGCCACTAAGGCCTAAACATAAACAGAACATATTAGTCATAGGAGACTCTATTGTGAGACATACAGGTGTGCCCCTCACCAGGCTGGATAAGGAGAAAGTCACAGTTAGTTGTTTGACAGTGCCAGAATCCGCTGTATCACCAATGCAATCAAGTCTTTCAACAGGTACTTTTATGACTCTGTCATAGTCCATGCTGGAGTGAACGACTTGAGATGCACCTCCCTGGACTATATGAAGAGAGACATGATCGAGCTCGCTGAGTATGTGTCCCAGGCAGGTATGTCCCTACCATTAAGCAGCATTCTACCGTCACCCAGAATGATGCCTCAATGCAAACAGGAACTGGCTGACTTTAACAACTGGCTTAGTTTCTGGTGTCATTCAATGGGAATCCTGTACCTAACAACCTGAGATGGTATGATTGATAAGCCAAGATGCTTTGCCAGGGATGGCCTACATCTGTCTCCCTTGGGCTTCAGGCTCCTGGCAAAGGTTCTTGCCTCCCCCATTAGTGCCTTTTTTAGGCAATGCCATGAGGTCAAAACTACCAACATGAAAATTTCATCAAAACATAAATTAAAAGTTATGCTGCTAAACGCTAGGAGTCTAAACATGAAACTGTACTCATTGCAAGCATTCTTAACCCTGAAAGAAGCTGACATTTGTGCAGTCACAGAAACCTCTTTCAAAGCTGTGGAGAGCACCCGCACCCATACCGGGTTACTCATCCTATCATTCATTCAGACCCCAAGCCATGGGCAGCAAAACAAAAGGAGGTGGAGTTGCAATATATATAAAAGACACACATCTCTAGGCTGGTCAGACAGTCTGATGCACAGGAAATACTCCAGGTGCAGTTAACAACTGACAAGACCCCTATTCAAATCATAGCTAGCTACAGGCCTCCAACTCTGACTCAAGATGCCCACTCCACCAAGCTGGACCTCTTCGAATCTATCAAGATTCAACACTTTATCCTGATCCTGGGCAACTTTAACTATCCAACCACAGATTGGAAAAAATCCTCATGAACAAAAAAAAAAATGTTTTTCTTAAAGAAATAATGGAAGTGGTGCTTAAAAATAATTTCCTGGCTTTTGAGGGTAAAGTTTCCCTCCAGGTACTGGGGGTGGCGAAGGGGGCCAAATGTGCCCCTGTCTTTGCCAACCTTGTGCTTTTAAAATGGGAAAGAAAATTTATTTTGCAGTCACCCTACATGGACAAAATTAAGTCCTATAATCGGTTTTTGGATGATATACTCATCCTATGGCAAGGTGATGGGAAAGAAGCTGAAGATTTTGTAGAATACTTATATTCCACGAACACCTTCCTTAGATTTACAAGCAAATGGAAGGCCAATGAGATTGAATTTCTGGATATTTACTTATCAAAAGGTAGTGAAAAAGATGAGCTCAAAAGCAGTTTTTATAGAAAGCAGACCTACTCCAACATCCTGCTACACTTTAATAGTTGTCACCCCCCCACACACACACACCAAATGAAAAGTATAATTAATGGTCAGATGGTGAGATTGTCCCACTTAATAAGTGATGATACAACTTTTAAAAAGGAGATACATACCTTGATATGAATGTTCATTGAAAGGGGCTATCCATTAAAGTTGTTGATAAAAGTAAAAAGGGAAATATTGTTAAAAAGAAACACCTCTTTTATCCTCATACTAAGAACAGACAATGACCAGCTACAAATGACTGTTAGGGAAAGAAGTATGGATGTAATGATGTTACGTTACAATGCTCAGTCATCCATTATATGTTTCACTATTAGATGGTGGGAGATCTTTATAGAACAGGGACCTAAAGAGAAATTGGGGCAAAACCCCCAAATTGCACATAGTAGGGGCAAGAATATCAAAAACATTCTAGAAGGTTAACCCAAAACTAACATGAAAGATGGATACAAATCAGTTATGACTAAATGTGGTGCCTGTAGATATTGTAAATTTATTAATAATGGACAGTACAGTTGTGTACACTTACCATAAATGTAGATGCTCGAGTGTCTTCACTGTTGCAGACATGTCTGTAGGGTTCTCCCCTGCCGGCAGGCAGTCCTCGGTCGGCCAGAATCCCAAAGTCTGGGTCCGGCGTCGACTGCTCAGCCATGCTCCCTGACGTCAGAGCGCCAGGAGTACAAAGATGACAGCCGATGCCATGTTCTCCAGTTTTTCTTGCCCCAGATGTCTGGTGTTCCAAAATGAGTAAGATCCCATACCCTTTGCAAATACACCTCAGAAGAAGGGTGAAGAAGGGAACCACACAAAAGAAAAAATAAGAGGGGACAGGAGGGAGGGTAACCCAGAATGCAACAGTGAAGACACTCGAACATCTACATTTATGGTAAGTGTACACACTGTACTATGTTCATCGTGTTTCACTGTTGCAGTCATGACTGTAGGGTTGAATCCCAAAGCAGAATAAAAGGGAGGTGGTCATAAAGTAGTGGGGGTGGCTAAAAGGCCCTGCAAGACTGCAGAAGCAAAGCCTGCCCTAGACTTAGAGTAGAGAGGTAGACTGTAGTGCTTAGAAAAAGTATGCACTGAACTCTAGCTTCCAAAATGTCTTTGGTAGGAACTCCCCTGAGGAAGGCAGCTGAAGTGGCAGCAGCTATGGTAGCGTGAGTCCTTATACTCCCTGGGATTTGCTTTCCATGGTGTGAATAACAAAATCTGATTCCATGAGTAATCCATTTTGAAATGGTCTGTTTTGAAATGGCTTTACCTTGAGAACTTGAAGCATAAGAAACAAACAATTGCTGTGATTTCCTGATGTCCTTGGTTCTGTCCAGGTAAAAACGTAGTTGTCTGTGTACATCCAAGAAATGCAAGATCCTTTCCCCCCTATTTTGAGGACTGGGGAAAAAAGTTGGCAAGTGAATAGTTTGATTTAAAGCCACTTTGGAAACCACCTTAGGCATGAAAGTAGGATTAGTCCTTAAAGACACCCTGTCTTGGTGAAAAATAATATAAGGTTCCACAGCCATGAGAGCTTGCAACTCCGAAACTCTCCTGGCAGAGGTCAGAGCTAACAGGATGGCTGTCTTCCAAGATAAAAACTTGATGTCAGATGTGGCAACAGGCTCAAAAGGAGGTAAGGTGAGTTTTTCCAAAATACAGTTGAGATCCCAGGCAGAAATGGGTGGAGATCTAGGGGGCCTTAAGTTCTTAGCTCCTCTGAGAAACTGTCTCATGAGCTGGTGGGAAAAGATTGGAGGGTCTGTATTATAATGAGCAGAAATAGCAGAGGCATGTATCTTTATGGAAGAAAAAGAGAGACCCTTATGTAAGAGGTCTGTCAGGTAAAGTAAAATCAGAGGAATGTTAGGAATAAGAGGATCCGAATCCTTTGCCTGCATCCAGGTGTAAAATCTTTTCCATTTTCCTGCATAAGATTTTCTAGTGCTAGGATGTCTGGCTACTAAAATGACATCCATAACCTGCTTGGGTAGGAGAGAATGAATCATAGACCCTGGATTAACCAGGCCGCCCGGCTGAGAGTTTTGACATGGGAGTGCAGAACCTGACCCTGGTGTTGGGACAGAAGGTTCGGAGTCTGAGGTAAAACCCAAGGGGGCCCCAGAGAAAGGTTTTTCAGTGTTGGGTACCAAAACTGTCGAGGCCAATTTGGGGCCAACAAAATTATCATCTTGGGCTTGTCCTGTTTGATCTTTAATAACACCCGTGGAAGAAGAGGTAGAGGTGGGAAGGCATACCCCAAGAGGTTTCTCCAACTGAATGATAGTGCATCCACTTTCCAAGCTAGTTCGTGGAATGTCCTGGTGCAAAAAATCTGTAGTTGATGATTGAGGTGGGATGCAAAGAGGTCTATGTGAGGACATCCCCAGACTGCTGTAATCATCTTGAATATTTCGGTGTCCAGCATCCATTCGTGTGGGTCTGACAGGTTTCTGCTCAGACTGTCTGCCAGGAAGTTTTGCTTCCCTGGTAGAAACTGAGCTTGAAGGTCCAGTTTGCAAGCTAGAGCTGTGTTCCATAGATTCATGGCTAGTCTGCAAAAAGGATAGGAATGTGATCCCCCTTGCTTGTTTATGTACCACATAACTGTGGTGTTGTCTGTCCATATCAGTAGTTGTCCTGGTTGTAGAAGAATCCTGAAGGCCAATAGAGCGTTCTGAACGGCTAACATTTCCTTTAAATTGATATGCAGGTGCTTCTGATCCTTTGTCCAAAGGCCCTGCAGACAGTTGCCCTGCAAATGGGCTCCCCATGCATAATCTGAGGCGTCCGTGGTTAGTATCTGACTGGCTGGAGGCAGACTGAAGGCTTTCCCTTTGTTTAGAGTACATGCCTTGGACCACCAAAGGAATTCCTTTTGAACACAAGGCAGGACAGAGATCTGTATGTCTAAACTGTGGCAATGCTGAGACCATACACTTTTTAGGTACCACTGTATTTTCCTCATATGTAGTCTTGCATATGGTACGAGAAGGATGCAGGAGGCCATGTAACCCAAAGCCTGCAGGAATTTCCTTGCAGATAGCTGAGTTAATGATGCCAAGGTTTTGAAAGTTGAAGCCAGCTGTAATTGTTTTTCGTATGTCAGAAATGCCATCTGGATTGTTGTGTTTAGAAGAGCACCCAGAAAAGTTATCTGTTGTGAGGGTGTCAAATTTGACTTTTTTATGTTTACAGTGAATCCCAGGAACTTGAGAAGTTTCTGAACAAATTCTAGATGCTGGAGTAAGACATCCTTGCTGTCTGCCTGAATAAGACAGTCGTCCAGATAAGGGTAAATTTGAATTCCCTTGAGTCTGCAATAAGCTACTACTGGAGCCAGGCATTTGGTGAAGACCCTGGCAGTAGACAATCCAAAGGGCAGCAGAGAATTGATAGTGCCTCAATCCGGCCTTGAACCTGAGGTATTTTCTGCACTCCTGCCTGATGGGAATGTGTAAATAAGCCTCCTTTAAATCCAAAGTTACCATCCATGCATTTTTGGTCAGCATTGGAAGTAGCTGCTGTAGAGTAAGCATCTTGAATTTTGGTATCTCGAGAAAAGTATTCAAGACTGACAGATCCAGAATGGGTCTCCATGAATTTTGCTTTCTGGGGACTAGAAAGAGCCTTGAGTAAAAACCTTGTCCCATTTCTGAAAGTGGAACCAGTTCTATGGCTTTCATAGCCAAGAGGGCTTCCACTTGGTTTAAGGCCTCTAACCATTGATGTTTTGGTAGATCCGGCCATCCGCTTGGTCTTGGTAGGGTATGAAAATGGAATTTGTAACCTCTTGAAACCACATCCAGAACCCCACTTGTCTTGGGTTATATGAGTCCAATGTAGGTGAAAAAGAGAAAGTTTTCCTCCGAGAGGGGCTTCCAGGCAAGAAGTTCCTGCAGCCCAACAGAGGGAGTCATTGAGCCTGTTTTCTACCTGTCCTCTCCTCCCCTAGGGGTGGAAGCAGTCCACTGTCTTGGTCTATAAGAGGCTTGCATTTGGGGCCTTCCTCGGGAGCATCTGTATCTACCCCTCTGAGGCCTGGCTGAATTGGGAAAGGACCAATTTTTTGTAGGCCAATTCCTACTAAATCTGGGTGGCTGTACTTGTAAGAAATCCTTAACCGTTTGCATGGATTTTGCCTTGTCCTCCATCTTCTTTATCACCTCTTCAGCCTTAGATCCAAACAAAACATTATGCTGAACAGGAGCATCCAATAACTTAGCTTTTACTTGATCTGGCAAGTTTTGTTCCTTTAACCAAGCATACCTTCTAATGACTGTGCCAGAGGCAGCAGCCCTACAAGAAGCATCCAAGACATCAAATCCACAGTGTAAACCATGCTTCCCAACTTGTTCAGTGGCATGCATTAAGTCATGTAATTCCTTATCATCTGCACAAACGGAAATGGAAGTTAGCTTTTGTTTCAAAACAGACAGAAGAAATTGCTGATATTTCAGCATATGAAATTGACAGTTTAAAGCCCTAACAGATAAAGTTGCAGAAGTGTACACTTTTTTGGCCCATCTTTCTAAGGATCTGGAATCCTTCTCAGTGTTCCTCAGATCCAGAAAGAACAAGCAGCAGAAGCAATAATACGTCCTTTATTAGACTACAGCTCTCCAACAAATAAAAAAGCAAAAAACAGAAGTGTAACTCAAAAATGAATTAAGCGCTTTCATCCACCATCATGTGGACTTCTTCAGAATCAATTAATCAATTAACGCACTATTTATATCCATTTTGGCACCAATTCAAATTGATTTTTTTAAAAAGACAAATGTAAAAAATCATTTAAGACATCATTTAAAATACTTTTAACACAACAATATGTATATTAAACTATGCTTAACTAAAATACTTAGAATCTACATTACATGCTTCGTATTGTTTACATCTTGTACATAACTTTTTCAATATAAAATCTAATACTTCACTTCATTATTATATGCATTTCATTCCAATATATACATATAATTCTCCCAAGCCTATGGTCTAAAATAAATAAAATCTGTTAACTGATACTGAATAATGAGTATATATAATACTTGTATTCATAATATTAAAAACATTTTAAATGATTAAAATCACTGTGTACATAAAACTATTTAACAATGTAGTTCTCACTATTTCCTAAATCCATATGTCATGCAATGTGTTTAACACAATGGTACCAAAATTCATACCATAGCCTAAATAAATGTAAATATTTATTACCCATAATGATACCAAAATATAGCAATGTGAAGCATTAAAAAATTAAGAATATATACTATATACAATTAATAGTCTTAAACCGTTATGAATTTATAAAAATGGTTTTAATGAAATGTAATCATTGCATCCAGGAAAATTTGATGCATCCATTAATATTTGCCACTTGGCCTCCCTCTCAATTAATAATGCTTTCATGTTACCCCCTCTCATGTTCATCGTAACCGTCTCCAATATAGCAAATCTAAAATAATGTGTATTGTCTGTATTGTGTATGTGCCTAACTAAAGCATTAGTATTATCTCCCATCTTTATGGCATATAAATGCTCATATATCCTTTTCTTTAACATGCGTTCTGTTTTCCCTATGTAAAAGCATGAGCATATGCCACATTTCGCCATATATACTACATTCCTTGTATTACAATTTCCTTTTTTAAACATTATTTTAGTTCTATTTATATTTTCCAAGACTAATCTATCACCTTCATAAATTACTGGACAGTATACACATCTGCCACATTTTCACGTGCCCCCTTGATGTAAGGTTATCTCATTCACTCTTTGAGGTCTTTCCAATATATGTTTTAAATTCAGACCTGTTTTGTACACAAATCCAGGAGCATCACCAACTATTTCCCTCAAATTATGGTCCATAGTAAAAATATTCCAATATTTTATCAATATGTCCTTAATATGTGTAATTTGAGGTGAATATTCCATAATACAAGCTCTTTTATAATCCTTCCCTTCCTCTATAACTACCTCTTTCTTCATTGGCCTACCCAGAACGGGTGTATATTTCTTCCCCCATTCCTTTATAACATAACTTTTTACTTCCTTGATTAGGCTAGGAGAGTATCCTCTATTCAAAAATAACCTGCTGATAAATTCAATTTCTTCTAACATGGCACTATAATTTGATGTCATTCTTGCCGCTCGAATGCACTGTCCATTGAAAATGCTTTTTTTTGTTTTAAACGGATGGTTACTTGTGAATTCCAAATAATTATTGGAGAAGGTATTTTTCTGTATATACGTGATTCAAAGCCATTCTTATTACTAGATATGTGTGTATCCAGATATGACAGTCCTTTATCATTAAACTGATATGTAAATTTCTTTATTTCTTATAAAAGAGCTTGTATTATGGAATATTCACCTCAAATTACACATATTAAGGACATATTGATAAAATATTGGAATATTTTTACTATGGACCATAAATTGAGGGAAATAGTTGGTGATGCTCCTAGATTTGTGTACAAAACGGGTCTGAATTTAAAACATATATTGGAAAGACCTCAAAGAGTGAATGAGATAAACTTACATCAGGGGGGCACGCGAAAATGCGGCAGATGTGTATACTCTCCAGTAATTTATGAAGGTGATAGATTAGTCTTGGAAAATATAAATAGAACTAAAATAATGTTTAAAAAAGGAAATTGTAATACAAGGAATGTAGTATATATGGCGAAATGTGGCATATGCTCATGCTTTTAAATAGGGAAAACAGAACGTATGTTAAAGAAAAGGATATATGAGCATTTATATGCCATAAAGAAGGGAGATAATACTAATGCTTTAGTTAGGCACATACACAATACAGACAAATCACATCATTTTAGATTTGCTATATTGGAGACGGTTACGATGAACATGAGAGGGGGTAACATGAAAGCATTATTAATTGAGAGGGAGGCCAAGTGGCAAATATTAACGGATGCATCAAATTTTCCTGGATGCAATGATTACATTTTATTAAAACCATTTTTATAAATTCATAACGGTTTAAGACTATTAATTGTATATAGTATATATTCTTAATTTTTTAATGCTTCACATTGCTATATTTTGGTATCATTATGGGTAATAAATATTTACATTTATTTAGCCTATGGTATGAATTTTAGTACCATTGTGTTAAATATCAAATACAAGGACAAAGTCCAACAGAAAAAATACCAACCAGGTAAAAAAATACAAAAGTCACAGGTACTCAGAACACAACTTTAATTCCAATACGATCAGTCAGTAATATCAAATTGTAAGTCAAATCAAGCGCTTTTCCTCCCAGGCTTTATCAAGATAAAAAATATTAATTTCACTCTACCTTATATACTGCTATTGTGGAACCTTAATTACAACATTTATTCAATTGTTCAATTAAGTAATTTGTGAAATTAAAGGTGTATTGTTTAAAAACAATGTTATTTAAAACTCAAGAAATACATCTTACTTTAATGCTTAATATATTCTAACTGCACCAATCCTAATGTGATTAATAATTATACTTATAAATGTCATACTTCTAAAACCCCTGTATATACATAAAACACTGTCAAAAACAGTCTTCAAACCAAAATGTATTCTCGTAAAAAAGGTGCAAAACTGGGGGTAGCTGCTGCTAAAAAACCTGAACAGACCAAAACATGGTGTATGTATAAAATATATATACATTTTATGCTGATATAATTCTTAAACACAACTTAAAACAAGATGTATACTTAAAACACATATTTCATAAGAGCCAATGATGTTATAACTTGGCTCTTCTAAATTTGAGTACACTGCTTAGGCTAATGGTATCGTTAAGCCCTGGTGGTTTAGAGGCATTTAGTTTTATTTGCCATAATAGCTCTCTGTACTCAGAGGGTTTTTCCCAATCTCCTCCCCTTTTAAGCCCCCCCCTTGTTCCAAGACCAAAAATTTTGAACTCATTTCCTTACAGGCTAATGAATGTTTATAAAACGCATTTGATTCTTTCTTCTTGTCAACTTCATATAGGTGTTCGTAAACTCTTTTTCTTAAAGATCTTTCAGTTTTCAGTTTTGCCAACATAAAATCCAAAACAATGTTGGCAGAACCCAAGATATACCACTCCCTTCGTATTACAATTGAAATGCCCTGGGGAAACAATATTCGTTAATTATTATTAGATTTTATGTTGGCAAAACTGAAAGATCTTTAAGATCTTTAAGAAAAAGAGTTTACGAACACCTATATGAAGTTGACAAGAAGAAAGAATCAAATGCATTTTATAAACATTCATTAGCCTGTAAGGAAATGAGTTTAAAATTTTTGGTCTTGGAACAAGTGGGACTTAACCCAAGGGGAGGTGATTGGGAAACGACCCTGGAGTACAGAGAGCTATTATGGCAAATAAAATTAAATGCCTCTAAACCACCAGGGCTTAACGATACCATTAGCCTAAGCAGTGTACTCAAATTTAGAAGAGCCAAGTTATAACATCATTGGCTCTTATGAAGATGTTAAGAACTCTGCCCCTGATATGTGTTTTAAGTATACATCTTGTTTTAAGTTGTGTTTAAGAATTATATCAGCGATAAAAATGTATATATATTTTTTATACATACACCATGTTTTGGTCTGTTCAGGTTTTAGCAGCAGCTAACCCCAGTTATTTGCACCTTTTTTACGAGAATACATTTTGGTTTGAAGGCTGTTTTTAACAGTGTTTTATGTATATACAGGGGTTTTAGAAGTATGACATTTATAAGTATAATTATTAATCACATTAGGATTGGTGCAGTTAGAATATATTAAGCATTAAAGTAAGATGTATTTCTTGAGTTTTTAAATAACATTGTTTTTAAACAATACACCTTTAATTTCACAAATTACTTAATTGAACAATTGAATAAATGTTGTAATTAAGGTTCCACAATAGCAGTATATAAGGTAGAGTGAAATGAATATTTTTTATCTTGATAAAGCCTGGGAGAACCCGGGCGAAAGTGCTTGATTTGACTTACAATTTGATATTGCTGGACTGATCGTATTGGAATTAAAGTTGTGTTCTGAGTACCTGTGGACTTTTTACCATTGTGTTAAACACACTGCATGACATATGGATTTAGGAAATAGTGAGAACTACATTGTTCAATAGTTTTGTGTACACAGTGATTTTAATCATTTAAAATGTTTTTAATATTATGAATACAAGTATTATATATACTCATTATTCAGTATCAGTTAACAGATTTTATTTATTTTAGACCATAGGCTTGGGAGAATTATATGTATATATTGGAATGAAATGCATACAATAATGAAGTGAAGTATTAGATTTTATATTGAAAAAGTTATGTACAAGATGTAAACAATACGAAGCATATAATGTAGATTCTAACTATTTTAGTTAAGCATAGTTTAATATACATATTGTTGTGTTTAAAGTATTTTAAATGATGTCTTAAATTATTTTTTACATTTGTCTTTTTAAAAAAATCAATTTGAATTGGCGCCAAAATGGATATAAATAGTGCGTTAATAATTGATTAATTGATTCTGACGAAGTCCACATGATGGTGGATGAAAGCGCTTAATTCATTTTCGAGTTACACTTCTGTTTTTTGCTTTTTTATTTGTTGGATTGCTGTAGTCTAATAAAGGACGTATTATTGCTTCTGCTGCTTGTTCTTTCTGGATCTGAGGAATACTTTGTTGTTTTTGGCGTTCTTTGGACTTTTTAATCCTTCTCAGTGGGAATGGGGTTTTTAGCAGAAGCAGCCTGAACCCCCTTAGGGCCCTGAGAAATGGTTTCAGTATCAGCAGTAGGATTCTTGTATAAAAATTGGTGGGAATTAGGAACCCTATAATATCTGTCTGGCTTAACAGAAGCTGGAGGAAAAGAGTCAGGAGTTAAGTTAGCCTCCGAAAAAGCATCATCCACAATATCCAAAATAGGAGGGATAGCCAGGGGTCTATGTTGGGGAAGAAGAAGAAAATCCCTAAGTCTGTTCTTAGATTCCGAGTACTCCTGTCCTTCCCAGTGAAAATGTTCCCTCATTTCATGTAAAGTTTCCCCAAAAGAAAAATCCTCAGGGGGAGAAGCTGAAGGAATGGATTCCTCAGCATCAGAATCCTCATAAGGAGGGAAAGAATAATCCTGGTCAGAAGAAGAAACTGAAGAAACAGAAGCCTGATCAGAGGAGTCATAATACAATTCCTGCCTTGGCCTTTTATCTGGAGGGGGATGTGAACCCCTAATCATAGTAAGTAAGTCCTCTGCCATCTTAAGTAACTGTTTCTGAGACTTGGGTCCCGGATCAGAAGAGGCCTGGGCTGTAGTCTTTGATTTGGAAGGAGTCTTTGCCTTTGTCTTTGGCTTTGCCTTTATTAGAAGCTGAGTAGGCCTGAAAACCTCTTCGGAAGCCAGTATCTGCACAGCGGCTCCAGACCCATCCGAAGGAGCATTGTCCGAAGGTCCTGCAACAGAAATATTCAAAGGCCTAGTTGGCTCCTCGTGGGAGTCCGTTTCGGCCATCGGTTCTGAAATGGCTGATGACAGTGGCTGCAAAAGCGCCTCACTGACGACGGCCGAACCTGAAGCTGGCTCTGCTTGTACAATATCGTCTGATTTGGACCTCGGAGGCCTGTCTTTATCCTTGTGTCGTTTGTGAACTCCGGTAGCCGGAAGCGTGTCCGACGACATTTTGTAATTAAAACGCCTACCGAAGTAATGAAATGCAAAACCGTACCTTCGTTTAATCATACGTTGATTAAATCTAGCACAAAACCAACAACTAGCTACGTCGTGGTCAGGGCCTAAGCAAGGAATACAGTAAGAATGAAAATCCTTATGAGGTATTTGCTTCTCACATGAAATACAATTATTAACTTTTTCTGACATCGGACTGGAGCAAGAAAAAAAGTTTCCCCAACGGGGTACTTAGCTTTGAGTAGGAGAAGAAAGTCTTCGGACTGAAGTACGTTTAGAAAAAATTGTCAGGAGTCAGCCGACCGGCACTTGTGAACTGCTATCACCACACGGCAAAAAAGACTGGAGAACATGGCGTCGGCTGTCAGCTTTGTACTCCTGGCGCTCTGACGTCAGAGAGCATGTCTGAGCAGCCGACGCCGGACCCAGACTTTGGGATTCTGGCCGACCGAGGACTGCCTGCCGGCAGGGGCGAACCCAACAGACATGACTGCAACAGTGAAACACGATGAACATCCAATGTTACTGTCAGTGACTACAGATTTTCCATCAAATGCCCTGGTAGATGTAATTGTAGTTCATCTGTGTTAGTCTGTCTTGCTACTTGTACATCCTTGCCCAGCATTGTACATTGGAAAAACTGTACGTAGACTTTGAGCAGAATAAGTGAACACCTCAGGGAAATCAAAAACAGGGATCCACACAATGACTTATTTATACACAGTACAAAATTTTAAGAGATTCATCTTTTTTATGATTGATAAGGTGGTAACCAACAAAAGGGGAGGTGATGCTAAATTGCAAGAAGGGTGAGGGAGATGAAATGGCAAATGAGGTTGAATGCTACTGTTTTACCAGGGCTCAATGGTAGTATTTCACTGGCACCTGTATTAAAACAAAGAGCTTGTCAAGTTTTAGGCAGGTAATGACTTTTAAGAACTTGTCTGAAAAAAATTTAACTGTTGTCTGCCTCACAATAAAACAACAATAAAATAACTTCAAAATTCTAAAAAAAACTTTTTAGTTAAGAAACATAATATGAAGTGAGATTTTAGTTTTTATGTTTACAGTTCTTGTTTTTTTGCTTTGTGTTTTATCTCCTGCTGAAGTTTTATACCCTTTCATGTGGTTTTACTACCCATTGCAAATGTACCTTTAAGTATGTAAATGGTGTTTTTTTTTAATTTTATGAGTGATAGGATGTTATTGGTTGCATACTTTGCCTTGGAGAGTACTTATGATTTGTTAAATTATCTCAAATGACTCTGAAGAAGCCTGGTATATGAGAAGGCAAAACTGCTTAGTCGTTTGAGCTTTTAATTTTATTACACAGTGACAAGCTTCTATGTGGTTTGTGATTGTTTTTTTATTTTTATTTTGAAGTATTTGCTTCTTTATTTTGTAGACTGGGGTTTGGAAAAATAATATGGAGTAGCCTCTGGATATTATTTTTAGCACCCCAAGAATCTTTTGTTAAAGAAGCCCTGGCATTTGGGTGCAAGGCCAATTGTCCCCTGACTGCCTCCAGAGGTGGTTAGTCAGGCAGTGCTTCAGGAGTGCTGAAAGGGTCTGTCCAGAAAGGAATCATGGAAACCCTGATTTTGTGGGCCTCCTCTAGCGCTGGGGTGATGTCTACCATTAGAACTGCTTCCTCTACCTCAGGAGAAGTTGCCTCCTTGTGGATCTTGGAAAGGTCCCTGAGAGTTGCAGAACCACATTTTCTTACCACCTCTCTGATTTATAGAGAAGGTTCACTGAGGGGTAGAAAACTCTATTCCCATAAGAGACAGGGTCGTTTTTACTTGTTCACTGTAGGTAAGTGTCTCTTTCATAGATGAACCAAACAGAGATGTTCCATCAAAAGGAGTACAAATGAAAGACATCTTCAAAGGCTCTGCAAATTCACATAGCCCCATCCTGGCACATCTCCTTATGACATTGCCTAAACCAGCAGCCAGTGAAATGTCTTCAGATGCGTGACAGATCAACCTCATGGATGCATGGAAAACTAATAAGAGTGGCCAGCTGAGGAGATGATCTTTTGAAATCCTCTGTAGATATGGACACAGAAAAAGAGAGAATTTGACAGTTCTTTAGTCTAATTTTTCTGTAGTCTTGTGAAATAAGCAAAGTAGTTAAGAGACCTCAAGGCGAATGTTGCTGAAGCAAAGACTCACTTTCCAAATCTGTCCAGCACCCTAGACTCTCTGGCAGGTGGACAGACAAGCTTTGTTTTGCTAGCTCTTTTTTAGTGGCTGCCACCACCACCATAGCATCTACTTGGACTCCTTTGCTCCAGTGGTGTCTATCCTTAGGGAAGCTAGGAATGTCAGGTCATCTCGGTAGAGGTTCATAGGTAAGTACTAGGCTTTCGGTGCAAGTGCCTAAGTAATCCTAGCCAACAAGGTTCCCTAGCTTACGCCACCCAAGAAAGTTATTTTTTTCCTGTGCCCCTGCCTCACAGAGCTACAGAAGTAATCCCCAGGGTGTATTTCCTATTTCCCATCCACTCATCAAGATTTTTCTTGAGTGCTAATTTGGAACTTTGCTTGACATAGATGGGTAGCTTATTCCAGAGTATGGGATGTCTCTGGTACAAGAATATATCCCTCCAGCATGGCCTGTTTATTATGGCGACAAGGTTTAGGTCCCTAGAGCATGTAGCTCGGAGGGATTGGGATTTCTTTAGGTGGGTTTGACACAGCTTTATATGTTAAGCAGAGATCACCTCAGAGTAGGCAATATGCTATGGAGTAAAGCTGGAGTGTTTTGAGATGGTCAGTGTAGGGCATTTGTTTGAGGCCAGTAATCCATTCCAAAGGGGGCATTGTACTCTTTAATGGGTCTGAGTGTTGAGTAGAGAACAATGACCTATTTTTTCCTGGATGAGATTCCTTTTGTGATGGGGTGTACCACATAGAAGGATTTCCTGACTACTGTGGCAATGTGATTATCAAAGGAGAGACTACTGTCCACCTGGGTCCAAAGGTCTCTTATCACACATTCGGCATTGAATAGACTGCCACCTATGTAGTAGTTCATGGGTACAGAGTTTTTAGGGATGATAATGCAATTTTTGACACTGAGCTTGAGGCCATGGCTCTGACACCAGACATCTGTCTCAATGAGGCCCTTCTGTAGGATGTTACACAACATTTGAGGACACTACTATGGCTCCTAGTTTGCAGTCATCTGCAAACTTTGTTAGCCAAAGGCCTTCTGTGTTAGCCTGTACTTCAGAGAAGTAGATACCAAACAGAAGAGGACCCAGGACTGAACCCTGTGGTACTCCACTTGTCACTGGTTTGAAGTCAGATTTGGAGTCTGCAACTTTTACAGTGTGGATTCTATCAGTGAGCCAGTCGGCAATCCATCTTGTGATGTAGGGATTTATACCTAGTTTAATGAGTTTAGCTATAATTCCAGAATGGAGGATGGTGTCAAAAGCCTTGGCGAGGTCAATATAGGCTGTGTGAACTACCTTAGTCTCGTCTACGGCTTTGGTGACTAACTCAAAGAAGTCGATCAGGTTCAGAAGGCATGATCTGCCTTTCACAATCCCGAACTGGGTGGGGTCCAGAGTTTGGAGGTTACCAATGTCTTTGTTTATGAGTTACATGATGATACGTTCCATGGCCTTACAGACCAGGCTTGTCAGGCTAATAGGGCGATAGTTCCCAGGATCAGTGGTGGCTCCCCTTTTGTGGAGTGGGATAACTGATGCTGTGCTCCATTCAGTGGGCACAAAGCCTGATGTGAGGCTATGACTGAACATGGTGCTTAGGTGGGGAGCCAGTTCATTCGGAAGTTCGTGTAAAATGCAGCCTGGGATGTTGTCCGCTCCCATGGATGCTGTGTTTTTGGCTTTAGAGAGTGCAGCTTTTACCTGCATAGTTGTGATTACAGGGACTCTGCATTCTTCCTGTATAGATATGGGCCCTTTAGGGGGTGAGAGGGGGGTAAAGTTAGCACTGAACCTATCTGCCAGGATGTTGGCAATATCAGTTGGTTCTGTACTTTTCGTGCTGTTCTGCTGTAACTCAGAGCAGATCTGAGTGTTGCCATTGAGATTCTTGACATAGCTATAGAATGCTTTGTGGTTGTCCCTAGAATCAGTGGCGATTTTGTTTTTGTAGCTAGCTTTGGAGGATCTTATAAGGAATCACAGCTTCTTACTGAGGCTGACCAGTGAGCTCCTGCACTCATGGGATTTTACTGTCTTTTGCAACAGTTTCTTCCTTCTGTTGTACAGTTTGTTTATGGCAGGGGACCACCAGATTGGCTTCCTTTTTTTGGAGGATAGCATCTTGGTTCTGTTTGGGATAGCATGATCCATGCACTCATGTAAGTGCTTATA
This sequence comes from Protopterus annectens, assembly GCF_019279795.1. Classification (NCBI taxonomy): domain Eukaryota; kingdom Metazoa; phylum Chordata; order Ceratodontiformes; family Protopteridae; genus Protopterus; species Protopterus annectens. The sequence goes on along the minus strand of NC_056734.1, from coordinate 686,189,899 downwards.
GAGTGCATTTGTGTAGCATTCAGCAGTCGTAACTATACTGTCCCCATCTGTATGGGTGTCATGACGTTTGCTACTTCTGTCTTAAGAAGCATGAAGTTGGCTTTGTAGAAATTTTTTACCATGGTTTCCTTAATAGGGGATGGGGGAGGGATGTGGATATCTAAGGTGATTAGCTTGTGATCGGATCTGACCAACGAGGAGTTTACTTCAGGTGTGGTACACTGGTCACTCATGATGGTAATGACTAGGTCTAGGATATTGTTGCCCCTGGTGGGGGTGTAGATAAGTTGATCCAGGGCATCGGAATTTATATATTCCAGAAAGAGTTCAGCGAAGGAGTTGGTACATGAGTAATTTTCCCAATTAATGGTAGGGTAGTTGAAATTGCCCATTATTAGGGTGTTTGGTTGAACCCTAATATTTTCCAGTATATAAAGAAAACAGGAGTGTGAATCCTGGGGCATGGTGGGGGATCTGCAGTAAGCTACAATTTAGATTGCAGTTTTGCCCAGAGTTAGCTGCACTTGGATAGCCTCGGATTCATTATGCTGAGCAACTAGCCTTGAGGTGTGGATATCCTTAATGAATAGGACACACCTCCACCTTTGCTGTTCCGGTCCAGGTTAGATGGCCGAAAAGTGTGGTATGAGTTATAGGCTCAATGGTATCCAGTCCCTTCCATGCACAGTGGGAAACCAAATCAATGAGCTCATCTGCTGGGGGGGGGGGGTAACTCAAGACATAGATGGGCCAGACACAAAAGCTTCCAAAAATACTGATTACTCTGAAGATGGATTATCAGAAGACCAGACACCTTTCTGCCTGAGGATCTCAAAAATTTCTCCAAAGGACACATCATCCAGTGGTGATCTGGGGACCATTCTCCTTCCTTGAAATAATTATCCTCAGTAACAGATTCCAATGAGGAATCCATGTCCCTCCTCTTGCACATTCACTTTCAAAGTATCTTCTCTGGTGATGTTCAGGAGAGGTATCAGAAAAGAGGGGGAGTTCCTCTACAGGAACTGACAGGAAGCTAGTTGGAACTGGCTGTCCGTGTGGAATAGGCCTGATGGACTCAGAGCTCAGAACCAAAGAGGGAATTCAGAGACGATCTGAGAGATGAGAAACTACTGGATCTCTAGGAGGAGAACAAGTCCTTTGACCAACCTCAAAAGTAGATGGACCTAGAGAAGCAGTGGCCACCTGCACCAGAGCTGAGACTTCCAGTAGGGGGTAGATTACAACTCTTACCATATCTGTGCCTGGATGAGGAATTGGACCCAAGCTGTCCAGCACTGAGGCTCCAAGGGACAGGGCTGGATCAGATAATCACATAGATCCCAGCTCCATGGAACTGACACCAACATTTCTGCTCCAGGATCTGCTCTGATCTAAAGATATTGGTGCAGAATAGGTTAGCAATGCAGTAGGAGTTGAAGAAGTGATTTTCTTCAGATCTGACTCTGGACATCTCAGAGCTGTCAGATCCTGAGGCTCTGAAACTGAAGGATAGAGCAGAGAAGGAGAGGATGAAGCTGGAATGACCCCCTACTGGATCTGAGCTCCGAGAAATTTTCCACCATCATATCCACATCTGCTTCTGAAAGACTTCTAGAGAACCTGGAGGATGCTGTGGACTGAGGCCTAGATTGCTTTTTGAAAGTTTGCATGAAGGGAGATTGCACAGTAGGAGAGATCAGATCCAGGATGAATTCTGGTAAACAAGTTCTCTGACTGTGTGAAGTAGCAGGTTTCAGATACAAAGGCTTGGGATGCGAGACCAAAGCTGAGACTGGCTAAAATTATAATTGGATCCAAAACTTTATGATCTGATGATTTTGGATCCAGAGATCAAATCTTCGGGTCAGAGGATGTCAGATCCTAGGGCCTTTGGCAGAAGCACTTTCTATGCTACAAAGGAGCAGATTTCAAAGTTTTGCTGGGGGCTTGAGCCACTGAAGAAGTTGCTGATGAAGGAGGGAGGAGACGTTTCAAAATAAGTTTGCTGCATCTGTCAGCTAATGTCCTGGAATTGAATGCACAAATACTACAATTAGGCTTCAGACGGGCAGTGCTGAGACAATATATGCAATCCTTGTGGACATCCGAGTTAAGGGTTTTATGCCCACAAGAAATGCATTTGTTTGCATCCTGTAGGTTTTTCGGCCATGACAGGGAAGTAGGAATCAACAGTCTTACAGCAAAAAAGGGACTACTTAAAGGAAAGAAAGACCTTTTTTTTTTAAGAAAGAAAGAAGGAGAAGAAAGATACGAAAAAATTACCAGCAATGGTAATAAAGACTTACCCTGATGAAAGGGTATGAAAGAGAAATACCAACTATGGTAATAAAAACTAAATACTATAATAAAACAGTAATGAGTCTGACTCTGAGAAGAAATCCGAAAGCTAGGAGGGAGGTGTTAACTACAAAGGAGGAAAAATTAAGTAAAAAAGATAAACTTACTTATGAAACAATTACAATAAATGCTCAAGAAAAGGATCCTATGTCTGAGCAAAATGGAAGCAAATGAGATCTGGGGTACTGAGGTTGGATGACGGCATTATGGGTAGAGGGAGGAGCTTGAGAGTTGGATCCAAAGTTTAAAGTATGCACCTGAATTGGATCCAAGCATCAGATCTGTAACTTCATTGAGGAAGAATGAAAAGGACAACATCAGATTCTGTCTTTAGAACAGGTAAACCCTATGGGTGAAGCTGTCTATTTGGGGGAATTGCCCCAATATGGAGAGGAGCTTCCCTTTTTTGAAAGTACATATACTTTGTGTAAGTTTGCTGTTAGATAACAGGGGTTGAGAGGTTTAAAATATATTTGTTTTTTCTTTGTTTTTTGAGTGTTTTTACTGAAAAGTTTGAGAAAATGTGACATGGATTCAAACTGTGATGACAAGCAACAATTGCATATAAGATCAGCCTACTAATCATTAGTGTGTGCATGTAAGTTGCAAGTAGGAAACATACATTCAAAAGAATTGTCATGTAAAATATCTGAAAATAAAAGCTTTTTGTCACAATGGCTGCCTTATCAATATCAACGATGAATGTAAATGGCATTGCAAGTATAGACAAAAAGCAAAAAATACTGCATTATATTACACAATGTTGGGTGCAAATAATGTTAGTGGAGACACATTTGAACAAAATGAATAGGGAATTTGGAAAGAAAGGATTTCAGAATGGGCATTAAGCACAATATCAGGTTCAAAGGAAAACACGAATAATGATATTGGTAGTGAAAGTTGCTGAATCCAATACTGACAAGCAAATAATTGCAAAGTTGTGGTAATAAACAATTACTGGCAAGGAATGTGGATTACACTGGCATTTATTTATATTCCACCTAAAGCTATTATTATGGAGCTTAAGAACATTTTCAGATAGACTTCCAAGATGACTGCACACTGAGTAACAATTTAATTTCAACTCTCCCAGTGTAAAAACAGAAACCCAGAAAACAGAACCAGTAAGTGTACTGTCTGAATGGCAGCAGAAAAGAAATTCAGAGAACTCGAAAGAAAATCAGTCACAAAAGGTGAGGAGAATCCTGCAGCTGTTCAGCAAAAAGTAATCTACAAGAAAAACAAGTCAAATGTTCTTAGAGCTCACTAAAATAAATACAACACACAAGGAGCATATGAATTCAAATAACGAAAGACTGGAAAATGGAAGAAGCTTTAAACAGATGTTAATGTGAGCTGACAAAACTGCAAAAATCAGAGTTTGAAATGAAGAAAATGTTGACTGAGTATAAGACTGCTCAAAAAGAGATGTTCCAAAAAATGGTAGAATTAGAGACAAAGCACATAGGGAAAACCTGAAATTTTCTGCTGCACCACAGAAACTGGAAGGAATAGACTATATTAATGTTATGAAAGCAAAAATAAGCAACTGGACTGGTATTCCACAGCAGTTGTTGTTAACCGAAAGGGAACATTGTGCGTATGCTCCAAACCTGGCCATCAGAAAACAACTCAGAAATTTAATAGTAAAAATGCAATCCTACCAGCAGAAAGAGTTAATTCTGACAAACCTGTGGCAGAAGGACAAAGTACTAAATGTGGGAGACAGTAGAGTGTTTGTGGAAAATATTTACTCACTGTACACCAGGCAGAACAGGAGTAAATTTATTCTAGCAATCAGGGAATGTTGAGAAGCAGGTGTGAGATTAAAGCTGCTGTATTCAGCTATTTCAGAATATTTTTCCTGAAGGGTCAAAATAATTTTTTGATGCAGAACTTGCTACAGAGGAAATACAAAAGTCTGTCCAACAAAGGAGTGAGCTATCAAATAAAAGGGTATTCTGCTTCTCATTCTTCTGATAAAAAGCCCATTGACAAACTATGTTCCAAAGGAAAATGCTTGAGGGACAGAAAAAGCACAAGAGTTGACTAGAAGATGCAGGAATAGATTGGAAATGAACCAGAGGCTTGATGTGAGAGATGGAAATCAACAGGGAGACAACTACGAACTTAGAAACTGATGAATAAATGTGGGATTACTAAGCATTAATTACATTTGTGAAATATGAAGGAACAAGAAAACCTGGAAATATTGTACTACTTTGACTTTGTTGAACATGTAGGGGAATCCAAAGCATATGCCCTACTTCATGTCATTAGTGTTTGGAAGAATATTTGGGGGGAGGGGAGGGGACAAGGAAGGAAAGAGTTAACAGGAAGTAAAGCAAAATGATGTTCTCAACACTATTTTTATAGTACATGAGATATCCTGCATGCTATAAAGTAAAGCTTTTTCAGTTATTTTAATAGATGCCCCTATTTTTCCATCTTTTTTTCTTCTTGTTCAGTTTTTAGAAATGTAGGCACTACAATGTAAAAGGAGTAGAAAGCCCAGACAAAAAAGCATGATATAAAACAAATTATATGTTTTTTCTTATTTTTGCACAGGGAAAGACTGGATTAAGGCCCTTGATTTGATTTAATAAATTTTAAGGGGAAGCAAATAATTAAAAGAACACTAAATATAATGAAAAGTTTTCCTCTCACCATAACATTCCATCTGTTTTGTCCATTTTCATTCTTCCTCAGCTTTCCAACCACCTACCCTCTCCTTGTATAACTCCTGGATAGATCAAAGAGTTTGTGGAGGAACCTCTTTCCTTGTTTGAGCTACAGTTTCCATTTATTTCTTAATTCCAACTGCATTACACACACACACACACATTTTATATATATATATATATATATATATATATATATATATATATATATATATATATGGGTCTCCTTCAGTTGTTCGAACTTTCAAATGTTCGAAACTCATATGGCCGACACCATATGTTCGAACATTTGAAAGGCCAACAACTGATAGCGGAGATCCCGCTACAGTGCAGGAATGGGAGATTCCCCTTTCCTGCACTGCAGTGGGATCTCAGAGTGAGAATAATTAAGTAGCAGGGGGTGTAGGGGGGCTTGCCCCCCTGCAAAACAGTTTTACTGTGTTTTCAGGTGGGTGGTGGTTCTATTTCAGGACGTCGGCATTCTGGACTGTTGATCATATGGTGTCAGCCATATTTAAGCTGGCATTCCGGACTGTCGACATTCTGAAGTAGATCCATATACACACACACACACACACATATATATATATATATATATATATATATATATGTGTGTGTGTGTGTGTGTATAGAGATAGATATAAAGTTGAATATCTATGGGCAGCAAACTAGATCTGAGGTATGTTAGGCTGGGGTATTATGGGTAAAGGGAGGAGCTTGATAGTTCAAGTGACCTACAATCTGGAGGAAACAGACAAGTCAGATCTGAGGATGGGATCTAAACCCAATTGTTGAAGAAAGAATGAAATAGACAACATCAGCTCAAAAAGTCTTGTAAGCTGTGACATAGGTTCAAATAGATATGACAAGAAACAACTGTATAAAAGAGCAATCTGCCAAACATTAGTATATGCATGTAACATAAAAACTGTAACTAGACACTTTAAAAAATGCTGTTATACATAACATGTGGGAATAATAATTTATCATAATGACAACACTTTCCACATTATCTTTAAATGTGATTGACCTTCAGACATATACAAAATGATCTATATTAAAAAAATGCAGAATGCAAATAGCTATGGTATGGGAGACATACTTGGAAAAAACTCAGCACGTGAATGTGATAAAGAAAGGATTTCAGGGTTGTTATTCAGCAAAATATGTGGGACAAATGAAAAGTTGATTACTTATATTAATTCCAAGAGGAGCTTCAATAGTGAAAGAAGGGAAAAAAACATGATAATGGTAGATTTGGGTCTACTTCATAATGTCGAAGACCCACATACTCGAATTACATAAACTCGAGATGATAATAGCGGAATCTTAAAATAATGAAACCTGGAACATCAAACTTTTCAACCTACCACAAAACCGGTCTTCACTTAAAGGAACACTGCTCCATTTAAATACAGCCTACACTAAAGAAGTATCAGTGGTTTTGTAGGGGGCGAACCCCCCTGCACCCCCCTCTAACTTATATATACGAAATCCATGATCACACTACAGTGAGAAAAGGGTAAATTTCCCGATCCTCACTGTACCATGATCTCCATTTCAAACCGCTGATACATATTTAGTGTAGATTGTATTTAAATGAAGCAGTGAGTAAACAGATTTTCGCTATTATCGTCTCAATGTTATGTAATTCGAGTATGTGGGTCTTCGATGTTATGAAGTAGACCAGGTAGATTTGTAGTACTATGGGGCTACTGGCAAGGGAGGGATTGGCACGTATTAATATTCCACCTAAAACTGTTATAATGGGACTTAAGAAAATTCTGGGAGAAATTATCAGCTTTCAGCAGGGAACATTACTTATACGTGAGGAGTAGAATTCAACTTGCAACAGCAAGGATGTATCTGGGGGGCTAGAAGGGAAAATAGAACAAAAGAGGGAATTTTTTTTCCCAGGAAAATGTCATTTAATTGAAAGTTTTGATATGGATCCAATAACTATTTCAAATCATGCACCAATAATAACTACAATAAAAATACAGGGTAATGAAATAAAAATGAAACACAGGCACTTCCCCACCTGTCTGTTATCTGAAAATATAGCTACAGAGTAGGATAAGATTCAAGTGAAGTGTAAAAATAGGGTGGAAATCAAAGAAAAAGAGTTATGGTTAATAAGTTACAAAAATAATTTAGATGGATTGACAAAGGTTAAAGTATTACAGAATAGAGGGAATCTCTCAACAAGAAGAGGCGCAAATTTCAGACTGCTAAAGAGAAAATAAGGGGCAACATAATAATACATATGCATTTAGAAAGACTGATGTTAAGCAACTGTTTTTTGATAATAAATCCAGAGCACAAAAACATTTAGACAGAAAGTAGAAAGGGTTGTTGTCAAGCTTAGGGAGGTTATAACATGGAAAATAACCAGAGATCCTGTAAAGGTATTTGAAATATTTCAGAAATTTTATGAAAATATGTATAAAGCAGAGAAATTTGGAAATCAAGGAAAAGTAAAAAAAGGAATGTTTATGGAAGAATTAAATATGCCAAAGTTAGAGGCAGATGAGGCTCAATAACAGAACAGGAGGAGATGAGATAAAAATGGTGATCTATAACCAATCTACAGGAAAGTTCTTAGGAATAGATGGCATTCCTGTGGTTATCTGGAAGCCTCAAAAGAAGAAAGTAGTAAAGATCTGGAAGGTTTTAACAGTATTTTAAAAGCAGAAGCATTGACATACTGGAAGAAAGTGGCGGTGGCTGTAATACTTAAAGATGATAAAGACCCATCAGATCCAACTTCATATAGCCCCAATTTTGATTCTAAACCATGAGTATAAAATGTTTATGTCTATAATAGCTGAAACAATAGCAATGGTGATTCCAAAACTGATAGATATGGATCAATGTGGTATTGTGGAGGGGATACAAACATTTGACAACATTAAAAGAACAATGATGAACCAGAAAGAAGCAAAATTTAAGAAAACAACACTGTTGTTGGTGGGTCTTGATGCACAGAAGGCATCTAAAAGAGAAAGCTCGGATGTTATGAGTAGGGCAATGGAAGCATTTGCATTCCCTGACAAAATTATAAGGTTGATTAAAAAGATATATGAGGGATCAGAGGCAAAAACTGAAGTGTGTGTGTGTGTGGGGGGGGGGGTCCTCATTGATAAGTTCTGTTTGAGCAGAGGAACCGGGCAGGCCTGTCATCTTTCCCCTTTGTTATTTGCATTATTACTATTTGCATTATATTTAGAATCATTGCCAAAGAAAATAAGTGACTCAAATTCAAGAATATAATTCATATGGTAGTCAAGAAAAGGCTTTATTTGCAGATGATATTACCTGATAAAACCAGTAAAGAACGTTTCAGTGTTGTGGAACATTCTGAGACAGTTTCAAGTCTTTTTGGGATATAAAAGTAATTAAGATAAAACAAAGGCAATAGCTGTAAACAGTGTACCCACACATGAACTGGTTCAGCAATCCCCATATTTATGGGGACATGATAAAATGAAATACTTAGAGGAGTATGAATTAAAATAAGATTCTGTTATGGCAGCTAAGGATATGTGGGAAGAGACTAAACAAAAGATAAGGTACTTACATATTACCGCAACCACATGTACAAAGTGGCTGAAATGGAAGTGTTTCTGCTAAAACATTTTTCTTAACCTTGAAAGGGGTGTGTGAGCCAGTATGTAGTAGTCAGTCACAGTTTGGTATTTTGGTATGAGGCCTGAAGAGAAACAACGGTCAATTTTTCGGATCCTGGGGGGGGGGGGTGTCTCATTTCTTCCGTGACCTGCACAGTGCTACACTGCATTGCAATTCCCGCATTCCTAAGCACAACCTCAGCAAAGGCAAGTTAGTCAGGGACATACCATCTAACTGTTCATGGGCAGTACTCCTCGAAAACACAAGCGCCTCTAACAAGTACTATGTAATGGGACAGTGATCCATCCCTCACTGACTGCTCCCTTTCTCACAAGCGGAACTCCTGTGCCAGCGGTGTCAGACATTATCCCGCTTCGCACAGACAATTCTGCTAATCTGAATCAGTCACAGTACTGGCAACATGTGCTATAACTGCTGAGTGATTTACACACATAACCCCCAAAATTGACAATCATTGATGACACAGTGTACACCTAAAGGTGTTTGAAAGGAGCCGGCTGTCTTGTGGGGGACGTATTGACTTTTATGACTTCTAACATTGAAGACGACTGTGAAGCACCACTCCTATGTATAGGTCAGGAGCAGACGCTCCCCAGAAAGAGGAATTTCCATGTTATTCCTCTTCATATGTCAAAACCACTCAGACACAATAGTAGTGAAGAGTTTACACTCCCCTTCTTAGTTTACCGGGCATCGTTTTGCACCAACATGACAAATTCTTTGACGTCCAAAATGTGGTTGCAATAATATGCAAGTACCAAAGATAATACAAAAACTGAGAAAGTGGAAGCTCTGTTTTACGGCTATGGATAGCAAGATACAAGCAATAAAAATGTTTTGGTCCCTTTAGTTTATATACAGGTCAGGCATATTTATATCAACCAGAGGAGAAGTTTTGGATAGCAATTAATACAGTTGAAGGATTTTATCTGTAAGGGGAAGATGGCAAGAGTCAAGTGGGATAAGTTGATCTTTCCAATAGAACAAGGACATTTGGTATTACCTGATTTGAGAGGGTATTTCACAGCTAGAAAGTTAAAGCTCCTATACACAGAACAAACAGAAAGCTATAATTCAAACTGGACAGAGATGGTGATGAAATAGGGGGGGGGGTCAAGAAACAAGAAGACACTGGGATTTTGGATGCAGATCCTTAATGAGAATAACAATAACCATACAGAATATTATATTTATACAGTAGCAGAAATTATTCTAAGAACTAAGCCAACACGGAAATGGAGAAAGGAGATACTGCTGATATGGATGACTGCAATTAGGGGTACAGAGGATAAGAGCAAGATGGAATTTACTGGAGAAAAGTGTCAAAGGAATCAAGGTATTGGGAGCGAATAATCAGAGAAGAAAAGGTAGTAGAATGGGAAGAGGCCAAGAATTAATTTGGACTGCAGGGTAGAGACTGCCTTCTCTATTAAGGATTGATATCAGAATACAGACAAAGAGAAAGGGGGATCCTAAGAGAAAGCGCTAGTAGAGTTTTAGTAGACTCTAGAAGAAAAGCTTTTGTTAAAAAAGGGATAATGAGTAGGACAAATAAAATACTGCATGATAACTATAAGAATCAATCAGAGGAGGTTGGAAAGGATTGGGAAGAGAGACTGGATATGCATTTCACAAAGAAACAATGGGGGATATATGTATGGCTCCCAAATATGCAACAAAGTCTAGAATATTTAGGATCTTTGCTTGGAAGTGTTTGCATAGGTATTTTAATACCCCAAGCAGACTCCAAAGGATTTTTATGCAGGTAGATTACAAATGTTGGAGGTGTGATGGGGAAGAAAGTGGTAATTGGAAACATATTTTTGGGAATATAATGAGTTGGCAGACTTTAAAAATTCCCTGCAGACTACTCTATCAGAAATACTGGGTAAGCAAACTGGAATAACTAAGGAAATGATTTTCTGAGTTATGATACAGAATTGCCAGTAAGGCATTGCTGAGTTTAATTCTGGGGCCTGCCAAAAAAGCAGTTACAAGAAAATGGAAATTGAAGTCCAAACCAACTGCACTAGAAGTAGTTAACATAGTAAAAGAGATAAAACAACTAGAAGTGAAATCTTCAGAAAAGGGTAGGAGCAAATTACACAGAAAAAATAGGAATTGTGGGAACAATACATGCAGAATAATGTTTTGGAGGAGAAATGAGGTTTAAGGAAGGCAGGAAATGAATGAGCTATGTCATGTTTGACTGACAATGACCAATATAAGTGATGTATAATGTTTGCAACTAAAAATATATCAATATGGATTGTTTTCATTTATATGCATGTATAATTGCATATATCATAAGTGATTCTTTAAAAAAAATGATGCTTGTTAAAAACAATTGGTAGAAATAATATGCTATTATTTATGTTTGGGGACTGGAACCTGATTTGCAATAGTGAGGGTGTACTGGGGTCTTTGAAGGGAAAATATAACAAAACAGGGCAGATTTCTGATTAAATATATGAGAACATTTGGAACAGAATATGTGAATTCAACAACAGAATTTACGTATTACTCCTCAAGGTATATCTTACTGTGACTGGACTAGTCCGGATAGAAATTATATTTCACAGTAACACAGTTACTGAACTGAAAGCTTTGAATACTAGTACTTTCCTACTTATCTGCTAAAACTGGGAATTTAAGAAATGGGTAGTAGAAGTGATTACAGACAGAATTTTCTCCAAAAGGGGACAGCTAGGGAAAGAGATAAAATGAAAATGGAATTTAAAAATATGGGAGAAAGAGAAATGAAAAAGAATAGGAATTACTTAGAGAAGTTGACAAAGGCTAAAGTACTGCAGAAGAAGGGGAAATCTCACAGAACAAGGAACTGTTGAGTCCTAAAAGGAAATAACAGAGTATTTAGATAACATAAATGACTTTAGAAAGGTCACTCATTTTCTGATAACTCCAGAGCACACAGACTCATCCACGAAGATTTAGGCAGCAGAAAGTAAAAAGGTTGTTGCCAAACTTAGGGATCCTATGACTAGAAAAATAACCAGAGAACCTATAAAGGTATTATGCAAATTTTGGAAATTCCCACAGAACAAGATGGTTTAGGATTATCTGATATGAAGGGATAGTTTGCAGTTCAGACTCAAATTATATATATATATATATATATATATATATATATATATATATATATATATATATCTACACACACACACACATACACAAACAAGTTAATAAATCAAAATGGAAAGGAATGTTGATGAAATGGGGAAATTCAAGAAATATGGAGAAAGTAGGATTTTGGATAATGGTCCTTAAGGAGAACAACCACCATATACAATATTACACTCTTAAGGTAGAAGAAATTATTCTAAAACTAAGCAAATACAAGAATGGAAAAAGATTTTACTAATAGTGATGACTATAAGTGAAGGTGTAGAAAAAAGACAAGATGGGGCTGGAATTTATTAGAGATACAATGAACCAAGGTATTGTGAGCAAATAACTAGGAAGGGAAAAGTAAAAGAGATGAGGCCATCAAAAGTTTGGACTGCTTTCCCTACCAGGGACTGATAGAGTATAGGCAAAGAGAAGTGCTAAGTGAAATATTAGCTCTGGTTGAGCTTATGGTTAAGTCTAGAACAGAAGCTGCAGTTGTAAAAGGGATAATTATCAGAACAGGTTAGAAATGATTGGAAAGAGAGACTAGAAATACAATTTTCAAAGGAGCAATTGGAGGACATCTGTATGGCTCTCAAATACGCAACAAAGCCTAGAAGGGGGGAAAATGTTCACATATACATTTTTATATAATGGATGTAATGGTGTCCCTCTACTCTTCCTTCATCAGACCCATTATTGAGTACAATGCACCAATTGGAATGTACCTGGCTAGACATCTCCAGCAGCTGGAGAGGCCACAGAGGTACCTAACCAAGAGGATTACTGACCTCAAACAGTTGCCCTATGCAGCACGATTGAAAAAGCTAAGACTGTTCTCTGTTGCATACCGCTTTCTCAGAGGTGATCTCTGTCTAACGTACAGAGCCATGTCCAACCCAGAATTGTTGAACATGCTCCATCTTAGCAAAACCAAATCTACTTGAGCTACATGCTCTAGGGATATAAACCTCAACACAACAATGAATAGAACATGCTGGACGGATAGATTCCCTTCCCAGAGACTTCCCTTACTATGGAACAGGGTCCCGATCTACATAAGACAGAGCCCCTCACTATCACTCTTCAAGAGGAACCTTGATGAGTGGATGGGTAACAGAAAGTTCACACCGGGGATCACACCAACAGCACTACTAGATAAGGGACAAGGGTACTAGCTGCTAGTACAAGGGTCTAGGGAACTACTAAAGGGGCGGTGAATACCGCACAACGTGGATGGGCTAATATATGCCTTCGGACAGATAGCCCAGTACCAACCTATGAACCTATATCCCAAGCATACTTAAGCAATTTTTTCTTGGATAAATAGCAAATGTTGGAGGTGTGATGGGAAAGACAGAGTTAATTAGGAACACCCTTTCTGGAAATATAACAAGTTGTCAGACTCTGAAAATTCCCTACAGAGTACTTCATCAACAATCTTGGCGGAGCAAATGGTTGTAATGAATAAAATTATTTTTTTGAACTGGAATGTGTTTATGATCTGAATTACCTTGATACAGTAAGGCCTTACTAAGTTTAATGCTACTGCCTCCCTAAAAGGCAATTAGTTTTAGTTGCCATAATGCTTCCCTTTGCTCTACCTTCTTTTTATAGTCCCCACCTCTCAGGTCTAGGGGCACTTGTTATACTATTGAAAACAAGAACTTCTTATAGTGTTGACAATGTTGTGCATACTTAATCTTTTTTTTTTTTCATTCTTTGTTTTAATATAATATAAATGCTCTTTTATTCTTTTTTCCAGACATCTTATTGTCATTCCAACATAAAATACATTGCAACATAAGTATACACATATATAAAGCACTCCCTTTGTTTTACAGTTAAATATACCTGGTACCTTAATTGTATATTTCTTATGTTCCAGACAAATATATGATCCTTCTAAAATAAATATACATATTTGGCACCCTCCAAATTGTACATTCCTTTATTCTTGTCAGAAAAAATACCCATATTTGGTGTCTTGGTGGTGTCTTTAGTTGCTGGAAGTACATTTCTTTTTAAACAGCCTGTTTCATCCAACAATGACATCAACAATAATCCGTATTAAGGAGTGAAATTCAGTGTCACTCTTTGACTTTGTTTTTTCTGCATCCTTTCAGCATACCTTAATTGACTAGGACCGAAGTGAAATACATTTGGAGGAAATAACTGGGTCACTACGCCAACAAAAGCCATTAGGATTTTAGATGTACTAAGATATATTTTAGCTATTTAGATTACTCCTCAACGAGATAACTAAAAGTTGCTTACTCCAGCTGCTGTTTGAGGACTGCTAAACAGTAGTCACATATCTAGTGTGGCAGTATCAGTGTAGTTTCAGTAAAAATGCAGCTAACAAGTAATTATATGTGAAAAGTAAGGCATAAAATACATCACCAAACATTCAGACACACAGATCATCTAGGAGTCTTGTGCCCCCCACCCCCGACTGTATAAATGGATATGTGACAAAAAAAAATACTGCCAGTCCAGGTAGCTGGAATTTTGTAAATAATTATATGTCACTTGAAAATATTATGATTTATATAAAAATGTGACAATGCCAGCTCAGCTCTCTGGAATTTTGTAAATCATCATGTCATTTATGAATATTAATATGATTACAGACATAAAAGAACTATATGTTATGTGTATATTAAACTACTGATGAAGTGTGTGTTGAACTGTGTTATATACTGAGCTTCAAGAATTTAACCACAGTGTACCTTGCTGGAAAAGGGCAGAAATGTGTAAAACTATATACTTGTGCAGATGTGTGTTTTAATGGTAGAAGTTGGAACATACAGAGTTAACTTGCAAAACTTCAAGAAAATAAGTTGAAGTTGTTTATGACTGTGCTATTAAAGTTAGTTAATGCAAAGAGATAGGATGTCTAGAGCTAGAGGGTTTCCTATTGTTTTGAAACAGAAATAATTACTAGGTTTAAATTGTAAAAGTGTTTAACTGTTTATGACTTCCATTTCTAGGCAAATATCTGACAGATATGCACTTCTCACACAGAGATGCTAAAAATTCTGTTGTATGTTAGCCTGGGAACTGAAGGCAGTTGACAAATAGTGATGTCATCCAGCTGACCCAGCAGTAATGTTTTGATATTCATTTAGGAACTCTCTCAGAAACTGTGCATTTTGTATTTGTCTTTGGACCTAGAAACATCCCACTCATCAGTATTTCTGCCTGCGTCTTGCTAATAGTAAGTAACTAGGGAAAATAGTAAAGATTAGTTTAGATGTTTTCTGTATTTATTTGAGACTGTCCTGCAATGTTGTTTTAAAACATTTCCTGTGATTCTGAACTCTGTAGTCACTGTTTTGAGTCATTCTTTCATTATTTATTATTAAATATATTTAAACCTTTTAATTGTGGCCAGTTTGTTTAGAGATATTTAAGCTCTTAGGGTACTTATATATGTATTTGGTGACACTGTATAGGCCTCTCCAACAGCACTGAAAGTCTGGGTCACACTTGCCATTTGGATAATAGTAACATTACACTGTAAGATTGGCACCCTTTGGGAAGGGCCTTAAAGTAGATGATAAGGAGTTCTGGTGGCAGTACTAACTACCTTATGATCTGGGCAGAAGTGGCATTGCAAGTAATCCCGTGCCTGCCATTCTCAGGTGTGTGTTTGTGTATAAATCAAATCTCAAAGAGTGTGTGTGTGTGTGTGTGTGTGTGTGTGTGTGTGTGTGTGTGTGTGTGTGTGAACTACTTAGGGCAGAGACACAATGCACTGGCTGGACAGAGCAAGTGTTGGGAGGACTTGGCTTGGAACCCTGGCTAAGGACTCAACTCTATAGCTGTGCCAGTGGGGAGTCTTATTGGGGATGCAGAGACAAGGAGAAAACAGCCTCAAACTGAATATGATCTCTGTGTGCTCTTAAGGGAAATTGTACTTTACTGTGTGTGTACTTCTCATCCTCCCATTGTGCACGTCCCTCACTGGTGCTAGTGGTGAGGATTGAGGCTCCTTGATTACTGAGCCAGTGCAGGGGCATCACAGGATACAGAGGAGAGAAAAAATGTATTAGTTTTCTGATTATGCTCTTTAACCTGAACAGGGCTGTGATATGACCCCGTAACGATACAGCTAATAATGGCACCTGCTCTTAACCACACCCATTCTAAAACCAGTCCTGCGCAGATGTGTGTGTATAGAAAGCTGCTGTAGGTGATGTGGGGGAGGGGGGGTCAGGGATTGTACTGTGATTACTTGTTTAATTTTCATCACAGGAAAACCTTACAGGTGTGCACTGGTGGTTATTATAGCTTGTGTTTGGGCTGGGGACAGCGTGGTCATTGTTTCTTTTACTTTTCTCACAGACCTAAGAGATGTACAAAGAAGGTTGGTATAGCTTGTGTAAGGGCAATGTACTGTCTTGAAGCAACAAAGTAGAGTACACTACTGTAATCATATTTTTTTCCACTTTCTTCACAATCACACATTAAGCATGTATACAAGTGGCTGCCTTAGGAGTGAAGAGGCATGTCCTGTATATGCATGTCAGCAGTCACTTGAAATGCATGACTGTGCCAGTTTGAACCCCTGCTTTCATCCCAGTCGAACACCAGAGGGATGCACAATCAGATACTGTCATTTTTTTGGAGGGTTAGGGAGGCAAGCAGCATTCCCAGATAGGATCTGTGCATCCTCACAATAGGCATGTTACTGTATTGTGAGCTACTATTTTGTCAACTTTGAGCATTAAGCCTTGGGCACAACTTCTGTCTATCCTTGAAAGAAAAAAAATAAGACCGAAATTCGTTTCTTACTCATGATTTTTGTTTAGGTCACCACTGGATTAAAAGGTTGGGAAAATGTCCTACAATACATTTCAGAACTACTACAACCCTTATGGCTTTTGGGGGCTCTGGCTTAATTATTTCCTAAATGGTTATTACTGTGCTGTCTTGGTCAGGAAAGGTATAATTAAAGGATGCAAGGAAAATGAAAGCTGAACAGCAACACAGAATTTATTTCCTTAATCATAATTTCTATTCAAACCATCACTGGAAGAAAAGGTTGTGCACAATATGATTAAATAAATGTGAATGGGATATATTTATTTCTTTTTATGTATAATAATAGTTTTAAATGATTCAATTTTTAATGGATGTTTAATAAGGGATTTTTTTTATTATATTTATAACATCATATTTAATATATTTAATAAGAAATGTATTTTACATAAATTTTAACAAAGGGGTTATATAATAAGATAATTAATTAATGGTGAATTTTTATTGGTAGATAAGGATGTGTTTCAGTATAAATTAAATGTTTTAGGGTATGCTGGTCATCTGATGAAGTCATTTTAATGACGAAAACGCATGTGGATGTATGGTGAAGGCATTTATGGAAAAGGAAATACAAGTGTCTCTGTGTGTTTTTGCAATAAACTTGTTCAACTTTGCTGCTTGGAGTCGTTCATCGTGAATACTGCTTGTTGGTTTTGGTACTTCTGTTTAATGCAGAACTGCCTGATGTTCCGTATTGAACAGAAGAAGGTCCACTGTGCAATTTTTTTATTGGCTCAAATACCGGCATACAGGCCAATCAAAACCTGCTATACTTGGAGCTACTTGTGTTTAATGCAGAACTGCCAGATGTTCTGTATTAAAGACCTTTTTTTTTTGTGGGGGGGGGGGTTCACTTAGCGTGAAGGACCTTGGTTTTGTTTTTTTTTTTGGTCCCAACATGTCCCATAACAAATCTGGCATCCCTGGGTGGCAGTGACAGGGTGATACTTAAACTGGAAGTGCCTAAGGGGCCCCCAACTTGAAATTTGCTGGGAGCCCCCAAAATGCTAACACAGGCTCTGAATACATGTCACTGTTGCAGATCCAATGGGATACAAAGAGGTGTTTCAGTATTTGCAAAGCAGCAATAACTCTGCATCATTTCTTAATGGGGAGGATGGGAGGGAAGATTACTGTTACAGTTTACCCTATGAAGATCTACTTGTTATAGTAAATGCACTACGCAACTGCACTATCTTTTGAAGGAGGGTCAACTGTGCAACAGTAAATCTAACATGTAGGTAAGAGTTCTCCAAAGAGGCATTTATTAGTTAAACACACGTCTTAAAACAACTTAAATTAAGGGCTTGTTTTCCAGTCCTTACAATGTAATTAATTATGATCATGGCCTAAGTAGACCATGTACTGGATGTATTAGTCTTCTGGTGATCTCTGTTTACCACAAGTATGCTCACAATGAATTCTGACAAATACCTATTCAAAGATTCTGAGGATATAACTTGATAAAAACTGATCTCCTGAAGTTTTATTCAAAGCTGTTAATGCAGTTGAAGAAATAGTACTGATAAAGTGATCTCACAAAGGTAGCACAACCTGCTAAATCAGTAGCCTTTTCTGGGTACAGGTGAGGACCCACAGGAATTCACAAGTTTAAAAAAATCAGAAGACTGAAGAAAAATGAAAAGATTGAAGAAAAATGTGTAGTATATAGGTCACCTCTGTCACTACCCTAGTTGGAGTAAGACCTATTATGTTTTTTTCAAAGGGAGAACAGGCACTACCTGGAAAAATCTGTACACTCAAATATTACGATTTACTGTTAAAAATGACCGTCTTCATAAAAGATACAGCAGTGATACTGTATACAGCTATATCAACCTACAGTCCACTATCAATGCCCATCTACAGCAAGATGTCCTGACTAAAACTTACCATAAAAATCGATAAAAACATTTTATAGTGGATATTATCTAAGTGAAGAGTGGTTCTCCGGTTCGATTCTTGGCTGGGGTGCCTTCTATGTGGAGTCTGCATATCCTCCCTGTGGTTGTGTGAGTTTCCTCTGGGTGCTCCGGTTTCCTCCCACATTCCAAAGACAAGCAGTAGGTTGACTGGACACACTAAATTGGACTATGTAGGTGTGTGTGTGTGTGTGTGTGTGTGTGTGTGTGTGTGTGTGTGTGTGTGTGTGTATGGTATGGATGAACTACCGCAGCAGGGCTAGCCATCCATACCTCTCAACTGTACAGATTTTCACAGAATGTCCAGATTTTTATCTCATATTTTTGGTATGTTTTTCATAAAACTGTGGTTTTCTGACAAATTTGTAGCAAATCATTAAAAACTGAAGTTAGAAAATAATGACAAACATTTGAGTTTCAGACTTCAGACCCTTTCGAACATTCATGTTAATGCAAAATCTGTTCTTCTATCAATGTTCTAAGTTTGCAAGAGCAATATTTAAAAACTGTTCCTATTTTGGGGCCTTTGTCCCACTTTTATTTATGGCTTTGTCCAGATTTCTTGCTCTAAGAGGGTGAGAGGTATGCTAGTCACTTGGTGGTGTAAACCTTGGCTCGAGATGACTGTTACTGTCAAAGTGACACCCCGACCCCATGTGTTCAAAATGGAAAAAAGGGGTTGAGGATGGACGGATTATCTAAGTGAAGACTAGATAAACTATTTAATATTAAATAAATCTATTCTAATGTTAACTGACTATGTAAATAACTGTTTGGACAAAACAGTATGAAATCAAGGTAAGGGAGAAAAAATATTTCAGAAATCATACTCACAAACCAAGGATCTTTGTGCTCAATATCCTGGTTCTACTCCTTTAATTAAAGCAAGTTATGATATAATCATGTTTAACCTAAGAGGAAAATTAGTCAAAAATAAATCATACTTTCTACACACTGCCAAAATAAACTATTACTATATATATATATATATATATATATATATATATATATATATATATATATATATAAATATATACATATATGGAAACAGATTGGGATGCTGTCTTCAATAACACAAATAAATCTGCTCAGGACACTGTCAACGACTTCTTTGACATTAAATACACTATCATCCAAGATGCATATACCAACACATTAGATTCAACACCAGCCGACACATGCAGAACAGGACACAATATTAAAAGGATTTTTGAAAATACCTCAAGAACGATAAACAGAAATTATGGCACCAATAAAGGACACAAAATGGAAAAATGTGGGGCCTATAAATATTGTAAATAGATTCATGAAGGACCATGGATACAGTAAGTAATCACAATGGGACCGTAAAATCCCTAGGGCCAGGATTCAATAAAGCTTACACACAGCTAATCTCCATGTAAGAATAGTGGCACGGCTTGAACACGGAGTTCGAAGGCTGTGCGATCCAGTAAACAAAGCTGAGGCGTGCATGAGCCTCCCAGCACTATTCCAACATGAACACCATGGAATAATGCAAATTACCTCATTTGCTGATGAAAACTATGCAAATAAGGTGACGTTGTGATTCAGCAAGCAGACAGGCATCCATGTTGGAGCCGTGTCCGCAGCAGAAATGTATTTGCTTACTAACCATGTACATTTCTGCAGAAATCAAAACAGGGGCATGACAGCTCAAAGTAAAACATGTATTATGTTTATTAGGCATGCCAATGGCCAAATCTATGGCCATTGGCATGCAAAAGTGTTTTAAAATTGCAAAAACCAAATTTTTTTTTGGGTCGATTTTGGCCGTTTAAGCAGAGTGCAGCAACACGCAAACATGACCATGCAGACAATAAAAAAAACATATAAAAAGACAATAACCTCATCATCATCAGCCCCCCATTTTCACATTTTTCTATAAGGGGTTGGGGTATTGTGTTAACTGTCGTCAGCTTTCTCGATTCAGTGCCACACTCCTGCCTTCTTCAACACTCATGCCTGACCGTCGCAGATCTTCATTCAAACAATCCATCCACCTCTTTGCTGGACATCCTCACTTCCTCTTACCTTCTTTCTGTCTGTCCCAAATCTTCCTCACCAGATTGTCTTCTGCTTTTCTACACATGTGTGCAAGCCACCATAATCTGTTCTCTTTGATCTTTTTGGCAAGTGGAGCTACTTTGGCTTCTGCTTTTATGTCCTCATTTCTTCGTCTGTCCATCAGTGTGCATCCTGTCACCTTTCTTAGGCACTTCATTTCCATCACCTCTAGCTTCTTCAACTGTTCTGCCTTTACTGCCCAGGTTTCTGTACCATACAGTAGTACTGGTCGCACTACTCTCTTGTACACCTTACTTTTCAGCTTTTTTGGCATTCTTCTGTCAGACTACACCTGATACTCCATGCCAGTTGGCTGCAGCCCCTCTGATTCTAGCTATGACCTCTTCATTCAGACTACCCTTCTCCTCAACTATTCCTCCCAGATACCTGAAGCTGTTTACCTGTTCCACTATCTTCCCTTCTATCTCTATTCTTAGCTTCTTCTGATTTCCCCAATTGGCTGCCATTACCACAGTCTTTATCTGTGCTTAGTTTCATCCCATGTACCTTCAAATTTGCATTCCATTCTCCTATCCATTGCTGAAGTTCTAGCTCAGAGTCTGACTGTACTTCCACATCGACTGCATACAACAGCTTTGTTGATCCACCCACTCATATCTGTTTGCTAATGTAGTCCATCACCAGTATGAACAGCAGTGGGCTCAGAGCTGAACCCTGATGTACACCCACACCCACTGGGAACCCCTCTGTGAAGCCAAACACTGTTCGTATTTGAGTCATTGGGTCCTTGTACATAGCCTGCACTAATTCTACCAGTGTTTCTGGGACTTCAAACCACCGCAGTACTGCCCAGATCAGCTTTCTTGGGACCTTGTCATATTTTTTCTCCGAGTCTAGGAATGCCCAGTTGGACTCTCTTCTCATCTCTAGCTTCTTCTCAAGTATCTGTCTCAATGCAAACATCGGGTCAGTTGTGCTGCACCCTGAACTGAATCCAAACAGCTCATCTCCCATCTTACATTCTACTACTCTGCATATCCGTTTATCAATCACCCTCTCCAGAACTTTCATGCAATGTGATAGGAGTTTGATGCCTCTGTACTGCCCACAGTTGTGATGTCCCCTTTGTTCTTGTACATTGGCACAAGTTATGCTTATTCTCCAGTCATCTGGGATATGCCTTTCTCTCCACACTGCTATTAGTACCCTCAGCAGCCATTTCTCCCCTATCTCACCCAGCATCTTTATCATATCTGCTGTGACCTCATCTGAGCCTGCTGCTTTCCCTGACTTCATCTTCCTTAGTGCTGTTCTTACTTCTTCTAGGGTGGGCTCCTCTTCTTCTCTCATTGTAGGCTGTTTCTGTGGCAGTACAGCTTCTGTGGGGTTTTCTTCATTCAGAAGCTGCTGGAAATACTCCTTCCATCTGCATTTGATGTCCTCTAGGCTACTGAGCAGGTTGTTGCTGGCATCCCTTATGAAGGGTGTCTGACTATCTTCTTTATCTTTCTGTCTTTGCCTTGCAACCTGATATAGTTTCTTTGTGACCCTTACTGAGTCACTTTCCAGAAGCTGGTACAGTGCCTCTGATGGCCTATTCTTTGCTATTGCAACTTCTTTCTTGGCTTCTTTGTTAACTTACCAGTAGTCCTTCCTAGCCTGGTCAGTCTTTTCTGTCTTCCACTTCTTCCTGCACTCCTCCTTTCTTTTGATGACTTCCTGGACTTCTGCATTCCACCACCAGCTTTCCTTATGTACCTTATTTCCATACCTGGCTCGGCCACATAGCTTTTCTGTAGTCCTAACATATTCTGTTTTAAGGCACTGCCATACTTTTTCAACTCCACCTATTTCCTCCTCTTCTTGGGGTGCTACAGCCCTGAGTAATTCCTTGAATTGTTGTACTTTTTCTCCAGTCAACTTCCAGGTCTTCAGCCTGGTCTCTGTTGACCTTAGAGCCTTCTCTGACCATTGCTTGCAGCTGATTGTGGCAATTAGTGGTTTATGCTGTGGGCTGACTGTTTCACTGGGGATGACTTTGCAATCATGGATTCTGCCCCAGTGCCTTTTCCTTACTAGGAAGAAGTCTACCCGAATTGCATGTTGACTACTCTTGTATGTAATCTTGTGACTGTCTCTCTTTCTGAACCATGTGTTGGCTACTATCAAGCCATTCGCCAGACAAAAGACAATTATATGTGAAATATGAATTTTACCATTATAAGGAACAGCAAGCAGACTCATAACAATAACAGGTAACAGTGGTTGCTACGGACATAGGCACCAGTGTAGTTGTGTAACTAAGGACTAAGGCAGTGGGGTATGTAAATGAGCTAAATTTATTGAATAGCAAAATGGGAGACTGTGTCCCTGGGTACCTAACTATGTAGCAGCTATAATGTGGTGGTGTAAGAAGCAGCAGCAGCTGACATGAGAAGGGGGGGGTATGCCATGCTTGGTGTAAGCACATTGGAGCTCTGTGGCTCCTATTTGCACTCAGCTAAGCACAACTATGCAAGGGTGTGTGTCTGAGGCTGCTTAGCTGGTTTAAGAAATGATAAGAGTGTTTGTGTCCAGGGGAGGGCCTTTTCTGCTCAGCAATGTTTACAATAGCTAAAAGAGTTTGGACAGTGCGCCGCGGGGCTTAAACACAGCGGAAATAGAGAAAAAAATGGAAATAGCAGAATAAAGGAAATTAACTACAAATCACTAATACAGACTCTGCCATTCACAGTGGCCCATTCAAACCCTTCAGTAATATAGCTGGCAAGTGGAATGTATCATAGTCAGCCAATCACACAGGCAGCATCTGCAGCACACCAGTAAAAAGTATGCAACCACCTTTCAGTCTTGTTTTTCTCAAACTCTGCACCATTGGTGTACACACTTGGAATTTTAACTGACAAAATGATAGGGGCTGCTGCTGCTTTGCTACATCTCTGTGTGATACAGACTGAGGGCGGTGATGAGGATAATACTAACAACTGACCAAGACCAAGGAGGAGAAGACTGTTCAGACTAAGGGTAATCTTCCAGGGGCTACATGATGCCACAAGGTGGACAGGGACATACTTCAGCAACTCACCGAGCTCTGCCGGCCTCACCTCAGACCCAAAGCCAACAGAGGGGAACCCATCCCAGTTGAAACCAAGGTATGTGCGGCCTTATGAATACTAGAGACAGGTACTTTCCAGAGACCTACTGGGGACATCATGGGGATCTCACAGGCATCTGCATCCAGGGTACTTCACCAGTTCCTGGATGCCATGCAAACACATGCCGGTGAGCACATTTATTTCCCCAGCACCCCTGAGGAGACGACCAGCAATATGCGTGTCTTCCACCACGTAGCAGACTACCCTGAGGTACTGAATGCCACAGACTGCACTCACGTCCACATCAAAGCACCACCCAGTGAAGATGGTAGAGTATATGTCAATCGCCAAGGGCCATCACTCCAACTGCCAGGTTGTGTGCAATGCCTAGGGCATTATCATGAATGTGTATGCTGGCAGCCCTGGCAGCTATCATGACTCCCACATCTGGCATGCCTCACAGCTGTACCAGGCATTTGCCAAGGGGGAACCATCCCATATGGCCATCTCGTAGGGGATGCTGGCTACGCACTGGAACCATGGATGATGACACCCATAAGAAATGCACACGCACCCACTGAAGAACGCCATAATGAGGCACACGCAGAAACTAGGAACTTTACAGAGCATGTATTTGGGATGCCCACGTTACAGTTCCACTGCCTTGACATATCTGGTGGAGCCTTGCAGTACTCTCCAGCCACATGTGTGCACATGTTCACAGTAAGTGCCATGCTGCATAATATGATCCTGCAGAAACAGCTGCGGCAGAAATATCACAGGGAAGGGGTACACAGCCCCTGACCATTGCCAAGGCCTCCACAGGCACAGGGGGACTTGGAGGAGGAACCCCTTGGGCCTGTCCCTGTAGGCAGACGTAGGCATGCCCAGTATGCCTTGGCTTTGGCAAAGAGGCAACCCATAGCACCTACACTGACAACCTACGGACACAGGGACTGACACCTCTCTCCAACTCGCACACACAGTAAAATGGATGCCACACATATCACACTACCTGTACCTTACCATGTAGGGGCTGTGTACTGTGGCATCTGACAGTCAGCCCAAAAGCACAATCCTGACAACTGCAACAGGCACAAGGTAAGTCACACTTCTTAACAACAGATGCATGTAGTAGTACGTTTTGGTAGTATATCTCAGATATTGCTGCATGTATGCAAGGGAATGGGGTGGCCTACTAGGACAGCAGCAGACAACTGACAGCTATGTGGGACAGCAGGAAACGCCTGCCCAATACTGGCTTCTGCAGAGTTTGCAGTAGTCCCCCTGCTGTCAAAACTCACTGCAGTGTATGTGGGGGACAAATAAACTGGGAGGTCATAGGTCACATGGAGGGATGTTAATGTTAGGGTCGCATACTCACCTCTCAGCCTCTCCCAGCAAGTCAGCCATAGAAATCCATTAAGAAATGTCTGACAAAGGCCCACAAATAGGGACAATGATGAAACAGTCCTCTGACAGACTTACACAGTGATATCACAGCAGGTCTTGCAGTTGCATGAAGTCTCTGAAGGGTAGGAAGTCTGAAACCCAAATGTCTGCCATTACATCCTAACCATCAGTCTTTAGTGACATGCCAGTATTCTCCAAGACAGGCACAACACTATGCTAAATGCAGTCAAAAAGTAAAGCCAACATCAGCACAGTTTGTGCAAATGTGTATGTTGACAAGTATGCCCCCCCCTTAACACACCCGTGTCCCCACAGAAATGTAGTAACATGTATGCTTGTAGGGTAATAGCAGCAGAGCACACATTCCCAGGGCTGCCCCAATCAACTCGATAACCTGCTGCACATCCACAACATGCAGGGGTTGATAAGCTATGTATATGTGTGGTTAATGCTGTCAGGAAGTGAACAGCACTTACACTTGGCTGTAGTTGCTTAGTGGCCTAGGTACAGTACTGTGGTTGACAGGGTCTATGTTCCACGACTTTCTGTGCCAACTATTTTGCATGTCATCTACATCTACACTTGGACCTGTACACACTGTCCAGAAGTCAATATCCTTTACTGCAGGAAAGATGGACAAGACAGGGACAGGGGGCCACTCATATGGACAGTACACAGCTCAGAGTAACCTACATAGTGGCTAACATACCTGTCAACCATCCAGCATTTTGTAGGATGTCCAGAGTTTTGCATCATAAGTTTGCTGTTTGTCATAAAATTGTGGATTTCTGGCAAATCATACAAATCATGAAAGACTAAAGTCAGAAAATAATGAAAATATGTTAGTTTCAGACTTCATGCCATTTAGAAAAATGCATGCTAATGCAAAACCTGTTATTGTAGCAGCTATCTATGTTTATAAGGGCAATATTTAAAACCTGTCGCTACTTTTGGCCCTTTGTCACCCAATTATTTGTGTCTTTCCCCAGATTTCTGGCTCTAACAGGCTGAGAGGTACAGTGCCTAGTAGGACAGCAGGTACCTGAAAGTTATGTACTGCTAGGTTATGAATGGCTGCCACCTTACTGTGTCAACACTAACAATACGTCACTGGCCACCATCTATACCCCTGGAATGACAGGCTGTCACAGAAGGACCACAGGTAAGCCACATATATCTATTCTGCTTGTCCTAACATTGTAATTGCCTGCCAAACTATTTGCAGAACAAGAAAGGTTCATGTCAAAACACCAATGGCAGACAGTGGAGAAGCAGACGTCATAACCATAAGAAAAAGCAAGCAAATACCAAACCAGTCTCCCAACTGTCTACGTTTGGCAGAGCAGTATTAACAACCCTGTCCCCATGTGTGGGCCTGTGTCTGACTGTCATATATGGGCCTGTACAGATGTCATTCTGTGACAGGTTGACAAATAGGGCCAACATGTATCCTCATAATAACATAGCAACACAAACCGTCTTGAGGACCACAACAAATGTAGTAGTGGAATAATGAACAACCTGCTACATAGATACACTCAGAGGTATGAAGCTCATAACCCTGTATGTGATGTTACGGCGTCTAGCCCACTCACACCACAAATACTTAACAGCAGTCCCTGTGGCCAAAGCCTGTGACTGGACTACAGAAGGACAAAGAGACACACATAAGGGGAAGAGGAACCAATGGTCAGACAAATAGAAGATGTGCACACCAGAACAAATCGTCCAGTAACATAGGTACCCTGAAGGGTATGGAGTCAGTAAACATCACCCACAACTACATAACCCACACCCATGTAAGTGGAGGTCATCAACAAAACAAAAATGCAAACAAAGGACACCTCAGAGGCAAAAACACATGGGAACTCCACAAACCTGCACACCACTGAACATGCATAGTCCACACACCAGTGTTTCTCAACCACTAAGGCCTTACCATAAACCCAACATATTACTCTTAGGAGACTCCATCGTGACACACACAGATGTGCCTCTCACCAGGCTGGATAAGGGGAAAGTCATGCTTACTTGTCTGTCAGGTGCCAGAATCTGCCATATCACACATGCACTCAGCTCACTGTACAACAGGTACTATTATCACTCTGGCCTAGTCCATGACGGTGTGAATGACGTCAGATGTACCTCCCTGGACTGTAGGAAGACAGACATGATTCAGCTTGCTGAATATGTGTCCCATGCAGGTATGTCCCTAGCCTTAAGCAGCATTCTACCGTCACTTGGAATGATGGCCCAATACAGCAGAAAATGATTGTCAGTAACAATTGGCTTACTTACTGGTGGCATCCCAAGGGGATCCACTGCCTGGCAGCCTGGGAACATATGACCGACAGACCATGCTGCTTTGCTAGAGAAGGCCTACATCGATCTCACTTGGCCTTCTGGCCTCAGGCAAAGGTCTTTGCCTTCCCCGTAGTGCCTTTATAGGGAAAGTCATGAGGTCAAAACTTCTAACCTATAACACTCAACAAAATGCGAAGTAAAGGCCATGCTGCTAAATGCTAGGAGTCTAAACAGGAAAATGTACTCATTGCAAGCATTTGTAACCCTGGCAGAGGGTGACATTTGTGCACACAGAGAAACCTGGGCCACAGCTGCGGGGAGCCACCCATCCTTACCTGATGACTCATCCTATCACAGAGCCAGACGCCAAAATGTGCACAGCAAAGCCAAAGGAGGTGGAGTATAAAGATATATTAGACAGACGCACACTTCCATGCTGGTCAAACAGTCTGACACACACAAGACATTCAAGTGCACTCAACCGATGACAAGATCCCTATGCAAATTATAGGTAGCCACAGGCAAGCATATCTGACTCAGGGTATTCACCCCACATATCTGGCCCTCTACAAATCTATCAAGATTTAACCTATTACCCCGATCCTGGCTGACTTATATTACCCAACCACTGATTGGAAAACCAACCATGCCAGAACAGAAATGCACAGAGATTCCCCCATCTTATCAATGCTAAATCTTTAGGACAGCTACTTGATACCCCCACAAGATGTGATACATATGTCAGACTTGGCAATAACCAACATGATTAACCACTGCAGCACCCCTATGGTATCATCCTCCCTGGCAAGATCCGGCAAAAAAGCTGTCATGTTCGATATCACCAGCTCTCCTGTCCCCCCCTCTAGCCATGGTAAAACATAAATGTCTCCTAAGCTGAGCAAAAACACCAGAGGGATGGTATAGGCAGCTGAACAGCCCCCTACCCAACTGGAGGAACAGGCACCAATGCAAATGTACACAAAAGTACTATACCAGCATATACATACAGATGCATGGAATCAGGAATACCAGACAGGACATCATCATCATCCACAAGGGAGAGTAAATCAGTGGATAACATCATCATCAACAAGGGAGAGTAAATCAGTCTGCAAACATCTAAATAAAGGAACTATGTAACAAAAGGATGACATTGCTGTCCAGGACCGAGAAGGAGCAGGTGCACAATTGGAAGTAATTACCCCTACCCTTTACAAACAAATAAGAGCACCACTGAAATCCTCTAAAGGCATCTAGAAGTCCAAATTGCCCACATCTAAGACAGACAATCCATAAGGCCTTCCTCACAAATGTCTGCATTCCCAAAGGAAGTTCCCAGATCTGTGGAGAACTGGTGGTCAAGGACACCACATACACAAATGTTGTAGATATATCCAATCTACTGGCTAACAGATTCAACGGAAATGTCTCTCCTCTGCCCCCCCCCCCCAATCAGGAAAGCAGGACATCCCCAGTACCTCACCACCAAACCCTTATCACTAGGGAACAGGGCATCACTGCCCTCTCAAAGCCAAGAAGATAGCCTCCACGGGAATTTAATACATCCCAGCCTGCAACTTACATGAACCCAGGCATGAACTGGCAGCATCAGTATGCACCCTATACAACCACAGCCTAAGTACTTCCCCTGTCATAGCCCAGTGGCAGACAACCACTGCAAGTCCTGTACACCAAGATAAAATGTTCATTGATCCGGGAAATTAAAAACCCATCAGCCTAACTAGCCTGATCTGCAAGACCATGCAATGGATCATCATGGACCTCATTAACAGAGACACTGGCAAACTCCAAATACTTGACCTCACACAGTCTGCCTTACTCAAGGGGAAGTATGTCAGTGAACTCTGGATGACATCGCTGAGATAGCCAACAAAGGCATGGATGAGGGAAAGATGGTGCACTCCAGCCACCTTGACTTAGCCAAAGCCTACACACTATTCCCCACTTGGCCATAGTACATGAACTCTGTCAAATAGGCAGCAATCCATATGTTACCAGATGGACAGCAAACTGGTGCATTGATAGAATCCACATGATCATAATAGGAGTAGCCAACTCAAGCAGTACACCCGTAATGAGTGGCATACCACAGGGATTGGTCTGCAGGCCTCTGGTATATGGCATATACTTCCCTGAGGTGCAGGGCAAAAGCACTGGCCTATGGCCGATCAACAGTCATCAATGCCCAAAGAGATGAGGATGTCCCACAGCAGGGTCTCACCAAAAAAAAATGACTGTTGCCAGAAACATGGCCTCAAGCTGAATGCCTGCAGATGTGGCATCATCCACATTGGGGAGACTGACATCCCCACATATTATCACGTTAACAACAAAGTCTGACATACACAATCAGTACTGAGGCATTTGGCCACTCAGGTTGATAGCAACTGGAAGTCTGTGCAGCATATTGCTTCCGCTGTACAGAAATTTCATAGATGGGCCAACTCAAAAGTAAGGGTATATCATCCAAGGACAAAGAGGTCATAAGATCCAAGTATTCTAAGCTTATAAGGCCAATTATTTTGTACAATGCCCCCTTCAGCATGTACCTCACAAAGCACATGCAGCAGCTAGAGAGACCACAGAGGTTCCTCACCGGGAGATTCCAGGACCACAAACACCTACCCTACACAGATAGGCTAACAGCACTGTCCCTCTAACTCAGTTCCAGACAGACTCCTCAGAGGTAACCTCTGTCTGGAATACAAAGCAATCCAGACCCTGCCGTGATGGGACTGTTGCACATCTGGAAGGCAAGGCCCACTCAAACAACCTGTAGGCGCACCATCAACCTGGTCAGTGATATCAACAGGGCTTGTTGGTGTGACAAATGTGTCCCGCAGACTCCCCCATCTGTGGACTACACTCTCTGTCCACATCAAGCAGAGTGCCTAAAACCTCTTGTGAAGTGCTCACTTTATAAGTGCATGGAAAACAAACAATATAGTCTTGTGACTCCACCTGTGTCCCTGCTGGACAGGGGCTCTGGGTGCTGACATGTCTTAACATGGGCTACACTCTCGTCTGCAAGGGTTATAATGGCTTCAGGCCAACAGCCTAGTAACCTCATATCAACCTATCAACCTATAAACAAATGCCTGTCACTGGTTCACCACATTACTCTGTACTGCTCTGCCGCTGACATAGTTGGACATCACAGTGCTATGTGCATATACCACACACATAATGGACGTCTCTGCTCAGTAGAATGCACTCTGTACCCACACCAGGCTATGGCTTATCAGTTAAGAAGGATACCACACAAGAAGGAGATCTCAGCCAGTATAACACTGAAGTGCTGGACTGTCTACACAGCTTCATCACCCAATCGGCTGTAGCCACACCTCTCAACCAGCTGGACTGGGCAAGAATGTCTATAGTTTTGTTCACAATTTTAATCTCTGCATCATACATCTTGTATTTCCGAGGGAAATCACTGTGATGATCTGTCAGTAAGTAATGACACAATACATTTCAGTATCAGATGGCACAGATGTCAGAAGATGTCTGCTAAAACAAACACTGTTACTCTAGCATCTTTCTACATTAATAAGAGCAATATTTACAGTATCTCCCTATGTTTGAGCCATTGTCACCCCATTTGGGCAGGCTATCTCCATATTTCTTGCACTAACAGGTTGAAAGGTATGCCTATCACACACAAAACACTGGACCAGAATACAATTACCCCTGAATTGGAGTCCCACTCTTACTATAAAAGGTCATACCGGACATCCTCATACACTTACAGAAATACAGCCCATGTCTGAACCCACATCAGAGTATATAACTGTATTGTGCATAGATGTCTTTGCACACAGACAGCTATGTACACCTTAACTGTCTCTACCCACACCTGTCAGACAGAAGTACCCTCAGCTAGCTGAAAGTGGCCCATACATCTGCATCTGTTGAGTGTGATACACAGACATATATATATGGTCAACATAGAACAATATTTCAAGCATACACACACACAGACATGAGGAAGAAAGAGACAGACAGTAATAGAGAGACAGACACAGGGAGACACACACATAGAGTGAGTCATAGACAGGGATATCCTGAAAGGTATAGACCAATGTCCTGCTGCAAACAGTTGCATACCAGATGTAATCAGTCACATGTGCCAGCATGAAGGTGAGCCCCATTGTGTAATACTACTGAAGTAGGGGGTTGTAATATCACATCACCCGCCTTTGTGTGCATGTGTGTTTGCAGGTTAAAGTATTATGAAGCCTTACCCCATCAATACACATACAAAGGCTCGACTGTACAAAATCTGCTGATGTCATTCACCTTAGAAGTACCTTTGGACACTTGTTAGCCCTATAAGCTCTGTGGCGCATGTGATAACTGTATAACTCTACAGTACAAATGACTAGATAGGTAAGGGTTCTAACCTGAGTCCTGCCAAATGTGTGTGTCTGTGTGCGTGTGTTTGTAGGTTAAGGATTTTAAGGCAGTTCTCACCCAGTACACTGCCCATTGCCATACTTTACACAGGCTGCTGATGTTGTTCACCTTAGAAGTACCTTTCGACACTTGTCAGCCCTATAAGCTCTGTGGCACGAGCAATAACTGTGTAACTCTATAGTACAAATAACTAGATAAGTTGGGGTTCTAATCTCACACCTGCAAATGTAAGAGAGTGTGTCTGTTGATTAAAGATTTATAGGCCATTCCCACCTAGTACATTGCCCATTGCCCTGCTTTATAAGGGTTGCTGATGTCATTCACCTTGGAAGTACCTTTGGACGGCCCTCAGCCCTTTAAGCTCCATGGCACATGCAATACTTGCATAACACTGTAGTACAAATAACTAGATATGTAGGGGGTTTAATTTCAGTGCTGGCTAATGTATGGGCACATATAAATGTGTGTATAAGGGTTTGTAAGTGTGTATGTTTGCAGGTCAAAGTATTTTGAGGCCTTTCCCACCCAGTACATTTCCCATTGCCCTACTTTACAATGGCTGCTGATGTCATTCACCTTAGAGGTACCTTTGGACAGCCATCAGCATATAAGCTTTGAGGCATGTGCGATAATGAGAAGTTATGTACCTACCATAACGTTCCATGTTAGTTGTCTTCTCTCGCCTTCTTTCTTGCTTGATGGGTTCGGAGCCGATTCTCGGCTCTGACTCGGCACTTGCTAAGCTCGAGAGTCACTTTTACCAGCTCGAGGCAGCCCCATATCCCATGATGCAAGGCGGTAAGTACCCAGATCTCGTTTGATAACAAAAGGCAATAGCACCTAGCATAATAACTTCCCAAAAGAAGAAAGAAGGAGAGAAAAAACCTGAAGGATGGTAGAAGGATCAGCCTTGTATGGACTTCAGAAGCATAATTCCTTGTAGAGAAGGTCTGTCCAGGCCTGGGGGAAGGAGGGAGGGTTGCAAGAAAGAAGGCGAGAGAAGACAACTAACATGGAACGTTATGGTAGGTACATAACTTCTCAATGTTAAGTTGTCAATCTCGCCTTCATTCTTGCTTGATGGGACCGCGTCCCTAGCACCTCTATCCTGGGTGGCTCAATGGAACAGACTCTTGAGAACTGTAGAGCCAAAACTGGCTCTATCCCTGGAGGCCAAATCCAATTTGTAATGGGAAACAAATGTATGAGGAGAGGCCCAAGTGGCTGCTGCACAAATAGTGTCCAAAGGAAGTCTAGCTTGAAAAGCTGTGGAAGTGGCTAAGCTTCTGGTTGAATGTGCTTTTGGTTTCGAGCACAGCTGTTTTCCCCTGAGCTGATAAATTTCAGAGATGACAGAAGAAAGCCATCTAGACAAGGTCACTTTTGAGACAGGAAGGCCTTTCTTGTTATCAGCATAGGAAACAAAGAGTTGATCGGATTTCCTGAATTGTTTTGTTCTGTCCAAATAATATCTGAGTTGGCGGTGGACATCAAGATAATGCAATTTTTGTTCCGATCTGTTTGCATAGTTTAGAAAAAATACAGGGAGATCAATAGCCTGATTCAAATTAGTCTTTGAGGTGACCTTAGGCAAAAAGGTCGGATTAGTTCTCAATGATACCCTGTCTTTGTGGAAGACCAAATAGGGGGGGGCGAACATATAGAGCATGAAGTTCAGACACCCTCCTAACAGAAGTAATAGCAACCAGGAATAAAGTTTTCCATGAAAGAAATTTCAGGGAACAAGAAACAGCTGGCTCGATGGGAGGAAGAATCAAGGATGTCAGCACTAAATTTAGGTCCCATTGAGGAGGAGGACACCTAACTGGAGGTTTCAGGAGGAAGATTCCTTTCAAGAAGGCTCTACAAAGCCTGTGGGACATAATGTTGTGATCTGCGAACCCGACATGAAAGTTCGAGATAGCGGCCAATTGAACTTTGACTGTGGAGGAAGAGGAGCCCACGTGAAAAATCTCCGCTAAGAAATCCAAAACTGCTTGTACTGGAGCAGTGAAGGGATCAATATTTTTGGCTTTAGCCCAATAAGAAAAACGTTTCCATTTGCTAGTATAAATCCTCCTAGTGGAGGATTTTAAGGAAGCTACTATGATGTCTCTAACAGGGTTAGAGATCATAGGAAGCCTGGCTAAGGAAGGAAGTGGAGCAACCATGCTGTGAGGTTGAGAGAAGGGATAGACCTGTGCAGCTGACCGGATTGGTGAATCAGAAGATCTGGCACTGGGTCCAGATGCCACGGCTGCACCAAAAGGTGACGATGGAGGAATGGAAACCAAATTTGTCGAGGCCAATAAGGAGCAATGAGAATCATTTTGGCTCTCAAAACGGTTGCTTTCTGGATAACTTGAGGGATCAGAGGAAAGGGAGGAAAGGCATAAAGAAGTCCCTGGGGCCAATCCTGGGTCAGAGCATCTCTGGGGGGATGGCCTGTCAGTGGGAAGAGAGAGAAGAAATCTGGGCATTTGCTGTTTTGGGGAGTAGCAAAAAGATCGCAACATGGGCGACCCCATTCCAGAAAAATCTCTTCTACTATAGATTGTTTGAGAGACCACTCGTGAGGCATGAGAATAGCTCTGCTCAATCTGTCCGCTAAAATGTTGGTTTTCCCAGGGATATGCGTTGCTACCAGAAACCGATGAGAGGAGATCGCCCATTGCCAAAGTCTGAGCGCTTCTCGACACAAGGGGTAGGACTTGGTTCCACCCTGTTTGTTGATATACCACACTACAGACATGTTGTCTGTGTGGACTGCAATTGCCCCAAGGGAAGAAAGTCGTTGAGGGCTTGCAATGTTAAAAGCACTGCTCTCATCTCTAGGACATTTATGTGCAGGTGGTATTCGAAAGGTTGCCACGTCCCCTGAACCATCCTGCCCTGATAATGCCCCCCCCACCCGATCAGGGAGGCATCCGTAGTGACAGTGGCTACCGGGGATGGGGGTACAAAGGGTCTGCCTTGGTGAATCTGGGGAGAAGTAATCCACCAAGCAAGATGATTCTTGCATATCGGTGTCACCAGTATCTGGTGACGCATCGGAAGTTGTTGGTAAGACCACTGAGTGAACAACATCCACTGAAGAAGGCGCATATGGAAGCGAGCCAGGGGAAGAAGGGTAATGGCCGCAGCCATGAGGCCCAACACCTTTAGAACCATTCTGGCCTGTACCTTCTTGCTGGCTAGAATGATCCTGACGTGACTTTGAATGTCTGAGATTCTTTGATCTGTAAGGGTAGCTGACATCCGAACAGTGTCTAAGTTTGCGCCTATGAAAGTAATAGACTGGCAGGGCAATAAGGAGGATTTTCCTGAGTTGATCGAGATGCCCAATTGAGAGCAAAGATTTATTGTATAATCCCTGGCTTGAAGAAGCTGATGCCTGGTGGTGGCTGAAAGGAGCCAGTCGTCGAGATACGGAAACACCTGGAATCCTTGACGTCTCAGGTGAGCCGTTACCACTGCCATACATTTGGTGAACACTCTGGGGGCTGTAGTGAGACCAAAGGGCAGGGCTCTGAACTGGAAATGACTGGACCCCAGCCGAGCGGAGAAATCTCCTGGAGCATCTGTGAATTTTTATGTGATAGTACGCATCCTGAAGATCTATTGAGCACATCCAGTTGTCCTTCTGTAAGAAGGGCAGAATTGACTGAAGAGTGACCATTCGGAATCTTGTCTTCCTCACAGACTTGTTGAGTCTGCTGAGATCCAATATTGGTCTCCAGTCTCCCGTCTTTTGGGGACCAAAAGAACCTTGAGTAGATTCCGGCTCTGAATGATCTGTTGTAACTGGCTGAATGGCTCTTTTTTGCAGAAGTTTTAAGACTTCTAACTCTGCAATTTCCCTTAGACCGCGTGGTATATCTGGAAGGGAATTTGAGTGATAGAAAGGACTTTCCTCGAAAGGAATTTTGTAACCCTCGGATATGATCGACTGTACCCATCTGTCTTGAGTGAGGGAACGCCAGGCTTCTGGGTACAGCGATAGTCTTCCCCCGACTGCCTCCAAGGATGGACAGCCGGGCAACATCTCAGGGATGCTGAAAGGGCTTGTCAGAGAGAGGCTCTCTGCTTCCCTGGTTTTGTGGACCCCTCTGCCTCTAGAGCGGCGTCTGTTATTGTTACCCCCTCTGCCTCTAGGGGTAAACTGACCAGGTGAATCCGGCGTGACTCCTTGGGATTTGCGGAACCACATTTTGCCACCCTTCTGCCCTTTGGGGTAAGGTCTAGAAGGGGTGGAAAAACGGACCCCTACGGCAGAAAGAGTCTTGCCATCCTGCTCACACCTGGTCAACGTTTCCTTCACTTGAGGACCAAACAAAGCTGAGCCATCAAAGGGAGAGTTTGTGAAGGACGCCTTAAAGGGATCTGCAAAATTACAGAGCCGCATCCAGGCTTGGCGTCTAAGAGCCACACCTGTACCTGCGGCCCTACTCGCTCCATCTGCAGCATATGATATCAGTCGCATGGAGGAGTTAGCAATAGAAGTAAGGGTTCCTAGCTGCGAAGCAATTTTTTCTTGAGCCCCTGCAGCTGTAGGATCCTGTACTACTTCACCTAGCTCCTTAAGGATATCCCTCTGGAGTCTGGTGAAGTGACATAGGTAGTTCAGCGAACGCATAGCAAAGGTCGCTGAAGAGAACATCCGCTTACCATACCTATCCATGGTCCTAGAGTCCTTATTAGGAGGATGGACAGGTACAGAAGGATCTGCAAGTTCCTTCTTAGTGGCAGCCGCCACCACCATGGCATCAGCAGGGACACCTTTAGTGAGGAATTGCTTCTCCGACGGGGCAGTAATAAATTTAGAAGGCCTCCTAGGGACTGGCTCTACAGAGTCAGGAGCAGCCCACGCCTTTCGAGCAATAACCTGCATAAGGGGGTCGAAAGGCGGAGACACCCAGGAGGTGGAGGGCCGAGATCCAAACGCCTCCAGGTATACCGACTCATCCTCAGAGGGATTATTGGTGGGCCAGTTTCCCCTCTGTCTAAGGAGTTCTAGGATGTCTGAAAAGGAGACATCCTCAGAGGGGATCTTGGGGATCCCTCTGACTCATCTAAGTCAGTATCTGAAGTGATAGACTCGGGGGAGTCTACGTGTTTCCTCTTACAGGTCCTCTTTCGCGGAGGATCCCCTGACTGATCAGGAGAATCCTCGGAAGAGGGGGATATTCCCAGTGGGGAAACCTGAGGCGGAGGATCTCTGGGTCCGGGAGCAAGAGAAGTGGCAGAGATATCGACAGGCACCATAGAGGGAGGAGCTAAGGAACAGACTGCTGGCTGAGTCCAGTGGCCAGCACACTCTTCATCACCTCAAAGGCTCCTCCCAGGGAGGTCCGAGAGAACCCGTTCAAGAACCAGGAACTCCAGGGCCCACCGAAAGGGAAGGCTCCGAGGCAGATGTCGGAGCCGAGCTCACCAAGGCCGAGGCTCCAAGGGGAAGAGTGGGGTCGGACAAGGGTCCGATGCCACTCACCCCCTCAGAGGAGACCAGGGAAGCCCGACCACCGAATCCCTCTAAGGAAGGTCTCGAAGAGGAGATAAGAGTAGAGGCTGAAGGAGCAGAAGGAGGGAGTATCTGTCCCTCAGCCCTAGCAGAAATAATTCTCGAAGACTCCAACTCCAAACTCTGGGGTAGAGTCGAAGGAGGAACTGCAATGAGGTGTGGACTAATAGTCGTCTGTTGAGACGGACTATGTAGCATCTGGGCCAGTGCCTGTGATTTTAACAATCTACTGACCACCCTCTCTAAATCATGGTCAGAAAGCCTGGATGACCTGGATGATCGGCTCCGATGGCTCCGTTCCGAGAGGAGAGGAGATGCCGGAGCCGAAAGTATCAGCTCCAAGGAAGGGGACCTGGACCTCTTCTTCGAAGGAACCATCGGAGCCGAAGAAACTATGGAAACTGTCAGAGCCGACAACTTATCGTCACCGACAGAAAGTTTCGATGCATCGGCTCCGGCCGGAGCCGATACAGACATAAAAGTAAGGGTGTCGGAGCCGGTCAGAGCCGGTCAGAGCCGACACTGAAGTCTGAGCCACATGGTGATCGGAACCGATCGGCGCCGACACCGAAGTGACCGAACCAGAATCGGCACCGATAGCCATCGGTGCCGAAGGTTTGTGCAAACCAGGATCGGCTCCAGCCAGAGCCGATCTCGACTCTGAAAGAGTCAGAGCCGAGGCCGCAGGCTTGGACACAGAAGCCTGGGCCTTGGAAGACTTGGAAGCCTTGGATGGAGCCGACTTAGCCGGAGAGCCCTCCGGTTTAAGTAGGCCCCTCAAAATCAGCTTGTTTCTCCTTTCCTGCAGGACTCTCTGGCTGAAAGAATGACAAATCGCACAGGAGTCCTGCAGGTGGAGAGGTCCCAGGCAGTATAGGCAAGAAGTGTGACCGTCTGTCAGAGACATCTTCTGACAGCACAAGTCACACTTCTTAAAGCCTGAGACCCTTTCCTTAGACATGGTGTAAAAAACACACACACACAACACCTGTCCAAGAAATATTATTATCCCAAAAATGAGAAAACTATTCTCTCACACACACACACACACCCTAACAAGGGGGGGGATGGGATGGGAGAAGGCCTGACTAAAAACTTTAAAGGAGAGAGGGAATTCTAGTCAGAAAAGGACTAAAACTAGTCTAAAATAAGAAGTTATGTACCTACCATAACGTTCCATGTTAGTTGTCTTCTCTCGCCTTCTTTCTTGCTTGATGGGTTCGGAGCCGATCCTCGGCTCCGACTCGGCACTTGCTTTAGCTCGAGAACTCCTTTTACCAGCTCGAGGCAGCCCCATATCCCATGATGCAAGGCAGGAAGTACCCAGATCTCGTTTGTTGACAAAAGGGCAATAACACCAAGCATAAACAATACTTCCCAAAGGAAGAAGAAACTTACAAATGAAAAAAGGACCAGGTCTGAATGGTCTTTAGTATTATAGTTTCTTATACAAGGTCTGTCCAGGCCAGGGGGAAGGAGGGAGGTGCAAGAAAGAAGGCGAGAAGACAACTAACATGGAACGTTATGGTAGGTACATAACTTCTAATGTTAAGTTGTCAATCTCGCTTCATTCTTGCTTGATGGGACCGGCCCCTAGCACCTCTACCCTGGGTGGCTCAATGGAACAAACTCTTGAGGACTGTAGAGCCAAAACTGGCTCTGTCCCTGGAGGCCAAGTCCAATTTGTAATGGGAAACAAAAGTGTGAGGAGTGGCCCAAGTGGCGCTGCACAAATAGTGTCTAAAGGCAGTCTAGCTTGAAAAGCTGTAGAAGTAGCTAAACTCCTAGTTGAATGTGCTTTAGGTTTTGAGCACAGCTGTTTTCCCCTGATCATAAATTTCAGTGATGACCGAAGAAAGCCATCTGGACAAAGTCACTTTAGAAACAGGAAGGCCTTTTTATTATCAGCATAGGAAACAAAAAGTTGATCAGATTTTCTAAATTTTTTGTTCTGTCCAAATAATATCTAAGCTGACGGTGGACGTCAAGATAATGTAGCTTTTGTTCAGCTCTATCTGAATAGTTAGGAAAAAATACAGGAGATCAATAGATTGATTCAGATTGTTTTTGAAGCGACCTTAGGTAAAAAGGATGGATTAGTTCTCAAAGATACTCTGTCTTTGTGAAAAATCAAATAGGGGGTCGAACCGAAGAGCATGAAGTTCAGACACCCTCCTGGCAGATGTAATAGCCACTAGGAATAAAGTTTTCCAAGAAAGATATTTCAGGGAACAAGAAACAGCTGGCTCGAAGGGGGAAGAATCAAAGATGTCAGCACTAAATTTAAATCCCACTGAGGAGGAGGATTCCTGATTGGAGGCTTTAGTAGGAAAATTCCTTTCAAAAGGCCCTGCAGAGCCTATGGGACATAATATTATGATCTGCTATCCCGACATGAAAATTAGAAATAGCAGCCAACTGAACTCTGACTGTGGAAGAAGAGGAGCCTGCATGGAAAATCTCTGCTAAGAAGTCCAGAACTGCCTGAACAGGGGCAGTAAAAGGATCAATATTTTGGGCCTTAGCCCAATAAGAGAAACGTTCCATTTGCTTGTGTAAATCCTCCTGGTAGAGGATTTTAGTGAAGCTACTATGATATCTCTAACTGGGTTAGAGATCAAAGGAAGCCTGGCTAAGGAAGGAAGTGGAGCAACCATGCTGTGAGGTTGAGAGAAGGGATTGACCGGTGCAGCTGACCGGATTGGTGAATCAGTAGATCTGGCACTGGGTCCAGATGCCACGGCTGCACCAAAAGGTGATGATGGAGGAGCGGGAACCAAACTTGTCGAGGCCAGTAAGGGGCAATGAGAATCAATTTGGCTCTCAAAGCGGTAGCTTTCTGGATCACCTGAGGGATCAGAGGAAATGCAGGGAAGGCATAAAGAAGTCGCTGGGGCCAATCCTGGGTCAGACCGTCTCTGGGGGGATGGCCTGATAGCGGGAAGAGGCTGAAGGAGTCTGGACATTTGCTGTTTTGGGGAGTAGCAAAAGATCGCAACATGGCGACCCCATTCCAGAAAAATCTCTTCCGCTATGGATTGCTTGAGAGACCACTCGTGAGGCATGAGAATAGCTCTGCTCAATCTGTCCGCTATAATGTTGGTTTTCCCAGGGATATGCATTGCTACCAGAAACCGATGAGAGGAGATCGCCCATTGCCATAGTCTGGCTTCGACACAAGGGGTAGGACTTGGTTCCGCCCTGTTTGTTGATATACCAAACTACAGACATGTTGTCTGTGTGGACTGCAATTGCCCCTACGGGAAGAAAGTCGTTGAGGGCTTGCAATGTTAAAAGCACTGCTCTCATCTCCAGGACATTTATGTGCAGATGGTACTCGAACGGTTGCCACGTCCCATGAACCATCCTGCCCTGATAATGACCCCCCCACCCGATCAGGGAGGCATCCGTGGTGACAGTGGCTATCGGGGATGGAGGTACAAAGCACCTGCCTTGGTGAACCTGAGACGATGTGATCCACCAAGCAAGATGTTCTTTGCATGTTTGTGTCACCAGAATCTGGTGGCGCATTGGGAGTTGCTGGTATGACCACTGTGTGAACAGCATCCACTGAAGGAGGCGCATGTAGAATCGAGCCAGGGGAAGAAGAGTAATGGCCGCAGCCATAAGACCTAACACCTTTAGAACCATTCTGGCCTGTACCTTCTTGCTGGCCAGAATGATCCTGACATGAGTCTGAATGTCTGAAACTCTTTGTTCTGTAAGGGTAGCTGACATCCGAACAGTGTTTAAGTTTGCGCCTATGAAGGTAATAGACTGGCAGGGCGATAAGGATGACTTTTCTGAGTTGACTGAGATGCCCAAATGAGAACAAAGGTCTATTGTGTAATCCCTGGCTTGTATAAGCTGATGCCTGGTGGTGGCTGACAGGAGCCAGTCGTCGAGATACGGAAACACCTGGAATCCTTGGCGTCTCAGGTGAGCCGTGACCACTGCCATGCATTTGGTGAACACTCTGGGGGCTGTAGTGAGACCAAAGGGCAGGGCTCTGAACTGGAAATGACTGGACCCCAGCCGGCGGAGAAATCTCCTGGGCGTCTGTGAATTTTGATGTGATAGTGCATCCTGAAGATCTATTGAGCACATCCAGTTGTCCTTCTGTAAGAAGGGTAGAATTGACTGAAGAGTGACCATTCGAATCTTGTCTTCCTGACAGACTTGTTGAGTCTGCTGAGATCAATATTGGTCTCCAGTCTCCCGTCTTTTGGGGACCAAAAAGAACCTTGAGTAGATTCCGGCTCTGAATGGTCTATAACTGGCTGAATGGCTCTTTTTGCAGTAGTTTTGCGATCTCTAACTCTGCAATGTCCCTTAGACCGGGTGGTACATCTGGAAGGGAACTTGAGGGAAGGACTTTCCTCGAAAGGAATTATGTAACCCTTGGATATGATCGACTGTACCCATCTGTCTTGAGTGAGGGAATGCCAGGCTTCTGGGTACAGTGATAATCTTCCCCGACTGCCTCCAAGGAGGGACAGCCGGGCAACACCTCAGGGATGCTGAAAGGGCTTGTCAGGAAGAGACTCTCTGTTGCCCTGATTCTTGGACCCCTCTGCCTCTAGAGCGTCTGTTGTTGTTACCCCTCTGCCTCTAGGGGTAAACTGACCACGTGAATCCGGCGTGTGACTCCTTGAGATTTACGGAACCACATCTTCCCACCCTTCTGTCCTTTGGGATAAGGCCTAGAAGGGTGGAAAACGGACTCCAACAGCAGAAAGAGTCTTGCCGTCCTGCTCACACCTGGTCAAGGTTTCCTTCACCTGAGGGCCAAACAAAGCTGACCCATCAAAGGGAGAATTTGTGAAGGACGCCTTAAAGGGATCCGCAAAATCACATAGCCGCATCCAGGCTTGGCGTCTAAGAGCCACACCTGTGCCTGCAGCTCTACTCGCTCCATCAGCAGCATAAGATATCAGCCGCATGGAGGAGTTAGCAATGGAATTGAGGGTTCCTAGCTGCGAAGCAATCCTTTCTTGAGCCCCTGCAGCTGTAGGATCCTGAACTACTTCTCCCAGCTCCTTCAGGATATCTCTCTGGAGTCTGGTGAAGTGACAAAGATAATTCAGCGAGCATAGCAAAGGTCGCTGAGGAAAACATCCGCTTTCCATACCTATCCATGGTCCTAGAGTCCTTGTTAGGAGGATGGACAGGCACGGAAGGATCTGCAAGTTCCTTTTGGTGGCAGCCACCACCATGGCATCAGCAGGGACACCCTTGGTGAGGAATTGTTTGTCACTAGGGGCAGTTATAAATTTAGAAGGCCTCCTAGGGACTGGCTCTACAGAGTCAGGAGCTGTCCACGCCTTTCAAGCTATAACCTGCATAAGGGGTCGAAGGCGGAGACACCCAGGAGGTGGAGGGCCGAGATCCAAACGCCTCTAGGTATACTGACTCATCCTCAGAGGGATTGTTGGTGGGCCAGTTTCCCCTCTGTTTCAGAAGTTCTAGGATGTCTGAGAAGGAGACATCCTCAGAGGGGATCTAGGGGATCCCTCTGACTCATCAAAGTCAGTATCTGAAGTGACAGACTCAGGGAGTCTACATGCTTCCTCTTACAAGTCCTCTTCCTAGGAGGATCTCCTGACATCAGGAGAATCCTCGGAAGAGGGGAAATTCCCAATGGGGAAACCTGAGGCGGAGGATCTCTGGGTCCTGTAGCAAGAGAAGTGGCAGAGATGTCAACAGGTACAAGGGAGGAGCTACGGAAGAGACTGCTGACTGATACCAGTGGCCAGTACACTCTTCATCACCTCGAATGCTCCCTCCCAGGCAGGTCCGAGAGAACCCGTTCCGAAGAGCTAGGAACTCCGGGGCCACCGAAGGGAAGTCTCGAGGCAGATGTCGGAGCCGAGCTCACCAGGCCGAGGCTCCAAGGGGAAGAGGGGTGGGACAAGGGTCCGATGCCACTCACCCCTCGGAGGAGACCATGGAAGCCCGACCACGAATCCCTCTAAGGAAGAGGAGATAAGAGTAGAAGCTGAAGGAACAGAAGGGGTATCCGTCCTCCAGCCGTAGCAGTAACCATGCCGAAGACTCCAACTCCAAGCTCTGGGGTAGAGTTGAAGGAGGAACTGTAATGGGTGTGGACCAACAGTCGCCTGTTGAGACGGACTGTGTAGCATTTGGGCCAGTACCTGTGACTTTAGCAATCTACTGACCACTCTCTAAATCATGGTCTGACAAGCCTGGATGACCTTGAAGATCGGCTCCGATGGCTCCGTTCGAGAGGGAAGAGGCGAGCCGAAAGTATCGGCTCCAAGGAAGGGACCTGGACCTCTTCCTGGAATGGGCATCGGGCCGATATTACTGATCCTGTCAGAGCACCGATTTCACCGACAGAAAGTTTGATGCATCGGCTCCAGCCGGAGCCGATACAGCCATAAAAGTAACGGTGTCGGAGCGGTCAGAGCCGACACCGATGCCTGTGCCACATGGGTGT
Organism: Protopterus annectens; assembly: GCF_019279795.1. Lineage (NCBI taxonomy): Eukaryota > Metazoa > Chordata > Ceratodontiformes > Protopteridae > Protopterus > Protopterus annectens. The sequence goes on along the minus strand of NC_056734.1, from coordinate 686,146,052 downwards.
CGGAGCCGACACGATGCCGATGGGTGTCGGAGCGGTCGGAACCGACACCACAGTGAATCAGAGATCGGCACCGATAGCCATTGGTGCCCGAAGGTTTGTGCAAACCAGAATCAGCTCCAGCCAGAGCGATCTCGACTCTGAAAGAGTCGGAGCCGAGGCCACAGGCTTAGAAACAGAAGCCTGGGCCTTGGCAGATTTAGTTGATTTTGGATGGAGCCGACTTGGCGGAGAGCCCTCCGGTTTAAGAAGACCCTGAAAATCAACTTGTTTCTCCTTTCCTGCAGGACTCTCTGGCTGAAGGAATGACAAATCGCACAGGAGTCCTGCAGGTGAAGAGGGCCCAAACAGTACAGGCAAGAAGTGTGACCGTCTGTCAGAGACATCTTCTGACAGCACAAGTCACACTTCTTAAAACCTGAGACCCTTTCTTTAGACATGGTGCCTAAAAACACACACACACACCAGTCCAATTAATATTAACTAATACCAAAAGGGTATTTAGTAAAACTATTCTCTCACACACACACACACCCTAACAAGGGGGATGGGATAGGAGAAGGCCTGACTAAAAACTTTAAAGGAGACAGGGATTTCTGTCAGAAAAGGTTAAATTTAAACTAAAACTATCAAAACAAAAGGCCTCGAGCTGGTAATGAAGGCGAGATTGACAACTTAACATCTATTAAATTTAAGTTTAAAATTAACTTTAAACTGAAAAAGGGGCAAAAGCAGTAGTGTATTAATCACTTACCAGGAGCTGGTAAAAGGAGGACCTCATCAGCGAAGCGGCAAACGAGATCTGGGTACTTACCGCCTTGCATCATGGGATATGGGGCTGCCTCGAGCTGGTAAAAGTGACTCTCGAGCTTAGCAAGTGCTGAGTTGCAGCCGAGGATCGGCTCCGAACCCATCAAGCAAGAATGAAGGCGAGATTGACAACTTAACATCTGTGTATCACTGTAATACACAGAACTAGATAGGTAAGAGATCTAATTTCAGTCTTAGCAAATGTAAGAGAGTGTGTTTGTGCGTGTGTGTGTGTCTGTGAATCATATCCCTGGTGGTGTGTATTATACCATTTTGAGGCATGTTCCACCCAGCACACTTCACATTGCCCTATTTACAAGGCCCACTGATGCCATTCACTTTAGAAGCACCTGTAGACACTCTTCAGCCCTTTAAGCTCTATGGCTGTGGCGCTTGCAATAACTGTGTAATGCTGTAGTACAAATAATTAGATAGGAAGGGGTTCTAATCCGAATATGGGCAACTACAGTAATGTGTATGAAGCATGTCCCCTGTGGCTGTTGTGTGCATTGGTTATATCATTTTAAGGCCTGTTGACCCCCTCCCCATGGCATTACTTTAAGGAGGCAGTTAATGGCATCTGCCTTACATACACCATGTTAAACTACCCAGACTATACCAGTCATCTGTACAGATATATGGAATATTCAGATGTTTGCAACCTATTTGTGGTCTGTGTCTAACAATAAGCATTTATAAGTAATCATTGCAAAATATGTCACAGTTACCATACTGACAGATATGTCAGCATCAGATGTTGTACCTGTCTGAAACATCATGCTGATACAAAGTCTGTTACTCTATCATTTGTCCAGGTATGTAAGAGCAATATATGAGACCAGTTGCTATGTTGGGTGTTTTATCCCACCATCCATGAAGGCATTTGCAAGATTACTTGTTCTAAGAGCTAGTCAGTTATATCCCTAGCATGTAATCTCTGTGGTGCATGTGATGTGTACGAAGCACTACAGTACAGACAAGTGGATACACAGGGTTAGTCATCTGTTGGCAACTGTGTATGTGTTACTGTATGCATATCCCCTGTGGCTATCTTTACTGTGTGTATGCAATCATTATACCATCTTGTGTGCCTCTTCCACCGTTAACTCCCCCACTGCCAACCTAGTTGCAGCTCCTACATATGTCATTCACCTTACAAGCACAGTTACACAGTTTCTAACACAAAGGCACTGTGGTGCATGCAATCATCATATCACTGTGTATTGTACATAAATAGACAAGTGGGTCATCTAATGTGAGAAGAGTCAACTCTGTGTACATGTGTGTTTCAATGCATGTCCCCATGCAGCAGTGTATACGTGTTACAGGTGCATCTACCATGTTGAGGGCCTCTGAACCCATCACTGACAATCCTAACAGCCCCTGGAATTGTCACCTACTTGAATAGCAGTGGCAGACACTGCAACAATACATTACCTCTATGCTGCTTCTGTTATGTATCTACCAGTATTGTTTGTAAAACTGGGCAGGTAGTGGTTCGGCTATCAGCAGGGGCAGGTCATGTGTGTGTGTGTGTGTGTGTGTGTGTGTGTGTGTGTGTGTGTGTGTGTGTGTGTGTGTGCGTGCGTGCGTGCATGTGCGTGCGTGCGTGTGTACCAGCATACTTCTCAACCACTCACAGAAAGACATCTGGTTAAAGCCATATGGGAAGCTGGGGCAAACAGCAAACAATGAGCACAACTGCTGATTGAGGGCTCAGTGTCTGTTATTCTAAAAGTGTATTAGTTCTGGTTTAAGCACTTGGGCTTCAGGCCAGTTATTTTACATTAAGAGGGTTCGTGGTCTGCACTCTTGTGGGAGGAGAGACTGGAATCTGCCCTTCTGAGCTGGGAATTTCTGGTTAAAGGCTTATAGTGCCTGCATATTTGAACTGCTTCTTACTGAAACTGGTACACCTTGTTTGCTGTAGCATAGACTAGATCCAGGCCTGCTAAATCTAGCTTTGTTTGTATAACTTGAGCACTAATCCAGGCATTCTTTAAAGTATTCAATTGTATTTATTACTGCTTGGTAGTAACTTGATTAAAGCGTAGCTATCATTTTAAGTCTTTTGGATTACGCACTTGGGCTTCAGACCAGTTGTTTTACATTAGGAAGGTTTGTGGCCTGCACTGTGGTGGCAGGACAGGTAGCTTACATCCTTCTAAGTTGGGAACTGCTGATTGAGGGCTCAGTGTCTGTTATTCTAAAAGTGTATTAATTCTGGTTTAAGCACTTGGGCTTCAGGCCAGTTATTTAAATTAAGAGGGTTCGTGGTCTGCATTCTTGTGGGAGGAGAGGCTGGACTCTGCCCTTCTGAGCTGGGAATTTATGGTTAAAGGCTTATAGTGCCTGCATATTTGAACTGCTTCTTACTGAAATTGGTACACCTTGTTTGCTGTAGCATAGACTAGATCCAGGCCTGCTGAATCTAGCTTTGTTTATATAACTTGAGCACTAATCCAGGCATTCTTTAAAGTATTCAATTCTATTTATTACTGCTTGGTGGTAATTGGATTAAAGTGTAGCTATCATTCTAAGTCTTTTGGATTAAGCACTTGGACTTCAGACCAGTTGTTTTACATTAGGAAGTTTTGTGGCCTGCACTGTGGTGGCAGGACAGGTAGCTTACATCCTTCTAAGTTGGGAACTGCTGATTGAGGGCTCAGGGTCTGTTGTTCTAAAAGTATATTAGTTCTGGTTTACGCACCTGGGCTTCAGGTCAGTTATTTTACATTAAGAAGGCCTGTGATCTGCACTCTTGTGGGAGGAGAGGCTGGACTCTGCCCTTCTGAGCTGGGAATTTCTGGTTAAAGGCTTATAGTGCCTGCATATTTAAACTGTTTCTTACTGAAATTGGTACACCTTGTTTGCTGTAGCATAGACTAGATCCAGGCCTGCTGAATCTAGCTTTGTTTGTATGCTTGTTGTTTGTTTGCTTATTTCCCTGAAACGTTAATTCCACCTAAAACGCGGCTTTTCAGCACTTCTGTGGATCCCTAGTGATATCTGCATTACTTACTGCACTTATTTCCTTGTTTCACTTGAATGAAAGTTACTGTTTGTCGTTTTTGCATTTAAGTTACCTGTAGCACATTGCATTTAAGTTACCTGGCACTTGCTCACTAAAGCAATTATATAAGTCAGCACTAAAAAATTAAAAGCACTACACCCTCACAAGCTCCACTTGAGTACTTTGTTCCCTATTGGCCCTTTTTTTTTCAATTATAAAAGAATTCCCAGTACTATTCTAGCATATCCAAAGGTCAGTCGTCATTCTCCTCTCCGGTCCAGCTGGTGAATCTGGGAATCTTGAGGCAATGTTACAACTGCCTCATGTACACAGACAACCCTCTCCTCCTCCCAACAAATTCCAACACATGTGAGAGATGCAACCATGTAGCCAAACTGGAGGCTAAGCTCTCTCAACTCAGTACTGGCATAACCAGTCAGGAGGAAAAGGAAACCACACTCACTACAATTCCAGTCTCACATAGACCTACGACGACAGCAAACCAAACACATAAACACACAAAAACATACTCGGAGGCTCTAAATAAAAATCTGCCTAAGCAGCAGAGACCTCCAAAGCAGACACCCAAGCAACCGCTACCCCAAAATAAAACACGTGCAATACATAGCTCACAAAGCCAGTGTGCCAAACAGTCACAGCCCTTAAGGATAAACAACACACCTGATACACTTGTAATAGGTGACTCTATCGTCAGGCACACTGACGTCCCGCTCACCAGGCTGAACAAGGAGAAGGTCACGGTGAGCTGTCTGTCGGCCGCTAGGATCTGCCACATAACACAAGCACTCAGGTCACTCCAAGGCAAGTACAAATATGACTCAGTCATTGTCCATGCTGGTGTGAATGACCTGAGACGTACCTCCCTGGACTACATGAAAAGAGACATACAGGAGCTCTCTGAGCATGTAGCCCAGGCTGGTATGACCCTGACCTTGAGTAGCATCTTACCCTTACCAAGAATGATGCCATAATATGAAGACAAGATGATCAATTTCAACAATTGGCTTAGGTATTGGTGTCATTCAAAGGGGATCCAATGCCTGTCAGCCTGGGATGACATGCTCGACAAGCCACGATGCTTCGCTAGGGACGGCTTGTACCTATCACCCCTGGGCTTTCGGATATTGGCAAAGGCTCTTGCTATCCCCATAGTGCCTTTTTTAGGCAAGGCTCAAAAGACAAACCCACCTCCATAGTGTATCACAAGGGATAAGAAACTAAGAGTAGTGCTACTCAACGCCAGAAGTCTAAACCTCAAGATGCATGCACTTGAAACTCTCCATAGCATGGAGAACATCGATATCTGTGCAGTAACAGAAACCTGGTTCAAGGCTCCCGAGAGCACCCCAGCACTACCAGGTTATACCTCATACCATGCTTTTCGGCCCCAAAACTTGGACAGAACCACAAAAGGAGGGGGAGTATCAATATTCGTCAGAGATACCCACACCTCCAGGTTGGTGGCACAGCACAAAGTATCAGAGACTATCCATGTGCAACTAACAGTGGGTAAAACTGCCTTCCAGTTTATAGCCTGCTACAGACCACCCTCCCAAACCCAGGAACTCCACTCGGCCTTCCTGAGAACACTGGAAAATATGAAGGTCTCTCCAAACACCATTATATTGGGCGACTTCAACTACCCAAACATAGACTGGGAGCATTGCTCTAGCTCCAACACCCTAGCCCAAAGGTTCCTAGAATTTACAAACTCAAATGCTATGGAACAACTTGTTACCACTCCCATAAGAGGGGAAAACATACTGGACCTGATCATCACCAACATGGGGACTCTATGCTCCAGACCAGAAGTGTATCCCTCACTGGTAAGATCAGACCATAAACTAATCTCACTGGATATTCACTTCCCGACCCCACCCTCTGCCCAGAAAACCACAGTGAAAAACTTCTCTAAAGCAAATTTCACACTCCTCAAAACTGAGGTGGAATCCTTCAAAGCCCCCGAGCCTGTGGAAAATACGGCCCAGACCGCAGAATCCTTTATAAACGCATTCTATGAACACATTCAGGAATGCATGGATCATGCAATCCCAAATAAAACCAAGACCCAATCCTCCAAAGGCAGACGTCCTGTCTGGTGGACCCCAGCCATAAACAAACTATACAATAGAAGGAGGAAGCTACTACATGATAGAGCAAAATCCCAAAAAGGGAAGGCATCTCTGATCAGTATTAGCAAAAAACTACGGGCACTCATAAAATCGTCTAAGGCCAGCTTCCAGAGAAAAATTGCACAGGACACTAAGGATAATCACAAGGCTTTCTTTTGTTATGTAAGGAACCTGGGTGGGAATTCCCAGATATGCTCAGAATTAGTCCAAAATGACAAAAAATGCACTAAAACCACAGACATTGCCAACATCCTAGCTGACAGGTTCAGCGCAAACTTCTATCCCCCTCCCCACCAAAAGGGCAAATATCTATCCCAGCAGAGTGCTGCCCACCTGACATCTCAGATGCTCAGGTAAGAGCCGCCCTCTCCAAAGCAAAAAACACAGCATCAATTGGACCAGACGGTGTCCCAGGCTGCGTCCTACATGAACTCCAAGAAGAGCTAAACCCAAACATAAAACTACTGTTCAATCTCAGCCTTACTACAGGATATGTACCCAAAGAGTGGTGTACAGCAACGGTGGTCCCTCTCCACAAAGGTGGTGCCTCAACGGATCCTGGAAACTATCGCCCCATAAGCCTGACTAGCTTGGTCTGTAAAGCTATGGAAAGGATCATCATGGACCTTATAAATAAAGATATTGGGGACCTACAGACACTGGATCCTACCCAGTTCAGCTTTGTTAAGGGCATATCCTGCCTCATAAACCTGGTCAATTTCTTTGAAACAGTCACCAAGGCCATTGACGAGGGGAAGGTGGTCCACACAGCCTACCTGGACCTCGCAAAAGCCTTCGATACAATACCCCACTCGGGCATTATAGATAAGCTCACCAGCTTAAATATAAACCCCCTATGCCACTAAATGGGCTGCAAACTGGCTCAAGGACAGAACCCACATGGTTAGAATTGCTGGAGCCATGTCAGACTCCAAACCAGTTACAAGTGGCATCCCACAAGGCTCAGTCCTGGGACCTCTCTTGTTCGGTATATATTTCTCAGAGGTACAGGCCAACATGGAAGGACTGTGGCTGACCAAGTTCGCAGATGACTGCAAACTGGGCGCCATAATCGACTCTCCAGCCGACACAAGCATCCTCCAAAAGGGCCTCATAGAAACAGACAACTGGTGCCAGAGCCATGGCCTCAAGCTAAATGCCAAAAAGTGTATAGTCATCCCTTTGGCAAAACAAAGTGCCACAAATTACCACATAAGTGGTAATCCATTAAATGGAAGAAGTAATTAGGGACCTGGGGACCCAAGTTGATAGCAATCTCTCATTTGACAACCATGTGGCCAAAGTGGTTAGAAAAACATTTTATATAGCCCACCTAATCATGAAGGGATTCACATCTAGATCAGGGGAGGTCATCGTGCCTCTTTACTCATCCCTCATCAGGCCCATAATTGAGTACAATGCCCCTTTTGGGATGTACCTTCCCAGACACCTGCAGCAACTGGAAAGACCCCAAAAGTACCTCACCAAGGGGATCAAAGGGCTCAAACAGATGCCATATGCTGCCCGGTTAAAGAAACTCCAGCTCTACTCAGTGGCATACCGCCTGCTCAGAGGCGATCTGTGCCTGATGTATAAAGCCTTGTCCAACCCGGAATTAATGGACAAGCTGCACCTCAGAAAATCCAAATCCCATTGAGCTACACGCTCGAGAGACTTGAACCTCAGCACTGAAATAAATAGGACATGCTGGAGGGACAGATTCATAACCCAGAGGCTCCCTTCACTCTGGAATAAAATCCCAGTCCAGGTTAGGCAGAGTCCCTCATTGACTCTCTTCAAGAGGAATCTTGATGAGTGGATGGAGGATCGTAGGTTTACCCCGGGTATCACTTCTGTGTCACTGTTAGACAGAGGCACAGTATACTAACCTCGAAAAAGGGCATAGCAAAATTAATTTAAAATGGGTGGCGAAAGCCAAATACACTCTGGCTAGGCTTATAAATGCCCTAGGGCAGATAGCCTAGTATGAACCTATCACATATGGCTGTGATACACATGGGAAATAGATAGTACACCAGGTCATGCAACTGAATGCACCTTCCAAAGGGTATGTCTTGTTACATGACAATATCAGTCATTAATCTACAATGTCATTCTGTCATGATTTAACCAGAAGTTGGCCAGAAAACCACAAGTTTATGACAGATGTAAAGAAATTATGTGTCAGACATCAAGACAATCTGCACACATATGCAGAGGTCAGAGGTATGACCACCATCTGTACCCATACCTCCCAAGCTATTGCAGCAAGAAATGTTTACAAAGCCATAAATAAGACAAAGGTCACATAATAGGGACACTTTTCAAAAATACTGATCCTACAAACTTATAAAGGTGGTATAATATCAGGCTTTGCATTAGCATAGATGGTTTGCAAGATATGACGCCTGCAACTCATGATGTCTGTAATTATTTTATGACATCAACCCGCAATGATCTGGCAAAAATCTGCCAGAAAAACACAGGTTTATGAGAAAATGGACCAAAAATATGAGGCATGAATCTGGACATTCTGTGGAGATCTGTACACTGGAGATGTAGGTCTGTACCACCCTGCAGGTTGCAGTCCATGTTTGGAAAGGTGTAACCTGTGACCACAACTGAAACAGTAAAAAGAGGTCCTAAGAGTGTAGGACAAGAAACATGTCATACAGTTCTGTACTGATAGCACACAGCAGTTATTGCATATCAGAAGCACCTTAATGTTATGAGAAAAACTGTAAGCTAAGGTAATGTCACATGATGAATGTGTCAAGGTAGCAAACCAGAGGAAGTCCTGTGTGTTGCACTTGCCATGGGAATGCTATGTACTGCCAACTGTCACATTACTATACATTGCGTCACACACCCCACATATGATAATGTGACACACACATTGTGTGTTGTGTGTGTGCGCAATATGTAGACATGTGAAAGCCATGTGACTACCTGGTGCCCACAAGATAGGTGAATCTGTTGAGGTAAAGTAATGGCTAGGCTTGTGCGGGACCTAGTGCCAGTATTCAAGTAACCTCCTCTGTATGTATGAGCCTGTGGTAGTACAGAACACTGAAAAAATAATTAAGAGTCACACAGTCCAGGCAGGATAAGCATCTGTAGTACAGAACACCCAAGTGACATGCATGAAGAGTAGCTGGCTGTGTCAAGGAGTATGTATGAAAGGTCACACTGTCTGCCCCCAGTGTCCTTCACACACTGTTGCATGCATATACAGCTGTGCCTTGGCTATTAAAAGGTCAGTGTGTTTCCACTCTACCATACTCATCAATGATAATGTCATCAGACGCACAGCCAGGAGACACACAAACACCTGGAACACAAACTGAATAGAGTATGTGAGACTACAGTCCATCAGCAGTACTGACAGCAATAAGGCATCATGGCTAAAAAGGTACATACACTTCCATGTGCACCTATAACAATTGCCAGCAGACAGCACCTTACACAGCATTACATTACTACACTGTACTATATTCACCCTGTGCATCAGACCCATATTAGCATGTCCCTGCATTGCAGGTATGGCTAACAGGGATTTGGCACAGGCATCATCACATGCACAGGGTATGCTGTGGCTCTGCATGAGGCCTAGGCTGGGCCATACTGTTGACATCATGCGTGTGTGTGTGTGTGTGTGTCTGTCTGTCTGTCTGTCTGTCTGGAGGGGTGGTGTTTAACTGGGCCGTGCAGAGAAGTGTGTGTGTGTGTGTGTGTGTGTGTGTGTGTGTGTGTGTGTGTGTGTGTGTGTGTGTGTGTGTGTGTGGTGACCTGCCTGTGATAGAGATGTGTGAGTGTATGCATACAGTCAAGCCATGTGGTTGCCATACACTATGTTGGACAGCTGTGGACCATACATGGCAGGAAGCACAGTTCACTGTCTCCAGCCACAGACACGGGAATTGATTCTGCCAGGAGTCTCACTGGCACCACCAGACCCAAGGCCAGATGCAGTACTACTCCCCGATGGTGACTGCTGACTGTTGCATCTGTGTCCTTGACGGGCCCCACCAGGACCAAGTGCCCATGGCCTGCTCTGTTGTGGTGTGGACAGCACCCTCCCTCTGGTACTGCTGGTGGTACTGTCACTACGGGACTGTGAATCTGCATGGCCACGTGGACTATCAGCTGATCTTGTTGCTGACCTACGTCCACATAGCCGACACATTACTCCCAACTCATACTCAAGCACAGACATTGCACAAGCAAGTAATGGCAATGTCTCACCCCACTGTCTATCCATGACATCAGCATAATAATGTATGGCATCACCAAGGCCAGTCCACCAGACCAAGCAGCATGCAAATCCACTTAGCTGGGCTGAATGCTGCTTACACTTATGCTTCGTAGCAATGCTCAAACCAGGTAAGCAGAGCCATGTACTGCTAAGCATTGCTCAGTTTTCATTTCCAGACAATTAATGAACTGCACATTAATTAGTCCTTACTGACATATTAAGTGTACATATTTTACTTAACATGATGTCCTCCTATGTGCTTTTATTATATTACTTTGGGGTGTGACTGTACTGTCTGAGACACTTGTGTTTACATGAGGGATTTCACGGCATACATCCAGTGACACTTTTTTATTATATCTCCTAAACTTATGCATTTCAGTACGTCATCTGTTGCTCCTGTCATTGTGCTGCACTAGACACTTGTGAGTAACTGCAGCTTTTATACTCGGGTCTCCACTCCAAACAGGCTTCTGGTCAGGCTGGACCACCACATTTAACATATGTCAATGTATACAAAAGAAATACAAAATATTTCCACTTCCCTATCATGTGTAAAAAGCTGAATGGCCAGGATTCGACCCTTGCACCTCGAGTACAAGTTCCGGTATCCTAACCATTCAGCCAGTGAGGATCTGCTGTTAAACTGCTATATTTATATATATATCTATATATATATATATATATATATATATATATCTAAATATATATATATATATATATATATATATATCTAAATATATATATATATATATATATATATATATATATATATATATATATATATTCATTTTCATTTAAACATTGCTGAGCACCATGCCGTGCTGTGCCAACCCACTCAGCTACCTTTAATCTTTACATATAAATGACGATACAGCTTATTTCACAAAATAAGAATTTATGTACCTACCATAACGTTCCATGTTAGTTGTCTTCTCTCACCTTCTTTCTTGCTTGATGGGTTCGGAGCCGATCCTCGTGCTAAGCTCGAGAGTCACTTTTACCAGCTCGAGGCAGCCCCATATCCCATGATGCAAGGCGGTAAGTACCCAGATCTCGTTTGCTGACAAAGGGCAATAGCACCAAGCATAAAATACTTCCCAAAGGAAGAAAGAAAACTTACAGATGGAAAAAGGACCAGGTCTGAATGGTCTTTAGCATAACAGTTTCTTATACAAGGTCTGTCCAGGCCAGGGGGAAGGAGGGAGGGTCGCAAGAAAGAAGGCGAGAGAAGACAACTAACATGGAACGTTATGGTAAGTACATAACTTCTTAATGTTAAGTTGTCAATCTCGCCTTCATTCTTGCTTGATGGGACCACGTCCCAAGCACCTCTATCCTGGGTGGCTCAATGGAACAAACTCTTGAGGACTGTAGAGCCAAAACTGGCTCTGTCCCTGGAGGCCAAGTCCAATTTGTAATGGGAAACAAAAGTGTGAGGAGTGGCCCAAGTGGCGCTGCACAAATAGTGTCCAAAGGAAGTCTAGCTTGAAAAGCTGTAGAAGTAGCTAAGCTCCTAGTTGAATGTGCTTTAGGTTTTGAGCACAGCTGTTTTCCCCTGATAAATTTCAGAGATGACCAAGAAAGCCATCTGGACAAGGTCACTTTAGAAACAGGAAGGCCTTTTTATTATCCGCATAGGAAACAAAAAGTTGATCAGATTTTCTAAATTTTATTGTTCTGTCCAAATAATATCTTAGATGGCGGTGGACATCAAGATAATGTAGCTTTTGTTCAGCTCTATCTGAATAGTTAGGAAAAATACAGGAGATCAATGGATTGATTCAGATTGTTCTTTGAAGCGACCTTAGGTAAAAAGGTTGGATTAGTTCACAAAGATACTCTGTCTTTGTGAAAACGCAAATAGGGGGGTCGAACCGAAAGAGCATGAAGTTCAGACACCCTCTTGGCAGATGTAATAGCCACTAGGAATAAAGTTTTCCAAGAAAGATATTTCAGGGAACAAGAAACAGCTGGCTCGAAGGGGGGAAGAATCAAAGATGTCAGCACTAAATTTAGATCCCACTGAGGAGGAGGATTCCTGATTGGAGGTTTTAGTAGGAAAATTCCTTTCAAGAAGGCCCTGCAGAGCCTATGGGACATAATATTATGGTCTGCTATCCTGACATGAAAATTGGAAATAGCAGCCAATTGAACTCTGACTGTGGAAGAAGAGGAGCCTGCATGAAAAATCTCTGCTAAGAAGTCCAGGACTGCCTGAACAGGGGCAGTAAAGGATCAATATTTTGGGCCTTAGCCCAATAAGAGAAACGCTTCCATTTGCTTGTGTAAATCCTCCTGGTAGAGGATTTTAGCGAAAACGGTTATGATGTCTCTAACTGGGTTAGAGATCAAAGGAAGCCTGGCTAAGGAAGGAAGTGGAGCAACCATGCTGTGAGGTTGAGAGAAGGGATTGACCGGTGCAGCTGACCCGATTGGTGAATCAGAAGATCTGGCACTGGGTCCAGATGCCACGGCTGCACCAAAAGGTGATGATGGAGGAACGGGAACCAAACTTGTCGAGGCCAGTAAGGGGCAATGAGAATCAATTTGGCTCTCAAACGGTAGCTTTCTGGATCACCTGAGGGATCAGAGGAAATGGAGGGAAGGCATAAAGAAGTCCCTGGGGCCAATCCTGGGTCAGAGCGTCTCTGGGGATGGCCTGATAGAGGGAAGAGGCTGAAGAAGTCTGGACATTTGCTGTTTTGGGGAGTAGCAAAAGATCGCAACATGGACGACCCCATTCCAGAAAAATCTCTTCCGCTATAGATTGCTTGAGAGACCACTCGTGAGGCATGAGGATAGCTCTGCTCAATCTGTCCGCTATAATGTTGGTTTTCCCAGGATATGCGTTGCTACCAGAAACCGATGAGAGGAGATCGCCCATTGCCATAGTCTGAGCTTCGACACAAGGGGTAGGACTTGGTTCCGCCCTGTTTGTTGATATACCAAACTACAGACATGTTGTCTGTGTGGACTGCAATTGTCCCTACGGGAAGAAAGTCGTTGAGGGCTTGCAACGTTAAAAGCACTGCTCTCATCTCCAGGACATTTATGTGCAGATGGTACCGAACGGCTGCCACGCCCCATGAACCATCCTGCCCTGATAATGACCCCCACCCGATCAGGGAGGCATCCGTGGTGACAGTGGCTATCGGGGATGGGGTACAAAGTACCTGCCTTGGTGAACCTGAGACGATGTGATCCACCAAGCAAGATGCTCTTTGCATGTCTGTGTCACCAGAATCTGGTGACGATTGGAAGTTGCTGGTATGACCATTGTGTGAACAGCATCCACTGAAGAAGGCGCATGTAGAATCGAGCCAGGGAAGAAGAGTAATGGCCGCAGCCATGAGACCTAATACCTTTAGAACCATTCTGGCCTGTATTTTCTTGCTGGCCAGAATGATCCTGACATGAGTCTGAATGTCTGAAACTCTTTGTTCTGTAAGGGTAGCTGACATCCGAACAGTGTTTAAGTTTGCCTATGAAGGTAATAGACTGGCAGGGCGATAAGGATGACTTTTCAAGTTGATTGAGATTCCCAAATGAGAACAAAGGTCTATTGTGTAATCCCTGGCTTGTATAAGCTGATGCCTGGTGGTGGCTGACAGGAGCCAGTCGTCGAGATACGGAAACACCTGGAATCCTTGACGCCTCAGGTGAGCCGTGACCACTGCCATGCATTTGGTGAACACTCTGGGGCTGTAGTGAGACCAAAGGGCAGGGCTCTGAACTGGAAATGACTGGACCCCAGCCGAAGCGGAGAAATCTCCTGGAGCCGTCTGTGAATTTTATGTGATAGTACGATCCTGAAGATCTATTGAGCACATCCAGTTGTCCTTCTGTAAGAAGGGCAGAATTGACTGAAGAGTGACCATTCGAATCTTGTCTTCCTGACAGACTTGTTGAGTCTGCTGAGATCCAATATTGGTCTCCAGTCTCCCGTCTTTTTGGGGACCAAAAAGAACCTTGAGTAGATTCCGGCTCTGAATGGTCTATTGTAACTGGCTGAATGGCTCTTTTGCAGTAGTTTTGAGATTTCTGACTCTGCAATCTCCTTAGACCGGTGGTACATCTGGAAGGGAACTTGAGGGGAAGGGACTTTCCTCGAAAGGAATTATGTAACCCTTGAATATGATCGACTGTACCCATCTGTCTTGAGTGAGGGAATGCCAGGCTTCTGGGTACAGTGATAATCTTCCCGACTGCCTCCAAGGAGGGACAGCCGGGCAACACCTCAGGGATGCTGAAAGGGCTTGTCAGAGAGAGGCTCCCTGTTTCCCTGGTTCTTGAACCCCTCTGCCTCTAGAGCGTCTGTTGTTGTTACCCCTCTGCCTCTAGGGTAAACTGACCACGTGAATCGGCGTGACTCCTTGGGATTTACGGAACCACATCTTCCCCCTTCTGTCCTTTGGGATAAGGTCTAGAAGGGGTGGAAAACGGACTCCAACAGCAGAAAGAGTCTTGCCGTCCTGCTCGCACCTGGTCAAGGTTTCCTTCACCTGAGGGCCAAACAAAGCTGACCCATCAAAGGGAGAATTTGTGAAGGACGCCTTAAAGGGATCCAAAAATCACATAGCCGCATCCAGGCTTGGCGCCTAAGAGCCACACCTGTACCTGCGGCTCTACTCCATCCGCAGCATAAGATATTAGCCGCATGGAGGAGTTTGCAATGGAATTGAGGGTTCCTAGCTGTGAAGCAATTTTTCTTGAGCCCCTGCAGCTGTTGGATCCTGAACTACTTCTCCCAGCTCCTTCAGGATATCCCTCTGGAGTCTGGTGAAGTGACATAGGTAATTCAGCGACGCATAGCAAAGGTCGCTGAGGAAAACATCCGCACCTATCCATGGTCCTAGAGTCCTTATTAGGAGGATGGACGGGCACGGAAGGATCTGCAAGTTCCTTTTGGTGGCCGCAGCCACCACCATGGCATCAGCGGGACACCCTTAGTAAGGAATTGTTTGTCACACGGGCAGTGATAAATTTTGAAGGCCTCCTAGGGACTGGCTCTACAGAGTCAGGAGCTGCCCACGCTTTGTGCAATAACCTGCATAAGGGGTCGAAGGCGGAGACACCCAGGAGGTGGAGGGCCGAGATCCAAACGCCTCTAGGTATACTGACTCATCCTCAGAGGGATTGTTGGTGGGCCAGTTTCCCTCTGTTTCAGAAGTTCTAGGATGTCTGAGAAGGAGACATCCTCAGAGGGGATCTAGGGATCCCTCTGACTCATCAAAGTCAGTATCCAAGTGACAGACTCGGGAGTCTACATGCTTCCTCTTACAAGTCCTCTTCCTAGGAGGATCTCCAAACATCAGGAGAATCCTGAAGAGGGGAAATTCCCAATGGGGAAACCTGAGGTGGAGGATCTCTGGGTCCTGTAGCAAGAGAAGTGGCAGAGATGTCAACAGGTACTATAGAGGGAGGAGCTACGGAACAGACTGCTGACTGATACCAGTGGCCAGTACACTCTTCATCACCTCGAATGCTCCCCTCCCAGGCAGGTCCGAGAGAACCCGCTCAAGAGCTAGGAACTCCAGGGACCACCGAAGGGAAGTCTCCGAGGCAGATGTCGGAGCCGCGCTCACCAAGGCCGAGGCTCCCAGGGGAAGACCCCGTCCAGACAAGGGTCCGCTGCCACTCACCCCTCGGAGGAGACCATGGAACCCCGAGCCCCGAATCCCTCTAAGGCAGGCCTCGAAGAGGACATGAGAGTAGCGGCTGAACGAACAGAAGGGGTATCCGTCCTCCAGCCGTAGCAGTAACCATTCGAAGACTCCAACTCCAAGCTCTGGGGTAGAGTTGAAGGAGGAACTGTAACGGGTGTGGACCAACAGTCGCCTGTTGAGACGGACTGTGTAACATTTGGGCCAGTACCTGTGACTTAAGTAATCTACTGACCACTCTCTCTAGGTCATGATCTGACAACCTGGATGACCTTGAAGATCCGCTCGGATGGGTCCGTTCCGATAGAAGAGGTGAAGCCGGACGAAGTATCGGCTCCAAGGAAGGAGACCTCGACCTCTTCCTGGAACGAGCCATCGGAGCCGATACTATAGATCCTGTCGGAGCCAACCTCTCGGAGCCGACAGGAAGCCTCGATGTATCGGCTCCAGCCGGGGCCGATACAGCCACCAAAGTAACGGTGTCGGAGCCGATCGGAGCCGACACCGATGCCTGTGCCACATGGGTGTCGGAACCGATCGGAGCCGACATCGGCGGTCGCTACAGATTCGCACTGATAGCCATCGGTGCCGAAGGCTGTTAAGCCAGAATCGGCTCCAGCCGAGCCGATCTCACTCAGTACGAAGTCGGAGCCGAGGCCGCAGGCTTAGGAACAGAAGCCTGGGCCTTGGAAGGTTTAACTGATTTGGATGGAGCCGACTTAGCCGGAGAGCCCTCCGGCTTAAGAAGGCCCCTAAGGATCAGTTTATTACGCTTTCCTGCAGGACTCTCTGGCTGAAGGAATGACAAATAGCACAGGAGTCCTGCAGGTGAAGAGGGCCCAAGCAATAGGCAAGTGTGAGCGTCTGTCAGAGACATCTTCTGACAGCACGAGTCACACTTCTTAAAACCTGAGACCCTCTCCTTTGACATGGTGCTTTACACAAACACACACACACACCAGTCAAAAATTAATTAAATAAAATACCCAAAAGGTATTTCTATAAACAACACACACACCCTAACAGGGAGGGGATGGGATGGGTAAATTTGACTAAAAATAATTAGAAAAGACAGGGATTTTCTGTCACAAAAGGTAAAAAATTAACTAATAACTAACAATTAAGGGTTTTTTAAGAAAAAGGGGCTTAAATATCCAAAAAGAGAATCACTTACCAGGAGCTGGTAAAAGGAGGACCTCATAAGCTGCAAACGAGATCTGGGTACTTACCGCCTTGCATCATGGGATATGGGGCTGCCTCGAGCTGGTAAAAGTGACTCTCGAGCTTAGCAAGTGCGAGCCGAGGGATCGGCTCCGAACCCATCAAGCAAGAATGAAGGCGAGATTGACAACTTAACATCAAGTATTATTCTGGTCACCGGCCATGTGAGGGCCTTGTGTGGGGGTTGCGCAAGTGGGGTTATGAAGGCTTATGTATTACGGCCAACTTGGAATTATTGTCAAAGGCTTTGTCTAGGTGAAGCTAGGCAGTGTGCACTGTCTTCCCCTCGTCCATGTGTTTCTTGACTGCATCAAAGCAGTCTACCAGGTTTAACAGGCCTGCTCTCCCTTTGACAATACCAAACTGTGTTGTCTCAAGCATTGAGGTTGCCAATGTCCCTTTTTAGAAGGTCCTTGATAATGCCTTCCTTGGCCTTGCACATCAGGGTAGTTAGGCTGATGTGCATATGACTGGCTGGGTCAGTGGATGCTCCACCTTTGTGTAGAGGGGTGACAGTGGCTGTCCTCTATGCAGATGGGATAACATTGGTGCTCAGGCTTTGGTCGACTGTAGTGTGCAATGGAACTGAGAGCTCATGCTTGAGTTCATGTAGGATGCAGCCATGGATGTTATCAGGTCCCATGTAGACTTTAGTTTGCTGCCCTTGAGAGGGCATTATGGACATGCTCCCTGATGATGAGAAGAGGGGGGCAGGTGCTTTGCATGTCCTCCTTTACTGATGGGAGGACAGGGGGGGTGAGGTTTTCACTTACTTGTCTGCAGCAGGTTGGCTATATCTGTGGCGTATGTGGTGTTACTGACCACCAGTACAGGGCAGATATGGGTGTTGCCTATGGGACTGCAGACATATCTGTGGAAGGCCTTGTGATTGGCCTTGGGGATGTGTCTAATTTGCCCTCAAACTAAGCCGTAGAGTTATTTACCTGTGACCTCATTTGCTTGCTCAGACAAAGGTGAGATTGCTCCCAATTTGGCACCTGCTCCTTCTTGGCTCTGTACAGCCAATATTTCCACTTATTATGGGGTTTGTGTATTGCTGCTGTCCACCACAGAGGTCTAATCTATATTGGGGAGATGATTATGTCCAGTCAGTTATTGTTGAGTCCATACAGCTATGTAGGTGCTCATGCAGATGTTTGGTGTAGGCTTGGACACAAAGTCCTGACACAGTCCTGACACAGTTAAATACTGTTCCAACTTCAAGCTAGCAATTATGGTCAAACTAGTAATTATTTATATTTCAAGGCAATACAAAACCTGCTGCTGTAGATACTTATGTCTGTTTGATGCACTGAAACCCAGGTTACACATCTGTAAAACAAGTAAAGCATATTTACCTGACGTTTTGCAACCATGTCTATATGTCTGAGCCTTCCAGCTACTACTATTACTACATACATGCACAGAGATAATATCTGATATACATTTCTGTTCTTTGTCATTATAGCAAACTGTGTTTACACTCTTGCAGCTCAGTCATACCTCTCCATCTGTTAGAGCAAGACATCTGCGCAAAGGCACACATACATAGGGGGGCAAACACCCAAAAATAGTGACACTTTAGAAATATTGCTGTAACACACTGAGACGGTTCATAAGTAGGTATTAGGCTCACAATGTAGGAAATAGGAGTCGAACCACCACGAATAAAATCCAAATCTTTATTTTAAAAGGAAATGAGCGCTTTCGCGTGCATCCAAAAGGCACGCTTCTTCAGATTAATAATAAAGAATCTTTGACATCTTTTATACAGGTTAGATTAATTTAAAATCAATCATTAGTTAGAATCAAGCAGTTAAATAAGCAATTAAATAATTAAACAATTAGCTAATTCATTATGTGAAGCTAGCTCCTTCAGTTACATGGGCATCACAAGACTTTTTAAGTAGGTAGAAAAAACTTTTTCATATATATATATTTAGTATAATAACATTTAAACTAAAAGGACTGTGTCCCAATAAATAATATATAACATTAAAAACAATGTTATAACAAAAAATATATATAAATACTAAATTAAAACAACTTTAAAACATACAAATTAATCATGTCTTACTATTATATTTTTCATTACTTATAGATCAACAACTCTCTAAATATTTAATATCCATAACATCTCATATTTATTAAATATGGACATGAATCAATATATCAACTTTGCCTCATCTAATGCAACATGTTACTATATCATGTTGGTAAAGGCATGGTGTAGATATAATCAATGTATGAATGTGTAAAAATGTATATAGGTATATAATAAAAATATATATAAAAATACAATGAAATAAAACAGAATAATATATATATATATATATGTAATCAGACAGACACAAATACAAAATTATACTATATTAATCATGTATATTAATATTTGATAATTTATTTATACTTGCGTTTCTTTAGAAATGATCTGATGCTAATATATGCATTTAGTCCTGGATAATACTGAGCCCTGAGTTTCAATATCCAACTGAGCTCCAAATTTTCTAAATCATTAAAGTTGTCCCCCTTTCTTATATTTGAATTCCTTTTTTGTAATATCCTAAAACCAAACTTGTGGTCAGGGTTTTCTAAGGCATGCTTAGCTAGAGCATTTTTTAGATCTATCTTTTTGATGGAATAAAGATGTTCTTGTATTCTGTCTCTTAGCCGTCTCGTAGTCATGCCTATATAAAATACTGAACATGACTCACAATTTGCAAGGTATACCACATTTTTGTCTTCACAGGTGGCTGAAAATCTGGGCTCAAACCTATAAGGTAGCTCAGGATGTATAAAAGCTATCTCTTTGGATATCCAGGAGCAAGAATTGCATCTCCCACAGGCATGGGTCCCAGGGCTGCTTTTATTCACATTTACTCCAGTTGGAAGTACTATCTTTTTCTCAATACATAACATCCTCTTCAGATTCTTCATGTTTTTATACGTAAAAGTTGGTCTTATACCTATCAAATGTTTAATCTCTTCATCTATGGTCAAAATATGCCAGTTCTTCATGATGATATTTATTATATGTTTATTATCACTAGTAAAACTGGTTTGGAAACAAATTCTACATGTATCATACTTGGTATGAGTGTGCTTGAAGGATGTTGGATGTATATATTCAGTCTCAGAAATATTGTTCAAGAAAGTGTCTTTTATCCTACCTATCATCTCTGGGTCATAGCCCCTGTCTAGGAACAATTTCTCTAATATATTGAATTCCTTATTTCGTTCATCTATTTCCTGGCAAAGTCTATTAACCCTCATGTATTGCCCTTTAACTATATTCCTAAATATAAATCTAGGATGCATGCTGTTGTATTGTAGCATGGTATTCTTCCAACATGGTTTCCTGAACAGGGACGTTGTAAGCCCACCTTTCCCATCCTTTTTAATATTCAAATCTAAAAAGTTTACATCAGTTACTGAATGTTCAATAGAGAACCTTAAAAAATCTGTAGTGTTCTCTAATTCAGATATAAAGCTTTCTATCTCTTCAACAGTACCATCCCATACCAGTAGTATATCATCAACAAACCTTCTATATAAAAGGACTTTGCTGTAAGCTTGATGAGGAAATAAAAAAGAGACCTCCCAATTATATACTGCTAA
Organism: Protopterus annectens; assembly: GCF_019279795.1. NCBI lineage: Eukaryota > Metazoa > Chordata > Ceratodontiformes > Protopteridae > Protopterus > Protopterus annectens. The sequence goes on along the minus strand of NC_056734.1, from coordinate 686,125,319 downwards.
ATTAGCATAGGTGTTCGTGCAGGGAGTGCCCATGGCAACCCCCCACTGTTGAATATAGAAGGAATCATTAAATGTTAAAACATTATTAGTCAACACCATTTCAAGCAAAGCATTCAGTAAAATCTGCTCATTATTACTATATTTCTGACTATTATTCAGCAAAGTCCTAATAGCATCCAACCCATAAGAGTTGGGAATAACAGTAAAGAGGTTCTTCACATCTAGAGTGACTAACAGATGGGATTCAGATATAACACAACTTAGATTTTTTATATTTTCTAAAAGCTGATAAGAATCCTTGAGTATGGTAGGTATATTGGAAACAAGTGGTCTCAATCTTTTTTCAATAAATATAGATATATTCTCAGTGACCCAATTGTTACCTACAACTATAGGTCGAAGAGGTGGAGGTAAAGTGCCCTTGTGCATTTTAGGGACACCTTTAATGTACGGTATTGTGGGATGTTCAATAAGTAAAAATAAATAAAATTCATGGTTAATTTGCCTGCACATCATCAGGTCATGTAATTCCTGATGTACTTGATATATCATTTTTTCAACTGTTTTCAAATCTGTCAATTTATAAGTAACATTATCTTGTAGCAATAAATTCATATACATAACATAATCCTTGGTATTCATCAGTACTAGACCACCACCCTTATCTGCTGGCCTAATGGTGACCTTCATATCCCTAACTAATGAGTTAATAGATGCCCATTCTTCTTTACTAATGTTGAAAAAAGTTGCAGGAGAACAATCACTATAATTAGCATAATATCTATACAAATCCATTTCACAAGTCTTGATAAAGCATTCAATATAAGGATGCATGGCAGGTGTAAATACACTCTTCGTTTTAAAACAGTTCCGTTCAACTTCATTATTGGCATTGAGCTGGCCTTTCTTAAAAAACAATTTAAGTGCTAAATTACGAGCAAACGCTCTCAAATCAATCAAAACATCTGAGATGTTGCTAACCTGTGCAGGTATAAATGACAGGCCCTTATTGAGTATGTTGTAGTCCGTATCTGAGAGCTATAGTTCCGATAAATTAAAAACTAAGTTGTTCAGTCCCTCAGTCTGCCTTTTTTGATGTATGGTTCCCCTGAAAATTTTCTTTTAACTCTTCCTCAGCTCAGCGATCTTCCTCTCGAATTTCTTCGTAGGCGTACCGGTAGTGGTAAAAAAGAATCAATGTTGGTCAGTTGAGTCTTCGGTTTCACTCCCAGAGCATAGTGTTGATTTAGAGCCATTTGACTGGGTGGAGGAGTATCCATGCTCTCAGGCGTCGCATACCTCAAACTACCTGAAGATACCGGTACTGCGTTGCTCAGTATGGAAGCGTCAGTTAAAGGGGAAATGTCTTGTGTAGCTGATGGAAGATCTCTCTCTGGATTGCTGAGAGACACTGTGTCTGCCCTATGGGTCCCCTGACCCTGTGTGTTTTTGGGCCAAACGAACACTTGGCCATTCGTAAAATCTCGATGGTCTCTCTCGAGCTTCCGGAGCTTAATCTGTTGAAGTCTTTCTCCATAAGCATCAACCTGACAAAAGAGGTTGTCCAATCTGTTGCAGAACATATCCCCTTTAAACCTGATTGCTATATCTTTATACAGTGTATCAGTTTTAACCGATAGTTCATTCTCTATCGGTAAAAAATAATCAATGAGAAGTTTAATATAATTGAAGCTCAGATCCAAATTTAGCTTTTGCCAGTTCTTAAGCAGTTCTGGATGACTGTTGCCGTAAGAGGGCATACACAGAACCCTCATACCTCTTGGGACCACCTTGAAGTGTAAACAGGCTTCAAGGTGTCTGCGTTGCCAGGTTAAACGAAACAGTTTGTATAGATTATTCTCTAGTTCTTTATAGAGAGAATTAAATTCAGACAGCATATTCACAGTACCTGGTTCGATGGAATTAACCATGGTAGAAAGTTCCATATTAAGTAGCGGATTCGCTCTTTTTTCAATAAGGCTGTTACATCTCTGGTTAGAAAGATTTTTCTCCGGAATGTAGTCCAGTTCCAGTGATGATCCTTCCATCGTGTAGAGACAGGCAGTAGCACACGAAACAAAATAACTGATGAGAAAAAGCAAACCTGTCTCCCAAAGGTGACTCCAAAACAGAAGAAACAGGTTCACAATGTAGGAAATAGGAGTCGAACCACCACAAATAAAATCCAAATCTTTATTTTAAAAGGAAATGAGCGCTTTCGCGTGCATCCAAAAGGCACGCTTCTTCAGATTAATAATACAGAATCTCTGACATCTTTTATACAGGTTAGATTAATTTAAAATCAATCATTAGTTAGAATCAAACAGTTAAATAAGCAATTAAATAATTAAACAATTAGCTAATTCATTATGTCAAGCTAGCTCCTTCAGTTACATGGGCATCACAAGACTTTTTAAGTAGGTAGAAAAAACTTTTTCATATATATATATATGTAGTATAATAACATTTAAACTAAAAGGACTATGTCCCAATAAATAATATATAACATTAAAAACAATGTTATAACAAAAAATATATATAAATACTAAATTTAAAACAACTTTAAAACATACAAATTAATCATGTCTTACTATTATATTTTTCATTACTTATAGATCAACAACTCTCTAAATATTTAATATCCATAACATCTCATATTTATTAAATATGGACATGAATCAATATATCAACTTTGCCTCATCTAATGCAACATGTTACTATATCATGCTGGTAAAGGCATGGTGTAGATATAATCAATGTATGAATGTGTAAAAATGTGTATAGGTATATAATAAAAATATATATAAAAATACAATGAAATAAAACAGAATAATATATATATATGTAATCAGACAGACATAAATACAAAATTATACTATATTAATCATGTATATTAATATTTGATAATTTATTTATACTTGCGTTTCTTTAGAAACGATCTGATGCTAATATATGCATTTAGTCCTGGATAATACTGAGCCCTGAGTTTCAATATCCAACTGAGCTCCAAATTTTCTAAATCATTAAAGTTGTCCCCCTTTCTTATATTTGAATTCCTTTTTTGTAATATCCTTATGCACAAGGGCACTTTACCTCCACCTCTTCGACCTATAGTTGTAGGTAACAATTGGGTCACTGAGAATATATCTATATTTATTGAAAAAAGATTGAGACCACCTGTTTCCAATATACCTACCATACTCAAGGATTCTTATCAGCTTTTAGAAAATATAAAAAATCTAAGTTGTGTTATATCTGAATCCCATCTATTAGTCACTCTAGATGTGAAGAACCTCTTTACTGTTATTCCCAACTCTTATGGGTTGGATGCTATTAAGACTTTGCTGAATAATAGTCAGAAATATAGTAATAATGAGCAGATTTTACTGAATGCTTTGCTTGAAATGGTGTTGACTAATAATGTTTTAACATTTAATGATTCCTTCTATATTCAACAGTGGGGGGTTGCCATGGGCACTCCCTGCGCAAACACCTACGCTAATTTAGCAGTATATAATTGGGAGGTCTCTTTTTTATTTCCTCATCAAGCTTACAGCAAAGTCCTTTTATATAGAAGGTTTGTTGATGATATACTACTGGTATGGGATGGTACTGTTGAAGAGATAGAAAGCTTTATATCTGAATTAGAGAACACTACAGATTTTTTAAGGTTCTCTATTGAACATTCAGTAACTGATGTAAACTTTTTAGATTTGAACATTAAAAAGGATGGGAAAGGTGGGCTTACAACGTCCCTGTTCAGGAAACCATGTTGGAAGAATACCATGCTACAATACAACAGCATGCATCCGAGATTTATATTTAGGAATATAGTTAAAGGGTAATACATGAGGGTTAATAGACTTTGCCAGGAAATAGATGAACGAAATAAGGAATTCAATATATTAGAGAAATTGTTCCTAGACAGGGGCTATGACCCAGAGATGATAGGTAGGATAAAAGACACTTTCTTGAACAATATTTCTGAGACTGGATGTATCCATCCAACATCCTTCAAGCACACTCATACCAAGTATGATACATCTAGAATTTGTTTCCAAACCAGTTTTACAAGTGATAATAAACATATAATAAATATCATCATGAAGAACTGGCATATTTTGACCATAGATGAAGAGATTAAACATTTGATAGGTATAAGACCAACTTTTACGTATAAAAACATGAAGAATCTGAAGAGGATGTTATGTATTGAGAAAAAGATAGTACTTCCAACTGGAGTAAATGTGAATAAAAGCAGCCCTGGGACCCATGCCTGTGGGAGATGCAATTCTTGCTCCTGGATATCCAAAGAGATAGCTTTTATACATCCTGAGCTACCTTATAGGTTTGAGCCCAGATTTTCAGCCACCTGTGAAGACAAAAATGTGGTATACCTTGCAAATTGTGAGTCATGTTCAGTATTTTATATAGGCATGACTACGAGACGGCTAAGAGACAGAATACAAGAACATCTTTATGCCATCGAAAAGATAGATCTAAAAAATGCTCTAGCTAAGCATGCCTTAGAAAACCCTGACCACAAGTTTGGTTTTAGGATATTACAAAAAAGGAATTCAAATATAAGAAAGGGGGACAACTTTAATGATTTAGAAAATTTGGAGCTCAGTTGGATATTGAAACTCAGGGCTCAGTATTATCCAGGACTAAATGCATATATTAGCATCAGATCGTTTCTAAAGAAACGCAAGTATAAATAAATTATCAAATATTAATATACATGATTAATATAGTATAATTTTGTATTTATGTCTGTCTGATTACATATATATATATATATATTATTCTGTTTTATTTCATTGTATTTTTATATATATTTTTATTATATACCTATATACATTGTTACACATTCATACATTGATTATATCTACACCATGCCTTTACCAACATGATATAGTAACATGTTGCATTAGATGAGGCAAAGTTGATATATTGATTCATGTCCATATTTAATAAATATCAGATGTTATGGATATTAAATATTTAGAGAGTTGTTGATCTATAAGTAATGAAAAATATAATAGTAAAACATGATTAATTTGTATGTTTTAAAGTTGTTTTAATTTAGTATTTATATATATTTTTGTTATAACATTGTTTTTAATGTTATATATTATTTATTGGGACATAGTCCTTTTAGTTTAAATGTTATTATACTACATATATATATATATATATATATATATATATATATATATATATATATATATATATAAAAAGTTTTTTCTACCTACTTAAAAAGTCTTGTGATGCCCATGTAACTGAAGGAGCTAGCTTCACATAATGAATTAGCTAATTGTTTAATTATTTAATTGCTTATTTAACTGCTTGATTCTAACTAATGATTGATTTCAAATTAATCTAACCTGTATAAAAGATGTCAGAGATTCTTTATTATTAATCTGAAGAAGCGTGCCTTTTGGATGCACGCGAAAGCGCTCATTTCCTTTTAAAATAAAGATTTGGATTTTATTCGTGGTGGTTCGACTCCTATTTCCTACATTGTGAACCTGTTTCTTCTGTTTTGGAGTCACCTTTGGGAGACAGGTTTGCTTTTTCTCATCAGTAGGTATTAGGCTATTGACCCTATGGCCTATATAAGCCTAGCTAAATGGTACCCTGGCTTCTGCCACCCAAGAAAACTATTTTCCTGTGCCCCTGTCAAGCAGAGCTGCAGAAGTGATCCCCGGGGTGAATTTACTATCTCCCATCCAATCATCAAGACTGAGTGCTAATGAGGAGCTTTGTTTTATACAGATAGGTAGTTTGTTCCAGAGTGTGATAAGTCTCTGGGATAGGAATCTGTCCCTCCAACATGTTCTGTTTATTGTGGTGACAAGGTTTAGGTCCCTAGAGTGTGTAGCTCAAAGGGACTGGGATTTCTTTAAGGGGAGCATGTCCAGCAGCTCTGGGTTTGACATAGCTTTGTATGTTAGGCAGAGATCGCCTCTGAGTAGCGGATATGCGACAGAGTAACGCTGGAGTTTTTTGAGACGATCTGCATAGGGCATCTGTTTGAGGCTGGTAATCCTCTTTTTGAGCTATTTCTGCGTCCTTTCCAGTTGTTGTAGATGTCTTGTGAGGTACATACCAAAAGGGGCATTGTACTCTATAATGGGTCTAATGAGTGATGATAGAGGGGAACAATTACCTCTTTTTTTCCTGGATGATAAACCTTTTGTGATGAGGTGTGCCACGTAGAAGGATTTCCTGACTACTGTGGCGATGTGATTATCTAAGGAGAGCCTACTGTCCACCTGAGTCCCAAGGTCTCTTATCACACTTTCGGTGTTAAGTAGACTACCGCCTATGTGGTAGTTCATGGGTATAGAGTTTTTACCAAAAGAGATGACAATGCACTTTTTGGCATTGAGCTTGGGGCCATGGCTTTGACACCAGGCATCTGTCTCAGTGAGGCCCTTTTATAGGATGCCCACATTGTTAGGGGTTTTGATTATGACTCCTAGTTTCCAGTCATCTGCGAACTTTGTTAGCCAAAGACCTTCTGTGTTAGCCTGTACTTCAGAGAAGTAGATACCAAACAGGAGAGGACGTAGGACTGAAGCCTGTGGTACTCCACTTGTCACTGGTCTGAAGTTGGATTTAGAGTCTGCTACTTTCACAGTGTGGGTTCTGTCACTGAGCCAGTTGGCAACCCATCTTATGACATAGGGATTTATACCTAGTTTAGTGAGTTTATCTATAATTCCAGAGTGGGGGATGGTGTCGAAAGCCTTGGCGAGATCTAGATAGGCTGTGTGAACCACCTTACACTCATCTATGGCTTTGGTGACTGCTTCAAAGAAGTCTATCAAGTTTAGGAGACCTGATCTGCCTTTTACAAACCCGAACTGGGTTGGGTCCAGAGTTTGGAGATTACCAATGTCATTGTTTAGAAGTTCCATGATGATGCGTTCCATAGCCTTGGAGACCAGGCAAATCAGGCTAATGGGGCAGTAGTTCCCGGGGTCCATGGTGGCTCCCCCTTTGTGGATTGGGATAACTGCTGCTGTGTGCCATTCAGTGGGCACAAAGCCTGAGGTGAGGCTATGATTGAACATGGTACTTAGGTGGGGTGCCAGTTCGTTCTGTAGTTCGTGTAGAATGCAGCCTGGGATGTTGTCAGGTCCCATGGATGCTGTTCTCTTGGCTTTGGAGAATGTTTTGTTTTACCTGTGCAGCCATGATTACAGGAACTTTGCATTCTTCCGGTATAGAGATGGGCCCTTTAGGGGGTGAGAGAGGGGTAAAGTTAGCACTGAACCTATCTGCCAGGATGTTGGCAATATTAGTTGGTTCTGTATATTTAGTGCCATTCTGCTGTAACAGAGCAGATCTGAGTGTTGTCATTGTGATTCTTGACATAGCTATAGAATGCTTTGTGGTTGTCTTTAGAATCAGTGGCGATTTTGTTTTCATAACTAGCATTGGAGTATTTTATGAGGGACCTCAGCTTCTTACTGTGGCTGACCACTGAGTTCCTCCAATCATGGGATTTTACTCTTTTTTTTGCAACGGTTTCCTTCTTCTGTTGTAGAGTTTGTTTATGACAGGGGACCACCAGACTGGCTTCCTTTTTTTGGAGGATAGCATCTTGGTTCTGTTAGTCCATGCACTCGTTTAAGTGCTTATAAAGTGCATTTGTATAGGATTCAGGAGTTATACCACTGTTGTCCGTCAGCATGGGTGTCGTGAAGTTTGCCACTTCTGTCTTAAGAAGCATGAAGTTGGCTTTGGAGAATTTTTTTACGATGGCTTCCCTAATGGGGGGTGGGTGTGGGATGTGGATGTCTAGGTGATTAGCTTGTGGTCGGATCTGACCAATGAGGAATTGATCTTTGGTGTGGAACACCGGTTGCCCATGTTGGTAATAACCAGGTCTAGGATATTGCTGCCCCTGGTGGGGGTGTGGATAAGTTGATCCAAGATATTGGAATTTATGAATTCCAGAAAACGTTGAGCACAAGAGTTGGTACATGAGTAGTTTTCCCAGTTAAAGGTGGGGTAGTTGAAATAGACTATTATTAGGGTGTTAGGTTGTACCCTAATATTTTCCAGTGTATCAAGAAATGAGGAGTGGGAATCCTGGGGCATGGTGGGGGATCTGTAGCAAGCTACAATTTGGATTGCGGTCCTGCCCAGAGTTAGTTGCACTTGGATAATCTAGGATGCATTATGCTGAGCAACTAGCCTGGAAGTGTGAATATCCTTAATGAATATGGACACGCCTCCGCCTTTAGTGCTTCGGTCGAAGTTAGGTGACCGAAAGTTGTGGTATGAATTATAGCCTGGTAATGCAGGGGTGCTCTCTGGAGCCTTGAACCAGGTCTCTGCCACTGCACAGATGTCGATGTTCTCCATTTTAAGGAGTGCCTCGAGCGAGTGCATTTTGAGGTTTAGACTTCTAGCATTAAGTAGCATTACCCTCAGATTTTGCTTGCTTGTACCTGTTATGGTGGTGAATTTGTCATTTGAACCTTGCCAAAAAAGGCACTATAGGGGTGGCAAGAGCCATAGCCAGTATCTGGAATCCCAAGGGTGACAGGTGCAGGCCATCTCTGGCAAAGCATAGTGGTTTGTCGATCATGTAATTTCAGGCAGACAGATACTGGATCTCCTTAGAATGACACCAGAAGTTGAAGTCAATCATTTTGTCCTTGTACTGTGGTATCATTCTGGGTGATGGCAGGATGCCATTCAGGGCGAGGGTCATACCTGCCTGGGCTACAGGATCGGACAGCTTCTCCATGTCTCTTTTCAGGGAGGTACGTCTCAGGTCATTCACATCAACATGGACAATGACAGAGTCATATTTGTACTAGTTGTGCAGTGACCTGAGTGCATGCATTATGTGGTGGATCATGGCACCTGACAGGCAGCTGACAGCAACTTTCTCCTTGTTTAGTCTGGTGAGTGGAACATCAGTATGCCTGACTACAGAGTCACCAATGACTAGAGTGCTGGGTACGTTGTTATGTCTTATAGGCTGTGGTTCAGTGGCACACTGAGTTTGTGGGCTGTGTGTCATTTGGGTTGTGTTGGGTGGTGGAGGTTGCTTGTGTTTCTGCTTTGGAGGTCCTTGTTGCTTGGGTAGATTTTTATTGAGAGCCTCCGCAAATGTAGGTGCGTGTTTTGTGTTTCTATGTGTGTGTTTTGGTGGTGTAGGTTTTGAGGGATAATGTGATGAGTGTGGTGTGGTGCAAGTGTTTACCTTCTCCTCTTGACTGTCTAGTCCAGTCTTGGGTGAAGAGAGCTTTGCTTCCAGTTTGGCTATATAAGTGCATCTCTCACAGAGTAGTGTTGGGTGGTAGGAGGAGAGGGTTGTCTGTGTACATGAGGCAACTGCTGCATTGCCCCAAGATGCCCAGATTCATCAGATAGACAGGAGAAAACACTGGGAGCTGACCCTTAGACATGCCTGGATAGGTGCTTATTTATTAAGTACTAAAAGCTGTTTTCCTCTAGACAAGTGAGGAACGTTGAGTGCTGTAGTAATTTGTAGCTTATTTACTGCTTACAATGAGTTCTGAACAAGTGCTGAGCTCAAAGAAACAGATTTGAGTGCTTAAACTACAAAATTGACTAGTTCTAAGAAACAAAATTAAGCTAGGCTTCCCTCCAACACAGAAAGGCTTGGGGGCTCAAACGCTTACAAACAGTCCTGGATACAGCAAATATATATCTGGACTAGACAACTTACAGGAAAGGCAAGAAACAAGCTTAGAATATATATATATATATATATATATATATATATATATATATATATATATATATATATATATATATATATATATATATATATATATATATACACATATATATATATATACACACACACATACATTTTTTATGGGAAAGTAGGTTTTGCATACATAGGAATACTGTGAAAAATATGACATCTGACTTTCAAATGTATCCTATTATGACATCAGTCTTTACTGATTTGCCAGACAAAACATAACTGTATGAGAAAATTACTACAAATATGAGGCAAACGTGGTCAGTCTGCAAAACTCTAGACAGTTGAAAGGTATGAGCTCAGTATATAAATAGAAGTTATGTTCTTACCATAACGTTCCATGTTAGTTGTCTTCTTCTCGCCTTCTTCTTGCTGGATGGGTTCGGAGCCGACCTCGGCTCCGACTCGGCCACTCTAAAAGCTCGAGAGTTGGTTCCACCGGCTCGAGGCTCCCCTTATATCCCACAATGCTAGGCGTGAGTTACCTCAGATCTCGTTTGTAAGCTAGGCCCAGCCTATAATAGTAATAGAATAACTAGTAACAAAGTCCACCTCTATAAACAAAGGGAGAAGAGAAGGGTGACCTACATCCTGATCCAGGAAATATGCACAGCAGAGCATATACCTAAAGTACAGAGGTGGTAGAAAGAGAGGTCACAATCAAAACTCCTCTAGGTCTGTCCAGGCCAGGGAAGGAGGGTGGGCGAAGAAGAAGCGAGAAGAAGACAACTAACATGGAACGTTATGGTAAGAACATAACTTCTATATGTTAAGTTGTCTATCTCGCCTTCATTCTTGCTGGATGGGACCGTCCCTAGCACCTTGTCCCGGTGGCCTAACGGAACAGACTCTTGAGAACAGTGGAACCAAAGTTAGCTCTATGTCTAGAGGCTAAATCCAGCTTATAATGAGAAATGAAAGTGTGAGGAGTAGCCCAAGTAGCCGCTGCACAAATGGTGTCAATAGGCAGTCTATCTTGGAAAGCTATAGAAGTAGCCAAAGCTCTGGTAGAATGGGCTTTAGGTTTGCTAGGCAGCTTTTGGTGTCTAATTTCATAAACAAGGGAGATCAGAGATGTTAGCCATCTGGATAATGATACCTTTGAAACTGAAAGTCCCTTTCTGCCTTCTGCATAAGAGACTAACAGCTGGTCAGATTTTCTGAATTGTTTTGTTCTATCCAAATAGTACCTTAACTGACGATGAACATCTAGCCAATGCAATCTTTGTTCAGATCTGTTAGAATATTCTGGAAAAACACCGGAGGTCAATGCTTTGATTTAGGTTAGCCGAGGAGGCTATTTTTGGTAAAAAGGACGGATTGGTTCGTAAGGATACTCTGTCCTTATGGAACAACAGATAAGGAGGTCGGCAGCTGAGTGCATGAAGTTCTGAAACTCTTCTAGCTGAAGTAATAGCTACTAGAAAGAGAGTCTTCCATGATAGTAATTTTAAAGAACAGGAAGCTGCAGGTTCGAAAGGAGAGAGAATTAAAGAACTGAGAACTAAATTTAGGTCCCAAGGAGGAGGAGGATTTCTTACGGAGGTCTGAGTAGAAAAACTCCCTTCAAAAAGCTTTGCAAAGCTTGTGGGACATGATGGCAGAATCTGAAATGCCCACATGAAAGTTAGAAATAGCTGCCAATTGAACTTTAAGAGTAGAAGGAGATGAACCTGCATGGAAGAGTTCAGCTAGGAAATCAAGGACCATTTGGATGGAAGCAGTGAAAGGATCTATGTCCTTCCTTGAGCCCAATGAAACGCTTCCACTTACTCAAATAAATCTTTCGAGTGGAAGACTTATGGGAAGCTATCAAAATATCTCTAACAGAGTGAGATATTTGAGGAAGCCTGGCTAAGGTTGGAATTGGAGGAACCAAGCAGTGAGGTTCAGGGAGGGAAGGGAGCGATGAGACTGACCCGACTGATGGATCAAAAGATCTGGAACTAGGTCCAGATGCCAAGGTCGCTCCAACAGAAACTGATGTAGAAAGGGGAACCAAACCTGTCGAGGCCAGTGGAGCAATGAGGATCAATGAAGCCTTCTGAGCGATAGCTTTCTGTATCACTTGAGAGATTAGTGGGAAGGGGGGAAAAGCATACAGAAGTCCCCGGGGCCAAACCTGGACTAGAGCGTCTCTGCTGGGTTGGCCTGATAATGGGAAAAGGGTGAAAAAATCTCTGCACTTGCTGTTTTGGGGAGTAGCAAAAAGGTCGCAGCAAGGCTGGCCCCACTTGAGAAAAATTTCTCTCACAACAGAGTCTTTCAGAGACCACTCGTGAGGCATGAGGATAGCTCTGCTCAACTTGTCCGCGATTTGATTGGACTTCCCGGGGATGTGCGTTGCTATCAGAAAACACTGAGAAGAAATTGCCCATTGCCACAGTCTGAGTGCTTCTCGACACAGGGGGTAGGACCTGGTTCCGCCTTGTTTGTTGATATACCACACTACAGACATATTGTCCGTCTGGATTGCTATCGTTCCCAAGGGAAGAGAGTCTTGAAGGGCTTGCAACGCTAAAAGCACTGCTCTCATCTCTAGAACATTTATGTGCAAGTGGCATTCGTGCGGTTGCCATGTGCCCTGGACAGTTCTGCCCTGATAATGCCCCCCCCACCTGATCAGGGAGGCGTCCGTTGTCAGAGTAGCAACCGGAGGGGAAGGAACAAAGGGTCTTCCCAATAAGGGCTGAGGGGAAGACATCCACCACAGAAGATGATTTCTGCATGTTTGCGTGATCATAATGGTGTGAGACATTGGAAGTTGCTGGTACGACCATTGCGTGAAGAGCATCCATTGAAGGATTCTCATGTGGAATCTGGCTAATGGAAGCAGAGGTATGGCAGCCGCCATAATCCCCAACACTTTCAGAACTAGCCTGGCTTTGATTCTGTTGCTGCTGAAGAGGAGCGAGACTATTTTGTGTATGTCTATTATTCTCTGATCTGTTAGTCTCGCAGATATGTTGACTGTGTCTAGATTTGCGCCTATGAAGGTAATAGTACGACAAGGCGACAAAACAGACTTTTCGAAATTTATTGAAATGCCTAAATTTCGACAAGTGCGAAAGGTGTAGTCCCTGGCCATTAGAAGAAGATGCTTGGTGGGAGCTGTGAGGAGCCAGTCGTCCAAATATGGAAACACCTGGAATCCTTGTCGTCTCAGGTGAGAAGCTACCACTGCCATGCATTTGGTAAACACCGGGGCAGTGGTGAGACCAAAGGGCAGGGCCCTGAATTGAAAATGACTGGTTCCCAGCCTGAAGCGGAGGAATCTTCTGGAGCGTCTTTTCATTTTATGTGATAGTACGCATCCTGAAGATCTATAGAGCACATCCAGCTTCCCTTTCCCAAAAGGGGAAGGATGGACTGCAGCGTGACCATCCGAAATCTTGTTTTCTTGACTGACTTGTTCAAGATACTGAGATCCAAAATTGGTCTCCAGTCCCCTGATTTCTTTGGAACTAAAAAGAACCTGGAGTAGATTCCGGATCCTTGCTGGTCTGCTGGAACTGGCTGAATTGCTCTTTTTGCAAGCAGCTTTGAAATTTCCAAAGCTGCAAGATCCCTTTGAGCGGTGGAACATCTGGAAGGGATTTTTTGATTGGTTTGGAATGCGAAGAAGGGAATGGAATAACCCTCGGAAATGATGGACTGTACCCATTTGTCTTGAGTCAGGGATAGCCAGGCTTTTGGGTACAGTGACAATCTTCCCCCGACTGCCTCCGAAGGTAGGCAGTTGGGCAACACCTCAGGGATGCTGAAAGGGCTTATCAGAGAAGACTTCACGATTGCCCTGGTTCTGCGGACCCCTGCCTCTAGGCGGCGTCTACCATTGTTGTTCCCCTCTGCCTCTGGCGGGGAACCGACTTTGTCGTCAGGCGAAGTCCCTTGAGATTGTTTACGGAACCACATTTTCCCACTTTTCTGGCCTTTGGGGTAAGGCCTAGAAGGAGTAGAAAACGGACTCCGACGGCAGAAAGAGTCTTGCCATCTGTCTCGCACCTAGTCAAGGTTTCTTTCACTTGAGGACCAAAAGAGATGATCCATCAAACGGGAATTAGTGAAAGACGTTTTAAAGGGGTCCAAAGTTGCATAACCGCATCCAGGCGTGCCTGCGTAAGGCCACACCTGTCCCTGCGGCCCTGCTCGCTCCATCAGCCGCATAAGAAAGGAGGCGCATGGAGGAGTTAGCTATGGAGTTCAGGGTAGCCAGCTGAGTGTTCATCTTGTCCTGAAAACCCGCAGCTGTAGGATCCTTCAACATATCACTCGCTTCCTTGATCAAGTCCCTTTGAAGACGAGTAAAATGGCATAGGTAGTTCAGCAAACGCATTGCAAAGGTCGCTGATGAAAACATCCGCTTCCGCACCTGTCCATAGACCTGGATTCCTTGTTAGGTGGATGGACAGGCACCGAAGGATCAGCTAGTTCCTTCTTGGTGGCAGCAGCTACCACCATAGCATCCACAGAAACACCTTTTGTGAGAAATTGCTTGTCAGTTGGTGCTGTTATAAATTTGGAGGGTCTCCTGGGGGTAGGGTCCACTGAATCAGGAGCCGTCAGGCCTTCTTTGCAACCACCTGCATGAGGGGATCAAAGGGGGACACCCAGGAGGTGGAAGGACGAGCCAAACGCCTCAAGATACACAGATTCATCCTCCGAAGGGTTAAGGGCTGGCCAATTTCCCTCTGTTTCAGGATCTCTAGAATGTCTGCGAAGAGACATCTTCAGAAGGGGAACGGGGAACCCTCGGAATCCTCTAAATCTGTGTCAGAGGTGACAGACTCAGGTGAGTCTAAGTGCTTCCTCTTACACTTTCTCTTCCTAGGGGGCTCCCCTGCCAATTCAGGAGAGGCCTCGGAAGAGGATGAGATCCCCACAGGGGATTCTTGAGGAGCTTGCTCTCTGCGGTCCGGGATGAGTCGACATAACCAAAGGCACCGAAGTGGGAGGGGTGGACGGAGCCGACTGTGGAGTCGAACAAGGTTCCAACGCACTCCGCATGACCTCGAATGCACCCCTGTCAGGCAGAGCCAGAGGTCCCCGCTCCGAGAAGCTGAGAACCTCCCTCGGCACCGACAGAGATGGCTCCGAGGCCGATGTCGGAGCCGAACTCACCAGCGCCGAAGCACCGAGAGGGAGAGGGGGTCGGACAAGGGTCCGATGCCACTCACCCCTCGAGCCGACGAGGAAGCCCGCCGAGATTCTTCAAAGGAAGAAATCGAGCCGGCGGCGGAGCAAGACAAATGTATCGGCTCCGACGCTACCACAGTCTCGGTTCGAGATGCGCCCGAGCTCAAAGGAGTCGGAGGAGGAATATTAACTGGAACAAGCTGAGGCATCGACTGATGAGTCGGACTCTGGAGCATTTGGGCCAGTGCCTCAGACTTCAAAAGTCTACTCACTACCCTCTGGAGGTCGTGATCTGATAGCCTCGATGACCTGGAGGAGTGAGATCTATGGCTCCGTTCAGACAGCAGGGGAGATGCTGGAGCCGAATGAACGGAGCCAAGGGACGGTGACCTCGATCTCTTTCTAGATGTCGGCTCCGATGGTATGATCGGAGCCGACCCATGACTCTCTAATGCCTCGGCTCCGGCCGGAGCCGAGGAAACCACTGAAACAGCAGTGACAGACTCATCGGCTCCAGCCGGAGCCGATGAAGCAGTAGGCTTCAAAGCCTTAGGCCTCGACTCTGAAGCTGGAGCCGAGGTCCTAGAAGCCTTAGGAGGTTTCCCAGAAGACACAGGAAGGGAACCTTCAGGCTTAATTAAACCCCTCAAAATGAGTTTATTTTTTCTCTCCTGCAGGACTCTAGGGCTGAAGCCATGGCATACAGCACAAGAGTCCTGCAGGTGTAAAGGTCCCAGGCAGTACACACAAGAAGTGTGACCGTCTGTCAGAGACATTTTCTGACAGCACGAGTCACACTTCTTGAAGCCTGAGACCTTTGTATCCTTAGACATACTCAAGGTACCTGAAGTGTAATCACACACAAAAAACACACACACACAGATTACACTGATAGGCTTAAAAGGGAATTATTTAAAACTAAAGGTAAGTATAAACAAGTCCACTACACTAAGTGGGAAAGAATTTTACACTAACTAGCCTAAGTTTAAAGAATTTAAACTAGTCTAAACTTTCACTAACCTGGAGCCGGTAGAAAACACACCTCGATCGCTGTAGCGGCAAACGAGATCTGAGGTAACTCACGCCTAGCATTGTGGGATATAAGGGGAGCCTCGAGCCGGTGGAACCAACTCTCGAGCTTTTAGAGTGGCCGAGTCGGAGCCGAGGTCGGCTCCGAACCCATCCAGCAAGAATGAAGGCGAGATAGACAACTTAACATCATACAGTTCCAACATACTTCTGTGCCAGTTGTTTACTATGCACATACTCTATACAGGTCTCCTACATTTGTAAGACAAGCATATGTATCATAGTAGCATTCTCAAGTGATATATGAATATTTACAAAATCCCAGGTAGCTGGCCTGGCAGTGTCAGAGTGAGTATTGTACAACAGACACTGCAGTAGTAGTCACATGTGAGCTGACCTTTGCACGGTTGACTCTGGGACCAGAGCTATGCTCTATTTAATTGCAGACAGAGCCAGCAGGGATGGCCATAGGTGCTGGATAGCAACATGTCAGTCCAGCAAGTCTTGTTGAGACCTATTGCTTAACTTCCTATTTCCCATTATTGCATCCTCCATCTGCATCCCATTACATGCTTAATTGTTTGACACACCTGTTATAGTGCTGTAGTGTTTTCCCAGAGTGATTCAGAAGTGTTGTTTTCTGTATTTGCAGTCTGTCTTTGCATAGAAAGGTACAGACCTGTTTTGCATAGGCATCGGCTTGCCCTTTGTAGATAATGCTGATGAGCAGGTGATGGCCTTTGCAACAATTGGTGTCTTCCGCTTGCTAATTGCATCCAGCAGAGCTGTGTTGTCTTTCCATTAGCCAATGGCATGGCAACACAGTGCTATAATTAAGTCCTTCATGTGGGTCTTGCCCCTTTTCCTTGCTTATGAGGAGGTCATTATGGAGGTGTGGGAGCTACATCATCATATAGGGTAGGTGGAAATACTCTCCACTCTTTGGATTGATGTGCTATGTCCACAGTTTTGTATGCTGTGTCTGGATACCTGTCAGCCTGTTAGCACAAGAAATGTGGAGAAAGACCAACAAAACGGGGGACAAAGTGCCAGAATTAGGGACAGACTAAGTATTGCTTTTATACAGTTACAAACATGCTAGATTAACAGGGTTTGTTTGGACATGCATTTTCTACATGATTTGATGTCTGACACTGATACGTATATTGCATAACTCTCAACTGTCCAGATTCTTGAAGAATGTCAAGAGGTTTGCCTCTTATGGCTGGCCTGTTCCTCATACAATTGTTTTTTTGGCAAATCACTAGGATGATCTGAGGGTTGAAGTCACTAAATAATGACATCCATGTGTGTCTCATAGGTTCATAGGTTCGTACTAGGCTATCTGCCCTAAGGCATTTATAAGCCTAGCCAGAGTGTATGTGGCTTACACCACCCCTTAGGATGAGAATACTACGCCCTTTTAGGGTTTAGTTTACTATGCCTCTGTCTAGTAGTGACACAGAGATGACCCCCGGGGTAAACCTACCATCTCCCATCCACTCGTCGAGATTTCTCTTGAATAGAGTCAGTGAGGGGCTCTGCCTAACATGGACTGGGATTCTGTTCCAGAGTGTAGGCAGCCTCTGGGTTATGAATCTGTCCCTCCAGCACATCCTATTTATTTCTGTGTTGAGGTTTAAGTCACTTGTTCTCGTGGCTCTGATGGATTTGGATTTTCTGAGGTGGAGCATGTCCATTAATTCAGGATTGGACATGGCCTTGTACGTCAGGCACAGATCACCCTCTGAGTAGGCGGTATGCGACTGAATAGAGCTGGAGTTTTTTTCAGTCGGGCAACATATGACATATGTTTAAGACCCTTTATCCTCTTGGTGAGGAACTTTTGGGGTCTTTCCAACTGCTGCAGGTGTCAAGTGAGATACATCCCAAATGGGGCATTGTACTCAATCATTGGCCTGATAAGAGAAGAGTACAGGGGCACAATGACCTCTCTTGATCTAGATGTGAAACCCTTCATGATAAGGTGGGCAATAAAGAAGGTCTTCCTAACCACTTTGGCAATGCGAGTGTCAAATGAGAGGTTACTGTCAACCTGGGTCCCTAGGTCTCTGATTACCTCTTCCATACTTAATGGATTACCGCCTATGTGGTAATTTGTCGGTACCTTGTTTTTCCTAAAGGGTATGACTATACATTTTTTGGCGTTCAGCTTAAGGCCATGGCTTTGGCACCAATTATCCGTTTCTATGAGGCCTCTCTGAAGGATGTTTGTGTCCGCTGGAGTATCAATTATGGCGCCCAGTTTGCAGTCATCTGCGAACTTTGTCAGCCACAATCCTCCTATGTTTGCCTGTACTTCGGAAAAATAAATGCCGAACAAGAGGGGTCCCAGGACTGAGCCCTGTGGGACACAGCTTGTGACTGGCTTAGAGTCTGACATAGCTCCAGCAACTCTGACCCTGTGGGTTCTGTCCTTGAGCCAGTTTGCAACCCATCTTGTGACATATGGGTTTACATTTAAGCTGGTGAGTTTGTCTATGATGCCCGAGTGGGGTATTGTGTCAAAGGCTTTTGCAAGGTCAAGGTAGGCTGTGTGAACTGCCTTACCCTCATCAATGGCCTTAATGACTGTTTCAAAAAAGTCGACCAAGTTCAAAAGGCAGGATCTGCCCTTGACAAAGCCAAATTGAGTAGGATCCAATGTCTGTAGGTCCCCAATGTCTTTGTTTATGAGTTCCATAATGATCCTCTCCATAGCTTTGCAGACCAGGCTCGTCAAGCTTATGGGGTGGTAATTTCCAGGGTCCATAGAAGCACCGCCTTTGTGAAGTGGGACCACTGTTGCCGTACGCCACTCTTTGGGTACGTATCCTGTAGTAAGGCTAAGATTAAACAGCAGCCTTATGTGTGAGTTTAGTTCCTCTTGGAGTTCATGTAGCACACAGCCTGGGACACCATCCGGTCCCATTGATGCTGTGCTTTTAGCTTTAGAGAGGGCGGCTCTCACCTGGGCATCTGAGATGTTAGGGAGGCTACACTCTGCTGGGATAGTTATTTCTCCTTTTGGGGGAGGGGAACAAGAAATTTTCACTGAACCTGTCTGCCAGAATGTTGGCAATGACAGTGGGTTCAGTGTATTTTGTGTTATTTTGGACTAACTCTGAGCATATCTGGGAGTTTCCACCCAGGTTTCTAACATAGCTAAAGAAGGCCTTGTGATTGTCTTTTGTGTCTTTTGCGATTTTTCTCTCAAAGTTGGCCTTGGATGATTTTATGAGTGATCATAGTTTTTTGCTAGTACTGATCAGAGACGCCTTCCCTTTTAGGGATTTTGCTCTGTCATGTAGTAGCTTCCTCCTCCTGTTGTAAAGTTTGTTTATGGCTGGGGTCCACCAGACCGGGCGCCTGTCTTTGGGGGAATGGGTTTTGGTTTTATTTGGGATTGCATGATCCATGCATTCTTGAAGGTGCCCATAGAAGGCATTTGCAAAGGATTCAGCAGTGTGGGTTGTGGTTTCCACTGGCCCAGGGGCCTTGAAGGATACCACTTCAGTCTTAAGAAGTGTGAAGTTTGCTTTTGAGAAGTTCCTCACTGTGGTCTTTTGTGCAGGGGGTGGGGGCGGGATGTGGATTTCCAGTGAGATTAATTTATGGTCTGATCTTACCAAAGAGGGATATACTTCCGGTGTGGAGCATTTTGTCCCCATGTTTGTGATGATCAGGTCTAGTATATTGTCTCCTCTTGTGGGAATGGTGACTAGTTGTTCCATTGCATTTGAGTTTATGAATTCTAGGAACCTTTGGGCTAGGGTGTTGGGGCTTGAGTAATGTTCCCAGTCTATGTTTGGGTAGTTGAAGTCTCCCAAAATGATGGTATTTGGAGAGACAGTCATACTCTCCAGTGTCTTCAGGAAGGCTGTGTGGGGTTCCTGAGTTTGAGAGGGTGGTCTGTAGCATGCTACAAGCTGTAAGGCAGTTTTGCCTATGGTTAGTTGCACCTGGATAGTCTCCGATGCTTCGTGCGTTGCCACTAACCTGGAGGTGTGGGTATCTTTGATGAAAATGGATACTCCCCCTCCTTTTGTGGTTCGGTCCAAGTTTTGGGGCCGGAAAGCATGATATGAGGTAAAACCTGATAGTGCTGGGGTGCTCTCAGGAGCCTTGAACCAGGTTTCAGTCACTGCACAGACATCGATGTTCTCCATACTGAGGAGGGCTTGAGGGTGCATCTTGACGCTTAGACTTCTGGCATTGAGCAGCATTACCCTTAGTTTTTTCCACTTGTGTTTTCTAGGGAGGTAGGTTTGTCATTTGAGCCTTGCCTAAAAAGGCACTATGGGGTGGCAAGAGCCTTGGCCAATATCCGGAAGCCCAGGGTGACAGGTGCAAGCCATCCCTTAAGCAGCGTGGCTTGTCAAGCATGTCATCCCAAGCAGACAGACATTGGATCCCCTTTGAATGACACCAGTAATTAAGCCAATTGTTAAAACTGATCATTTTGTCTTTGTACTGTGGCATCATTCTTGGTGAGGGTAAGGTGCTGCTCAGGGTCAGGGTCATACCGGCCTGGGCTACATAATCAGAGAGCTCCTCTATGTCTCTTTTCATGTAGTCCAGGGAGGTACGTCTCAGGTCGTTCACACCGGCATGTACAATGACTGAGTCATATTTGTACTTGCTGTGGAGTGACCTGAGTGCTTGTGTTATGTGGCGGATTCTAGCTCCTGACAGGCAGCTTACTGTGACCTTTTCCTTGTTCAGTCTGGTGAGCGGGACGTCAGTGTGTCTGACTATGGAGTCACCTATTACAAGTGTGTCTGGCATGTTGTTTGGCCTTAAGGGCTGTGACTGTTTAGCACACTGACTTTGTGGACTATGTGTTGCATGTGCTATGTCTTGAGGTGGTGGTTGCTTGGGTGTCTGCTTTGGAAGCCTCTGTTGTTTTGGTAGATTTTTAATCAGCGCCTCCGAGTATGTTTTTGTGTGTTTATGTGTTTGGATTGCAGTTGTGATAGTTCTATGTGAGACTGGGTTTGTGGTGTGCGTGGTTACCTTCTCCTCCTGACTGGTCTTGCCAGTACTGAATTGAGAGAGCTCAGCCTCCAGTTTGGCTATATAGTTGCATCTCTCGCATATATTTGTATTTGTTGGGAGGAGGAGAGGGTTGTCTGTGTACATGAGGCAATTGTAACATTGCCTCGATTCCCAGATTCACCAGCTGAACAGGAGAGGACGCCAGCAACTGACCCTTCGACATGCTAGAAATAGTGAAAAAGATTGCTGTGTAACTGAGTCAGAAAGGACCTATAGGGAAATGGGTACTCAACAGAATTTAGGTGAATGAAGTACTTTCTTTTGTTTAAGAGTGCTTTACCTGTATAAAAAATGCTTTAGGAGCAAGTGCTGAGCTTTTCAGATAGAGTATAGGCTGTTTAGATTGCAAGTAGAACAGTTCTAAGGGAAAAATTGAAGAGCAGACTTGGCGGAGCCAGAAAAAGTTTAACCTTGTTTAACCGCACGACCGTGCAAAGTCGTGCAAACGCAGATTTTAAGCAGTGAACTACAAAAGAGCTAGGAATGGTCCCAAACAACCAATTACTACAGCTTCTTGTGCTGAGGTCACTTCCCCCAAGGACAGGTAGGCTGCTCAAGGCTCCCCACTCCCACTGGTGAGCAAAGAAACTTCCTTCTATCCAAGTAAGGTAATGGACAACACAGGAACTACACCACAGCCCAGAATAAAGTAATGCCTGTATACTGGTCTAAACTAGTCGAGAAAGGCGGGAAAACAAGGATTATTTTTTTGTTTTTTTTGTAGAAATACACAGAAAATGCAGAGACAGTGATAAATTAGTTACACAGGCTAGCACACTTTAGTGGGCAGCCTCCACAGTTAAATTAAACAAACAAACAAGCAAACTTTTGATTAAATTCGACTAAATGTAACTTTAAGTGCAGATTTAAAAATAAATGCAGTAATCAGAAAAAAACATTTCAGGCTAGTTTAAAGTAAGCAACAGAAGCTATTTCCAGTGAAAAAAAGCAAATATACTTAATTCCAGAAGGTAGTCGCTTTTTCGAGTTCCTTGCTGCTAGGACCACTCTGTAAACCCACGTGGAGCTTGTCTGAGCAGTATAGCCAGAAAAAAATGCCCAGAGGCGGATTTTAAGCAGTGAACTACAAAAGAGCTAGGAATGGTCCCAAACAACCAATTACTACAGCTTCTTGTGCTGAGGTCACTTCCCCCATGGACAGGTAGGCTGCTCAAGGCTCCCCACTCCCACTGGTGAGCAAAGAACTTCCTTCTATCCAAGTAAGGTAATGGACAACACAGGAACTACACCATAGCCCAGAATACAGCAATGCCTGTATACTGGTCTAAACTAGTCGAGAAAGGCGGGAAAACAAGGATTATTTTTTTGTTTTTTTTTGTAGAAATACACAGAAAATGCAGAGACTTCATATCCTTCAGGAAATTTATGTTAAAACAAATCCTGTCACTCCAGCAGCTTTTTCAGTTTATAACACCAATATTTAAAAGATGTCCCTATTTTCTGGGCCTTTGTCCTCCAAGTAGGTCAGGCTTTGTCCAGATTTCTTGAACTGAGAGGGTGGGAGGATTGGTATATTGGTATATTATTATTTAGTGACTTCACTCCTGATATAATCCCAGTGATGTGGCAGAATCCCAGAAATGTTATGAGTAAGAGGCCAAAGATATGGGCCTAAACCCTGGACATTCTGTGAAAATATGTATAGTTGAGAGTTATGTATGTCTGGCCACTGTTAACAGACTTTCAATGCTGTGTAGCAGTGTAGTGGGCATATGTTTGTTGGGCTGAGTAGGGAGAGGGGCAGATGTGAGTGTCATAGATCCATTTCCATCTGACTGTGCATGCTACTACATTTGCTGGTGGTCTGTCAGCTGTGCATGTTTGTAGGGGCATACTGAGACATGTCCCTCAGACCCTCAGGATTCCAAGTACAGTGTGATTTGAGGCAGTACATATAGGAGTAGTGTGTGACTGGCAATCAGGATATGTTAGTTGAAACAGTCGTTATACTGCAGAGGTCAGTCGGCTTACTGGTATGTTGCTGTGACTGTGGTGCAAGTGATTGTGGGTAGACAATTTCACAACGTCTGTTTTTCCCTACAGTTACATCCCTGTAGTGCATGACATATGTGCAAATGCATGAGCAATTCCCCAGAGGGGATTTGCTGTAGTGTTGTGTTCATAGGTGTGTACTAGGCTAATGGCCCTGGGGCCTTTACAAGCCTAGCCATAGGATTACCCTGGCATAGTGCCACCCGACCTTAGCTCCCAGTGCCTCTGTCAAGTAGAGCCACTGGTTTTATCCCTGGGGTGAATTTTCGGTTTCCCATCCACTCATCAAGACTTCTCTTGAAGCGGGTCAGCGAGGAGCTCTGCTTGACATGTATGGGAAGTCTGTTCCATAGCATGGGCAGTCTCTGGGTTATGAACCTGTCCCTCCAGCATGTTCTGTTAACTGTGGTAATGAGGCTGAGGTCTCTGGAGCATGTGGTGCAGAGAGATTGGGAATTCTTTAGATGTAGCATTTCTAACTCAGCTGGGTCAGACATGGCTTTGTAATTCAAGCAGAGATTACCTCTCAGTAGGTGATATGAGACCAAGAATGGTTGCAGTTTTGTGAGTCTGTCCATATAGGACAAGTGTTTAAGGCCTAGGATCCTCTTTGTGAAGTACTTTTGTGGGCTCTCCAATTGTTGCAGGTGTCTAGTGAGGTACATGCCAAATGGGGCACTGTACTCGATGACTGGCCTAATGGGCGAAGAGGAGAGGGAGACAATGACCTCTTTCTTCCTGGATGCAAAACCCTTAGTAATGAGATGTGCCACATTGAAGGACTATTCTGACCACAGTGGCAATGTTGTGATCAAAAGAGAGGTTGCTGTCAACCTGTGTTCCCAGATCTCTTACGTCTTCTGTGTTCAGTGGATTACCATCAATGTGGTAATTCATGGGAACCTGGTTTTTCCCAAAGGGGATGAGGACACATTTTTTGTCATTGAGCTTAAGGCCATGCTTCTGACACCAGTCGGTCACAGTGAGGCCATTCTGTAGGATGTCAACATCACTTGGGGGGTTAATAGTAGTTCCCAACTTGCAATCGTCTGTGAACTTTGTCAGCCAGAGTCCCTTCGTGTTGGCATGGACTTCAGGGTAGTAGATACCAAACAGGAGAGGACCCAGGACCTAACCCTGTGGGAATCCACTCGTGACTAATCAGCAGTTTGACTTGGAATCAGCTACTTTCACACTGTGGGTTCTATATGTGAGCCAGTTTGCAACCCACCTAGTGATATAGGGGTTGATGCCAAGCTTAGTGAGTTTTTCCATAATTCCTGAGTGGGGAATGGTACCAAAAGCCTTGGCCAGATCCAGGTAGGCGGTATGAACCGCTTTGCCTTCATCCACAGCTCTGGTGACTGACTCAAAGAAGTCGACCAAGTTGAGTAGGCATGAACTACCCTTCACAAAACCAAACTGTGTGGGATCCAGAGTTTGCAGATTCCCTATATCCTTGTTTATTAGGTCCATGATGATGCATGTGTTGGTCTGACTGTAGTTCAAAAGGTGCTGGGTGAACTGGTTGCCAGCTCTCAGTATTTGTTTCCTTCTGTTACATGACTGCAGTCAAACGTCTCCACTGTCCAGAAGTGTGGCTCATATTTCTGGTCTGTTCACCATAACGGCTGTGGATTTCTGACCAATCACTGGGATGATATGAGCACTGAAGTCACTAAATAATGACAATCATTTGTATTTCAGACTTGACAGCTATCAGAAAATATATGTTAAAGCAAACCATGATACTCTAGCAACTTTCTAAGCTTATAAAATCCATATCTGAAATATGTCCCTATTTTTTGGGCCTTTGTCCCCCCACTTTGTCAGGCATTGTGCAAATGTATTGCACCAAGAGGTTGAGTGTATATATATATATATATATATATATATATATATATATATATCTGTATATATATATATATATATATATATATATATATATATATATATATCTGTATGTGTGTGTGTGTGTGTATGTCTATAACATTACTAATTCCACAGGATTTCCCTAATGTTGGATAACTATCCTGCATGATATATTTACTGTAGCATTACTATTTCTCACAACTCATGTACAGTTGTGGTAGCTGCTGTCACTGGAGGGCACAGGGTCCTGGATTTAAGACTTGCAAGGGATGTGTATTTTTCCCCTTATGTTAAACGACTGTAATGCAGGATATGTTTGTAAAAGTATTACAAATTCCCACAGCTCAGATAGTGTAGTGGTACATTTCTGTGATTGTAGTGTACAAGGTCCTCGGTTCAAGCCTTGGTAGGGCTGATTATTTTGTTGCTGGGCAGAACAAGGGCTGATTGAGACAGAGTGATTAAAGTACTTTTAAGCAGTTTTAAGCGAGTTTGCACAGTTTTGCATTAAGCTAAGCGATGCTAAGAGACACTTAGCTTTGCTTAGTGGCGCTTATTCCTGCTTAAACCTACGCTAATTTTAAATAAAGAAAAGAAAAAAGGTGATAGGAAAGTGGTTAAATGGAAGCAAGCAAGGGGTAAAACATTAGGAAAAGCAGCTAGGGATGTGCAGGATGGATGTAGGAAAGGACCATAGTTCTACATTTGTTCTGCAGCAACAGCTGTGAATGATGTGGAAAATTTGGAATTTACAGCCTCACACCCCACAAGGAGGGGTGTTGGCAACATACATGTGTAGAGTAATTTGAGTGTAGACTTGGGGGGAAATGTATACCTATGTATGGGACAATGATTTTTTTGCGGGACAGATGCCCTTTTTTATTTATTAAGGTGAGAGTGTGATGTTGGGGAAGGGCTGTAGGTATGTTTGGGGAGATAGGTAGGGTAGGATATGTTGCATTTGCAGACAGACAAGACACACAAGACAGCAGACAGGGGCAGTATATGACACATGAGGAGGGCAAACACCTTGGACGCGGAAGATGGTTGGGAATCAGCGGCCGATGAGCCCCCAAATGGATACAGTGGGACTGAAGTCCCCACCCATGGGAAGCCACTACTGCACCTTCACGGCCCCAAAGTTGGCTTTGCTGGGGGCTAGACAACAGGGGCAGCCTGACTCTCGAGGTGCACCAGACGACCCTCCATCTGGCTCAGCCATCCTACCAACTTTGAGCAGATGATGCTGTGCACTATACCCAGTAACTTGCGGTGGGTGATGGGCTCCTCTCCATGCCCATGCCCAGGGGGAGGACGGGCCCTGTCCCCTGAGGTGGTCCAACCAGAAGGTGGTGCAGGACCAGCGGAGGAAGAAGTTCCAAGTTGGGTCCCAGATGTGCTGGGGCCTGGTGCCACAACCAGATGAGGTGGGACAGGTGGATCTCCCTGGGATCTGCCTTTCCAAATGTGATATGGTGTTGAAGTTTTCCAAAATATATTGGTTAGTCAAGAACAAAACATTTCAAAATTAGCTACAACAGCATGCGTGGGTGTTCCAATTAACCCAAAACAACAGATTTGAAACAGCTGCATAGCAAACAGAACACATGCATAAATGGAACAAGTATGCATTGTAACAGCATGCCAGTTACATTGACGGCAACAGGCCATGAACAATGGTATTAGAACAAGGTATGTTAATATGCAACCGATTAAATATATGAACAATAATAGAACACAAGTCCCAACATTACGTTTTGAGAAAAACATATCAGTAGTACATGAATAATAATTAGTGATGTGATGCAGATAAGGGGTGGGGGGAGAGAAAAAAGTCCATTAGCAACTGTAAAGGCTACTATTTTTCACAACAGTACTGCTCAATACTCTACAAGTCTGCCCTCACTTTAGATCTACCTATGGCCCATAGCTTCTGTAGCACATACATACCTGCTAAACTGTCAGCCTGGAATGGTATGGGGCAAACTGTGACAACTATGCGTACATTACTAGAGGGGACTCGTACATGTCAGGGTTACATAACTGACAAAGAAGGGGTACCCTGCACTGATGTGTGTGTGTGCTACTGGCATACTTCATCTGGATTCCTATCTGTGTTCAAGATTATTGGCAGCAGTGACCACTAGCTGTGATAGCATGACACTTTAGAGTCATGTAACAGGAAGAGTGCATGGTGTATGTACCTATCCTGCTGTCATTTTCAGGCATGGGGTTGGACAGTGGAACAGTTGTACATGGTGTATTAGTATACCCTTCATACAGCTACTACAAAAATTTCTTTACCTGTAAGACCTGTGGAGAAAATATGTGTTAACACTATCTGACTGTTTCTACAACTATTCAAGATTTCTTGAGTGTATATATGCACACATCTTAGTACCATTCCCTGGATTCAAACCATGTCTGACTGTGCAAAAATGAACAACAAATCTATTTCTCATCACACTGAGCTACTGGGAAACTGCTGTCTGTCTGACTGATTTCTGCCTAAGGCTCTGTTGGTAGACGCTAACCTTTTAATCCTGAGATCTGAGATTCATGCATGACAGATAGTGTACTGTGTATTAATCCTTTGAAATAATACAATCTGGAAAGCAAAGGCTAACACAAGGCAATGCTGCAGGGGACACACTATAATACATTACACATTACTATTCAGGGTTCAGATCTTGGTGCATAACATATTTAATTTATATCTTGTTTTACAGCTCCACAATCTACTGTTTTGCATAACATGGCTGGTTCTCAAAACAACCTCAGTTAATGTATGCTGTCAAAGCCATATTTGTTGTGAAGAACCTGTTTGCCCACACTCTATTTCTAATCCACAAAACGAACCAGCTTTTCAAGCAAAACAATAAAGCCCTGAGCAGGGCAAGCTTAGAAAATTGTGAAAAAAAAAACAAGGATGGCTCAGCACACTTCAGTTCACTTTATTCCACAGAAACACAGAACATTAATGCTCCACCATACATTTTCGTTTTAAAAATCACTTCCTCAGATGTGGGCTGTTGAAACTACTAGTGCTTTTATACCATTCACTTAATTACACTGATGAGGTTAATAAATTAATTGAAAGGTTAATTTAGTTTAAAAACAAAACATTTTCTTGTATCTCTTTGTGTTGCCACAATTAAAACACATTTAACATTACAATGTTTGATGGATGAATAAATATGTATGAATAAAAATATGTTTTTAATAAAAATCCTTAAAACACTTGACTACAAAGAATTAATTATAAAATTAAAATACTATTAGAAACACATTTAATAAGACTCAATGGTTAAAATCATCAACTTGAATATTTGCTTTACATGAACTTGATACTTCATCTAGTGGATAAATCGTGAAATTACAGGTATTATAAAAACTGCATTGTAAGCCAAAGGCAAATTGTATAGCCTCACTCAGTTAAAAGAATGTTAAAAACAGGAAAATATAAGGAAAAGATAAATTCAATACCTTTGATAAATGAGTGTAACACTTGTGTTCATAACATAAAGCTCAGGGTTTTATTGTTTTGCCTGAAAAGCTGGTTCGTTTTGTGGATTACAAGTTTTATTTGGAAGCTGCTGTAAACACATTCTATTTCTACAACAACATACCAGAGTAAACACAACAGTTTGTGGTACAAGTCTTTATTTTAGTAATATGACACAGTGTTTTACTACTGCATATCCTGTTGGTCAATATTAGTCTGGAAAACTTTATTTATTCAGTAGACACAGAACACACTATACCTACTGGCAGTAAAT
The DNA here is from genome assembly GCF_019279795.1 of Protopterus annectens. NCBI lineage: Eukaryota > Metazoa > Chordata > Ceratodontiformes > Protopteridae > Protopterus > Protopterus annectens. The sequence goes on along the minus strand of NC_056734.1, from coordinate 686,096,669 downwards.
AATATACTCCTTATTTATTGCATTATATACTGCAAAATAAATCTGTACTCGCCAGCCTGTCGGCGCAGCCTTGACAGTCTGTATGCATTGGCCCCCACATTGCTAGACCTCTCTGCTGCAGCTGTATGGGGAGAAAACAAACATTATGCATACTTGTCTTATCACATACTCAGGCTAGAATTTGGTACAACTACAGATGAGATACTTACAAACTACTGGAGCATTCCATGCCTGAGCATCTTGGATCCACTGGGCCAAGAGCATCCCCTTCCTATGCTTTAGGTCAGCATAATGATGCCATACCTGCTCACCAGTTCAGAGGATTCCACTGGCACTGGTCAGGTCGCGTGACAGATGGTCCCAGGCCTCCACTTTGTACTGAGAGCCCTGGTACTGGCCCTGCAGCAGGCTGTCATCATGCTGTTCAATGAAGAGTCCAGCCATGACCTTGCACTCCAGAATTCCCCAGCGCTGCACACAAAAGAGCGCTCCCTCTTCAGCACCAGACATGGTTCCTGCACAGATCAAACTACAAAAGGCTCTGGCTGCATTCCCACCTGTGCGGTTGAAATAAGGTCATATTCCTGCCCTTTGTCATCATTGGACCATTCTGAAAATGTTGAGCACAGCTTAGCAGTGTGCAAATCTGCTTAGCTGAGCTGACTGCTACTTAGAATTAACTTCTAAGCAATGTTCAAACTGGCTGAACACAGCTAAGCACTGCTAAGCATTGCTCAGTTTTCATTTAAGAAAAAATATCAGAACTGTAAATTAATCATTACTGACATATTAAGTGTATATAATTTACTTTACATGACATCCCTCTATATGCTTTTATTATATTACCTTGGGGTGTGACTATACTGTATGAGAAACTTGTGTATACATGGGTTATTTCAAGTGTTATATGCAATGACACTTCCTTTTTGAACCAGCTACACTACCCTGGTTAACAAATATCAAACATAATTTAAAATAAAAAACTAATTTTAGCAATGCTTTCCCATGTAAAAATGAAGGGCCTGTCTTGGTACTTGAATTGTGACCTGCTACATGCAAAGCTGGAACTCTAACCACTACGTTATCTCACTGTTGAGGATTTTAGCTATATATTTATATTAAGCTCCTATGAGATGTTTAAGCAATGCTAAGCAGTGGGCTGCTATGCGCAAACCCACTCAGCTATGCTTAAACTTAACTTAGAACGGGAAAAAAATTAATATAAGCACTTTAATTACATGTATTAATACTAATTGTAATTCATATTTGGTAATGGACTACCTGTCATTCTATCAACTCTCTAAGTCTGCCAGCAATATCAGGATTGAAGTCACTACATAATGGCATACACTTGAGTTTCAGATTTCTAATCCTCCCAAAAATGTTATGTTAATACAAACCCTGTTCCTCTGTCAACATTCTAATTTTGTAACAGCAATATTTAAAATATGTCCCTATTTGTCCCCTCATCATTTTAGTCTTTGTCCAGATTTTTTGCTCTACAAGGTTGGGAGGTATGTTAAAAGTGCTGTACGGCACTTTCACAATGCAGTGTATGTGTGACTGCACCTGTCAAACACCCCCTGCATTTATTTCGATTTCTGATAACTCATTCAGTGTTCTACTTTTCTTAGCTGCTTTCAGTGCCCGTGACCACTGAAAAAACTTACAAAGTGCCGTACAGCACTGTGTGAGTGCAAGGGGTGTGCTTGATCTGCAAGCACTACTGCAACATGCCCCCTGCACTCCTTCAGTGTTTGTGTCTGCAGATCCGTTCTTAGTAGCGTGCCTTCATGAATATGTAAGGCACGCTGCAGAGATGGCTATGCGGATGTGAACACCATTCACTCCGTGTAGGAACAACACTATTCCTGCACGGAGCTTACTGAATCCTGGGGTAAGTCATTGTTCTAGCAAAAGTATATTTAACGAGTTGCCTTTCCTGCAATGCATTTTAGGTATGCAAAATGGGAGAAGCAGCAGTGGCAGAGAATATAACATATTTATGACACTAAAAACAAGGATGACAGCAACACTCTTTAAAACATTCTACCAAGTGTGTTAATTTTAAAAATATCTGTTTTTGTAATAGATAAATGTGATGTGAAAAGTCATCTAAACGGAGTTAACTGGGAAGCAGTAGAACCTACACAGAACTGCAATGGCAGTGGCTGTGGAGCTTGTATAAATTACTGAGTTCTGTAGTCTGTCTACTTAGATAGGTAGGGGGTTCTATTCTCATTGCAGTCAACTGTGTGGGTGGGTGTGTCTAGCCAGAAATAAGAAGTGTGTATCCTACAGTTACTGCTCCAATCCCATGAACTGACAGTATTATGGCAAAAATTACAAGGTGCAGTACCCAAAAGGATAAAAACACTCTAATCAAACTAAACAAACTCAGAGGGCAAATAAAGTCTACCAAAGCCACATTTGAGGTAAGTTTGGCCTCCAAGGTGAAGTACAACCACAAAGCATTCTTTAGCTATGTCCACAACCTCAAAGGCAATACACAATTGTGTGCAGAGCGCATTGTAAATGGAGCCACCTGTACTGAGCCAGAAGATATAGCAAACCTCCTGGCTGATAAATTCACCTCCAACTTTCCTCCTCTTTCCCCCTCACCCTTCCCTCAGGAAAATATTATCAAATATAACTCCCCCTATTATCACCACAGTCCTTAATGCTCTCTCTAAGACCAAGAACACTGCATCAATAGGTCTATTACAATATCCCAGGATGCCTTCTAAATAGCATGAAACATGACCTATCAGGGCCTCTGGACTTACCATTTAACTGTAGCCTCCAAACAAGCTTCATGCCTCATGAACGGAGAATGGCAACAGTCATTCCTTTGCACAAAGATGGGCCATCTACAGACCCTGGAAACTACAGACTCATAAGTCTCACTAGTCTTATATGCAAAGCCATGGAAAGAATTATCATGGAAATATATAGTAAACCTCCAGACACTGGACCCAACCCAGTTTGGTTTTGTCAAGGGCAGAGCATGCCTACTCAACCTGGTGGACTTCTTTGAGAAGGTAACCAAAGCAATGGATGATGGAAAAATGGTTCAAACTGCCTACCTTGACCTGGTCAAGGCATTTGACACAATTCCCCACTTGGGCATTGTTGACAAACTCAAGAGGTTAGGTACAAACTTGGATGACACCCGGTGGATAGCCAAATGGCTCACAGACAGGACCCAGGAAGTTAGAACTGTGGAGTCCACCTCTACAAAAAAGCCAGTCACAAGTGCAGTTCCCCTCAGAGATCAGTCCTTGGACCACTTATTTTTGGCATTTACTTCTAAGAAGTCAAGGCCAATATCAGTGGTCTCTGGCTAACTAAATCTGCAGATGATCGCAAATTAAGAGCTATCATTGAATCCCACACTGACATAAATGATCTCCAAGAGGGACTGACACAGACAAACAACTGCTGCCAGAAACATGGACTAAAACTAAATGCCAAGAAATGCATAACAGTACCCTTTGCAAAGTCATCCATCCCTGGTAACTATCATATTGAGAACACACCCCTTAGAGTTGACCCAGTAGTCACAGCCTTAGGGACTCACATAGATAGTAATTTAGCCTTTGACCATCACGTGTCTACAGTAGTGAGGAAATCATTCTATGTTGCGCAACTTATAAAGAAAGGTATGGCATCTAAGTCCAAGGTTATCATTGTTCCTCTGTATTCATCAGACCCATCACTGAGTATAATGCCCCTTTGGTATGTACCTAACTAAGCATATCCAACCACTGTCCACATAGGTTCCTCACTAAAAGAATACAGAATGTACGTAAAATGCCCTATGCAGACTGACTGAAGGCCCTACTCCTGTATTCTGTCTCCTATAGGCTTTTGAGGGGAGATATATGCCTAGCATACAGGGCACTGTCAGACCCCACTCTGATGGACCTCCTGTATATTCATAAAACAAACAGCACTAGAATTACCCATTCTAAAGACTTAAACCTTTCCTGTGATATAAACTGGACCTGCTGGAGAGACAGGTATGCATCTCAGAGACTACCCCATCTATGGAACAGGCTCCCCGTCCATGTGAAGCAGAGTTCCTCCCTAGCCCAATTCAAATGCAACTTGGACAACTGGATGGGGAACAGGAAATTCTTCCCTGGTTTGGCACCTATGTCTCTAATGGACACAGGCAACCTGTAAGTGGTTCATGTCCCAGGCCCCTGCTTACACTTAGCAAGGGTATCACAACTTGTTAGAGATTTGGGATGCATGACTTGGCTTAAAAAGGCCTTTGTGGTCATTAGCCTAGTAAACACCTATGAACCTGTAAATGCAGCTAATCTACTCGGTTAAATGAACACATTCTTGTCACTAGAGCCCTTCGAATAAGAGCTGCAAAGTTGTAACCCATGTATAATACAAACAGTTTTAAATGTACAGGTTTTTATCAAACACACAGTCCTATAAATTATCCTATTTTTGTAACATTTTTAGCAACAAGCAAGCTTTTAGGAATTACTATTTTCATTTTATGTGTAAGTAATAACTTTTAATTTAAAAATTAGCCACTTTTTATATTAAAGGCTTGCATCTTTAAACAGCTTTGAAGGACATTTATCCAGTATCAGCTGATGTTATGTAATATGATTAATTCTTTAAAAACAGGAAATGGTAGATTGTAACAAGAGGTTTTGATAAAGTCGTTATGGAGGTGCTGTTGCTGTAAGGCAAAAACACTTTACCAGATTTTCATTTAATAAATTAAATGACTGTTTCCTGCATTTTTGGACTTCTTTACTCACATGGAAACGTTGTTTCTGGTATACATACAAGAACAGAGAGGGATATTGCCTTCAATGATACAAATAAATCGATTCAGGACACTATCAAAGAGCTCTCAGATATTATACATTTTGCATTCATGATAACATAGTGGTACAGTTGTGTAAGGTACTTAACATCACAGTAGATTTTTAAGGAGAGATCATTGCAATATTAAATCATAACATACGAGTTTCCCCATCTTTTACATCTTGTTTTCCTCACCAGAATTTCTCTGAGTAGTGACAATTTCCTTGCAATGAAAGAACTTGGCTCTCAAACCTGCTTAGGTACTGACTTAGATAGCATGATATTCCTTTATATATCCTGTATTGCTCTAAGTCATTTTTGTTTTTTTTTTCCAAGCCTGAATTCCCATAGAAAAATATGCTTATAGTTCTCAAACAGCTGTAAAACTCAAAGTATGTGTGTCGTCATAAAACAAATACTGACATGTATATTCACCCAGTTCCACAAAATATATTCACAATATATTTTTTTCTTATCCATAAATATTCTTACTACCAAATACGACAGCAGTCAGTGCACCTATAGTATATCCAAATATACTTTCATTATATAAAATAAATCTAAAGTGGTGATTGTTTAAATTGTTAAATTACCTAATTGCTAAGTGTTAGTCTCCTATAGTACTGGGTGATGTTGCCGAGTTTCTTTTTGATCTTCTTGGTTGTAAGTTTGAAAAACTATGAATCCCTAATGCAATCCGTAGCTGTGCTATAATACAATAATGCTAAGAGTAAATGTTCTGATTCATCAGAAGAAACTTTAAGAAAAATTTAAGTTAACACAAATCACAAAAAAGGGGAGAAGAAAGAGTAAAACTTCACTATAACAGTGAGCTCTTCTCATAGATGAACTGTTATGTGATCCAGCTTATGCAGGGTGGTTACTATACCAGTATATCACAAACATATGGGCAATTTCCCAAGTAGTACTAATCTTCCACAGGAGGTGGACAGTTAACAACATCATCCAAGCAAGTAGTGTTACATGTCCTACATAGGGTAAAGTACTGAACAATGTCCTAATAAGACAACAGAAAGAGCAGGGCAATGTACTTGACCATATAACATGTTTAAAGGGGATCCTAATAGATGTTCGATAGCTTAGGCTGTCGAATGCCTAATTATCGACCTAAGCGCCGAAAGTTTAAAATTGCGAATGGCCACATACGCAAATTCTTTCCTCGGGAAAGAATTTGCTTGGCCATTATTGGGGATCTGCCCTTTCCCCAATGTAGAGTGATCTCAGAGTTAGTATATTTAGTTAGGGGGGTGGGGGGAGCCCCTCCCACTATGTTTGGGTTCAGAAGTTTATTTTATTTCGCAACGGCCTAGAGAATTCTTTCCCAAAAAAAATGGCCATTCGTGATTTTAAGGTTTCGACGCTTAGGTGTAGATGTTTAGACATTCGACAACCTAAGCTATTGAACATGTAATATAGACCCGCTTAAAGATAGCCAACACATGTAAAATATAATATACATAGTAACCAAAATTGTAAGATTAAAAGATGCATTTTTGCCTAAAGGCTATGCAATAAAAATGATTATAATGCAGTCACGAATAAAATGAAGCCCTGCCGTCCTAATTTGCACAATAAAGTTCCAGATGGTGATGTCCTAATTAACAATATGCCTATGCAACTAAACTGTTAAAAAAAGATTTATTAAAAAAAAACAGCTTAGAGAGCAGGCAATAAAGACAGAATGTTGTATCTGAACATTCTATGCAGATGTAACCAGGTATCAAATTAAGAAATATTCTGAAGCTTTCCCAGATTAAAGACAAAATACATTTTGCTGAAACTCCAAAAAAGTGCACTGAGCTTGAAAAACAGATACTTGTACCAAAAATAAACAAAATTGCTGTAAGTGTAAACCACCACCTGACAATTAAAAAAACTTTAATTGAATCAGTACATTCTTCTTTCTGACAAAGACTTCTTTACACTAACATATTCGTTGGTAATAAGAAGTTATGTACCTACCATAACGTTCCATGTTAGTTGTCTTCTTCTCGCCTTCGTTCTTGCTGGATGGGTTTGGAGCCGATCCTCAGCTCTGACTCAGCAATCTACTAAAGCTTGAGAGCTATTTACTGGCTCGAGGCCCTCCCTATATCCCACAATGCTAGGCGTCAGATCCCCAGATCTCGTTTGGCAGAGCTAACACCAAGGAAAGATTCAAGGACACCTGTCCAACCACAAGGAAAACTATAGTACAAAGACAGAGGAGAACACAATGTACATCAGAGTTGTCCAGAGAAAGAAAGGCCCCAAAAGGGGACTCTTCTCGGTCCAACTAGGCTAGGGGGATGGAGGGTGGGACACAAGAAAGAAGGCAAGAAGAAGACAACTAACATGGAACGTTATGGTAGGTACATAGCTTCTTAATGGTAAGTTGTCTATCTCGCCTTCATTCTTGCTGGATGGGACAGCGTCCCTAGCACCTTAGTCCTGGGTGGCTCATTGGAACAGACTCTTGAGCACAGTGGAACCAAACTCAGCTCTATTCCTAGAGGCCACATCCAACTTATAATGCAAAATGAATGTATGAGGAGTGGCCCAAGTGGCTGCGGCACAAATAGATTCCATTGGTAGTCTTGCTTGAAAGGCTACTGACATAGCCAATGCTCTGGTGGAATGACCTTTAGGTTTAGCAGGGAGTTGCTTATGTTTGAGTTGATAAATCAAGGTAATAATAGAGGACAACCACCTGGATAAGGTTACTTTGGAAACTGGCCGTCCTTGTTTGCTGTCAGCATAGGATAGGAAAAGTTGGTTTGATTTTCTTATTTGCTTTGTCCTGTCCAAGTAGAAACGTAATTGCCTGTGAACATCCAAGCTGTGCAAATTTTGTTCAGGTCTGTTCGAATAGTTAGGAAAAAATACGGGCAGATCAATAGACTGATTCAGATTTGATTCAGAGGGTATCTTGGGTAAAAATGAAGGATTAGGCCTAAGTGAAACTCTGTCCTTATGAAACACAAGATAAGGAGGACGAATACAGAGGGCTTGAAGTTCCGAAACTCTCCTAGCTGATGTGATGGCTACCAAAAAGTGAGTGTTCCAGGAGAGCAATTTAAAGGAACAGGAAGCCGCAGGTTCAAAGGGGGGGAGAATCAAGGAAGCCAATATCAAGTTCAAGTCTCACGGAGGCAGGGGATCCCTGACCGGGGGCCTAAGTAACAAAGTTCCTTTGAGAAAGGCCTTGCAAAGTTTGTGGGACATGATGCTGGTTTCTGAAAGGCTAGCATGGAAATTTGCAGTAGCAGCTAATTGGACCCTAATGGTGGCAGAGGAGGATCCAGCTTGGAAGAGCTCTGCTAAAAAATCTAAAACATGATGGGCAGGGGCTGTAAAAGGGTCAATATTCCTAGCCTCTGTCCAGAAGGAGAAACGTTTCCACTTACTAGCATAAGTCTTCCTGGTGGCAGATTTGTGCGAAGAAAGGATGATTTCACACACTGGCTGAGAAATTAGCGGAAGCCTGGCTAAAGTTGGAAGTGGAGCAACCAAGCTGTAAGGTTGAGAGACTGAAGGGACTGGTGCAGCGCACCCGACTGACGGACCAAGAGGTCTGGCACTGGGTCCAGATTCCACGGCTGCTCCAGCAGGTGGCGATGCAGGAACGGGAACCAAATTTGTCGAGGCCAGTAAGGGGCAATGAGGATCATCCTGGATCCCAAAGCGGTTGCCTTCTGAATTAGCTTGGGAATTAGGGGAAACGGAGGAAAAGCGTACAGAAGACCCCGGGGCCAATCGTGAACTAGAGTGTCTCTGGGGGAGTAGCCGGGAAGGGGGAAGAGAGTGAAGAAGTCGTCGCACTTGCTGTTGAGAGGGGTTGCAAAAAGGTCGCAGCAAGGTTGACCCCATCTGTGGAAGATTTTGTCCGCTACTGATTGATTGAGAGACCACTCGTGAGACATGAGAATAGCTCTGCTTAGCCTATCTGCTATGACGTTGGACCTCCCGGGGATGTGTGTTGCTATCAGAAACCGTTGAGAGGAGATCGCCCACTGCCAGAGTCTGAGTGCTTTTCGACATAAGGGATAGGACTTGGTTCCGCCCTGCTTGTTGATGTACCACACTACAGACATATTGTCTGTCTGAAATGCAATAGTCCCGGTGGGTAGAGAGTCCTGAAGAGCTTGCAACGCCAAAAGCACTGCTCTCATCTCCAAGACATTTATGTGCAGCTGGTACTCTAGAGGTTGCCAGGTGCCTTGGACAGTCCTGCCCTGAAAATGCCCCCCCCCCACCCGATCAGGGAGGCATCCGTGGTCACTGTGGCAACAGGAGGAGGAAGAACACACGGTCTGCCCTGGAGTATCAGAGGGGAGACCATCCACCAAGTTAGGTGGTCTTTGCATGATTGAGTGATTATTACCTTGTGAGACATTGGAAGTTGTTGAAAGGACCATTGAATAAAAGGCATCCACTGAAGAAGCCGCATGTGAAAGCGAGCCAGGGGAACTAGTATGATTGCTGCTGCCATGAGGCCCAAGGTCTTTAGGACAACTCTGACTTGAATCCTGTTGCATTGTAGTAAGACTTGCACATGTCGGCAGATTTCTGAAACTCTGTCGAGAGGAAGCCTGGCAGAAGATCTTTTGAATCTAAGATTGCGCCTATAAAGATAATAGACTGAGAAGGCGACAATGCAGACTTTTCGAAATTTATTGATATACCCAGCTTGGTGCAAGTTTGGATGGTATAATCCCTGGCTCGCAGTAGTTGATGCCTCGTGGGAGCAGTGAGGAGCCAGTCGTCGAGATATGAAAACACCTGGAACCCTCGCCGTCCCAGGTGAGCCGTAACCACTGCCATGCATTTGGTGAACACCTTGGGGGCTATGGTGAGACCAAAGGGCAGGGCCCTGAATTGATATTGACTGGCTCCCAGCCGGAAGCGGAGAAACCTTCTGGAGCGCCTGTTCATTTTGATATGGTAGTACACATCCTGAAGATCTATGGAGCACATCCAATTGTCCTGACCCAAAAAGGTTAGAATGAACTGGAGGGTGACCATCTGGAACTTTGTTCTTTGAACAGACTTGTTTAGCCTGCTGAGATCCAAAATGGGTCTCCAGTCCTCTGTCTTTTTTGGCACCAAAAAGAACTTGGAGTAGATTCTGGATCCTTGCTGGTCTGCTGGGACTGGCTGGAAGGCCCGTTTGTCTAGCAGTTTTGAAATTTCTAGTACTGCCTGTTCCCTTAGAATGGGTGGAACATCTGGAAGGGACTTGGTTTTTTGTACTGGGGTGTGGACAAAGGGAATCTTGTAACCCTCGGATATGATAGACCGTACCCATTTGTCTTGTGTGAGGAGTTGCCAGGCTTCTGGGTACAGTGACAATCTTCCCCCGACTGCCTCCGAAGGCGGACAGTCGGGCAGCCCCTCAGGGATGCTGAAAGGGTTTGTCAGAGAATGATTCTCTGCTATCCTGATTCTGTGGGCCCGCTCTGCCCCTTGGGCAGCGTCTATTATTGTTTCCTCCCCTGCCCCTGGAGGGAAACGTGCCACGTGTGTCAGGCACGACTCCCTGGGGTTTCCAAAACCACATTTTTCCACTCTTCTGACCCTTGGGGTATCGTCTAGAGGAAGTGGAAAAACGGACTCCCACGGCAGAGACAGTCTTGCCTTCCTGCTCACACCTGGTAAGGGTATCTTTCACCTGTGGTTCAAACAGAGCCGAACCATCAAAGGGGGTATCGGTGAAGGATGCCTTAAAGGGGTCAGCAAAGTTGCATAATCGCATCCAGGCATGTCTTCTCAAAGCCACGCTTGTACCTGCGGCCCTACTCACCCCATCGGCTGCATAAGAAATGAGCCACATGGAGGAGTTGACGATAGAATTCAGGGTCGCCAACTGGGAGTTTATCTTGTCTTGAGCCCCCACAGCTGATGGATCCTGAAGGGCATCACCCAGTTCCTTAAGAAGATCCCTTTTGGAGACGGGTGAAATGGCACAGATAATTCATCGACCACATAGAGAAGGTCACTGAGGAAAACACCCACTTCCCGTACCTGTCCATTGTCCTAGATTCTTTATTAGGTGGATGGACAGGCACCAAAGGGTCAGCCAACTCCTTCTTTGTGGCTGCTGCAACCACCATGGCATCAACAGGGACATCTTTTGTCAAAAATTGCTTGTTGGGTGGGGCTGTAATAAATTTAGTGGGCCTACGGGGAGTTGGTTCCACTGTGTCCAGGGCTGACCATGCCTTTCAAGCCACCACTTCCATTAGTGGGTCGAAAGGTGGAGACACCCAGGAGGTGGAAGGGCGAGAACCAAACGCGTCCAGGTAGACCAACTCGTCCTCCGAAGGGTTAAGGGCAGTCCAGTTCCCCCCCTCTGCTTAAGGATTTCTGGGATGTATGAAAAGGAGACATCCTCAGAGGGGGATCTTGGAGACCCTTCCGAATCCTCCAAGTCGGTATCAGACGTGACTGACTCAGGGGAGTCGACATGTTTCCTCTTACATTTTCTCTTCCGGGGGGGGCTCCCCCGAAGGATCGGGGGAGGCCTCGGAAGAGGAAGATATGCCCAGTGTGGCGACCTGGAGCATTTGCTCTCCATGCTTGAGGTCAGGAGGGTGGACAGAGACTGATGCAGGCACCATGCGGGGAGAAGCCGAAGGGGCTGATCAAGGGGCCGACTCAGGAGTCAGCACACTCCTCATGATCTCGAAGGTGCCCCTGTCAGGCAGAGCAGAAGTTCCTCACTCCGAGGAGACAAGAACCCCTGTCGGCACCATGAGGGATGGCTCCGAGGCCAATGTCGGGGCCAAGCTCACCTGCGCCGATGCTCCGAGAGGGAGAATGGGGTCAGACAAGGGTCCGATGCCATTTGCCCCCCCAGAGTCGATGAGGGAGTCTCGGTGCCCAGATCCCTCCAAGGACGGAACCAAGGAAGAGATCGGAGCCAACGAAGAAGCCAAAAGGTGTGGTATTGGTTCCAACGTCACCAAGATTCGAGCCCCAACCGGCTCCGGCTCTGAACACAAGGAGGGAGTCGGAGGAGGAACTGCTGTAGATATCGGGACAGCCACAGTTTGTTGAGATGGGCTGGTTAAAATTCAGGCCAGGGCCTGCGACTTAAGGAGTCTGCTGACTACCCTCTCTAGGTCATGATCAGACAGCCTGGAAGACCGAGATGAGTGGGACCTATGGCTTTTCTCAGATTGAAGTAATGGTGACCTCGGAGCCGAGCGAACTGATTCTAGGGAAGGGGACCTAGAACGTTTTCGGCTTGAAGACGGTTCAGACAGTGAAGTCAGAGCCGACTGAGGTCTAGCGGTGTCGGCTCCAGCTGGAGCCAACGAGGAGGCAGGTGCTCCACCAGGCGATGGCTCCGAACTGGGAGCCGACGGCTTGGCGGGCCTAGAGGATTTACCTGATGAAGACTTGGTCGGGGATCCTTCTGGCTTAAGTAAGCATCTCAGGATGAGCTTGTTCCTATGCTCCTGCAGGACTCTCGGGCTGAAGGCATGACAGACTGAGCAGGAGTCCTGCAGGTGTAGGGGGCCCAAGCAATAAACGCAAGAAGTGTGACCGTCTGTCAGAGACATCTTCTGACAGCACGAGTCATACTTCTTAAAACCTGAGACTTTGGTATCCTTAGACATGATGGATACCAAAGAAAAAAGTCACTAGTGCTTAAAATCACAGAACAACACACACACGCACTAGTTAAGCTAACAAAATTAAACAATTACACAGTTAACTATATATATATATATATATATATATATATATATATATATATATATATATATATACACACACACACACAAGTCTACAACTGTAATAAAGTAATAGAGCTAACACTACCCTATAACACAAGGAAAGGGAGGGGAGATTAGCCACTGAGAAAAAAGAGGGGAAGTTATAAATATAAGAAAAGGTTATCGAGAAAAAAATAAAGTTAACTTTAATATATATATATATATATATATATATATATATATATATATATATATATATATATATATGAAAAAAGATTAATATGACCTGGAGTCAAGTAAATCGCAACCTCGTAGCTGAAGCGGCAAAGAGATCTGGGGATCTGACGCCTAGCATTGTGGGATATAGGGAGGGCCTTGAGCCAGTAAATAGCTCTCGAGCTTTAGTAGATTGCCATGGAGCCGAGGATCGGCTCCGAACCCATCCAGCAAGAATGAAGGCAAGATAGACAACTTAACATCAACAGTTTAGATCACATGACCCATTCTCAAGTTATATTAATATTTCATAACTTGACAATTTAATTTACATTTAAAATTCACAGCATAATTCAAAGATTTTATAAACATTTAGGTGTACCTGACAATCAAATTCTTTATATAGCATGCTTTTACATCCCCACCCTAACATCTCCTTTTATGTGATCTAAAATATACAATGATACTGCTTAAAACTATCACATGCTGACAATTTCATAAAAAGTATTTTTTAGGCTTCTGTGTTCTAACAGAATAATTATGCTCTTAAATTATTTTATTTAATTTGCATAAAGTCCTACTCACAGAGAATGCCACACATAGGTTTATAGGTGTGTACTAGGCTAATGGCCCTGGTGCCTTTACAAGCCTAGTCCAATAAAAATGCCCAGGCACCGTGCCACCTGATGTTAGGTCACAGTGCCCCTATCCAGTAGGGCAACTGGAATGATCCCTGGAGTGAACTTTGTTATCCATCCACTGGTCAAGATTTCTCTTAAAAACAGCCAGCGGGGTGTTCTGCTTGACGTGAATGGGGAAGCTTATTCAGAGTATGGGCAGTCTTTGGGAGCTTAACCTGTCCCTCTAGCATGTTCTGTTAATTGTGGTAATAAGGTTGTGATCTCTGAAGTGTGTGACATGGGGGGATTGGGATTTCTTTAGGTGTAGCATTTCAAGTAGGGCTGGGTGGGACATGGCTTTGCAAATCAAGCAGAGATCACCTCTAAGTAGATAAGCGACTGAGAACAGCTGAAGTTTCTTGAGTGTGTCCGTGCAAGACATGTGTTTAAGGCCTAGGATCCTATTTGTGAGGTACTTTTGTGGCCTGTCCAGCTGTTGTAGGTGTCTGGTCAGGTACATGCCAAATGAGGAGTTATATTCGATGGTTGGTCTAATGAGGGATAAGTAGAGAGGGATGATGACCTCTTTCTTCCTGGATCTGAAACCTTTGGTTATAAGATGTGCCACATAGAAGGACTTTCTGAGCACAGTGGCAATGTGGTGGTCGAAGGTGAGGTGGCTGTTGACCTGGGTGCCCAGATCTCTTATGGCCCCTTCAGTGTTCAGTGGGTTCCCATCAACGTGGTAATTCGTGGGAAGTGAGTTTTTTCCAAAGGGGAGGATAACACATTTTTTGGCATAAAGCTTCAGGCCATGGTTCTGACACCAGTCACTGGTCTCAGAGAGGCCCTTTTGTAGGGTGTCTGCATCACTTGGGGAGTTGATAATGACTCCTAGCTTACAGTCATCAGCAAACTTGGTCAGCCAACTTCCTTCTGTGTTGGCCTGGACTTCTGAGAAGTAGATGCCAAACAAGAGAGGGCCCAGGACTGAGCCCTATGGGGCTCCACTTGTGACTAATCGGCAGTCTGACTTGGAATCCACAACTTTCACACTGTGGGTCCTGTCTGTGAGCCAATTTGCAACCGACCTAGTGATGTAAGGATTGATGCCTAGTTTGGTGAGTTTCTCAATGATACCTGAGTGGGGGAATGGTATCAAAGGCCTTGCCCATGTTGAAGTAGGCTGTATGCAATGCCTTACCCTTATCCACAGCCTTGGTGACTGCCTTGAAGAAGTCAACCAGGTTCTGCAGGCAGGATCTCCCCTTGACAAAGCCAAACTGTGTGGGGTCAAGAGTTTGGCGATTGCCTGTATCTTTGTTAAGCAGGTCCATGATGATGTGATCCACAGCTTTGCATAGCAGACTTGTCAGGATAATGGGGCAATAGCCTGAGGTAAGGCTGTGACTGAACAGAGAAGTGGTGCCAAATAATTTTGTAGCTCATGTAGGATGCAGCCAGGGATATTATCAGGCTGTATGGATGCTGTATTCTTGGTTTTGGACAATGCAGCTTTTACCTGTGCCGCAGAAATGGTGGGTACCAGACTTTCTTCTGGTATTGTGATAGGGCCCTGGGGGGGGTGTTTAAAGTTGGCACTCAATCTGTCGGCCAGTATGTTGATTATATCTGTTGGCTCAGTATAGGAAGTGCCATTGTGCAATAACTCAGAGCAAATCTGGGTAGTGCCTTTGAGGTTTTTGATATAGCTATAGAAGGCTTTGTGGTTGTTTTTGGTGTCAGCCACAATTCTGCCTTCATAGCTGGCTTTAAAGGGTTTAATAAGGGATCTCAGCTTTTTGTTGATACTGATAAAGGAAAGTTTCCAGTCTTGTGACTTCATTTTTTTTCTTTGTTGTAGAGTTTACTGATGGCTGAGGACCACCAGATTGGCTTCCTTTTTTTTTTTTGGAGGACAGCGTCTTAGTTCTATTTGGTATGGCAAAGTCCATGCATTTGTGTACATGCGCGTACAGTGCATTGGTGTATGATTCGGCAGTCATGCAGCTATTTTCCATTGGGATGGGTGTCGAGAAGTTAGCCACCTCTGTTTTTAGAAGCCCAAAGTCGGCTTTAGAGAAGTTTTTCAGGGTGGTTAAAGCACTTGGCAACATAAATAACTGTTTTAGACAGACAGTTAACATAACCTGAGGATACATATTTAAGTCAATTTATCATACAACTATCTTCTTTCTTGTTACTCATAAACTTATATTGTGGACATAACCGATAAGGAAAACCACCTTTCATCTTTGCCTTCCTTCTTTCTATTGAACATTTCTTTATAACTATGGCACTTCTTACTTGTAAATAAAGGTTTATCTCATATTTTATTAGCTATTATTTCATTACTTACAAGAATTCTGCAATTATTTTCCACAATTTTTCTTACCACTGGAGTATCTATTACTTATGGTAAAATTATAGCTCGGCTTCTCTTATTCCCATTTAAAACTGTTCTTTCTGCAACCTGCAGGATATTACCTAAGTCAGCAAACGGACAATAAATACTTCTTCCCCGTGATTCACTAAGCCTACATTAAGTATACATGATATGTATTCAATAAAATTCTTCTCATTTTTGTGTTTTCTAGTCACTCAGAAAGATTACACTACGTGTACATATAGTCTACACTTTGTGGTAACTTTGATGAATCCCTGTCAATATTTAAAGCAACAAAAATATCAGTAGGAAAACTAAAATTAGGAGGAAGAAGGTGTGTATATCTGTGTTGTCCAGTCTTCAGAGCAGTGTACATTCAGTGTACACTTAGTGTAGGCTTTATTGAATCTAGCCCCTTCTCTTTTACTTCTTTCATTGTTTTATTTAATATGGGCAGCCGCGGTGGTGCAGTGGTTAGCATTGCCGCCTCACAGCAAGAGGTTCTCCGGTTTGATCCTCGGCTGGGGTGCCTTCTGTGCGGAGTCTGCATGTCCTCCCTGTGGTCGCGCGGGTTTCCTACGGGTGCTCCGGTTTCCTCCCACATCCCAAACACATGTTGTAGGTGGATTGGACACTCTAAATTGGCCCTATGTGTGAATGTGTGTATGTGTGAGCCTTCTGTGGAAGATTGGGCACTGGGCTGGCAACTCAACATTGTAAAACTCCCCTGCCAATCATGAGCAAACAGGTGATCCTCTGTGGTGACCCCTAACCGGGAAAAGCAGAAAGAAGAAGAAGATTGTTTTATTTAATATATCAATAGGATACTACCTTTATTATTCATGTGTCTTTCAAATATTCTATTTCTTACATAAACTGTTCATCAAACATAGTCAACATTGTGGCCCTCACCATTTGAGTTGTTTCCCTATGTTCTCTTTTAAATGTTTTGGATGTGCACTATTGTATCGTAACTTACCATTACTACCTACTTCTTCGCTATATGTCCTAGTGAGTAAATTGTATTCCTGCTTATAATTTATTATATCCAAATAAATTACTTCTGTACATAGTTTTAGTGACGTTGACTGCAAATACTTAACAGTGGTTTAAATGCATATAAAAAAATCAAGAATAATTACAGCATTTTCTTCTTCTTCTTTCAGCTGCTCCTGTTAGGGGTCACCACAGCAGATCAACAGTTTCCATTTCTTCCTGTCCTCTGCATCTTGCTCTGTCACACCAACCACCTGCATGTCCTCTCTCACCAGATCCATAAACCTTATCTTAGGCCTCCCTCTTTTCCTGTGATCTGGCAGCTTCATCCTTCACATCTTTTTCCCAATATACTCTGCATCCCTCCTCAGCACATGTCGAAACCAATGTAATCTTGCCTCTCTGGCTTTGTCTCCAAACCTTCCAACCTGGGCTGACCCTCTAATATACTTATTCCTAATCCTGTCCATCCTTGTCACACCCAGTGCAAATCTTAACATCTTCAACTCTGCCATGTCAAGCTCTGACTCCTGTCTTTTTGCCAATGCCACAGTCTCCAACCCATATAACATAGTTGGTCTCACTACCCTCTTGTAGAGCTTCCCTTTCACTCTTACTGGTACTCGTCTGTCACAAATCACTCCTGACACTCTTCTCCACCCACTCCATCCTGCCTGTACTCTCTTCTTCACCTCTCTTCCACACTCACCATTACTCTGAACTGTTGATCCCAAGTACTTAAACTCATCCACCTTCGCCACGTCTACTCCCTGCATCCTCACCATTCCTCTATCCTCCCTCTCATTCACACACATATATTCTCTGTCTTGCTGACCTTCATTCCTCTTCTCTCTAGAGCATATCTCCACCTCTCCAGGGTCTCCTCCACCTGTTCTCTACTCTCACTACAGATCACAATGTCATCTGCAAACATCATAGTCCACGGGGACTCCTGTCTGATCTCATATGTCAACCTGTCCATCACCACTGCTAATAAGAAAGGGCTCAGAGCTGATCCTTGATGTAATCCCACCTCCACCTTAAACGCATCCGTCACTCCCACCGCAGACCTCACCACTGTCACACTACCCTCGTAAATATCCTGTACCACTTACATACTTCTCTGACACTCTCGACTTCCTCATACAATACCACAACTCCTCTCTAGGCACCCTGTCATATGCTTTATCTAAATCCACGATGACACAATGCAACTTCTTCTGACCTTCTCTCAGAGCAAACATTGCATCTGCAGTGCTCTTTCCTGGCATGAAACCATACTGCTGATCACTAATCATCACCTCCTTTCTTAACCTAGCTTCCACTACTCTTTCCTATAACTTCATGCTGTGACTGATCAGTTTAATCCCTCTGCAGTTAATAATTACAGCATTTTACCAGGTTATAAAAATCTAATCCACATAAGCTGTAATGCAGTTATAAGAATTATAAATATAACAGTCTTCCCATTGTGCCCTAAAAATATTAACATAAATGGAGGTCATCACTGCTCCCATTACCAGATCTGCCACTTGTTTAAAACATATCGTTACATACAAAAGAAATGCTGTTCAAAATAACATTTAAACCCTTTGTCTAAATATCTTTTTATTCTCCAACTCAGAATATTGTGTTAAATAAGTGATAAAATATAACCTTAATGAAATAGTTAATTTAAATATGTTAAAGGTATAAACTATTAATATCATGTGACAATGGATCATGTGATCTAAACTATTTATAGCAGTTACCAACATGAGTACGGCAGTCTGAAAAAGTCTTTGTTAAAAAGATGAAAGGGCTTACTCCGTACTGATTTGTGTATGCATAATTTAACTAAAAACTATACAACACTTGTAGCTCTTTTTAACAGGATTAAAAGGACATTTCTATTTGCATTTTAGCATGAGGCATCCGGTTTAGTCATAACACAGGCACCCATGGTCCATACCGTGTAATCTTTTGCTGCACAACTTTGATACAATAATCAACATCAGTGCAAGCCAACCTTCAGCATCGACAAATGCTTACTTTTGTTTTGAAACTGAAAAATCCTGATGCACACTTAAGTGGCATTAGTTGTAAATAGTTGCTGTCATGTATCTCTTGTCACTATGCCCTCTAAGACAAATTAAAATTTAATTTCATTAAGCTCTCCTCATAATTCAGTCAATTAATGCCACAAATAGTCTTTGCAACTTTTCTCTTAACTCTTCAAAGTATTACGGTCTAAAAACTGCAGAGGATACTCAAAATGTGGTTTAATAATGGCCTGCAACAATGTTATTATTAAGCCACACGGCAAAGAGATGACACCCTCACAATAAATTTGGATACCATGCACAATATTAGCAATGAAATGATTGACTACTACAAGGACAAAATAAGAAGCTCAGGTCTGCCACTGTTTCTAACTCTGAGGCTGCATATATTCTTATGAAAAGTGCATGCACTTTTCCACTGGGGGTGTGTGACTTCACAGCAAAAAATAATTAAGTAGCTGTGGTCTAAGAGGTCTAGTCTCCCATATGGTGGTCACATAGAATGCTTGCACCCTGCAAAAACATATTTTATCATGTCATGTGGGCACCTGGAACCTGCAGACATAACCTGTTTTTACGACACCAAATTTAACTATACAATAATAATATACATTACAGACAAGTACGCAAACCAGAAATATCAATCTACTAATTACAACTACCTATTTGTCTGTATTTTGATGGGTTCAAGAATTTCAGTGGGGGGGGCGCTTTTTTTGTTGTTTCAACTGTGGTAGTCAACGTTTTCATCTTTGAGTTTATGAATTTAATGCAAATACCACAGCTTATAACTGGCCTTATATACCATCAACTTCCTGTTGGTATTACTCTTGTATTATTCTCCTCATCCAATGCAACTAGCTGCACTCCTCCCAAACTGTGATCCCTTTATTGTCATAAGCATTAATGGAAAAAAGCTCTATGGATATGGGAATAACATTACCATGAGAGTTATCTGATTACTTTTTGTGGCAGTCTGGATGTCAGACACATTCAACAGTTTTAAATATTACCATATGTCTAATGTACTTTTATTCTAAGACTTACTGAAATATGTCAATAAAAATACATGACAGCCAGTAATTTGTAAATGTTATCAAAACTTGTATTATACTGAGCCACAGGTGAAAAGTGTTTGCAATGGAAAAATCTTATACACACAGTAATAAATGAATAAATATATAATAGAAACATGTTGTTACCTTGCATCTTTTTCAAATATAGTTTTTGATAAAAGATCCTTGTCCACATAGACGGTGCTGGGATAATACCAGACTATAAAACTGTTGTCATGTAGTCCGCAGAGTATATTTGTTGCATCATTCCAAGCCATGGTATGTACCATTGTACCTTAAAAGAATACATGGCTGAAGCTTAATATCTGAATGTCCACTTTTAAGTTTGTTTTACATGTATACCTTTCAAAACCATAATCAATAATTTATATTGTGCAAACATCAACAGTATAATTATAAACTGTTCTTTTACTGACCAATGCATGTTATATAATTAGTGCCTCTGTCTCCATATGCCCAAAATAAAGAACCTGAGCTGCTAGATACTGCCATGGTAAAGCATTTTCACTTATCAACTCTGAAAATGTACAAATGAATGATATACAGTGCCAGAAATACCTTCAGAGTTTTTGTATACACAAGCAAATAAAGAACTCTGAGCTGATTACTGTATTGTCAAAAACTATATTAGGCCGCCAGGTTGCCAGGTCACCATTTGTATTTCACAATTTACAAATAGCCAGTCTGCCATTTAATTCACTTATTCATTCAAATATGAAAGTATTATAATCAAACTGCAAGGACATTTACTGTGAGTGTAAATGTAACGAAGCCAGACAAGGTGCAGTGTGCAACATTTATACAAATCACAAAAAAAGAAGCCATAAATGTATTTTGTACTTAAACCTCAACAAAGAGAAGGATAAGTAAGCATCTACCACAGAGAAATGCAAAGACTATTATGTACCAAAGAAATCTTGCAGATGTTTATTCTTTCAAAGAAACCACTGTTTCTCATGTAATCAAAGTAAAAAGCCACCTGAGAGTTTGTGAATTTAACAAGCTGCACAATTCATTTAAAAGGGACAGAACAGTCTGCAGTGTTATGAATTCGCATGTAGACTGCTGACAGCATCACACATGACTTTACAGCTCTGTACATAGTGACCAAATTTATTAGTGTGCAATTAAATGAGTTAACAGAAGAGACTGACATGTTCAATATTAAAATGATGGCTAAAATTAAATTGGGAATGAAGAAAAGAGTGAAAATGTGCAATGACAGTAACAAACATGACACTGAAAGTCACAAGATAGTAGCTAGAAAACACTAGGTTGTTCAAATTAAAAACTAGCGTATAAGGAGTGGTTAGAAACAAAAAAAAATGACTTGTCCTTAAATCAGTTCCGACGATAATGTGATGGCAGAATTATTTTGCTAAAGTGTGTAATAAGTAAAATAAACATGTTCCAGAGAATCTACGTGTTAAGCAAGCTAAATGTGAGAAAGAAACTGAGTTTTTTTTTTTTTGGAAATAAGGAAACTAGAGAAAGGATGCAGTACAGCCTTTTTAGCTCTATTTTTCTCCTGTTCTGTCATTCTGACAGCTGTCCCAGTGCACCACATCCTTTGCTAGGTCTACTAGCACTCTAGTCACCCCCTGTTCACTGCCTGAATTTAAACTGGGACCAGGGAGGACTTTAAGGGCATCCTGAGAGTTGTTCTATCCTACTTCAAGCCAGAGGGGGTTCTTCTTCTATGACCTACTCTGTTTCACCCTCCGACCCTCATGGCTTTTATGATGATTGTTGGGGAGGGCATGCAATGTTTTGCCCTGCCTCTGAGGCAGCTCAACCATGTCATCATAAACCTTTTTAGACCATGTCTCCACTAGTGACACTCCTAGTCTCCATTAGAGATCATTGCTGTAGACATCCATGGAACCGTCCACCCCCCGGGATGGAAACAACCATTCCTCCCTACTACACCATCAGATGCACAAGCTGCTAATCAAACCCAGGTTGCCTGGGTCATAGTCAGGTCTATATTCCTCAATGCAACTAGAGCAGCCAAGAGGCAATACAGTATTAGGTAAACCAATGTTGTGCTGAAGACAACTACTGTAATGAGAAACTCATTACTGATGGCAAGCATATTGATTTTAAGCAAGATAAAAAGCTGAAGGTCAATTTTTGAGGGAAAAAAAAAACATTTAAATACTTTAAGGTACACCGCACAATAAACCAAACCACACTTCACTGGCATATTTAGGGAACAAGGTGAATGAAGTCTGTGTGTCAGACTGTTAATATGACTACAAGAATAATAAACACACACTTTTATTTAAAGTTCCTTCTCTGGAAGAAACTGTGAACTGACCAAACACAATGGTTTTATTAAAATATGAAAAGATTGCCATGAAGCAAACAAGGAGAGAGAAATTAACTCATTTGATGAGGTACCTCCTAAATATTTCCTTGAATCCTGTTCAAGCATACAAATAAATACAATTCTGAACAGAAAGACAACATGAACACTACTGTCATGTCAAGCAGAAATGTATTGCACAAAAAGACAATCAGTTGTGTTCATCATTCCATACACTACCATTAGAATACAATGCATACAATTATTACAGAAATAGTAAAAATATGGCTTCTGTATAAATATGCAGACCTGTTCATTTGTCTAGGTTGCTTGCTAAGAGACATCTCTGGATGCAGTGTAAGTAGTTCATGTACTTAAAAGAGGGACTATCGGAAGTCTCTAACTGAGATAATACAGTCAGAGCTTAAAAGGATGAAAAACTTCAGTATGGGTGTAAAGTGATGAGAACTTGCAGAATCAGTTAACAGAAAGGTCACTGTTGTGAAGCAGGACAAAGTGAAAATGTCCATGCATCTACAAGATGTGAATAAAATAATCAAAAGAATGTAATACACATTGATATAAGTTGAGGAAAGCCACTGTGGCTTCAACAAAACAATTATGTAAGGTAGATGCTAAGCAATGTTTCTAGTAGGTTAAGCTAGAACAGGAACACTCAGAGGTTTGTACATTTAATGAGCAACTAGGAAGACATATATTTATCAGGTTGCCCTTCAATATTTCTTCAGTGCCAGACTATTCCAAATAGCCACAACAGGTTGTAAAAGTTATGAATTGTGCGGTAAATGTGAACAATTTGCTGGTATGGGGACAAACCAAGAAAGAACATTAAACAAGACTGATCAAGTTACTAGAAAGATTAAAGCAATATAATCTGAAGTCATATAGAACTAAGTGTCAAATTTGTAAATGGGTCACATCACAGTTCTAATGGCAAACACTGAGAAAGTAAACACCACAAAGCAAATTCATATGCCACAGGAAACTGTTGAGAATTATATAGTGCTAATATTTAGGCATTACACATGTGGAAGCTTTTAATATGTGATGCAGACTGCAGAGAGTTTCTGGAACAAGAAAATATTTTTGAAATATTAAAGAAGCTTGTGATGACGCATCAACTCAGAGATATAATGACATCTCTAAACCACTCATGGTACAAAATGATGCCAGACAGTTTATGACTGAAGCAGAACACTTATGGAGGAAATAAATGCAGCACAAGGATCAACAGCAATTACTAGATCAGTAATGTTAAAACTGTAAAGAAATGCTAGCCATCAGGTATGACTGTTAAGTTATGTAGCTTAGATAAAAAGTAATGGGTGAGACTGATAATAAGCCTTTACAGAGAATTTTTAAAAGTCCATCTACAGATCACCCCCCATGAACTCAAAAAAATGCCACTTAATCTACAGAAGCATGTTTTGAGTACACAATACAATCTATGGACAGCACACAACACAGCTACAAGCTTAGTAAAGACATTCTAAAACAGCAATCCAAAGACTACTGAATGAGAACCTGGAAGAATGGGTCATATCACAGTTATCAATGATGGAATAAAAATTAAGAATTTAAAAATTTTGCACACAGAGACATGCAATTGTTAGGAATGCCACTGTGAAAGGAGGGGCAGCCAGCCAATGTCTGCAGTTTATAAAAATGTACAAGTGTACTACTCCTGCAAGTACGAAACAGGCTATATATAGGAGTTTACATTTAAATCAAATAAAATTATACTATTTAATCAGCTCAGGATTAATGTTTGCCAAAATACATGAATATCATCTAAGAATGGTAAAATGCAAAAATAGAGCATATTAGTTAGGAATAGTGGGCTAAACAAAGAAAGTATTTTAGTGGCACATAGTCTGTAAAATGTATCAAAACCAAAATCTCAGGAAAAAGCAATACCTCATGTGATAACCTGTCAGGGAACAAAGTTGGGGCAGGTTGTCTGACATGTTGATTATTAAAGTTTCCCAAAATGATTACGCTGGGAGATGCTACAGGAATTAGAATCAGTAATATGCTTAGCATGTTCATAAGGCATGGGATACCTGATGTATTAATTTCAGATAGCACTCCACAGACCATGTGTCAATAAATCAAAATGTTTGTGAACACATGGATGTTAATGCATATAGCAGTGAATTCAGTACACCCAAAGAACAACTGCCACATCAGAAGAACAGATAAAACTGAAAAAACTGAGAAAAAAAAAAATGAAAATGGTGACTATTATCTGTCTATAATGGAATACGCTATTAGGCTGAGAAGTAAACTTTCAGTCATTTCAACAATACTGCTTCAAAATAAACAAAGCAGTGTTGTTCAGATGCTGGAAAGAAAATTTAGCTGATAAATATTTACTATGGCAAACAAACAAAATTACTGTTTTCACTGAAAGAAGGGCACAGACTTAGGATTCAGGTGCCAATACATTTGCAAGTAATGGGAAAAGCACTAGCAGCACGACATGCTGTGTGTAAGAAACAGAATTGTGAGATCTACGGATGGAACAGGAGACATCTGTCCAAAACCAAATCAAGCTTACCTTTTTAAGTAATGGAAGAAATATTGTCAGAATCCATACCATAAATTTTACAAGATGACACCTCAAGACATTATCAGAATGTTTCAGAAATATGCTAAAATGAGTCCAGAGAGTTCAGAAGTGTATATGCCAGAAATGAGTTTAAGATTCCAGAATCAAAGTGAGGTCAAAGGAGCAAATCCAATATGCAAACCTTCAGGATGAGACATAACACAAGTCTGTTTCATTACTTACTTGTGTCAGAGACTGTATCAAAACTTTCCTGGGTCCACATTTGGAAGACCATTAAGAAAGTTAATCAAGTTCATAGACGGTACATATTAGGTATGGTAGTTGGGTGTTCGGTCGAAATGCTATGTGGTCGACAAATGCAGACGGTCGACAAGTGCACTAGATCAACAATTCTCGGGTAAGGGAATATTCCCTTTCCCTGGTGATTGTTTGATCTTGGAGTTAGTATATATAATTAGGAGGGGTGTGTAGTTAATGCACCCCTCCCCCACATGGAAGATGCAGGGGTCTTGACCCCCTACAAAAAGCAATGTTATTTGTTTGTTTTTTTTTTTTGTTGTTGTTTGAAATTTACATGTGCTAAGTTTTTTTTCGGTGCATGCATGGCAATGTGTTGATATGTGAGTTGTTGACCTTTTGTGGTTAGTGGCCTTGCCATCGGCCTTGTTGACTTGTCAACTAAAGTAAGTAACCAATCATATATATATATATATATATATATATATATATATATATATATATATATATATCAGATGCTTTGTGACACCTCAGACTGAAAGGTTAACTGAAATGACATAAATGAATATTTACAATGCTATTAAAAGTGTTTTAAATTTGCTGTAAAGCCAGTGGCATGCTAGAACAGAAAAATGGTACAATTCTGAAGCAAAAATGAGAATACTTCAGTGCTCACTAATGTCAGTAACAGTATTAACTTTCTTTTAAAATAAAGATGAGTTACAGAATACAAGCAGAATAGCTTTAAATAGTGGGTTTACTGTTACTGGGCAATGCATAACACATAATCATAGCCGGCTTTAGGCAAAGGCCAACTAGGCGGCCGCTTAGGGCGCTGCTCTAGCAGGGTCACTTTTTCAGTATTTATTTGTTGTAGGTAGACCAGGATTGGGGCACCAGGTGGTATGGTGGGGGTTGCTGTAGAGCCCTTTTGCCTAGGGCACCAGTTGACCTAAGGCCGCTCCTGCACATAGTTAAAGCCTCACTCCCTAGTCACTGGAAGTAAAGAACTCGAGCATTTAGCAGTAGCTGTCTCTTTGTCTCTTTACTCATCTGCCCTGACAAATGCCAGCTTAATATTCCAAAAGAGCAATGAAAATTAAAAGTACAGTTATATAAACGTTTTTCTTAAAAATAGACTTTCAAGATGATTTCTTATAAACAGGCCACACAAACACTGCAAAGCTTTCATGAACTAGGATCAAAGGGATATTTTCTGGTTTACTGTCTCTTATGATGGATATTGCAATACTTAACTAATACTTTAGTTCTGAAAACCCTATGCACATCACTTTCTTAAATATTCCCATTGCAGGAATAAAAATATCAAACGTCACATTGTCAAAACACAAATAAAATTAATGACCCTCACAAGACAGAATGATGGAAATGATAACAAAATGGAAAATAAGAAATGAGATATCACATAAATGCCAATTCAACTTCAAGTTAGACAAGGAAAGCTAAAGAAGGAACAGTACACACATATTGTAATCTTATGAAATAAATTCTTCAAATCAACCAGGAAGTGATATACAAGTCATGCACATACAGATAAACAAAATAATTGATGCCACACAAGATAAGGTCAGGACAGGTGTCAATAAAACTAAAAATGTAAGTTTTCTGGGTCTAGACAATGTTTCTTACACACAATCATATGTGGCATTCTTAAATTCCCATCATTATTTAAAAAAAAAAGAAAATCAAAAAGATGGGATTTGTATCAGAACAATGGTACCATGCAGCTTTGGCTTCCAGATTAATAGAAACCAGGTTTCACTACACCAGTAATAACTGGGAAAGATGACCACAGACCATGCTGACTACTGCAATAAAAAAGTATTTCTGTATTAGGGGATAAATCTTGCTGCATCTCCCATATCTGAAAGGTTATTCCATCATACAAATCCGAAGGTAGAAGAAAGCCTCTGTACCATTAAAGGCCTACACTCTCATTCAAAACACGTGCTGCTATTTAAAAGAACTAGGATTTGAATAAATGTAATCCACAAATCTTTAACCAACAAAAGGACCACTATGGGCAAAAACTAAAAAAAAAAATATCCTGTCATGGATTTCTACAGAATCCAAACATAACAGCAACACAATAACTACTGTTTTATCTTGTCCTGAAGTTCTACACATTCTAAACTTGCCAACAGCATCATAACAATAATGTACTAATTCTGTTTTTTTAAACATTAAATGCCTTTATGCGGACAGGCATTCTGATGTGTTTTTGTTTTCTTGGAAAGCCTATGTTTTGCCCTTAATGCACTGTGAGGTCACAGGTGATGAAATTCATATGCCCTGTTAATTCCTTTTAAAATACAAGTACACTCCCTTAGACAGGGAGCAGCAATGAATACTGTTAAGCTTGAGAATCCTCATTAAAAATGTTGGCGACTGGTTTGCAGTGACTCCTATGATGCTTTCTACATTATGTATTATGTGATCTATAATAAGTCTTTGCAGAAGTTTAACAATATAGCTAAGATAACAGCTTTTAAAAAAGTGAGGAGTTTCAGTTTTTGTCTTTCTACCATCTTCCTCCCTTCAGTCAAGCCCATCTCCCATTTTTTCTAGTTTGCAAACCTCAGCCTATTAGTGGAGCTGCACTCAGTAGATTTACCACCTTCAGACTACAAAAAGACTCTACAGGTTTAGGGCCCTAAGAAAGAGGAGGGAGAGATATACAGTTGAAAATGACAGTACACAGGTTTATGACCCCCCCCCCAGTGGGAGTTAAAAAAAAAAGTTACAGGCACCTTGCTATGTTCATTTTTCTTGGCAATACCCATTCTAATGTGATAGGCAAAATTATGTAACAGGTGGGGATACAAAGTCCTAAACACTGTTATCATGAGATTTCATTTTACCTCAACATGGGGTGCAATGAGGAAGCTGACTAGGAAAAATGTCAGAGAGTGGAAGAAACTGTTAAATCATTTTTGTTTTAATATATGGAACTATGTAGATTTATCTGTGGGGAGGAAAATTCACTGTTGGAAAACAATGTGTTTATGGTACAGTTATTGTTTAAAGCATGTCAATTAAACAAATGTATCCCACAGATTCCATACAGAAATGTAGGAACACATCAAACCTTGAAAACTATAAGCGAGTTACAGCCTGACACACACACACACACACACACACACACACACACACACACACACACACTTCATGGCTATAGGAATAAACATTTTGGAATTACTCTAGAAAGATATAGGTGACTTAATCTTACCCGAATAAGACCTGTACAGTTCTGTCAAATTACATCTAATAAATCTTGCTGTGGTATTAAAAAGATAAAAACATTAAATTAGGGACTGGGAGTAAATAAGACATAACTTTAATATCACACCTGCATGAGGAAATTGCTATGCGTACTAAATGTAAATGGATAAGTTACCAAGTAGGTAAAACATTGGCTAAATAACAGAACATAGTAAGCATAAAAGGTCTCGTAACCAAAAATGTTAAGCTGGCCAGTAATGTTCCACAGATCTCTGTACTAGTCCTTGTTCCATTTAGAACAGTGTTTGTGATACTTAAAGCTCAGATGCAAGCAACCTTGAATAAATAAATATTCAAATAGCTTTAAGGTTGTTTGAATATTTATATTTCCATCCAATGCAAATATGCTACAAGAGGGTTTGTATTCATACCTGGTATAAAGGTCAGGGTGTTTACCTTACAGACAGAAGGCAAAGGGTTTGATTCTCAAATTTAGGAAGTATGGCAAGGCTTAAAAGTGCCCCTTGGGGATGTTAGCCTAATACTGATATATGAATCAAGAGAACTATGAACTTAAATGTCAACACAAAAAAAATGCAATACATTTAACTTTGGGAGGCAGTAATTAATTCTGACTACTAAATAGGAGAACAAATACTTACAAGAACAGTACTATAACAAAAGACCTAAGAATAATGGTGGATGACAAGTTCTAGTTCTGTAGTAAAGTGTGTCCTGCTACTCCAGGGAAGCAATTGATCCTCTGCATAACACAATGATATATCTAATTATTAAACAGAACACACCATTCTTTAGTTTTCATACCGAACATTTTGATCAACTCAAGAAAAGACAAGCGATGGAACAATAAACAACCATGGGAGAGTAAATATAAGATATTCTAACATTTAACCCTTTACTCAGTGAAATACAGACTACTGGGTAGTGATCTTCAGTTTCTCTTTGGGGGAATGACAAACCCAGTCCTTTAAGAAAATCTCTGCCTAGACTATAAGCTGAAGGAGCAATTGCAAGGATTGTAGTCATATGCTCAAATATCAATAGAAATAAAAGCAGAAAAAGAGATAGTACATCACATGCATGTGGAATAAATGCATCTCAGTTACCATCTGTGACAGTCCGTACTCCAGGCCAGTAATCATGGAGCCTCAATCCTCACCAATGACCCTAATGAGGAACAGCCACTAGAAGCAAAAATGGATATGCACAGTATTTTCAGATGCAGCTCTCTGCACCAAGCACAATGTCCCTTAAGAGCACAAAGGCAGCACACTCCAGACCTAGGACTGGACTCTCTCTAGACCCCAAACAAGACTCCACACTGACCACTTTGGAGCGCTGTAACCTTGTTCCAAGCAGCTGACCACACACACACACACACACACACACACACACACACACACACACACACACACACACACACACACACACACACACACACCTGGGAAAGGCTAGCACAGATTTACCAGCTGCACCTTCTCTGCCCATACTATAAGGTAATTATGCTGCCATAAGTCAGCTATTCTAAGGCTCTTACAAGGGTATCCAATTATACTGAGTAAAATACATAATAATACAAATGGTACAGTTTGTCAAATGCAGCAAGGCTTTCAGGAGCGGCCACAGTGCCACTAAAATAAGCATAAGTACTTTTAATAAGTTAAAAAATATTCTCTAAAAGATGAGCCACAATGAAAGGCATAGAAATATTTAACAATAAATAATAAAATGGAAAACATGAGAATACTGAATATCTAGTTACAATAAACACCAGAGTTTCAATCACAGGAGATATAAAAAATAACACAGTTAGATAGATTCACAGAGATGCAGAAAAACAACACTTAACTAATCTCACTATATTTTCCTAACTGATTAGAGGATTACTGTTCCCTAGTTAAGTTACTTACAACAGGAAGGCAAGATGATAAAACTGTTGAGATGCTTATTACAGCAAGGTAAGATGAGATGTGTGGCTGTATGAGATCTGAGAGATCTTTCCTGTCAGGTTCCAAAGAACAAAGTTCTGCTGTGAGAGTTACATCATATCTCTCATTAATATCTAAAAAAAAATCACATCTGGTCAACCTGACTCTGGTATACAGCTTCATTAAGATCTGTTGCAACATCTGAAAGATATAAAACAATTTCAAAAATGTCTACCCTTCCAGGGTAGCAATTAGTTCACCCCTAAAGACAATACAGAATGATTCCTAGTCCTGGTTTTTCCAGACATTGTTGTCTCTGACTGCAATCAGACCTGTAAGATAAAGTCTTCATGGCCTAAACCAACCCATTTAATTTTAAACCTATTTTTCAAAACTAGCTGTACTGAGATTAACCTCTTCCCTTCTAGACATCTCTGTTAAAACATATACATTTAATCAGTTATAATAATACTGTCCGACATACATGTATATCTATTTTCTATCCAGCAGGACCCACTGTTGATGCATTTCCAACACAAGCAACTTAAATACATTTTTAACACAAGCATCTGTACAAATGGCTGTGACAGTCAAATGACAAATTCTGTACAGCACTCCAGCTGGCTATGCTGGCATATTTTACACATGCACTGCCCTACTTTCCCTAGCACAAATGGCACTACCTCATATCACCACACCATCTTCAAAAATTAATTCAAGAGATATTGGAATGTTAAAGGTATCAGCATGGAATGTTGACAAACTTCTTGAAGCCACTAAATCGAAAAACAATGTCTGATGTAAAACTTTAAACAAGATAGTTTGGTGAAGTCATGTATGTTTTTTTTTTTTTTACATTATTACATTTTAAACATGCTTTATAATGCAACTTTCACTTGAACAGTCAAAAACACTCTCCTGGGGATTTAATAAACTCTGTATAGTCTTAACGCGAAACTTACACAGACTTTACTTGTTTCCACGATGAGCAGCAGTGCTAATTGCATATGCATGCCGCGCACTGTATTTAAATGTAAACAAATGCGGTGTCATGGTTAGCAACTGTGTCACTGGCCAGAAAAACGTATAAAGCAACATGGACAGCAACAGACATGTAAACCTTATTAATACGGAGAGTAAGTGCTTTTGCAATATTACATCACTTCTTCACACTATAGAAATGCCTAACACTCATATTTAAGCTACTACAAGTACCCATCAAGTCAGCGGTTTATTCCAATTAACAATTACCATTCTTAAAGAGACATGTATGTACCTTCTTTCAGACTGTCATAACACTCATACAAAAGTACTAAAAAATACATAAACATAACATTTAACAAATATAAATATCAACAGTAAGTTTTAATGTGTGAATTTGCGTGCATGTAAAAAAGGCTTCAAAGTCACAGCATCATTAACACCAGGCTGTCTATACGCTTTAAAATGAATAATCCATTTCTGTTCTGCTGCCTCAGTTTTCTTTTCTTTTTTTTTTTTTTTTTTTTTACTGTTCAGAATATATTTTCTGAAAGTCCAGGCTACAGCAGACAGCCTTTGGCTTAATAAGTTTGCTGAGTTTGCAAAATGAGTGCAATCACTGAGTTCACCAATGATGTTAAAATAAGGGCTAACACAGACAAATGATTGGGGCCAAAGCCATGGTCTACAAATAAATGCAAAAAGTGCCATTATTATTGCCTTTGACAAAGTGGAATTCCCCTTTAATTACAGTACTGGCAACACCCTCCCCCCAAGCTCTAACTCAGTGGTGTAAGACCTAGGAACACAGGTAGATAGTAATCTAAATTTCGACCACCAAGTTTCCACAGTGGTAAGGAAAGTCTCCTATGTCATGCACCTCATAAGTAAGGGCTGCATCTAGGTCTAAGAATGTTATAACACCATTGTACTCAACCTTCAGCAGAACATTAACAGAGTACAATGCTCCCTATTGCATGTACCTCATCAGACACCTGCAGCAGCTGCAAACACTGTGGTTTCTCAACAAGAAAATACAGGGCCTCCAAACCATCCCATGATGTAAGTGGACAGACTGAAACCCTGTCACTGTATTCTGTATCGTGCTGGCTTCTGAGAGGAAACTGGTGCATGGCCTACAGGGCAGTCTCTGACCCTGCCCTGATGTAAATGCTGCACATCTGCAAATCTAATGGCACCAGAGTCAGTTACTCTAGTGATCTTACCCTAGCCAGTGACATTAACAAAACATGCTTGAGAGACAGATCTCTCCTAGACTGCCATTACCCTGGAATAAACTTCCAAATCATATGAAGCATAACTCTTCACTGACCCTATTCAAATGCAAGCTAGACAAATGGATGGGAGACTGCAAATTCAACATGGGGTTGCACCCATGTCCCTCATGGACAGGGGGTAGTCGGTGTTGACCATACACTCGCTCTGTGAATTATGTCCACCTAATAAGGACAACTGAGGCTACTTGGGATGAACATGGTTAGGCTTATAAGGGCTATAGGACCGCTATCCCAGTAACCTCCTATAAACCTATGTCAACAGTTCTCAGGGGGCATATTACTGCTATTATAGAAGGATCACATAATGTAATGGCAGTAATGGTCATCAATATAATAGCTCACATCACAGACTGTAATACCCTCCTGTAGCTACACTGTGTATCCACATCTCAATTTAGCATATGTAAATGACAGCAACACTGACATGTGAAGTGATCACAGGGTCATAGGGCACTATTACGCCAATGGCCAACATCACATAAAATCCTAGTTGTTATTATAAAAATGAAAGTAAAAATGCCTATATGTATATGATGGAAGAATGTAAGACCATTGTGCATATTTGTGTATTTGTTAAATTGCATTACATTCTGCCACTGTCCATATGGGACATGTGCACCACACCATGACAGAATTAGCAATCACACATGCAGTAGTCTGGGAATAACTTGCATAGGCTCATGCAAAGACTCTGATTCATGATGTGTGTATGCACATTTGATAGAGGACATCCTTCACTCCTCTGCAGGTAGGATGTCATGGGGCCAGAGGACAAAGGAGGATGTGTGGGCTACGTGAATGATACCCCAAGTGGCAGTGACATGAAGAGCTATTCCAAAGATCACACAATGATCATAAGGTACCAGCAACCTAACATACAGCAGTATACTAGGCCTGATATGAACATTACACCTGTGTAGGCATAGAATATGAATACCATTCCTTGTCACAGTAGCAAAACCACATATGTCTGACTGTAACACTACCACAGTACAGTTTATGCAGTATAATAGCATCATTCTATGCTGAGGAGAACATGTTGTGAGCACTGTAAGGCATGGATGTGGAGTCATGTCCCCGTGTAACATTGTCCCATAAGTGATAGTTGTATGTATAGACATGCAAGTAGCTTGCTGTCAGATTAAAATACCTACATGAGTAGTTAAAATAGTTGGCAAACACAGTAGTTAATGTTACTACCACAGCACAAGTTTGTCTCGAATACTGTTAGAGTACATGCTACACAAAATGACAATCATTGTATGGTACAAGATGTTTGGAGGATTGTTGGACATAGCTGTGGACTTGCATATCATTCTAAGAAAAAATTGTGTGTCCATTTTCATTCTTCCTTAACTGTTGGATTTGGATCTGATCTTCGGATCTGACTCAGCCATTACTTTAGCTTGTGGCCACCAAAAAGCTCTCAAGCTCCTCCTTCACCCACAGTGCATCAACCTCTAACATAGACCCAGATCTTATTTGCTGTTTTACCTAAACTAGGACATACCAATATATTTTTCCTACAGAAGAAACTATATCTGCAGCTCAATATGAGGGACAGTAGTGTCCTTATATACTCTCGTTTCTCCAGAAATCATCTGAGAAAAAGGTTGGGGGTTGGTGGGTGGGAAGTTGAGAAAGAATGAAAATGGACAACACAGATGGAATGCTGTCAGTTTTCATTCTATCCTCAACTGTTGGGACAGAGTCCTCAGCTACCTAAATTCCCAGGTGGACTCTAAGGAAGGATATTCCTGAGCACAGTTGAGCCAAAGGCTGCTCTTCCCCTCGAGACTAGATCCAGTTTGTACTGAGTAATAATGGTATGAGGATTTGTCCAAGTTACCTTTGCACATATGTTGTCCATGGAAGCTCTAGACAGAAACACTGAAGAAGTAGACAAGAACCTACTTGAATGAACTCTTAAAGGTCTTGGTAAGCATAGACCCAATTTGTTGGAGATAAATGATCGCCTTTGCAACTCATTTGCCTAATTTAGAATCTGCAAAGGAAACAAATAATTGATGTCTTCCTAATTTATTTTGTTCTATAGAAATAAAAACTGTAATTGTCTGTGCACATCCAATAAATGCAACATATATTCACCTTTATTTGTAAATTTAGGAAAGAAGACTGGCAGATTAATGGACTGTTTAATATTAGATTCTGACACTACCTTATGAAGGAAAGAAGGTATAGCACATAATAGGTTCATAGATTAGTACTAAGCTAACTGCCCTTGCGAGTCATTTTAAGCCTAGCCAATTATCCCTTGTGAGACTCAAACCCTGAATCTTGTGCTTGCAAGGCAAACACCTTAACCATTAGGCCACCCTCCCTACTCTATCCTTATGAAAACTCAATTAGGGAGGTTTAGAGGACAATGCTTGAAGTTCTAAAATTCTTCTAGCAGAGATAATGGCTACTAGAAACATAGTTTTCCAGGTCAGGAAGTTAAGATCCCATTTTGCCGCTGGTTCAAAGGGGGAATGAATTAAGGCCTCCAATACCAGATTTAAATCCCATCACTGCCTCTCAAAAAAGCTTTACAAAGCTTAGATGAAGCCAAAGAATTGTCAAACCCAATATAAAAGTTAGAAATTGCTGCTAAATGAACTCTAAATGTTGAGGAGCTAGCTTCCTCATTAACAACTGTTGCCAAAAACCCGAGAACACTTTGTATAGGAGCCGAGAAGGGGTCAATGCGTTTCTGATGTGCCAAAAAAAAGTTAGTTATATACTCGCCATAACGTTCCATCTAGGTTGTCCATTTTCATTCTTCAACAGTTGGGGTTCTGATCTGATTTGGCTGTTACTATATGTCGCTTTCATGTTAGGATACATAGAAAACAAGTCTTCATGAGTTCTATTCAAGCAGCTTTATTTTATACAAACACATTACTATAGAGGCTTACTGACTATAACTTAAGTAACATATTTAGAAAACAACTGCGATCATGCATGCTCACGGTCTGGCTGCTTCTACAAAATGGCATTAGGGATTTCACGTGCCTGAAATTTATAAGCGCACGTACAGCCTCGCATGCTTCTTAAAGATATAGCACACACACTTTATACTCTGATCTACATCCTCTCTCTGAGAAATAGAGCATGCAATTTGTCATGAGATTATTTGGCATGCAGAAATCACAGGTAATCTATAGACATGCATTATTCAATACTAAACACACATGTATATACAATGAAGTCCACGTTGCTGCATATTTCACACTAGGCTTAGAAACTCGTCCATATTGTGTAACATAAAACTGGGAATTAGACTTGTCAACTGGGAATGTTTACGCAAAATGGTTGACCTTTGGAATGTTCAAATCACTTTCAGGAACGCAGTGAGACTTTTGAACACATTCTGGTCTGGAAACATTGTCTGACTCATTCTGTGATTTAGAGTTTGGATCAAAGATCCAATGTTCTGACTGCAATGATGATGATTCTGGCAAAGGAAGAGGATGTCTGCGATTCCTCCTACACTCCACACCCAAGGAATCTACCAAGTAGGATCTCGGCTCAGCACAGATGTCTGTAATCTGTCCTATTCAATCAAAACCTTTTGTCATCTGGATTTGTACCGTCTCGCCTTCCCTCAATGGACAAAGTAATCTGCTTGATCTGTCGTAACTAGATTTCTGGATATTACACTTTTTAAAACAATTCAGCCTTAATGGTTTTATTGTTCTTAGGGTTAGGCTGCAACAAACTTGAAGAAATAGGTAGCGTAGTTCTATTTTGCCTGGAAAGTAGTCTTTGAGCAGGTGAGTCAAGAATATCATCACGTAGTATGTTTTTGAGAATTTAAAAATACATTGGCATTGTCACGCTTTGACCTTTCAAGTAATTGCTTTGCACTCAGTACTGCATGTTCAGCTAGACCATTGGACTGAGGACATTCAGGACTACTAGTGACATGTACAAAGTCCCATTCTTTTGCACATTTCTGAAACAACTGGCTAGTGAACTGAGTACCATTGTCAGAAAAAAGTTTTTGTGGACTACCATGAACTGTGAAATGATGTTTCAACTTAGTAATAACAGCAGTTGAGGTTAGGTTTGGTAGTAGATCAATATCAAACCAATTCGAATAAGAGTCTACCAAAATGTCCACTCAAAGCTATCAGTTGAAACAGTAGACCAAGGTAGTTCAGGAATTGGAATTAGCTGAAGTGGTTCTCTTTGCAAATACGGTCTAGTACTACTGCATACTGAACAAGAAGAAATAACTCTATCAATGTTTCTTGATAATAAAGGCCAAAATACTATTTCTCTTGCTCTTCTCTTAGTGGATGTGGATTGTGGGTGACCACAATGCAAAATTTGAATATATTCTTGTTGTAAGGAAACAGGAACAATTTTAGGACCCTTGAAAATAATGCCATCTTCCATCAACAATTCACCTCTGTAAGGAAAATACGCTTGCACCTCAGGTGATACACCAGATTGCTTTGACGGTTATCCAACATTAATGTAGTGATTGAGCTTCTGTGAAATTGGTTCAGTCTGAGTGTGATCTCTTAACTCAAGTCTAGTGGTGGAAAAATTATGCACTGACATCACATCAAAGTCAGAAGTCTCTGCATCAAGCTGTTATGTTGTATTTCTGGGCGATCTGGATAAGGTATCAGTCAGATAGAGCAATTTGCCTTTAGTGTAGACCAATTTGAAATTGTACTTTTGCAATTTGAGCATCATTCTTTGTAATCTCACTGGAGCAGAATGCATAGGGTTCTTTAGAATAGTAGCTAGAGGTTGATGATCAGTTTCAATCTGAAAAGCTCAATCATAAATATAATCATGAAACTTGGAACATGCAAATACTACAGCCAAAAGTTCTTTCTCAATTTGAGCATACTGCATCTCAGTTTGGGTCAGTGTTCTAGATGCATAGGTTACTGTCTGCCCTCTAGAAGTATAACTGTGCCTAGGCCAAATTTTGAAGCATCACAGGAAAGAATAACTGGTTTGTTCACATCATAGTACCTTAACATAGGTGGGGTGGCAATTTTCTGCTCCAGGTCTTCAAATGCCTTCTGATGATATTCCAACCATGACCATGCAACATTTTTGCATGTTAGCTCTGTTAAAGGTCAAACTCACTGAAGTCTGGTGTAAGTTTGCCTTAATAGTTGACCATGCCCAGAAAATGCTGTAAACCTTGCACATTGTCTGGCGCTGACATCTCTAGAATAGTTGCTTGCTTGGTCGGGTCAGTTCTCTAGCCTGTACTTGTAAGCAAATGGCCTATGTACATAACTTCTAGAAGTCTGAATTTGCACTTCAGAGGATTGAGTTTTAGGTTCACTTTACGTGCTCTGTCTAGAACTTTCTTGTGGTTTCTGTCATGCTCTGCTACACCACTGCCTCCAACCAGTAGATCATCTACTATTATGGCACAAGGATAACCTGAAAAAAATTGCTCCATTGCACGCTGAAAAACTTCACTTGCAGAATTTATTCCAAATGGTACCCTTAGGAAACTAGCTACCAGAGTACCAAAAGTAGTTAAAAATGAGGATTTGCTATCAAGCAACACTTGCCAAAATGAACTCTCTGCACCCAAACCAGAAAATACAGAGGCATTTGATATTACAGCTGCAACTTCTTCGACTGTGCGCATTGGATGATACAGCCTCTCTAATGCTCTGTTCAAATCTCTTGGGTCAATGCATATTCTGATTTCATCTGATCCTCTTTTGTGAGTGGCTACCATGGACGACACCCATTCAGTTGGTTCTCTGACTGGACAAATCACACCTTGCTGCACCATTTTATCCAACTGAGCTTTAACTTCTTCTTGCATAGCTATTGGAACTCTTCTTGCTGGTCTGACTACTGCAGTGACTGTGTCTAACGTCATGGAATATACAACTGGAAGTTTGCCCTATTTGTTATCGAAAACAGCATACTCTGAGAAAATGGCTTCGGAGAAACTGGAACTCGGAACTGCACTCACATGATGAACTTCTTTAGCTAAAGAAAGCAGATTCATTCTTAAACTATCTTTGAGACACAATAAAGATTACACTGGTCTTCGGACTACATAGAAAAACAAGTTGTAAGTTCTTGGCCAGATAACATGAAAGTGTCACTGAACCTTTGGTTTGAATTTCTTCACCTCCATAAACAACGAGTCTAGCACTGCTGGTTACATTGAGTTGTTTGTTAGTTCTCACTCTAGCAAGTATGTCTGCTGATATAACATTACACTTTGACCCAGTGTCTACTTCGAGCTCTGTGGATTTTTCCATTAATCCAGACAGTACAAAACACTTCACTCCTTGTTAAGTTTACTACATCAACCCTTTGTTCAAGTACTGATACATCATCTACATAGAAAGCTGTTTCGGCTCTACTTGATCAACTTGCTTTTTTGTGTGACCTTTCTTTACAACTGTGTGAGGCTTACTTGATTTACAAAACTTTTGGAAATGGTTCCATTTTTTTACACTTGTGACACTGCTGATCAAATGCTAAGCGCTTCTCTCTTTTAGACTCATGATTCACACCACAACTGCAACAGTTAACAATAAAGCTAGATTTGGGTTTTGCTGATTCATGTTTGTGTTGCACTGAGCTGGCACTGGAGCTTGCACCTTTTCTGGAACTTTCTAGAAAACCCTGTGGCTTCTTTGAAAATCTTGTAGCCATGTGCTTAAGCCTGTTCTTGTCTGTCACACGTTGCATACCATCTATGTTTGCTCTGGAACCAACTGAAACCATGTTCTTGTCACTCGTAAGCATACTTGTATGTTTTTCTGTCACCTCATGGATTTGACAAATCTCAATGGCTTTGCTCAATGTTAAATCACTGTCACAAAGTAAAATGTTTCTCACAGTAGCACTATTAATACCACATACAAGCCTGTCCTTTACCAGCTCATCTTTTAGATCACCAAACTGACACATCTTAGCTCTGTTTCTCAAGTCAGTTATATAAGCTGCAAATGTTTCCCCTG
The DNA here is from genome assembly GCF_019279795.1 of Protopterus annectens. NCBI lineage: Eukaryota > Metazoa > Chordata > Ceratodontiformes > Protopteridae > Protopterus > Protopterus annectens. The sequence goes on along the minus strand of NC_056734.1, from coordinate 686,057,187 downwards.
GTTTCTGATCTCTTGTGTAAAACAAATGCCTAATGTAATATTCATCTGGGGGCTGCACATTTCTCTGAACTTGCACTTCAAACACTAGGGGTCTTCCCTTGACTCAGCCTGTACAAAAATATAGCGGTCTGCCCCTTCTTTTTATACTGCTGGTGCATACACAAATGAAAGCTCTTTTTCTATGGCCTCTGACCCTGCTAGATTTAGCAAAATGAATGCCCTAGCTCATGCATCTCTATCTGCATAAGCTGCTTACATGAAAATATTGTACTCTTACTCAAATATTCTCCAGTTTTCTGCAACATTCTGATCAAACACAAGTGGTAGGGGGTTTCAAAATCCGTCTGCCATATTAACACATACCAGCGAAGGGTTTTGCGAATAAGCATGAATACAGGCACACACACACACATATGCACAAGTTTCTGGCTTAAACAGTACTTGTCCAATGCCTTCATGCTCTGAACTTACACTTTCGTTGGGCTTATCAGAATTATGTGATTGAACAAACTCATAGTACTTTCGAATAACTGGACTTTGCGAAATAAACATCTTGAGCGTTTTGATACTTTACTGGACTTTGCAAAATAAACCTCAGGTTTTTTGATGCTTTCAGAATTTTATCGGTAAAGGCAGAAATGCTAAAGTCATGCACCATCACTTGTTAAAGAAAGAACTTTCAGATGTGACTAATTCATGGGCACTGTAATACTCTTGTAATGTTGTCTTTTGCAAGAAAATACCTTTCATCAGTGTAAGAAAGATGTCAAGCAACTGCACAATGCAAATAAATCGAACATGTGTTGCCCAAAACTCAATAACTTTCAAAGTAATTGCACTTTGCGAATAACTGCACGCAACACAATGAAATGTCCCCAAAACAGTGGCATCTTGCTAAACAACTCTTTACAGTACAAGAAGCATTCTGTAATAGTGGCACTTTGTGAATAGACACACACAGCTATACTTTGATTGGACTGCACAAAATAACTGCACTTTGCACACAATGAACTCTTCGAAGCACATGCACACTAATAAGCACACACTGTAAGCACTTTTACATACTCTGAGATACTTCGAATAACTTTAGTTATGCCCTTGATACAATACGAAGTCGTAGTTATGCCCAAACACAGCACTTGGCCAAAACACATACAGTTGCCTTTCTGTATTTTTTGCTTAATGTGCCCTTTTCTTTTCTTCTTATATTCGTTTTGCTCGTTTAAGCCCTTTTCTTGCTGAATGTACTTTTCTTGTGCTCGTTTTACTCTAAACATGCCCAACTTTGCCTCAAACACACTTGTTTGGCTTTAAACATATTCTTTTTTTGCTTTACTGTTAATCGTTTCATCAAATACTTTTATCTTAAACATTTTCTTTAGTTAAACTTTTTCATACTTTCTGCTTGCCTGATAATGCGGTTTGTGCCCTTGTAATGCCCCTTTTTTCATCTTTCCCATCAAGTAAATAATTTGTGTTATTTCTCATTACATTTGATTCTTACTGGTTATGTTTGTGCTCTTTTCTCTCGGTTTTGTCTTCGCTGTCATCTTTGCATCTCATGGCTCCGAATATTCTCTCTTCAATCTCAGTTCTGACACCATGTCGCTTTCATGTTAGGACACGAATAAACGAGTCTTCGTGGGTTCTGTTCAAGCAGCTTTATTTTAAACAAACACATCACTATATAGGCTTACTGACTATAACTTAAGTAACTTATATACAAACTAACAAATGGGATCATGCATGCTCACTCTCTGGCTGGTTCTACAAAATGGCATTATGGAGTGTACGTATCTGGAATTTATACATAGACGCACAGTCTCTTAAAGATACAGCACACACTTTACACTCTGATCTACACTACAGGTCTTAGGAACCATAAAGCTCAAGAACTTCTCCCTCCACCTCCTGCACCAACCTCCTAACATACCTCAGATCTTGTTTGCTAGATTAGAATAAGTAAGAAATGCTACTATGAATTTCTGGTTAAAGAAAGCCATTATCTGGACGTCAACAGCAGGACCAGAGGAGTCTTTAAAAACTCATGTTCTTCCACAAATCATTGTTGAATGGTTGGGGCATGGTGGGAAGGGGGATGAAGAAGAATGAAAATGGACAACACAGATGGAATGTTATGGTGAGTACATAACTTTATCTGATGCTGTCAATATTCACTCATACTTCAGTAGTTGGGAGAGAGTACCCAGCTACCTGAAATTTCTAGTGAACTCTAAAGAAGGATATTCCTGAGCATGGTTGAGCCAAAGGCTGCTCTTCACCTTGAGACCAGATCTAGTTTGTAATGAGTAATAAAGGCATGAGGATTAGCCAAAGCTGTAGTTGCACATATGTAATCCATGGAATGCCTGGATAAAAACACTGTCGAAGTTGCTATGGCTCTAGCTGAGTGGTCTCTTAAAGGTTTTAATAACAAAATACCCAATTTATTGTAGAAAAAAGATAAACAGTCGATAAGTCATCCTGCCAAAATTACTTTTGTAACAGATTTACCTAATTTGGCACTCGCAAAGGAGACAGATAGCTGATCAGATTTTCTAAATTCTTTTGTCCTGTGTAAGTAGAGACGTAACTGTCTACGAACATCTAACAAGTGCAACATATATTCTTCATTTTCAAATTATGGAAAGAAGACAGGTAGATTACTAGACTGGTTGACGTTGGATTCTCACACCACTTTAGGAAGGAAAGAAGAACTGGTTCCTAATGTTATTCTGTCCCTAGGAAAAATCAAGTAGGGAGGTTTGGAGGGCAATGCTTGAAGTTCAGAAATTCTTCTAGCAGAGGTAATGACCACTAGAAAGATAGTTCTCCAGGTGAGAAATTTAAGATCACATTTTGCTGCTGGTTCAAAGGGGGAATGAGTTAAGGCCTGCAGTATTAAATTCAAGTCCCATATTGGAGTTGCTGCTGGTTCAAAGGGGGGACGAGTTAAGGCCTGCAGTATTAAATTCAAGTCAAGTGGAGTAGGGTCTTTATAAGTTGGTCTCAACAGAACAGTGCCTCTCATGAAGGCCTTACAAAGCTTAGATGAAGCCAGGGAATAATTCTCAAATGCAATATGGAAGTTAGTGATTGCTGCTAACAGAACTGTAATGGTTCAGGAGCTAGCTCCTTCATTAAAAATTGTTGAAGAATTCAAGGACGCACTGTACAGGGGCAGAAAAACGGACAATACGTTTCTGATATGCCCAAAAAACAAACTTCTTCCATTTACTTCTGTAAAATTTCCTCATAGAAGCTTTATGCGATGATAAAAGTATATGATGGACAGGGGAAGACAGCAGAGGCTTTCTGGCTATTAAAGGAAGAGGAGAAACTATGCTGGCAGCTTTAGGTTTGATATATCTGGATGAATTATGCCTATCAGGTGAGACAGGAGGTCTGGAAATGGATCCAGAATCCAAGGTTGGTAGATTAGATGAGTTCAAAGAAAAGTGAACCAAATCTGTCAAGGCATGTAAGGTGCAATGAGGATGACTTTGCTCTTCAACCTGGCAGCTTTCTGCAGAAATTTGGGTATCAAGGGAGTTGGCGGATAAGCATAGAGGAGACCTGGGGGCTAATCATGGAGGACAGTGTCCCTCAGTGATTCACCAGTGTGGGGACCAGGGCAAAGAAGCTGCTGCACTTGTTGTTTAGGGGAGAAGCAAAAAGATCACAGCAAGGCCGACCCCACTGATGGAAAATAATTTCTGACACTTTCTTGTTGAGCGACCACTTATGAGGTAGTAGAATGGACCTGGCTCAGCTTATCTGCTATCATGCTGGACTTCCATGGGATGTATGTGCTGTCAGAAAGCTGCTGGAAGAGACTGCTCATTGCCACAAGACTTCTCAGCACAAGCGGTAAGATCTGGTTCCTCTTCCTTTATGTACCAGACTACCGACATATTGTCCATTTGAATCGTAACTGTCTCCGAAGGGAGAGAGTCTTGCAGTGCTTGCAATGATAAGATCACTGCTCTCACTTCTAGGACACTGATATGCATGTTGGCCTTTTCAGGGACCAAGTGCCTTGGACTGTTTTCCCCAGGAAGTGCCACTCCACCCAATGTGGGATATGTCCATGGTCACTATGGCCTTGCTCTAAGGGAGAATGAAAGGATGGTCTTGAAAAACTTATTCTGATCGAATCCACCACCAAAGATACCTTTTGCATGGTTGAGTGACTTTTACTTGGACTGACGTGTTGAAAAAGAATCAACCACTGAGTTGTTAGCATCCATTGAAGAATACTCATGTGAAATCTCACTACAGGAGCTAAAATTATGGCTGCTGACATTGATCCTAGGGCTTGTAGAATCAATCATGCTAAAATCATTGTACTGTGAATTACCTTTTTGACCTGGAATCTAATAGTCTGTGCTCTTGCAAGAGAAGGGAACCTGTAATTGATACCATGTTGGAAACGGTTCCTATAAACTCCAGTACCTGAGAAGGTTCTGACTGAGACTTGCTGTAATTTATGGCAATTCCTAGAAAGTAGCAAGTTTGAGGTACCTGATTTCTCGCTCTTATGACTAGATGCCTGGTCAGGGTGGCAATGAACCATTCATCTAGATACAGAAACACCTGGAATTCCTGCAGTCACAAGTAAGCTGCTAACACTGCCATGCATTTGGCAAACACCCTGGGGACTGTGTTGAGGCCAAAGGGCAGGCCTCTGAACTGGTAATGACTGGCTCCCAGCTGGAAGCAGTATTGCCTTCTGGACTGTCTGCTCATTTTTATGTGATAGTATGTGTCCTGAAGGTCTAGCAAGCACATTCAATCATCCTTGCCCAAAAAGGGCAAAATGGACTGAACTATGGTCATCTAAAACTTTGTGTGCTGAACTGATTTGTTCAAGTTGTTGAGATCCAAAACTGGTCTTCAGTCCCATTTTCTTTGGCACTAAAAATAATCTTGAGTAAGTTCTGGATTCTATATGGTCTGGTGGGACCTCTTTGATGACTCTTTTTTCTAACACCTTTTGTATTTCTAGTGCTGCTGTTTTCCACTGATTGGTGGAACATTGAGAAACTTGCATGAGGATGGAGGTGGAGAATAGAAGGGAATTACATAACCCCTGGAAATAATCTTCTGCACCCACAAATCTTTTGTGATGACTAGCCAAGCTCTCTGGTGCAGAGATAAATGACCCCTGATTGTCTCCAGAGGGGGACAATTGGGCCTCCTTTCAGGAGCCCTGGTAGGGTATTATCAGAGAAAGAATCTCTGGGCCCTTGGTTTTGCAGGCCACCCCTGCCATGTGGGTGCTGTCTTCCATTTGAGTTTCCCCCTCTGCCTCTGAGGGAAATATTTCTATGTGGATCTTGGAAAGGATGCTGGGATTTTTAACCACATTTTTCATCCTCCCCATTGGTCCCTAGAGAAGGTCCTTTGAGGGGTCGAAAAATGTACTCCCAGTGCAGAGAGGGTCTTTCCATCCTGCTTGCACCTGAAGTGTGTGTCCTTCACTTAGGGGCCAAATAAGGAGGTATCGTCAAAAACAGCATTCAGGAAAGAGGAGCTGAAGGGCTCCACAAAGTCACACAAGTGCATCCAGGCATGCCTCCTACTGGAAATGCCTGAACTCGCTGCCTTTGAGGTACCCTCAGCTGCATGAAGAATAAGCCTCATGGACAAATTTGAGATGCATTGAAGGGTTGCCAACAGTGAGGAAACAGCCTGAGTCTCAGCAGTAGTGGTCCCAGAAAGGGATTTTGACAGTTCCTTAATCAAGTCCCTCTGAAGTCTTACAAAGGTAGTTCAGTGACTTGAAGGCAAAAGTTGCTGAAGCATAGACATGCTTCCCAAATTTGTCCAAAGCTCTAGGCTCCCCTGTTAGGGTGATGGACAGTGGAACTCTGTTTCACAAGTTCCTTCTTAGTGGCTGCTGTCATAACCATAACATCCACAGGTACTCCCTTACTCCAAAACTCCCTTCCTGCAGGTGGTGCCAGAATCTGAATCTCTTGGGGATGGGTTCAACTGAGTCAGGCTCCTTCCACAACCATTTAGAGATCAAATCAATTAGCTTATCAGTGGATGGAGTTACCCAGGAGGTAGACAGACCACATCCAAATGCCTCAAGGAATACAGATTCCTCTGTAGAAGGATTGTTGGAGGACCAACCACCCCTGTGTTTAAGGATCTCTAGGATGTCTCCAAATGAGTTGTCTTTGGGTGGTGATCTTGGGAATCCCTCCCCTTTGTCGATATCAGTATCTTTAGTGATAAATTCATGTGGTGAATCTAAATGCCTCCTTTTGCACTTTCTCTTCCTAGGTACTTCTTCAGTGGAATGCTCCAGAGGAGTATCAGAAGAGATCGTGATACCCTGCTGGGTAGCCTGGAGAGTTTGTTGGCTATCCCTGAGGAGTCAAATGTTGTGGCTCAAGGAGCACAGGCACTAGATCCTGAAGGAAGATCTGAGGGAGGAGAGACCGTTCATTCTGCTGAAGCAAAGAAAACTCTCTCCACCACCTCAAAAGCAGAATGTCCCAGGGAGAAGGAAGCTGACTGAGCCGAGAAGCCATACTTTCACCCCAAAGACTCTATCTGCAATGAAAACACTCCACCTGAGGCAGAGGTTGGAGCTCAGCTGTCCAATGCCAAGGCTCCTAGGGACAGAGACAGCTCAGACAACTTTGGAGTAGGCTCCAACACCTCATCTGGCAGGGATGCTATGGCTCTGGAAGTCATCCAGCTCTGAACACGTGAGAGCCGGAGCACTCAGAGAAATCCTTGGAGCAGAGGATAAAAATATCTAAGGATCTGTCCCAGATGATCTTGGTAAACTCAGATCCAAAGGCTCTGAAATGGACTGCTGGATTGGAGAAAGAGCCGATAGTGGAGGAGTAGAACAAGCAAGGCTTCCTGACCCGATGGGTAGGAGGTGGGAGAACAACTTATATCTGCACCAAGAGAAATCTCCACATCATCCTATCCACATAGGCTTTGGTGAGACTCCTGGAAGAATTAAAGGAGGCTAAATAAAGGAGATTTTGAATGCCATCTTTCCATAAGTGAAGATGGGACCCTAGACAGCACCTGGTCAATGCTTGGTGAATAATGAGTTCTTTGAAGAAGACTTGGATCCAACATACTCAGATCCGAAGAAGTTTCTGGAGATTTGGAAAATGGCTTTGAGACAGAAACTTTCGGCTCCGTCTTATGCTTACAATGGAGAAGACGATCCAAATGGTCTTGGGGGCTTTTTTGAAGTCTCTCTCTAGTTATTTATTCACTTTATTTAACATTTGTTGATTGTGAAAGTCTGACTAGGACACAGCCTATTTTCAGTGGAGGCCCGTGAAGAAATGCTCCAGACGTATGTCTTTGGAATGTGGGAAGAAACCGAAGCACCCAGAAGAAACCCATGAGAATGCAGGGAAGACATGCAGACTCTGCACCCCAGCCGGGAATTGAAGAGGAGAACCGTTTGCTTTGAGGCAACAAAGTCAACCGCTGCACAACTGAGCAGCACAAAGATATAACTTTGGGGGGGGGGTTGAGCCAATGTGATATATCTACATACAGAATACACTAAGTGTTAAAAAATATATAGGGATAGAAAAAAGTCAAGAAAAATTCACTTATTTGAAAATAAGCTTGAGAGCTCAGATAACCATGCCTATTTTGCAAAAGAAGCAAACGAGATATGAAGTATATCAGGGGCTGGTGCATGGGAGACAAGGGAGAATTTGAAGTGCTTTACAGTTACCACAAGTTGGATCCAAGGATTGTATCCGAACTTCAACTGTTGAGGAATGAATGAAAATTAACAACATCAGATCAAACCTTTTCCATTTACTTCTGTAAAGTTTTCTTGCAGAAGCCTTATGGGAAGATAAAATTATATGACGGACAGGGGAAGAGAGTATTAGTTGTCTGGCTATTAACAGAATTGGAGAAACTACACCGTTAGCTTCAAATTTGAGATATGTGGATGAATCGTGCCTGTCGGGTAAGACAGGAGGTCTAGAATCAGATCCAGAATCCAAGGTGTGTAAAGGAGATGAGGCCTAAAGAACAGGGACCAAGTCTGTCAAGTCCAGTAAGGTGCAATGAGGATGACTTTGCTCTTCAACTGGGCAGCTTTCCACAGACATTTTGGAATTAAGGGAGTTAGTGGGTAAGCATAGAGATGACCAGGGGGGCAATCGAGGAGTAGAGCATCCCTCAGTGACTTCCCTGGTAGAGAGAATCAGGACAAAGAAGCTGCTGCACTTGTTTAGGGGAGAAGCAAAATGAATGCAGCAAGGCTTGCTCCCATTGATGGAAAAACATTTCTGTCATTTTCATCTTGAGTGACCAGTCATGTGGTAGTAGAACGGACCTGCTCAATTTACTATCACAATGGACATTCCTGGAATGTGCATTGCTATCACAAAGCGGTTGGAAGAGATCGCCCATTGCCACACTCTGAGAATTTCTCGATACAAGGGATAAGACCTGGTCCCCCCTTGTCTGTTTAAGTACCAGACTACCGACATGTTGTCAATCTGTATTGCAATTGTCCCAAAATGGAGAGAGTCTTGAAAGGCCTGCAACACTAAAAGCACAGCTCTCATTTCCAAGACACTGATATCTGTACTGGCCTCTTTGGCGGACCAAGTGCCTTGGACTGTCTTCCCTAGGAAGTGCCCACCCCCCACCCAATCTGGGAAGCGTCCGTGGTCACTACACCCTTGGGTTGAGGGGAAAATGAAAGGGTGGCCTTGCAGAACATGATCTGATCGAATCCATCACCAACGGTATCTCTTGCATGCCTGAGTGATTTTTATTTGAGGTGGCATGCATTCATAAAGAATCAACCATTGTGTTGCTAAGATCCACTGAAGAATTCTAGTATGAACTTGCTAGCGAAACTAAAATTATGGCCACTAATATTGATCCCAAAGCTTGAATAATCAAACAGGCTGAAATTGTGGTAACGTGAATTATTTTTCTGACCTGGAATCTGATAGTTTGCAGTCTTGAGAGAGGAAGAGAAGCTGTTAATGAAACTGTGTTGAAAACCGCTCCTATGAATTCCAATCTTTGTGATGGCTGTAACAAGACTTGTAATTTCTGGTTATCTCCAGATGGAAGCAAGTCTGGAGTACCTGATCTCTTGCTTTCAATGGTAGATGATTGATCAGGGTGGTAATGAGACAATCGTCTAAGTATGGAAATGCTCAGAATCCCTGCATTCTCAAGTGAGCTGCTACCACTGCCATGCATTTTGTGAACACCTTCGGGGCTGTGGTGAGGCCAACGTTCAGTGCTCTGAACTGGTAGTGACTGGCTCCCATCCGGAAGTGTAAATAGGTTCATTGGTGTGTACCAGGTTAATGGCCCTGGAGCCTTTACAAGCCAAGCCCATGGGATTACCCTGGCATCATGCCAACCGACATTAGTTCCCAGTGCTTCTGTCGAGTAGAGCCACTGGAGTGATCCTAGGGTGAATTTTCTATTTCCCATCCACTCATCACAATTTCTCTTGAAGAGAGACAGTGAGGTGCTGTTTGACATGTATGGGAAGTCTATTCCATAGCATGGGCAGTCTGTGGGCTATGAACCTGTCCCTCCAGCATGTTCTGTTGATTGTGGTAATGAGGTTGAGGTCTCTGCAGTGTGTGGTGTGGAGAGATTGGGATTTCTTTAGATGTAGCATTTCTAACAGAGCTGGGTAAGACATGGCTTTTTAAGTCAAGCAGAGATCACCTCTAAGTAGGCGATATGAGACAGAGAATAGTTGGAGCTTTTTGAGTCTGTCCATATAGGACAACTGTTTAAGGCCTAGGATCATCTTTGTGAGGTACTTTTGTGGCCTCTCCAGTTGATGCAGGTGTCTAGTGAGGTACATGCCAAATGAGGCACTGTACTCGATGACTGGCCTAATGAGGGAAAAGTAGAGGGAGACAATGACCTCTTTCTTCCTGGATGCAAAATACCTTCTGAATTGTCTGCTTATACGTGGTAGTACGCATCCTGAATGTCTATCAAGCATGTCCAGTCATCTTTGCCTACAAAAGGCAGAATGGAGTGAACTGTGACCATCCAAAACTTTGTGTGTTGAACTGATTTGTTCAATTCACTGAGATCCAAAATTGATCTCCAGTCCCCTGTTTTCTTTGGCATTAAAAAGAATCGTAAGTTCATGGATTCTATCTGGTTTGGTGGGTCCTCTTGGATGAGTCTTTTCTAGCAGCTTTTGTATTTTTAGTGCTGCTGCTTTCCTCTGATTGGGCAGAACTTCGGGAATTTTGCATACATGTGGAGGTGGTAGGGAAAATGGAACTATACAACTTCTGGAAATAATCCTCAGCACCCATGTATCTTTTGTTATATCTAGCCAGGCTTTATGGTGCAGGGATAAACAACCCCCACCTGCCTCTAGAGGTGGACAAATAGGACTCTTCAAAAGCACCGGTAAGGTCTATAAGAGAAGGAATCTCCCAACCCCTGGTTCTATGGGCCTCTGCTGCCACGGGGGTGACATCTTCCATTTAAGTTCTCTCCTCTGCCACTGAGGGAACTATCTCCACATGGATCTTGGAAAGGACCCTGGGACTTCTTGAACCACATTTTCTGACCTCCTCATTGAGTCCTGCAGAAGAATCTTTGATAAACTGAAAAATGTATGCCCACTGCAGAGAGGGTCCTTCCATCTTTTTCACACCTGGAGTGTGCGTCTAACTTTAGGGCCAAACAACGAACTGTCATCAAAGGGTGCACTGATGAACAAGGACTTGAAATGCTCCCCAAAATTACACAAGCGCATTCAGGCATGCCTCCTAATGGAAATGCCTGAACCCCCTGCCCTGGAGGCACCTTCAGCTGAGTGAGAGATGAGCCTCATTGCTGAATTAGAAATAGACTGGAGGTTAGCCAACTGAGAGGCCACAGAAGTCTTGAGTCTTGGCAGTATTGGTCCCAGAAAGAGATTTTGACAGATCCCGTATCAAATCCCTTTGTAGTTTTGTAAAGCGTGCCAGACAGTTCAGTGACCTAAGGGCAAAATTCACTAAAGCATACACACGCATCCCAAATCTATCAAATGCCCTACACTCCCTGTTAGTGGGATGGACCGAGGAACTTTGCTCAGCAAGTTCCTTCTTTGTGGCCACTACCATTAACATAGCACCTAAGGGCACTCCCTTGCTTCAGTATTCAATATCTATAGGTGGAGCCAGTATCTGATCTGGTCTTTTGGGGATTGGCTCAACTGAGTCAGGCTCCTTCCATGCCTGCCTAGAGATAAAATCAATGACCTCCTCAGCGGATGGAGTAACATAGGAGGTAGACAGGCCAGCTCCAAACATTTCCAGGAACACTGATTCCTCTGGTAAGGGTTATCAGAGGACCAACCACCCCTGTGTTTAAGTATCTCAAGACTGTCTCCAAATGGGATGTCTTCAGGTGGTGATCTTGAGGACCCTTCTCCTTCATCGAAACCAGTATCTTTGGTGACTGACTCCTGAAGGGAGGCCAAGTGCCTCCTTTTGCACTTCCTCTTCCTAGGGACTTTTCGTGGGATGCTTAGGAGAAGTATCAGGAGAGATTGTAAAACCCTATTGTGTAGCCTGAAGACTTTGAGCTGGCTGTCCCTGTGGCATATATGGGATCCAAAGGGAAGATCTAAGGCAAGAAGATCTTTCCATCCTGCCAGAGCGGAGAACACTCTCTTCACTACCTCAAAGGCAGATTGCTCCAGGGAGAAGGAAGACAATGGAACCGAGAAGCCAAGCTTCAGGCTCATCGGTTCCCTCTGTCCCAAAGGCAATCTACTTGAGATGGAAGTCAGAGTTGAGCTGTCCAATGCCGAGGCTCTGAGGTGCAGAGAGATGGCTCTGAAAACTTCGGAGTCAACTCTAATGCCTCAGATCAGACAGTGATGCTTAGAGATAGCTTCAGATCTGAAGATAAGGATATCTTCATGTCCAAAGCAGATGGACCCAGAAGGGTCAAATTCAGGGGCTCCAAAACAATCAGTCAGATCAGAGAAGGAGCTCAAATCAGCAGAGAGGTAGAAAGATGTGCTTCCTGACCCAAAGGGCTAGGACCCAGGAGAATTTCCATCTGTATTTGCGCTGATCGGAATTTCCTCATCATTCTGTCCACATCAGCTTTGGTCAAACTTCTGGAAGAATGAGAGGAAGCTAAGGATGGGAACTTAGAGTGCCACTGTTTCAAAAAGGGAGTACAGAACACTGTAAAGTACTGGATCCAAACCTGGTGAGGATATGGTTCTGGGTAAGAGTCTTGGATCCTAAGTGCTTGGTTCTGAGGAGGGTTTTGTAGGATCAGATGGAGGTCGGACCTCAGCTGCCTTCAGATCCAATTTATAATTTTTTTTTGGCAGCTCCGAAGAAAATGGAGTCGAGGATCCAAAAGGTTTAGGAGACTTACTGGAAGGCTCCTTTAATTTTGCTTTTGGGGACTGAGCCCCAGAAATAGCTGATGAGTATGGAGTAGGACATAACCCCTTCAAAAAAAGTTTTTCTCTATCCACAAAAGCACGCAGATTAAAATATTTGCAAATGGCACAATCATCTTGAAGGTGGTCTAGGCCCAAACAATACACACCTAAAGTGTGGGCGTTGGACAAGGGCAACTTGTGCCTGCACTTTTAGCACTTCGAATGCTTCATGGACCTGAATAACAAAGACATAGGAAATCTTCAAACTCTAGACCCCATGCAATTTGGCTTTGTGAAAGGGAGATCATGCCTGCTCAACCTGATTGACTTCTTTGAGTCAGTCACCAGGGCTATGGATGAAGGTAAGGCAGTGCATACAGCTTACCTGGATCTGGCCAAGGCCTTTGATACCATTCCTCACCTGGAAATTATTGATAAACTCACCAAACTAGGCATCAACCCCTATATCACTAGGTGGGTTGCAAATTAGCTCACAGAACACACAGTGTGAAAGTAGTGGAGTCCAAGTCAGACTGCCGACCAGTCATGAGTGGAGTCCCACAGGGATCGGTCCTGGGTCCTCTCCTGTTCGGCATCTACTTCTCAGAAGTCCAGTCCAACACAAAGGGACTCTGGCTGACCAAGTTCGCAGATGACTGCAAGCTGGGAGCCATTATTAACTTCCCAAGTGATGCAGACATCCTACAGAAAGCCTCACTGAGACCAATGACTGGTGCCAAAACCATGGCCTTAAGCTTAACGCCAACAAATTTGTCTTCATCCCCTTTGGTAAAAACCCATTTCCCACTAATTACCACATTGATGGTAGCCCACTGAGCACTGAAGGCGTTATAAAAGATCTGGGGATGCAGGTTGACAGCAACCTCTCCTTCAACCACCACATTGCCACTGTGGTCAGAAAGTCCTTTTAAGTAGCACATCTCATTACCAAGGGTTTTGCATCCAGGAAGCAAGAGGTCATCATCTCTCTCTACTATTCCCTCATTAGACCAATCATTGAGTATAATGCGCCATTTGGCATGTACCTCACTAGATACTTGCAGCAGCTGGAGAGACCACAGAAGTACCTCACGAAGAGGATCCTAGGTATTAAACACATCCTACACGGACAGACTCAAAAGACTCCAGCTATTCTCTGTCTCATATCATCTACTTAGAGGCTATCTCTGCTTGACTTACAAAGCCATGTCTGATCCAGCTCTGTCAGAAATCCCAATCCCTTTGAACCACATGCTCCATAGACCTCAACCTCATTACCACAATCAACAGAACATGTTAGAGGGACAGGTTCCTCACCCAGAGACTGCCCATGCTCTGGAATAGACTTCCCATACATGTCAAGCAGAGCACCTTGCTGTCCCACTTCAAAAGAAATCCTGATCAGTGGATGGGTAATAGAAATTTCATACTGGGGATCACTCCAGTGGCTCTACTTGATAGATGCACTGGGAAATAATGTCTGGCGGCACGATGCCAGGGCACTTCTATGGACTAGGCTTGTAAAGGCTCCAGGGCCATTAACCTATTACACACCTATGGACACACCTATGAACTTCTTGAATCCTGAAGGGCCTTTTTCTGACATCTTACACACAATAAGAACAAATTAAATAAAAAGAAAGAAAGTGACCTTCTGTTTTTTATATACAAGGAAGGAAAAAGAGAGAGACACACCAGCAATGGTATCAAGAATTGCACAAAAATTGTAAAAAGAAGTAAAAAATAGAAAACAAATAATACCAGCTATGACATAAAGAACTACACAAAATTTAATGAAAAGGGGGGATAAAGTATTAAGTTTTGAAAAAGATAATATTAAAACATTTATCGTATTTTGAATTGATCACTCTAGAGCTCGAGATTACCATGTCTAATCGTGAAAGCGACAAATGAGGCTTGAGTATGTTAGGGGCTGGTGCATTAAGGATAAGGGAGGCACTCGAGAGCTTTTTGGTGGCCGCAAGCTAAAGTAACAGCCGAGTCAGATCTGTGGAGCAGATTCAAACCCAACAATTGAGGAAAAAATGCAAACTAACATCAGATATACCTATTTACAGAGCACAGTGCTTAACACAAGGCTCTGAGCACAATTTTAGCTTTAATAGTGTCTGCGAATACTTTATAGCTGATGACATCAACAGAGTCTGGGTGAGAGGAAAATGATAATAGCAGTATTCTGGATGTTGGTGTAAAATGCTCTCTCCAATGTCAAGCAAGTGTGCACGCACACACACACACACACACACACACACACACACACACACACACACACACACACACACACACACACACACACACACACCAGTTGACTGCAGTAAGAACAGAACCCCTACCTATCTAGGTACACTGACTAGGGACCTCCGTATTTAACTCAAGTGCCACAGCACAAGAATGACTTGGAGAGTGTCAGACAACACTTTATAAATGATTATGTCAGCAGTGTCTGATTAGTATGCAAAGTGTAGTATTTGCTGTTGTGTATCCAATGTGCAGGCATACTTTAAGAGACAGCTTTACAAACTAAATGCAAACAGCTATCCACATTACTACAAGTACTGGAAATTCTAAATGCATATTGCCATTATAAAGATGTGCATGCTATATAAGAAAGCATTAACTTATTTCTGTAGTGTAACCTTACTTTTCTAATTTGGCAGACACCCTCCAAATAACTAACTAAAAGAATCTCCTGCTTGAAACAAGACATCCCGAAAAACTGTACTCTCAATCAATCTGCATGAAGTCTCTCCTACAATTGGCAAAGGCAACCCCCCTTCCAAATAACTAACTAAAATAATCTCCTGCCTGAAAGAAGCCATCCTGAAAAAACTGTACCCTCACACAATCTACCTGAAGTCTCTCCTACAATTGGCAAAGGTTAATACCTTAAACCGTATTGAAATACTATGTAATGTAAACTGCTGACCTGGGTCTAAAACCACCTTTAGTCTGTCCCCACATAATAGTTTGGCTCCCTCCAGATCTGTAATTAAACTAGCTTGCTCCATTTCCTAACCTAAAAATAAACTCTGAATATTGTAGTTTTACCCTGCTCTCCCACACACAATCCTGAGAATTATACTCTGTACCTATAACCTGCTGTTTAAAAAATAACCTGCATGAGTATAAAACATAGCTTAAACATAGTCTTTATCTTAGTGCAAACATACTGTTTAAAATACAGCTAAAAATTCAGTTTAAACTACAACCATTAAGCTAACACAGCATACTTACCAAAGCGTAAGGAAACACTTGGAGTCAGTGTTAGCCAATTAACTCTTCCCTGTATCACTACGTATGCGAGGTTTCTAATGCACCTACAGAAAACACCATTTTCAAACGCCCGGTGCTTCCAGACCCAGTCAGCAGCCTTGATTTTCTAATATGGTATGTTATTTCTGGAAAAACTGCTTTAATATTGTCTACATCTCTGTGTTAAGTCAAAAATAGCATAATACAATATATAGTGTGAACGGACATTTAGTAGTGTACTCCAGGCTATACCAGCTGCTGTTGTTGCTAAACTAAGGCAGTTTAAGTAAGCTCTCCATGGTGCTCAGTATGCTCGGCATGTGTAAATGAGTCTGTGTTATAGCGTACTGCTTTACTGTGATCTATGACTCTACATGAAAATGTACACTGACATCTAAACATTTCGTTGCATTAACTGCCCTGAAATTAACCCAATTACACTGTTTAATCATGCACAATCACTGGGCAGTTTTGTAGGAAGAGGTAGTGGTCTGCTGTTGTCCTTTATCTTGTTTCTAGCTGAAAAGAATGGTTTACTGACCCCAGGCTTGGAACGTTTTTTAGTGTTGTATTTAACTGCTGCATGTGGAACGGCAACCTGATAACACTACACAGTATTTAGTGCAAACTAGAACTCAGTTTTGTAACCTATGGAAAAGGCATTTTAAATAGAAAAATCAAGGTCTAGCATTGTTTATTACTGGCTGCAGACCTATACTGTGAAAACAAAGGAAACAAAGTGTCTGTAGCTGTACTGAGCTGCTTGTTACTGTATACTTTCTAGATGAAGTGAATGTAGAAATGATTGCTTGCTTGGTGGCTAGATGCAAGTGCCGGAAAGGTTCTCACTCCTAATGTACGTTTTATTTTTAGGCAGAACCCCTCCAAATAACTAACTAAAAGAATCTCCTGCCTGAAAGAAGCCATCCTGAAAAACTGTACCATCAAAAATCTACCTGAAGTCTCTCCTACAACTGGCAAAGGTTAAAACCTTAAATTGTACTGAAATACTATATACTGTAAACTGCTGACCTGGGTCTAAAACCACCTTTAGTCTGTCCCCCACAGTAGTTTGGCTCCCTCCAGATCTGTAACTAAACTAGCTTGCTCCATTTCCTAACCTAAAAATAAACCCTGGATATTGTAGCTTTACCCTGCTCTCCCAGACACAACCCTGAGAATTATACTCTGTACCCATAACCTGCTGTTTATAAAATACCCTGCATGAGCATAAAACATAGCCTAAACATAGCCTATATCTTAGTGCAAACATACTGTTTAAAATACAGCTAAAAATATAGCTAAAAATTCAGTTTAAACTACAACCATTAAGCTAACACGATATACTTACCAAAGCCTAAGAAAACACTTGGAGTCAGTGTTAGCCCAGCTCTGCTCATCCTCTCCTTGCTTCCCCTCCGTGCCCCCTATTCCCACCCAAGCCACTAGTGCTAAATTTAAACTAAATTTAGCCACTCCCCTCATGCTAAGTACCAATCAGTGCCTCATACATCACTGAACAGTCCTTCCCCCTTTACCATTTTCCTTTTCTCCCATTCTTCCACACCTTGTTAGGACAATCAACCATCATAATTGGACAGCCTCCTTACAAAATGCAAAGTAAAGAAATACTTATTACCTTACTGTCTATACTATTTCTATTTTACTACCTTACTGCCTACGAACAAAAACATGACCAATGTATTCACTACCCAAATGGTCAAACAGACACCTACAACTACACACATAAGATCAAACACTTTACCATCCCCCACACACCCAACCAATCTCATACCACCTCCAACAAAACATCACCCCTGTAAAGCCACAAAATATAACCCTAAAGACAAAGACTATATAAAACTTATAAACAAACTCCTAAAGCTGAGAGTATCCTGTCACTATAACCTTATAATACATGGGGACATTCATTCGAACCCTGGCCCACCTACACCCGATAACCTACACTCCCATACCACAACCACCACAGTCAAGTTTCCCCGTTGTACTCCCACTAATTCTCTCCTAGCATTTCACCTACATATTTAGAAGGATTAACAATAAAATTCCCAACCTACACGCCCTCCTAGCAACCCACACCCCAGACATTGTGTGTCTAACGGAAACCTGGCTATAACCTACTACTACTGATAATGAGATACTATCTCCAGGCAATAATATTCACCGATTAGACCACACCACAAGGAAAGGAGGTGGGATAGCAGTCCTTCACAAAAATACTTTAACTGTTAATAGAGAAACCATTCTAGCACTCCAATTCAATAATGCAGAACTCCTCATAACCAAACTACAGATTAACCATAACGGTTTGAACATCGTCTGTGTATACATTCCACCAGGCAACAACATAAATACCCTAGAGGATATCCTTTACTGGTTATCCACTACCTATCCCCAAGGAACCATAGTTCTTGGTGACTTCAATACCAACTGGCACCCCTGCTCCTCCAAAACCCCCCTCACTCCTATAAACTTATCTGGGTTTAAGAAGACCATAACTTCTCCCACTAGAATAAACAAACCTTCCAACAGGGAAAGTATCCTAGACTGGATCCTAGTCAATAACCAACCTCAAATGTGCACAGCTGGCACTCTCCCTGATGACCTTAGCGACTATCTACTAACCTATATCATAAAACATAAGGCAAGAAACCCCCACCAGATCAAATATAAAACATTTAGAAACAGGAAAAACTTTAATGCAGCTATTTTCCTAAATTAATTAAAAGCAGTTGACTGGTCATATCTAAAAACTCTACCATTAGAAGAGGCTATAGCTCATTTTAACACTAAATTCCTAAGTAGTCTCGATTTCAATGCCCCAGCACGTACAATAAAATCTAGATCAAACTCAGCACCATAGCTCACAAAAGATACCAAATCAAAACTAGAAACAGAGCCTGGGCCAGCTGGAGATCGACCAAAGCCCCACTTGACCTTTTAAAATATCGTCAACTCAGGAATGAAACAAAAAAATCTAATCTAGTAGATAAAAAAGCTTCTACCAGAATCTCCTACAAAAACACCAAAACAACCCTCAAAAGTTATGGGCAGGCTTAAATCAACTTCTTCATCCAGGTCATTCTACTACTCCAACCCCGGCTAACCACAACCATAGTTCCCCAGAGACCATAGCCGGCACTTATATTTTTTTCATTGAAACAATCCAATCCCTAGCAAATCAATAACCCCCCCCCCCACAAACTTAAACCCCTCCCATAATCTGGCCACTAATCACCCACAATTTACCATCCAACCTATATCCACTAGTTTTATCAAAACACTTATTAAAAAACTGAAACCTACCACCTTCTCTGCGGACCTCCTCCCTGCAGAGTACCTACAAACAGCTACAGATGCCATTGCATATCCCATATCTATCCTGATCAACAGAACCTTATCCGAAAGCGCTATACCCTCCATCTGGAAAATATCCCATGTCATCCCACTTCATAAAGGAGGAAGTTCTACAGAACTATCCAACTATAGGCCCATTGCCATTCTTACCCCACTAGCCAAAATAATGGAGAAATGTGTACACAAGCAACCAATGCAATGCCTTACACAGAATAACTTACTATCCAACTCCCAACATAGTTTCAGGCCACATCACAGCACCACCTCAGCCCTCCTTTCCTTTATAACGCCACAAACCAAAACAGGAATAATAATAGGCTATCCTCCGCCCTCTTTCTTGACCTATTAGAAGCCTTTGACATGGTCAACCATGAACTTTTCATTCTTTCTCTAAAGTCAATTTCCCTCAATAAGCACACAATCCAGTGGTTCCAGTCCTACCTGACTGGTAGACAACGGGCGGTATTATGGCAGGGCAAACTGCCCAGCCAGCTACCTCTCACACCCGGTGTCCCTCAAGGCTCCATACTAGGTCCACTTCACCTTCACATTGCTATCCCTAAAGCTACCTGCATTTAATATGCAGAGGATTCCACTCTGATCTGCTCAGCCACCTCCCCATCCAAATTGCAAATCTTAACCCAAAATAAGTTTAATACAATTGAAAAGTGGCTCACCAACCAACGCCTACTGCTGAACCCCAATAAAACTAAACTTCTATTCTTCACCCCCACTAGTAGATCCGCCACACTTTCATTCTCTGTCACGTCAAATAATGGTACCACTATCTCCTCTGATACCCACACCAAGCTTCTAGGGGTTATCATACATAATAATCTTAAATTTGACAGGTCAACAAAACCATACAGACCATCAATAAGAAGCTTGGATCACTGTATAGAAACAAGACATTTTTAATCCCACTGGCTAGAACTGCTATTGCCCAGTCACACCTACTCTCTACTCTTATATATCTCTCGCCTGTACTCTCAAACCTCACCAAATCTGGAGTAAACGCTCTCATAGCTACAACCATATTGCCAGATTTGCCACTGGCTCCACCTATAGAATCCACCACTGCCAGAACCTGAAACAACTAGAGTGGCTAGAACTGCCCAGCTTAATTCAATCAACTCTTAATAGTGCACAAAATACTACACAACCCTGAGAATACCCCCTTGCTTATAAATATCATTAAGCCATATAGCAACTTGAGATCCCTACGATCAGCCAACAAACTATTGGTCCAAACCCACAAAGCTAACAACTCTGCTGGTGAATCCCTGTTTGCCAACTTTGTTGGCAAAACCTGGAATTCATTGCCAAACTATATAACCCTACAATCCTCCATAAGTCTCTTCAAAAAAAATTCAAACAGTACTTCAAACTGAACTGGCTTTGCCCATGTACCAACCCTGATTAAGTTATAAAATGAAAGCATATTCTGCAAATATTGTAATATGTAATTACTTAACCAAGCTCTGCTTCCAATCTGATGTCTATTGCTTTTAATTGTGTCTGACCATGAGAGCTGTGAGTCCCCATTTGGGAACATTACTAAACTATTGTACAAAACACCTTGTCTTATATTTTCTAATGTTATCTAACTTTTTGCGTAAACCATGTAATGTTATCTAACTTCTTGTGTAATCTATAATTTTTTTCTACTGGAGCTTTTCTCCCCAGGCCTCTGTTGAAAATGGACATATATCCAGTCAGACTATCCTGGTAAACAAATGTAAAATAAATAAAAAAATAAATATAATTGTGAACAAGTACTGAGAGATCAAGTATGAAGTGCATGGGTGGCGGTAACAGATGGCTGCAGTGTAAATATGATTTCTTTCCTTACAAAGTGCCTTCTCTTTGTATTTTTACACCTACTTTCATGGCATGAGGACTAAATAAACAGTAAGCATAAGTAATATATGGTAATGCAAACTTTCAATACTGCACATCCAAGCAGCTGGTTTGCAGGATCGAAGGCATAGTATTTGCAAATGTGAGATGCACATTTCTACTGCTTACTCTGTTTGCACACAGTTAAGCGCCAAGTAAACACAAGCCTCATTGATGATATTATGAGAGAAACATACCTGCTGCTTAGCTGACTCTGTAGCAGCAGGTGCAAATGCATTGACACATTTCTTTTGGAGTCCAGATTATAAAGGATTGGAATGCAGGTGTATGTAATAGTTTTCAATATATATTTATAGTGCAATGAAATAATTCTTTACTCTACATTCACTGTTTTGTTATCTTAAAGCTGCGTGTTTAAGCAGCACTGCTTGAGGTTAACAGCACCAATGAAGAGCCATTTACAGTTGCTTGCCACTGGTATGAGATCCCAAACTGTGTGAAAACAGAGGCCAAACAGTGGATAGCTCCATTGCTTTTTTTTTTCTTGTGTATGTTGTGTGTGATTCTATGTTTGACCAGACTAAAAGGTGTTTAAAATGGGGTAGACAGGAAAGTGGTGAAATACGGTGCAAGCAGGGGGAAGAACTAAGGGAAATCAATATAGGAATATGCAGGAGGGAGGCAGGAAAGAATGATAGCTATCAACTTCAACAGTGGAACATGAAAATATGGTACAGAATATTAGCTGAATTTGGACTGTCACCTCAACAAAGAAGGGTGGCAACAGTGCAATTATGTTGCATAGCCAATTGTATCTAATCAAGTATGTTGAGAAGACGTATGCAAAGTGGAGAGCTATCTATGTGATGATATTTTTTTTTTTTTTTTTTTGTGGGACAGCTCCCTATTTTTTTTTTGTTTTACTTCAGTAAGAGAAGAATGTTGGATAAAGGACATAGGTATTTCTGGATCAGGTAAGTAGTGTAGGTGAGGAAGGAAATGCAAACAAGCAAGACAAGGCACAGGGATGGTGAGGGACACAAGTTTGGGGGACACCATGACTGGGGTTAGGAAGGAGACAGATGCCCATTCCAGTCAACATGGGGACAGTGAGAATTTAGTCCTCACCGTCACCTTACTCAGCTGGTTGCTGAAGTGCTTGATGTCTTCTCCTATGGACCATAAGGGACAGCAGCCTCTCCATCCAGCGTAGGCATGCACCAGTGGTGTTGTACACAACCCTACGCATCAACCCTGGTATCTCCTGGTGGGTAATAAAATCCCCACCTCTGCCAGTACTCCTAAAGGGTACCAAAGCTCCAGCTGCCAGGGTAGTGCTACCTGTGGGTGCATTTAGTGCAGTGATAGTGGAGGGAGTACTGCCAGGTTGGGTCCCAGATGTGCTGAGTAGAGCAGGGGCAGTCTGAATCACTGGGGTTAGCCTGCCTCCCTGTGCTGTATTGCATTTTGTGATTTGTCAGAGACAGATGACATGGAAACATTATGACGACACATTGAAAAAAAACAAGAAGGATAAGAGCTGCAGTGATCATTATGACAATAATAAAACATTTTATCTGAACTTTTACATTTAAGTATAATGCTTTAACAACTACATACTATAATTAAGGATTGTTCAAAGTAATTCTTGCAATGTGCATATACTGTATATATGCATAATAGTCTAATTATACAGATTACGTTAACAGACAGGCATTTATGTCATGTATGTAAAAATTAATTTATGCAATATTTTTAAAGAATTTTACTATTTTACATTTGTTACTTGTGGTATATGAACCCATAATGTCTTACTACAGACTTAGACTTCACTCCTACAGTTGGCTTGTGCTACAGACTGAAGCATGCATGCTTGCTTTTACAGTTAGGACATGCATGCTTACTTTGGTACAACTGTATAAATTTAAAATCTAAAATAATACTTATATTATGCTGCATACATACCCCTTATCATAGGAAGTTACCAGGTTATTCGCTCTGAGGCCCTTATAAGCTTAACCAAGATTTTAGTCCATTTAAAGACAAATCAGCACCCGATTCCCCTGTCCAGCAGGGACACGGGTGGAATCCCAGGGATGTATTTTCTATTTCCCATCCAGTTATCCAGGTTGCGCTTAAAAAGGAGTAAAGAGGTACTCTGCTTGATGTGCAGAGGGAGTCTATTCCACAGATTGGGGAGCCTCTGGGGCACATATCTGTCCCATCAACAAGTCCTATTAATGTCACAGACCAGGTTGAGGCCGTGTGTCCGGGTGTTACTCCACTCGAGTAACCAGCACATGCGGCCTCAACATGGTCTGTCCCGTCAACAAGTCCTATTAATGTCGCAGACCAGGTTGAGGCTGCGTGTGCAGGTTACTCGAGTGGAGCTTGGCTTGCGGATATGCAGCAGCCCCATCAAGGTGGGGTCCGAGATCACCTTGTATGCCAGACAGAGGTCACCTCTGAGGAGTCTGTATGAAACAGAGTAGAGGGATAGGGCTTTTAGTCTATCTGTGTATGGAAGAATTTTGAAACCCTGGATTCTCCTGGTGAGGAACCTCTGTGTCTCTCCAACTGCTACATGTGCTTTGTGAGGTACATGCCGACTGGGGCATTGTACTCAATAATGGGCCTTATAAAGGAAGAATACAGGAATGTTATAACGTCCTTGTCCCTGGAATAGATACCCTTACTTATAAGGCGGGCCATGTAGAAAGCTTTCCATAAAATGGAAGCAGCATGGTGGTCAAAAGTCAGGTTGCTATTAATCTGGGTGCCCAAATCCCTCACAACTGAGTATGTGCTTAGGACATTGTTATTAAGAAATAAATGTATGTGGCTTAGACCAGGTAGCAGCCGCAAATATAAAATCCAGACATGGAAATGGCAGCCAATTGAACTCTTAGAGTAGCAGGAGAAGCACCTGATGAAATAAGTCTGTTAAGAACTCTAAAAATCTTATTCAAAGGGCTGTGAATTTTCAGGGAGGAAACCAAATTTTGAGCGAGAATGGAGCAATGAGAATTATCGTCCTGTGAAGGTTCCTTGTGATAATTTGTGGGGACATCACTTTCTCCAAAGCAAATGATGATGCATTTTTTTTGTATTCAGCTTGAGGGCATGTTTCTGGCACCAGTCATTTATTTGGGTGAGACGCTCTTGGAGGACGTCCATGCCACTAAGGGAATTGATGACAGTACCCAGCTTGCAGTAGTCTGCAAACTTGGTCAGCCACAGCCCACTGGCTATGCGTCGTACTGTTTGACCAGTCTGGAGGTGTGTATGTCTTTAATATATATTGAAACTCCACCTCCTTTGGCTTTACTACCCATAGTTTAGGGTCTGAATGTATGGCTGGGGTGCTCTTCACAGCTTTGAACCAAGTTTCTGTGACTACGTAGATGTCAGCATTTTCCAGGGTTAAGAATACTTACAATGAGTGGAGTTTCATGTTTAGATTCCTAGCATTTGGCAGCATGACCTTTAATTTGGGTTTTGTTGTAATTTTTATGATGGAAGTTTTAACCTCATCAATTTTTCGAAAAAAGGCACTATGGGGGAGGCAAGTGCCTTTGCCAGAAGCCCGAAGCCCAAGTAAGATGGATGCAGGCCATTTCTGGCAAAGCATTGTGGTATGTTAACCATATCTTCCCAGGCTGTCAGGTACTGGATCCCCCTGAAATGACACCAGAAACTAAGCCAATTGTTAAAGTCAACTATTTTCTGTTTGTATTGAGGCATCATTCTGGGTGATGGTAGAATTCTGCTTAAGGCTAGGGACATACCTACCTGGGATACATATTCAGTGAGTTCAATCATGTCTCTCTTCACATCGTCCAGGGAGGTACATCTCAAGTCATTCACACCAACATGGACTATGACAGAGTCATAACAGTACCTGTTGTTGAGAGACTTCAGTGCATGTATGATATGGTGGATTCTGGCCCCTAACAGACAACTAATTGTGACTTTTTCCTTATCCAGCCTGGTGAGAGGCACATCTGTGTGTCTCACAATGGAGTCTCCTGGGACTAATATGTTAGGTTTATTGTTAAGCCTTAGTGGTTGTGAGACACAGGTGTGTGGATGATGCATGGTATGTGGTGTGGAGGGCTTCCCTCAGTCTCTCTAGATGCTCAGCATGGGTCTCTCTATTTGCCATAATCTCTGCTTTGGCTGTGGAATATGAACACAGCAAGAGAACAGCATTATGCATACCAGTCTTGCCTACATGCAGCTTTCTATCCACTATAAATTCTGTCTATCAGTATACTTACACAACTGTGGGATATCAGCGGTCCTGAAAATATTCCAACCACTGGTTGAGTGTATCCCTCTTGCACCTTTTCAGGTCATTAAAGTGATGACTACACTGTTTTCCAGTGTGTAGAATGCCAGTCAAACTGGAGACAGCCTTGGCCAGACTATTCCAAGCCTCAGAGTTGTACTGGTAGCCAGTATAGTCTCCCCCACCCCACATAAGACTTTGCCTGTGGCGCTTTACAAGGATTTCAGTGAAGATTCTGGCCTCCTCAACACCCCACCTCTGTGCCCTACGTTAAGCATCTTCCCTTCTACCACCAGACATGTCCAACCAGGAATAACAGGAATAGCTTAGAATGATTTTTTGCTAATGTGTGTTATCGCATTTACTGGTATTGTGCAAACCTGCACACAGATGCCAACCGCATCTGCACAATGTGAATTGGAGAGCAACAGTGCCAAACAGAGAGGAAAGTAGTTTTGGAAAAATGGAAGGTTAATCTGACTTGGCATTAGTTTGAGGGTTGTCTGCTGCTGTAACTGTTAAGTGATTTAACTTTGCAGACATGTACTGGGGGCATAAATTTCATTACCTGACACATTTTTGGTTTGGCTTTATACACTGAAAAAAATGATTTTTACAATGTGGGATTCAAACCTCTGCATAACAGGCAAATATTTTCTTCCACAGTAGTGATGTTCCATCCTTTCCACAGAAGCAGTGCTTCTCAGACATACTCATGAATTACATATAAATACACATGACAGATTGAGGGGTTAATTATGTATGTGTGTGATCTAATAAGGTCCTGGTTTATACATTCATGTGTGTATGAGTCTTACTGAAGTCTGAAGGACATCTAAGGCCAGATGGCACTACTGTAATTACAAAAACATAGTCAGTATACCCTCAGTCATACATATAATTCATACGAGCTCCACTGCTATACACACTTAATATTTATAATTATGTTTAAACTTTATTATGTGATATTTAATATAAAGTGAAATGGAACAGTAGTAAAAATATTTCATGCATTAGAACCCAGGACCTTCTGTACTGCAGCCCTATGCTTACACCTGCTGCCACAGGAATAGCTAAAAAACAGTTGGATATTTTCTTATTCATTATTAACTTCTCTGTGTTAACAGCTGTGCACCTCCACTTAGCGTGCCCAACATATTTGATAGAATGTATCCATTTTGAAACTGTCTACTGTCTGCTTCTTCTCTGTAGGTGCTGGGGAAGATTGCTAAGCAACACTGCATGATGGAAAGCAAAAGATGCAACAGTGTATCCTTTTTGAAATT